>NW_027328739.1:6387958-7654280 GCF_048564905.1 Vicugna pacos
TGTCCTGGTGGTGGCAGACACCTCTGTGAGGCGATGCTTAGACTTGTGAACAGGACAGCAGCTGTGTGCTTTGAGGTCATTGTGGAACTGTACCGTATCTCATCCGTCTCTGAATTTCTGTTACTTAGCATCACATTATATGCACAATACCTGTCAGGAAATAATTGTGGAGTAAGTGAACACATGCATTCGCTGTATTTCAGAAGACTTGGAGTTAAAGTGTACTAACTTGGAACTTGAATCGGCACTATTTTTCTGAATTAAAGTTTTTCTGAATATTCCCTTAAGTAAAATAGAGGGAATTATTTATGAAGAAACTCAAGGATCAGCTTCCTAATCTCATATCTTCAGTGTCTGAAAGGGTAAGAAAGGATCTCTCAATTTGCACGCTTTGCTTTTTTTCAACCGTGACTTCTATTTGCTAAACTTCTGGAGATAAAGATGGTGAATTTCCTCGTGCAGGGGGGATGGTTTGCTGTCAAGGGGACATGACTATCTTGCAAGGCCAGTGGTTTTGTCAGGACCCTGAATTGCCCAAAATCTGTACCAGCTGTCCTTCCTTCCATCTCCCTCGGGGTGTTGTCACTCCCACAATTATCATGTTCCAGCTCAGCTAAGCATCCTACAGGACATGACACCCAACCTTCCCTCCTTGGTCAATGCCGTTCGCTTCACAGGGATGGAGGTATTACAGCAATGTTACACCATTGGTTTTTCAGTCAGATCCATTTTATACCATTAATATTGGCATTGCGGTTTTGCTAGAAAAAGGAGGCTCTGATCAGAAAGAAGAAAAATGACCTGGGGAGGCTTCGGATCTTTGGAACAAAGAGATAGACCAGTGTAAGAACTTATTAAAAACACACCATTTGTAATGCATAAATTGCAGTCATCGCGATGGCCAGTGTTGCTATTCTGTGCTGCTTCTCCAGACTTTCAAAGGAGACCAGCATCCGTCTCTGTTGTCAACGATGGAGTTTTCTTTCTATGTCGTGGTCCTGTAGGATTTGTTCCTCTGCTTAGTTCAAAGGGGCTGCACTTCTGTCCACCCCTGTTTTCACCAACTTCCTTTCCATCTTGTCTCTTCTAAATTGGTTACAGGAGTTAAGAAAAAAAATTTCTTTTTCCTGTTTCTGAAAATAAACCAAACAAAAAAAATCGACTTTTCTTACTTCAGGGAATTTAAAGCTGCCAACAAAATACGTTCCCTGTAGAATTTTTGTAAAAATCAATTTTCTTTCATGTAAGGATGCTTTGACATCTTCTGTTTTAATGGCAAAGAGTACCACACAATTTGTCTAATAGGATAAGGAAGTGCCCCACCTCAGGTGGACTTTTTATACATCTCCATGAAGAGTGTGTGCAAATACTCAGCTTCTTGTTTTCAGGATGGAAATAGCCACTGAGGCTTCCTTTGCACTGATGCACTGGTAATTGTGAACAGCCGTAGATGGACGAGGTGGGGACTACAAGCCAGGAGGGGTGTTGTTTGGAAGGAAACAGCCCTGTGTGTGTCCGTGTGACAAGTCCGACAAGCAGTAGTCATTGGAGACAGCCTATGGCATACAAAGAGCTATGGATAACGGGCCATCTTTTTCTGTACAACCACAGAAGATGTGTTACTGTTAGTGACGGTGCTTTCCAGGGAAGAATGCGTGGTTCACAGAGCTTGAGGCATGCAAGGCATGCATGCAAGGCATTGGGTGCTATGCATTGTGAATTGGGGGCTGTCATGGGCTGAATGTTTGTGTTCAGGATTCATATGCGAAAGTCTAGCCCTCAGTGGAAAGGGCATTTGGAGATGGTGCCTTTGGGAGTAATCAGGATTCGAGGAGGTCGGTAGGGTGGACGCTTCATGCTGGGATTAGCGCCCTGGTGAGAAGAGATACAAGAAGCTCGTGCTTGCTCTGCCTCTCTGCCTCTCTGCCTCTCTGTCTCTCTCCCATTCAGCACACAAAGAAGTCATGTGAGTCCACAGTGAGACTGCAGTACCTAGATCGTGGTCTTCCAGCCTCCAGAGCCACAGAAATGCATTTCTGTTTTTCAAGCTGCCCAGGCTGTGGAATTTTGCATGTCAGCCTGAGCAGGCTAAGATGGGGAGCTATGAGAGAATGTGTGTGTGTGTGGATTTAGCATGGCGTGGGAAGGCCCTAGTGTGATCCTTTCTGTACTTAGGCCATTGCAGTCCCTCTCAGGTCACAGCTGATCACGTGCTCCCATCACATGGTGAGTTACAACTCAGAAAGGAGCCAGTGGTAAACACGGCTCTCCCCCTCATCAATGCCCATTACTGATCTTGTCTTGGATAGCCTTCTTGATACTGTGACAGGTTTTTAATGTTTAATTTTTAAAATAAGGGGGGTGCTCAGAAGACGAAGGACAGCTCCCAATCTTCATACACAGGCAGCTCTGACACACTTTTGGAGGAACTGAGGTGTAGTGGAATCAAGGAAAGCCTTACCTCCCCGGGGAAGTTCAGAAATTAGGCAGCAGCCGACTTTTATTGGAGATGGTGGGGACTGGGAAGAGAGGAGTAATGTGGTTTTAGGTGCTGATGTTTGTTTGTTTTTCCCTTAAGGGAGGTGCTGGGACCATGGACTCTGAGCACACGCTCTACTGCTGAGCTATACCCATTCCCCAGAGCTGGTATTGTCAGGTGTAGGTAGACCCAGACCCTCCCCAGGTATGTTCCATCCCACCTCCCCTGGGTTTGCCTGGTTCCAGGACACACTCCCCTCCTCTGACTCCCCCTCCCTGCCTAGCAGCCCTAGTGAGCGTCAATGTGGAGCCCCACTGCAGCGGACGGTGCCTAATGAAACCAGAAGTAATCTGCCCCCAGACATTTCAGAGGAGATGGTTGCTTTGTTTTCATGGTAACTTTGAGTGATACCCCTTCCCCTAGCCCATTACACATACATAAGAGTTAACAGTATTCAATTACTCAGCCATGAAAAAGAATAAAATAATGCCATGTGCAGCAACATGGATGGACTGGGAGACCATCATTCTAAGTGAAGTCAGTCAGGAAAAGAAAGAAAAATACCATAGGATATCACTTATATGTGGAATCTAAAAAAAAAAAAGATACAAATGAACTTATCTACAAAAAAGAAACAGACTCACAGACATAGAGAACAAACTTATGGTTATACCAGGTGGAAAGCAGGTAGGAAGGGACAAATTGGGAGTTCGAGATTTGCACCTCTTGGGGAGTGATGGAAATGTGAGCTGTCTTGACTATGGTGATGGTTTCATGGGTGTAGAATCTATCAGAATTCATCTAGCTGTACATTTGAGATATGTGTAGTTCACTGTACAGGAATCAGGCCACAAGAAAGGTGTTAAAAAAAGAGTTAACAGTATTCAACAGCATCACCTCTGTGTATTATGAATCATGCAAGGCCTCCCACTACAGAGATGAGTAAGACCCGGTCTCTGAACTTGAAATGTTCTGAGTAGCATGATGAAATCTTGAGCTATCCCACTTTCTCCCACCCAAGATCCCCACCCATCTAAATCTTCTCCTGACATCCAACCATCTCTAAACTGATAAATTTTGAATCACATTGAAATAAAATGTTGGTTTCTTTTCCTGGAGCTAATCAACCATCATTATGTACAAAGCTATGCCAAGAAATATGAAAATCTATATGAAATGGAATATTTTCTAGGAAAATATGCTACCCAATGGACATTATAAGAACTGATAATTCTTGTTAGAAATATTTCTTGATAGAGATATTGATAAGGTAGTAAAAATTTAATCCATTAAAGAAGTACCTGCCTCAGAAGAAATTAAGAGCAATTTCTACTAAATGTAAGAAAGTAGTTCATTTATATTACAGTTGGACCTTGAACAACACAGGTTGGAACTGCACAGGTCCACTTATACACATATTTTTTTTCAGTAAATACACTGGAAATTTTTTTGGAGCTTTGCAACAAGTTGAAAAATTTGCAGATGAACCCTGCAGCCTACAAATATTGAAAAAATTAAGAAAAAGGTATGTTGTGTATTCATAAAATATATGTAGATACTAGTCTATTTGGTCTACTGTAAATATACACTAATCTATTATAGAAAGTTAAAATTTATCAACATTTACGCATGTAAACACTTATGAATGTCCATGACACCACTCATAGTTGAGATAAATGTAAATAAATGTAAAGAGTCAGTATTAAATCATACCAGAATGAGCAATCATTTCACAATATATGTGGGTCAGATCATTGTGCTGTGCATCTTAAACTTGAGCAATGCTGTATGTCAATAATATCTCAATAAAACTGGGGGGAAATCTGTACCAGAATGAATTAACTGGAGCACACACCGTCCTACTGTAGTAACTTTGTAGCCACCTCCTGTTGCTGCTGCTGCTGCTTAAAATGCCATGTCATGCTCATCATCTTCCCATGAGCAGTTTGTCTCTCCACCAAATTGTGCATCACAGTAAAAAATGATCTCTTGTGGTTCTTGCATTCTTTTCATCATGTTTGGTGTCACACCATCAACCCTGAATAACACCATTGGACCCATGATGTGCCACTAGTGACGCTAAATGTGCCAAGAAGCCAAGTCATGACATTACAAGAAAAACTTGAATTGCTTGATAACATATGGTAGGTTGAGGTCTGCAGTGGTGGTTGCTGCCATTTCAAGATAAATGAATCCAGTGAAAGGACTATGGTAATAAAAAAAAAAGAAAAGGAAATTTTTGAAGCCATTGTAGTTATAGAAAAAGCTGTGAAAGCCATCAAGCCTGAAACAATAAATTCCTGCTGGAGAAAATTGTGTTCAGATGCTGTGTGTGACTTCATGGGATTTATGATGGAGCCAGTCAAGGAAATCATGACAGAGTTTGTAGATACGGCAAAAAAGAAAAAAAAAAGTGAAAGTTTTCAACATATAGATCTTGGAGAATTTCTACAAGACTTGTATATGAATAATAAGACAACTGGAGTGAGTATAAAACAAAAAGGGAAAATTACAGACCTGTTTTATTTCTAAACATAAACACAAATAGCTTTAATAATGTGTTAGCAAGTCAAGTCCATCAAATATACTTAAATGTGAAATATCATGAGGACTGCCATTAAAGTGAGAAATTATCACTGTTAATATTGTACAGGTGATCCTAGTCAAAGAATAGAACAAGAAATAAATCAAATGGATCAAAGATATAAAGAAGTGAAAAATGAGAATAATAAAGGAAAATTTATGAGTAATTTCAGATGTGATTTTCTATCAAAAATTTAATCCCTAAATTATTAGAGTTTCTAAAAGAATTAAGGAAGGTGGCTTTTCAATCAATTGACATACAAAAATTGCTATACTAAAGGGAGATGTTTCCATTTAGAAATGGTATTTGGAAATGTGATTAATGAAAGGATATCCTTTATTTATTTTTTTTACATTTTTATTGATTCATAATCATTTTACAGTGTTGTGTCAAATTCCAGTGTTCAGTACAATTTTTCAGTCATACATGGACATATACACACTCATTGTCACATTTTTTCCTCTGTGATTTATCATAACATTTTGTGTATATTTCCCTGTGCTATACAGTGTAATCTTGTTTATCTGTTCTACAATTTTGAAATCCCAGTCTATCCCTTCCCACTCTCTACCCCGCCCCCTCCCCGGTAACCACAAGTCTGTATTCTCTGTCCATGAGTCCATAAAACAGGCAAAAAGCTTAGAACATCCCAGAATAAATCTAGCCAAAATATGCAAAATCTATGTATTAGTTTCCTATGTTGCTGTAACACATTACGACACAGTTAGTGTCTTAAGGCAACACTAATGTATTGTCTTGTAATTTTGGAGGTCAGGAGTTCAAATAGGTTCACAGGGCTGCATTCTTTCTGGGGACTCTAGAGGAGAATACATGTCATTGCTTTTTCCAGCTCTGCGAGGCTGCCTGCGCTCCTTCGCTTATGGCCCCTTCCTCTTTTAAAGCCAACATTCACATCACTTTGAACTCTGCTTCTTCCCAGACTCTTCTCCCTCCCTCTTCCAACTTTAAAGGATTATGATTACATTGGACTCAACTGAATAGTCCAGGATAATCTCCCCATCTCAATATCCCCAACTTAATCACATCTGCAAAGTCCCTTTTAGCATGTAAGGTAACATATTCAAAGGTTCTGGGATTAGGATGTGGAAATCTTTGGGAACTCGTTATTTAGTGTACTAAAATCTATCTGAAGAAAATGAAGGTATTGCAATGTAGTCATTAAAATTGTTAATTTTGAAGTCAGACTACTTGAGGGGTGATTGTAATTCTGTCACTTAGGTTTACTTCTTTTACAGTCTTAAGACATTAATGTAATTTTGCTAAGCTTCTTTTTTTTAAGTGAATATTAGTAATAACTGTTCCTCATTCCATTGTGATTGCAGGAAGTGATAAGGTAATACAGATAAAGTTTTGCACAATTTGCATTTAAGAAAGCATTGCACCCATAAACGAGAACAGCATGTGATGAAAAAGGATCCTTACAGACAATAAAGGTAAATACAGATATGCTTATCAATATAAAATTTTGATATGAGAATTGAAAGAAAAAGTTCAGGAAATATCACAGTATAAAATAAGAAGACAATAAAGGGAAAACATGAGCTAAAGTTGAGAGATGTAGAGAATAATTTCAGAAATTTCAACATATGATAATAGGCCTCTGGAAAGAGAGAACAGAAAGACTCAACAGGGAAAGTTACAGTAGGAGTGAAAACACCTAGTTTCTCACAGTGAAAGAATGGCATGAGTCTTCAAATGGAAGAGGACTATTGAATGCTAAATGAAATAAATATATCAGACTTCTTATGGGAAACACTAGATACTGGAAAGCAGTGGAGTATAATGTTAAAAATTTAACAGAAAAGGAATTTCAACCAAGACTTGTATACCTAGCCAAACTATCACTCCACATGAAGAGGAAACTACATTTTCAGACATGCGGAGACACAGAAGGTTCACCTTCCATGTAATCTTCTTTAATGATGCAAAATGATGGAATGAAATAAAGAGAAGGACCTGACATCTGGGGACAAAAGGAACCAACTAGAGAGAGAAATGCAGGCAGTCTCAGAATGTCAGCTGTGGATCAGGTCCAGAGGATAAGTGATCCAAGTTGGAGCAGGAAGATGGAGGACATGCTGGCTCGCTGTCTCTGGGGGGTGGCCCCTAATAGCTCACTACTATGTCTGTATCTCATCCATCAGAAAGGAAAAGGGAATGAAGAAGGCTTCCTTTTAAATACATGGTCTAAATGTGCTCACATTACTTCTGCTCATGTGCTAATTGCCAGAACGTAGTCCGACCTAGCTGAGCCTAATCACACCTAGCTGGAATCCAAGCTCAGGCTCCCAACCCTGTGTTCTGAATGATTTCATTATTCCATCTGCTCTTGAATACCATTTATTAAATGCTTACCATGTGCTGGACACTGTAACAAGTTCTTAACTTAACTTATTTCAACCTCAAACAATCATACAAGGTATTATTCTCATTTTGCAAAAAAATAAAAAAATAAAAGAGAGAGAGAGGATCAAGAAGCTTAAATCATTTCCCCAAGGTCACATAGGTAATAAATTGTAGAGTCAGGACTAGAACTCACATCTCTCTGACGCTAGTGTTTATAATCTCCATCTCAGTTGTCCAGTGATGCACTGGATCGTGGTTTGTGACCATTAGAGCTGTACTTTCAGTGTCACAGCTGAGGGTACGCTGCACCACTGCACTGTATCACACTACTGGGAGCTGTGGTCCCCTGAACAGATACAAGGAGACACCGATATGGTGGCTTCTTTGAGTAAAGAGCCTGCTTGTAGAGCCAGGGTGGTGGGGAGCCACTCTCATTGTCTGAGATGTAACTGAAGTCTTCAAATGTTTAAATTAGGGGCGGCTGGAAGCCTTTCCTCACCTCTTGTCTCTACAAATGGAAGTGATTTAGACATCACTCTGGTGCTAATCATTTCTTAAACCCATTCATTTGCTTTCTACTTACAGATAAATTGTTTTCCAAACCAGGGAATTCCTTGTTATTCTTTATTTAAATCCTGTTACAACAGCTATTAAAAGAAGGCTAGCTAAGCCATGGCCTCTTTATATTCTTAGCAGATCTGAGCAGACACAATTTGACATCCAGGAGGCAAATTTTTAAAATTAATGCTTATCTTATGAAATGGTCTATGTATATTTGTGATTTTTGTGATTACATGTATTTGGGTGTGTGTAGGTGAGCAAGTGTTTTCAATGGTTAGGAAAATAAAAAAAAATGTGACAGTTACCAAGTGGAGCCATTTGGAAAGGCACCAGCCTCGAAGTGTCTGCTGTGTCCTGGAGGGCTCTGTGGCATATCAAGACAGGATGCCAAATACCACTACTCACTCCATGGCTGAGGCACCCCCAAGACTTAATTCTAAACGGAACTAATCTGAATTGGGGACATGAATTGCTTAGGAGGAAGAAGTGAATCTGGTTTGAAAACAGCACCTGAGGGCATACAGTGAGATCTGCCGTGAAGTGGGTCCCCAGCCACGTGTGGGGTTGGGAGTGGCATGGAAAGAAGGAGGGAGAAAAGTGCTGAGCTCGGGACAGTAGAGAGCAGCTGTGAGCAGGATGTGTCTGAGCAAGGAGTCCCGGGAAGGCATATTTCTCTGGATGTTTTTCCTTTGTTCTCTCAGATAGTTTCAGTTTTCTCTGGTGCATAATCCTCTTTAACATCTCCAAGCCTCGAGTAAAACTGCGTACTCCTGTATGCCCGTGTGTGGTCATTGTTCAGACATGTGACTTGCATCAGCTCTCAGAGTTATGATACAGGAATGATCTCAGTCTCAAAGGTCTGGCGGAGCACAGGGCAGGTTCACTCTGGGGCTCTAAGAGTCAGGGGCAGCCCCTGATGGTGACAGAGGCTGGGGAGCTGGCAATATGGGAAGGGCTTACTGAAAACCCACCTCTTCTCTCCACACGTAACAGAGGGGGCTGATGCTTGTCAGGGGAGAGGTGGGCAATGACAGTATACTTTAATATAAAGCACTGGCTATCTCTGTTTTTTGCATTGTCATGATTTTATGACCAGTCTCCTAGTTAGATTAAAAGATAATAGCTAGACTTATTGTGATCATTTCACCATTTATATACCTAAAATATCATATATACATATATCATATCCACAATGATATGTATATATCATTACGTTGTACACCTGATACCAATATAGTCCTATATGTCAATTAGACCTCAACACATTTTTTTAAAGATTAAAAGACAATAAATGATTTCTTCTGATGATCACTACCACAAAAATCCTGCCTGGGTAAAATATTACTTTTCTCAATATATGTTTTGGAAAAAGAAATACATTTTAAAGAGATTTTTCTATAAGGAGAATTTCCCACAGAATAAATGTTCATAGGTCCTTTTCCAAGAACAATTCTGGTTAAAAAGAGATATGCTTAGATTAGTATTGATGCTGCAATTCAAAGATAATGATGTGTACTAGCGTGTACCATGCCAGCTGAAAACCAAAGCCTGGGAGAGTTTGCAAATAATTTAATAGTCTTCAGTAGACTGTGGAGCATCTGGAATCTCTTTCTTTTTTGGATGCACAATTTCAGATTTGTTTTGCCATCTTTCCTTTTTGCTTTTTCTCCAAAAGCTCCTGATAAGAAAAACTTAAAATCTGAAATGTGCTCATCCTCCGGACTGGTTTGTGTCACCCTCCTGACTTTGCTGGCACCAGGTTACAGAAGGAAGTTTATTCTCATCATCCAGACACACTGGTCCTACTGAGAACTCATTGTCAAGGCTAACCTCTCGGTGGTGTCCCGCTTTAGGAAGAGTGACTTTGCTCCGTGGAAAGCGATATGGTACTTTTTCTGGCTACAGCTGCTGCACAGAGATGAGGTAATGAAGGTCTCAGAGTCATTTCATGGTTACTTTTCCATGTTCTCTGAGTCAAGAAATTGCTGGGTCTTGATTAAGGTGTTCTCTCCTCTACCCTTAGGATCCAAATTGCAGTTTTAAAGCGCATATCAGATGATAGGACTGAAAAGCTTGGAAATTTATACCTCGTTGAAGGAGAACAGGTGTTGTTTTGACTGGGGAGAGCCAGGGGCAGCAGCTCAGAGGCCCTGTCCTCATCAATCACGTCTGCGTCTTGTGCGGGAGATGGTGTTAACCGCCCTCTGCATCTTTCCCACACGGCCTTCCGGGACAACAGCTCTTCTGCTAAATATTCTGTGAAGTGCTCCTGCTGGAGTCATGCACCTCCACAGTCCTGCTCAATGCATGGGAGCTCGAGAGTCCAAGAGTCACCTGCCCACTCAGTGCTATCCCAAACCAGCAGAATTCTTGACTTTTGCAGGGATCAAGAACACAGACAGCACTATATGTTTTCTAGAATCACCTGCTAATTTGGATCCACTGCAGTTAAAATTTATGAGATTTTTGTCTACTGTCATGGGCATAGATGACGAAGATATTTTCAGAGTGATTCCATCATAATGTGACGTAGTTCCAGTTTGCAGGCCACTTAAAGAGTCAGAATGATTAACCAGAAGCACACAGGCATATTCATAGTGGCCTTTGGGTCTTCCAGGGAGTGATGCTAGCTGTTGTAACAGACAATCCTAAAATCCCTGTGACGTTGCACAATTAAAGCTCACTTTTCACTCACATGAAGTCCAGTGGGGTAGAAGGAACCTTGTTACGTGCTATAATTCAAGAATTCAGACTTCTTTCATGCCGTGGGGCCAACATGTTCAAATGTGGTCTCTAAGGTTATAGAGTAACAGGAAGAGAGAGGGACCAGAGCAGGGATGGCAAACTTTTTCTGTAAAGGGTTAGATCATTAATATTTTGTGTTTTGTGAGCTGCATGGTTTTGCTGCAATTACTCAAATCTGGCATTGTAACAGAAAAGCAGTTGTAACTGTACCTTTGTTTCAATAAAATTTTATTTACAAAAACATAGGGTGAGCTGGGTTTAGCTCCCAGGTAGTTTGTTGACCCTGGAGCAATCTTGTGAGGGATGTATTTATGATTCAAACATAGGAGTAGCATGTATTTCTCCCACTTGTTCTGTTGGCCAGAAGTGAGTCTCATGGTTTCAGCCAAACTGCAAGAGAACTGAAATGTTGTCTACCTTAGTGGCCAGAAGAGAAGAACAAGATATTATGGCTTCCAGCAGCCTCTGCTACACCTTCAAGAGTTTAACATGAAGGGGCTCTTCCAGGCAAACCAGAAGCTTCAATAATTCAATTAAAAAAACTTGTGGTCTGGTTCCTGTACAGTTACCTACACATATCTCAGATGTACACTCTGATGAATTTTGATAGATGTCTACACCTGTGAAACCACCACCACCATCAAGACACCTCACATTTCCATCACTCGCTGAGAGGTGCAGTTTTCGAATTCCCAATTTATCCCTTCCCACCCTCTTTACTAGTAACCATAAGTTTGTTCTCTATGTCTGAGTCTGTTTCTGTTTTGTAGGTAAGTTCATTTTGTTCTTTTTTTAAAGATTTAGATCATCATTCTAAGTGAAGTAAGCCAGAAAGAAAGAAAAATGATGTAAGATATCACTTGTATGTAGAATCAAATGATTCAATTTTATGGCTAGGATACCAGATTACTTAAAGTTGTATCTCTTTTCTACTGTGGTTTTTGTTTGAAAAACCACTACAATGACAAATCTCTAGAAAAGAGTATATTGAGTAAGAATAAAAACTGTACATTGAGAATTTCATCGCTTTCGTGATCTTGGTCCTGATGTTTCATAGAACTGGAGGAAAGTTGCCTGCAATTAAGAGAGAGCAGATGCATGCTGTCTCAATCCACTCTGGTTGGATGTGGAGGAGAGGAACTTCCAAAGTCAAAGCTTTGATCAGAGACTCAACCTGAGGAGGCTGTCAAGTACTTTGGAGCTTCTATAGCAGAATGCCATAGACTGGCTGGCTTATAAACTAGAGAAATGTATTTTTTGGAGTTCTGGAGGCTAGGAAGTCCAAGATTAAGGCACTGGGAGATTTAGTGTCCAGTGAGGATGAGCATACTGGTTCAGAGATAACTGTCTTTTCACTGCATTTTCAGAGGGCAGAAGTGGGCAGTGAGCTTTCTAGAGCCTCTTATAAGAGGAATCAGATAAGAAAAAGAAACAAAAGGCATCCAAGTTGGAAGGGAAGAAGTAAAACTGTCACTGTTTGCAGATGACATGTTATTATGTATAGAAAAGCCTAAAGTCTCCATCAAAAAACTATTAGGCTGATAAATTTATTCAGTAAAGTTGCAGGATACAAGATTAATATACAGAAATCTGTTGCTTTTCTATACACTAATAATGAACCATGAGAAAGAGAAAACTTCCCACTTAAAATCTCATCAAAAAGAAAATACCTAGGAATAAAGTTAACCCAGGCAGTGAAAGACCTGTACTCCAAAAACTATAAAACGTTAATGAAGGAAATTGAAGAAGACAGAAACAGCTGGGAAGATACACCATGTTTATGGATTCACAGAATTAATACTGTTAAAGTGCCCATATTACCCAAAGCAACCTACAGATTTAATGCAATTCCTACCAAAATACTCATGACAGTTTTCAGAGAACTGGAACAAATAATCCTAAAATTTCTATGGAACCACAAAAGACCCCAAATTGCCAAGCAATCTTGACAAAAAAGAAAAAGGCTGACAGTTAGCATGTTCCTTGACCTCAGACTACACTACAAAGCTACAGTAATCAAAACAGCATGGTACCAACACAAAAACAAACACAATTATTGGAACAGAATAGAGAGCCCAGAAATAAACCCATGCCCTTATGGTCAATTAATCTATGACAAAGGAAGCAAGAAGATAGAGTGGAAAAAAGATAGTTTCCTCAATAAGTGGTGCTGGGAAAACTAGACAGATCCTTTTAGAAGAATGAAATTAGAACTTTTTCTCACACCATTTAAAAAATAAACACAAAATGGATTAAAGCCCTAAATTTAAGACCAGAAACCAAAAATTCCTAGAAGAGAACATAGGTAGAACACTTATTGACATAAATCACAGCAATATTTTTTGGATCAGCCTCCTAAGGAAAAAGAAACCAAAGTAAAAATAAGCAAACAGACCCTAATTAAACTTACAAGATTTGCACAGCAAAGAAAACCATAGACAAAATGAAAAGACGACCTACTGAATGGGAGAAAATATTTGCAAATGATACAACTGATAATGGCTTTATCATATGCCCAAGATATATTAACAGATCATACAATTCAACATCAAAAAAAAAAACAAACAAACAAAAACAAAAACAAAAAAACAAACAACTGAATTAAAAAATGGGCAGAAGATCTGAATAGACATTTCTCCAAAGAATGCCAACAGGAACATGAAAAGATGCTCAGTATCACTAATTATCAGACAAATGCAAATCAAAATCACAATGAGATATCACTTCACGCCTGTCAGAATGGCTATCATCAAAAAGTCTATGAATAACAAATTTTGGTGAGGATGTGGAGAAATGGGAACACTAGATGAAGGGATAAAGAATTTGTAGTATGTATGTATGTATGTCCGTGTGTGTATATATATGCTGTAGAATATTGCTCAGCCATAAAAAGAATAAAATTCTGCCATTTACAACAGTGTGGATGGACCTAGAGAGTATTATGCTTAGTGAAATAAATCAGAGAGAGAAAAAAAGCATGTTGTATATTATTACTTACACATAAAATATAAAAAAATAAACAAATAAAAGTACACAACAAAGTAGAAACAGACTCACAGATATATAGAATGAAGTAGTGGTTACCAGTGGGGAGAGGGAAGAGGGGAGGGATACAACAGAGATCTGGGATTAAGAGATGCAAACTACTATACATAAAATAAACAAGCAACAAGGATATATTGTACAGCAGGGAAATATAGCCATTATTTTATAATAACTTTAAATGGAATAATCTATAAAAATATTGAACCACCATGTTGAACTGAAACTAACATAATATTGCAAATTGACTATATTTCAATTAAAAAAACAAGAGCATGAGTCTTATTCATGAATGTTTCACCCTCATGACCCAATCACTCCCCAAAGGTACTGTTTACTAATTCCATCATAATCGGGGCAGGGTGGGTAGGATTTCAACTACTGAGTCTGGAGGTGGCACACGAACGTTCAGTCTGTAGCAGAGGCTGAGGGGAAGGAGGTGGGTTCTCAGCATACTTCCCTCTTGTGCTCTTTGGATAGGGTTGGAAGACCCCTGTTTATATTATTTTTATTCCATATAGTAGGTAAGTCCCAAAAGACAAAGCTTATATTTAATTTCTCTGAAAAGAACTTTCCTTTCTTTTAATCTTTCTTTTAGCTACATCATTCTCCATCAAGTGGCTGGTAATAAATGTGTTTTCAACTTCTTAAGCTAATAGTAATCACATAAGACAGCAGAGATAAAAGCCCAAGGATTTTCAAATGCAATCTAAGTTTGTCTTATGCCATTAACTGGGTTTTAAAAAACCTCTTATTAACGTCCTCTTTTCTTGTACTGTTCTGAGGGCTAGGCCTCCCAAGTTCTGAAGACAGGACCTCCACTAAGGCCAGGTGGCTCACGTGGCGAGTGTAGTATTTGTTACAGGGATAAGGCAAAGAGAAAGAATGAGGTGATGCTCAACCTTTAAAATGCAAAGTGGGATTTTCAAGTAAGTCTTGAGATCCAGGGAGAAACTACTTTTAAAAAATGCATTTAGCACTTGTTATAAAATGTCTAATATCCAAAAATGAAAGATCCTGTGTATAGAATTCTGTCATCATTTACCATGTTCATCAAAGATAGCTTGTGTTTTTAACACAAGTCTTGCGGCTTGATGATAGTGGGCTGAGGCTAGGGGAGCTGTCCTCAAAGCAAAACTTTGGGGGATTTGTGGGAAAGTGAGAGAAGCATGGGAATTGTTCAGGCATGTGCCTTAATTTCTCCCCTCTGGGTTTTTTGGTCTGGACTCTGGAGATTTCAATTTCTCAATTTTTGACTTCCCAGCTTTCTCCTGGTGTTTGGCATCCTTGGATACTGAAACAGCTGAGAGTGTTGCTCAGAAATGTGTCAGGGCAAGGAGGGCTGTGAAGCAGACCACCTAAGCTGAGGCCAAATGGGAGGTCCAGTTGACTTCTTCATTTTAATTAAAAAACTTTAATTGAGATAGAATTGATATTTAAAAACTGCATTATTTAATGTATATCATTTGACGAGTTTGGACATATGTGTACACCAATGCTGCAATCAAGGTAATAAATTCAGTCCTCACCTCCAGAAGTTTAAGTTTCCATGTGTCTCTTTGCTTTCTCCTTCTCCTTCTTCCTCTTCCTCTCCTCCTCCTTCTTCTCTTTTTGTGGTAAGAACGCTTAATATGAGATCTACTCTCTCAACAAACTATAAGTGTACAATGTGGTACTGTTAAATACAGGCACCACGTTGTAGAGCAGATCTTTTGAACTTGCACAACTGAAACTTCTTATCTATTGAATAACAACTTCCCCATTCCCCCACCCCTGGCAACCACTATTGTGTTCTCTGCTTCTCTGAGTTTGACTATTTTTGATAACCTCATATGAGTGAATTCATGTGGTATTTGTCTTTCTGTGACTCAGCATATTGCCTGGGAAATCCAGTTGACACCTCAAAGGAGTTTACCCGACCAGTGCTGACCAAGGGGAGGCTAAATTACCTAGGGGCACTCCTGGGCCCTGACCTGAAGAAAATAAATGGCAACTTACATCTGCTAGAGAGTCAGCTTGAAATGAGAGAAGGGCCAAACATCCCCGGTCAGACAAGGGATATGGTCCTTGATACCAGAGGGACCAGAGTAAGATGTGATGCAAAGACTCCATGTGGATCCAAAGACCACAATTAGCTCCAAAGCCAAGTGGTCCCAAGCTCCTTTTGCCCTCAAGGACTTATAAGCAAATTCAAAGCTGAGAAGCAGTTTTACCCAGAGAAACTGAATAATATTTAAAGGTAATATTTAAGCTATGGGATCAGACCTCAAATCAACAGATTGGACATGTGGGTTGTTTTTCTCTTGCTAACCAGCTTGAAAGGAGAGCTGATTAATTACAGACAAACTGAGGCATTACATTTCCTCTGCACTTCTGAATTGATTTGTGAGTTAAATATTTGCTATCCTGCTACTCTGCCTAATGAATTAAAATGAAAAGAAAATCTAAAAAGAAAACCGTGCAAACTTTTTATTGCATTTCAATCCCTCAGCTAATTGGAAAATATTTGTATTATCCAAACATGCACATATATATTTACATCCACTTACGCTGAAAGAATCGGTTGTAATAAGTAAGAAACACTTTATCTCAACATTTGGCAGAGCTGTAAATTGGACTTTCTCTAAGCTTTGTAATAATATACTTCACAGGCTGACTTTATGCACACATAATACTTTTGTTGACCTCAAAAATCCAAACATGTCTTTGAAAATATATATCATTATGGGAAAGTTGCTTTCCGTTCCCTGCAATTGATCACATCACAGAAAAAGGCAACACTACATATTTGCCCGTGGTGAACACTGACTGAAGTCACATGGCATTTTCCACCCTTAAACTTCCTGCCTATTCTTGCATGTTCTTAACTTTGCACCCAAGATGGAAATTTATCAGAAAAAAAAATCCATAAATATTAAAGAAGGGAAGCATTCTCACGGGAGGTGGGGGGCCAGGAGAGCAAGTTTTGTTTCCTCCCTGTTTATAAGGCAATGTGTTATTCATTTTGCATTCTCCCTGTCCGGGTGATGGGCAGGTAGGTCGCTGCTACCCCTGCGCCTGCGCACGTCTGGCTGAGGCCGCCCCTCTGGGTGCGCAGGGCCTCCCTGGTGCCCAGGTGAGGCTGAGCGCTGCGGGGACCTGCCGGGCAAGCCTGGCTCCCTCCCCATCCCTGCCGCGCCTCTGACCCAGAGGATTGTGACTCAGTAGAATTCAAATCTTTAGCTGCCTGGAGCGGCTGGGCAGCAGGCCCAGAGGCCCTTCCACATCAGGACTTTTACTGCTGTTTTCATCCGCGGAGATGCCAGCGTTTTTCTGCCGCGCAAAGACAAACAAGACTTTTAAAAACACAAAGGCGGATGAGATACAAAGTCTTGAGACGATGGAGCCAGATTCCCTTGTGGGGGCAAAGATGAGAGCCAGAGCATGGGCATTGTTCGTTGCGCTGGTCTGCTGTGGGCTTCAGTTCTCAGGGACAGATGCAGGTAGGAACGACACGGCACATAAAAGGGGGAAGAAGATGCCCCGCAAACTCTCCGCTGCAGCGGCCACTGCAGATCCATCCACGGCAGATCGAGTGACTTATTCCACAGAGTGGCGGCTAGAGCCACTTTCTCATCATGTCGGATTCAGCTGGACCCCAGAGGGACGGTGGCCAGGATCAGCTCGGCCACTGCAGCCTGGGTGCGCCCAGCACTGGGTGTGTCCGCAGAGGGCAGTGGCGCAGTAGGTACCCGGGCTGGCCCTGGGCGAGCGGGGCAGCCTGGCCGTTACTCCAGCACCGGCGCTGGGATCAGGCTGCCCGGGTTCAAATCACGCTCTGCGTTCATGAGTGATGACAATGGGGCACGTTTGTAACCCCTCCGCGCCCTCTGAGATGAGCGAGATGCAGCCGCCGCCCACCAGGAGGGCTTCAGGAGTGAGCACGGGTGAGGCGCGCAGGGGGTGTCTGGCTCGGGGTGCTGTTCCGAGCCCCCAGCACCCACGTGCTACAAATGCCGCTTCCTAGGCCCCGTCGCTGACCCACAGAATCCGAATCTGAATTTCAGCACGATTCCTGTTGACAGCAAACGTCGGAGAAGGGCTGCTGTGTGAATGCTGGTGTTGGTATTTCCGGCTGTCTTTAACTAGCTAAGGGTGAAGGTGAGAGGGGCATTCCTGCTGGTTTTCTTTTCGGTTCGAGGCTCTGAGCCCCAGGGAGAGACTTCGTGCTCTCCGACCCAGGCCTCTGATTATTCCAGCTTCTTGGTGGCCGGTGGACTCTGTTCCTGTATTGTCCTCAGCCTGCCAATTGACCTTGAATGTCTCCTTTACATCTGTATCCTGACATTTCCGACCCCATCAACTTGTTTAACCCCGTCTCCATTAGTGCTTGTCAGCTCTGTTGAGTGTCTTAAATTATACACCATATCCGATGCCTTTCCAGCTCAGCTGGAAGGTTCTAAGCCCAAATGCCCTCCTTGAACAAAAGAAGAATATTAGGAACATATTAGGAGGAATAAGAAAGTTGGGGTTATTTAAAACCTCCCTCCGAGGCTCCCCGTTGCACTGAAACATTTGGTTTTTATAGTTGGCTTCAAGAGGCAATTTTCTATCAGATTTTATAGCAGAGAAGAGAGCTCAGCCTTTAAAGAATGCAAAGGTCACCAAAGAAAAATTTGCTCTATTTATGGCATCGATGTGACATTTGGATCTCCTTTTAGAAAAGAGTCATTGCCACACCTGCTTGCTTTATTTCACACCAGATGATCTTTAGTCAAGAGGTTTGGAAACTGAGACCTTCCATAGGCATTTATGCCAGGCTTCTCCCCGTTCGATGATGCTTGGCCAATAGTGCAATGAGAACGAATGACACCAGGATGCCAGGGCCCGTGGTATGTGGTGACTTTGGAGGGCTGTAACAGTCTGTGAAAGGGACAGAAGTGTTTCAAGGGCACACTGGTGCCTGACTCCAGTAGGTACAGCCTGGCAGAGAGGCAGGAAGTCACAGCAGTAAGCTTCGTCTCCTGCCACGGATCAAATTGGAAAAGAGGAGAGGTTGGTTGGTTGTAGACTGTGAGAGTCACGTGACTCACAAAGCATGTCTGTCCTGGGTGTCTGAGAGGCTTGGGAGGGTTTCACGGCCATCCGCAAGTATGGATGGCGCTCAGGAAGCAGCCGAGGGGCAGAAAGGAGGAGTAATAACACAGACCCCGAGATCAGAGTCACGTGGGAGGAATACATGTATGTATACGAGATGGAAAGAAGCTTGATCTCGGGGTGAACTGAAGGTTCCAAACACGTAACAGAGGAAAAGTTACTTCTGTCTAGTCTAGAGGGGTCAGGACCGCTTTGAGAAGCTGGGGTTGGATCTGGGTTGGACTTCTGAGAATCAGTTTATACTCGTGTGTTGCACTCACAGTCTTGGAAAGGGGGCCACCAAGTAACTCTTTTTTTTTACCCTTTCAAACTCAAATATGTGAGGAGAAAAAAATTGGAGCCGGACCCTTGGGGAGAATAAAAGCTTTATTACTGATGGAAAGTCAGTCGGAGGACGTGAGGGATGTGTGGTCGCACAATGTATTTCAGTACTGTGCCGCTGACGTAGGCAGAATTAGCTGCCATTTACGGGAAGAGCTGGACAACCACAGGCCACACTCCACAGGGACAGGGTCTCACAAGGCAGAGGGCAGACAAAATTCTCCTTGTCTGCAGGCAGGCAGCTAGTAAATAGAGCCCTGAGGTGCTGTACCATGCTGGCTTAGCGCTTTCTCCAAAGTTCACAAGTTCAGAAAGTCATTTCTAGGGGGAGGGTATAGCTCAGTGGTGGAGTGTGTGCTTAGCATCCATGAGGTTCTGGGTTCACTCCCCAGTACTGCCACTCAAAAAATAAACAAATAAATAAACCCAGTTTACCCCCCTCCTCCAAAAAAAAAAAGAAAAGTCATTTCTTCTTCCTTGGAAATATACCCTCTCCCTCATCCACCTGCCTGATACTTACCAGGGTTTATTCTATTTTTAATGGACTCTTGGCTTCTGCATAACCCAAGTGAACAATAACATCATTTATCTTTCTTTAAATCAGTATATTTCTGTGATATTGGGGTCTATACACATTGAATGGATATATGGCGAGGGTTTCTTCTTGTGAAACTGGTTTTTCTTTGTTTGATACAATCTTACAATCATAAAAATAAAGCATTAGAATAAAGATTGTATTACTTAAAAATTGTGACTTCTCTCCCAGACCCATAGCTATATTCTACCCTCATGCTTACTGTGGTTACTGTCCCGAGGGTCTTGATGCAGATGATGGCTGGAGACCTCCTTTTCCATCAGCCTGATTGAGATCCACTGATAAGACACCACGTGATAAGACAAGAGAAGACTGAGCAGGAACAAGAACACTGCAGTGTTTGGATTGTTCTGTGGAAGGCACGTGAGAGTTACTCTGAATGGCCTCAAGTGCTTATAACTAAGAGCAAAGCCCAGAATTCATGTGGAGATATTTTACATATAGAAGGAAGAAGTTTTCCAATGGTGTGAGTCACTTAAATACTGAAGAGGGCTGTCTTGGGAGCTTGTGAATTTCCGATCTCTAGAAATTTACAAATCAAATAAAAGGGATTTTTTAAAAGGTTATTTTAAGCAACACATGGCTGGTTGGCTAGATCAGAAGCTCCTAAAAGTCTGGTTTATTTGTTTCTTTTCTTTGTTTGTTTGTTTATTTTTATTAATAGACTTTATTTTTTTAGACCAGTTTCAGATTTACAGCAGAATTGAGCAGAAAATACAGAGTTTGCACACAGCCCTCCCCACCCACACACATATACTCCCCTACCCTCAGCCTCCCTCATCAGTGTGGCATATTTGGTACAATCGGTGAATCAACATGGACACATAATTATCAGCCAAAGTCCATAGTTTACATTTGGGTTCACTCTTGATGTTGTACATTCTATGGGTTTTGACAAATGCATAATGACATGTTTGGGGAGAGGGAGGGAGGGAGGAATGAATAGATGGAGCACAAGGGAATTTTAGGGCAATGAAGTTATGCTGTATGATGCTATAGTGGTGGCTACATGAAATTATGCATTTGTCTAAAAGCCTGTTTTAAAACTAGTGGCTCACTGGCTGTTTCAGATGAACCCAGAGATTGTGTAAAATACAAAGACTTCTGGATGGATGCTATGATGCAGTGAGCTTGGGGAGAGCCTCATGATACAGGTCAGAGCTTCCCGATGGCGTTGAACAGTGTGTCATGAATGAGCTTGTGGGAGTGGAGGCAGCCCCTTGGCCATGGAGCCTCGCTATAGTTTAAACCCAAACCTTTAGTAGGAAACAAGAATAAGTGATTAATGGATGACTAGATCTGTTCCCCCAGCTTTCTCTTTAGCTATTCTGCAAGTGGACCACATGGGCAAGATAACGTCTAGAGAAAAATCACAGGAGTCAGTAAGTCTGCAGGCAATGGAATGTGATGAAGAATCTAACCCCCACCCTAAAGATTAACTGAGACGCTCTCCCTTTTTTCTTCTTCTTCTTCTTCTTTTTTTTAACGCCAACTATATTTCAAGTTGTCATGGAGGGGTATTGGGAAAAGTTTTCAATTAGCAACAGTCACCCCTTGGATAAACCTCACTGGCTATGATACTGCCACTGCGCAAAAATGGTTTCCCCCTTTTCCCCTTAAAAACTCATGGTTGAGCAGAATCCTTGGAGTTGGCTTTTGGACATGAGTCTACCTTCTCCCAAGGTTGCAGTCCTTCTAAATAAAGTGACCTTTCCTTTCTGACCCACACTTGTCTCTAGAGTATTGGCTTTCAAATGGTGAGATGCTAAACCCAAGTTCGCTGTGACTAGAGGTCCCCCAAGACCACTCACGGTCGCTAGGGCCCAGAGGATTCAGGAAAGCTGTCTTACTTGTGGTTAAGGTCTGTTGTGAAAGGACACAGATTAATACCAAGAAAAGAGAAAGATGTAAAGGGCAAAGTCTAGGAGAACCCAGGGGCCATTGTCTGCTCAGTGGAGTTAGACAGGGATGTACCAAATTCTCTCAGCAATGACATGTGACAACATGTGCAAAGCACTGTCGTCAGGTAAGCTCCCTCAAGCCTTGGTGTCCAGGGTTTTAACTGGGAGGGGAGGGCATCAGTCAGGCATCAGCGCCTGAGTGATACAGCGTGGTCCAAGACCTCACTCTTACCAGGAAGGTAATTCCAAGGGCTCAGAGCTTTCTTTTTTGAGCCCTTCCATCTAAACTTTAATAATATGGCTTCTGATCATATAATGCAGCATACATTTCTGACAACAAGTAAAAAAAAACCCATTATGAGAGCACAGTTCACAGAGTGTACCAGGAGCCATCACATTTCCCCCGTATAACCACTCGCTCCTCTGAAGCCCTGATGTCACTGGGCAGTCTACAGGGAGAAAGCTCCCCCAGCCAGCTCCAACCTTGGTCCCACCCCGCCCTTCACAGGCTTTAATAAAGGGGTTCCTTGCTGTTCTGGCGGGTAGAGATCACCCCAGCAACTTCATGACTCTGCTCTACTGTCATGTCCCTGTCTAAAAATACCACATAGGCGCATGTCAAGGACCAGTCCTCTCTTTGCAATGCTCAGTGTGTGAGTAACCCGAGCTGTGGAGTTGACCCTTCACGGCACAGGGCTACAGGTGTGGTCTGAGATATCGACCAGCCCCTTCGGCCCTCAGGAGGCCGGTGCCCTGAGGCCAGGTACCACAGCAGTCCCTTTGGCACTTAGTTAGGGTCTGATGCAAGTGTTGTAGGAAAACATTGAGAAGCCCTGATTTATAAATAATTCCCCAGGTGATTCTGATAAGCAGTAAGACTTGAGAGCTCTGGGACTAAATGATCGTTAAAGATTTTTTGGGGGGAGAGTGTAGAGCTCAGTGGTAGAACACGTGCTTAGCATGCACAAGGTCCTGGTTTCAATCCCCAGTATCTCTATTTAGAAAAAAAAAACAACGATGTTCAAACCATGGTTTCTGTGATTCTTGGAGCTAAAATTCCTTGTAGATGTCTGCTAAGTGTCTCCTTCTTTCTCTAGATACTTATTTGATTACATTTAGTGTCTGGCCAAAGACACTGCATTTGGAGCAGTACTTTCATGTAGGAAAAGTAGATGCGAGAAGAAAGAACCCCAAGGCAGCCGCAGAGGAGGAGGTGGTGGGAATGCCTCGGGGAACCTCCGGTAAGAGGGAGCAGACTGCTTCTCTGACAGGCTTCTGCAAAGAGCTTAGGAGAAAAGACTCTTGTCACTGAAAAATGATGTAATGAGTGAATGTGACACAAATAGTTGAACAGCAGCATTTTGAATTTTGTGGAAACTCCAGCAAGCTACATGTCTCTCGGTCCCATGTATCGTATTAGCTAAATGAGATTAAGTGAAACTGTCTTTGCTTAATTAGTACTAAATATAAAGAATAATCTTGAGGAATTTGCACATATGAATGTTAAGTAATTACTGGATTAAAATTCTGCTTCCCTAAAGCTAGCTCCTAGCCGATGATCTGCCCACATTTGTTAAATATGCTCCAGAAATGAATTAATTTGCATTTCAGTGTTAGCTTCCTTCTTTGTAATACTCTACTGGCACTGGGACTCTCTCATTTTGTTCTCCACACACTACTGTGTTTTCTCTTGGCCTCTAAGGCATCTCTCTTTCCTGGGTTTCTCCCTTTCTCTGATATTTTCTTATTTTTGTGTTTGGAATCTGTACTTTTGACTGCCCTTAAACATTAGTTGTGCCCCAAACTATACGTATAAGGTTCTATTTTTAAAGCCTCATCTTTTCCTTTTATGCTCATTCCTTCAGAAGTATAATTAAATAGTAAAAGTTCATCGAGTGCCTACTCTATGCCAGACAGTGTGCAAGGCACCAGGGACAAGGAGAAGGAAGCAAACGCATTGGTCTCAAACACCTTCACATCTTTCAAATTTGACAATCACTTACATCCAGCTCCTCCCCTCTGCTGTCCCAGCCCTGAATCATGCACTGAGCATCTCTGCTCGGAAGACCTGTAGGCACTGCCTACCCACCATGGAAAGTTACTGACTTCATTATCTCTCCCTGTAAACCTGCTCTTCTGGGTCCCCTTTCTCTATTAAATTGCATTATCCCAAGCCCACATGTCGGTGAGTCTGCCACCCTCTCCGTATCCATTCAGTTGCCAGTTCCTGATTACTCTGCCTCTGTTGAGGCTCTCAGGTCTGTTTCCTTCTCTCGCTTTCCCCCAGCAGTTCCCGACTGCACAGGTGGGCCAGCATCTTCGTTGTGTCTGTGCCTCCGGGTTATCACAAGGCTGCAGACTCTCCTTCTATCTGCGTCTTTCTGCACCTGGTTCTGCCACTTACTTCCAGTGTAGCCTGTGGTATCCCCGCTGTGTGGTCTTGACAGCTGTCCCATCTCCTGCCATTTTCACTGATGTCCTTGTTGCTCCAAAAGGGAAGGGAAAAAAACTTCGGTTCTTGTCTTGCCTGAGAGAGAATTCAGACAGGAGATGGAAGTGTTGTGTAATGAAAGATTTTAAAGATTTTATTAACAAAGCGAAAGGACACCTCCAAGAAGGGGAGGCGGGCTGAGCCAAGGGTCGACAGCAGCGGTCTTTGTTTCCTCTCTTGTACTCTCACTGAGAGGTGGTCTCTTGATGGATTGATGACTCTTGCCCTTGGAGTGCTGAGTCACACCTGTCCCCTTTGCACATGTCCTTACCCATGATGCACACAGAGAAACCCATGGTGGGGGCTAAATTGGAATGCTAATTATATTACAGTGAGCAATGCGTCATGTCCAGTTGAGTCCTTGTCGCCTTCAGGTTCTAACTGGTTTCTTACTGGCACTCATTTAGAGGGAGTAAAGTCCCTTTGTGCTGAAGATGGATATACCACCATCTTCTGGACCATCCCCTCTCTCCTCCACCTTACTGCCCCCACTTACCTAACTGCCTAACATGCTCACATCCTGGTGGCATGAGCTAGACAGAATTCCCCCAGTGCTTCCTTGTCCTGCCATGCCTCGGTGACTCAGTGGGGCCCTTGGGCCTGGCATTTCTTCCTTTCCACCTTTAATGATGAATTTCAATCTTCAGGGCTTAGATTTTTCTGTGAAGATGTCTCCATATCTCCCAATTACTTGGCCACATTTCCCTTACAACCTGTTTGCCATGGTATTTTGAATCTCCAGGAACCTGTTCAATGTCTGCACAGAAGAGATGATCACTTTTTTTTTTTTGGTGGGTGCTGAATAAGCAAAATGAAATTTGCTAGTTTTATATCTAAGGCTCCGTCTCTACGTGATCCTTAATGACTCATTTCAGCTTTTGCAAAAGACTGGATTATTGCACGTCTGATCGATTTAATGAATGTAAATGCAACTGTGAAATGTAAGCTTCGACTTGCTGAGAGCACACTGACCTGCGACCTACATCTCAGTACAAAGAATTCATTTTTTAAAAACTATCTTTAGGCTTTTCTTTCTTAAAATACATTCTGATGAATGAGTTGCACCTGAAAGATTTAGACAGTCCGGTTTGCCTCACATATCTTCTGCAGAGGGGTTGAGGGGACTAAAAGCGTTCTGAGGTTTTGCAAAGTATAATTGCTGTATATTCTATGCCTACATTGTTCTTAATGCTGTACGTTACACTTCAATGAAGAAAATACTAAATAGTGGTGTGATTTCCTTTTTCGTCCTGCCTGGGTTATTGGGAATATAAATAATAAGAGGGTCTTGTGTTAATTTCACTTATTCTCTTTATACATTTATTCATAAGCTGGTTATATAATCCTTGATCACTATTATTCATGATAGGATGTTGAATCCAGTTACTATGTGACACTTTCCTTTAATTTCTAAGCATTCTAGGGTGATGGTGGGGAAGGTGATTACTGCTTGATTCTGCTCCAAAAGATCTTTCCTAGTAACCTGACTGTCTCACAGGGTGGACTTTGCAGAAATACTTCAACTCATTTGTGGCTCACAGTAACGTGAGAGCTGGGGGCTGATAAAAGATTTAGTAATGCTGTTGGTGTGTTAGGCTGCGTGTGGCCCTTTCCCCGATACTTCTGGAGATTTAATATGATTTCAAAGGGGTTTTTCTTTAGCAGGGTTTAATCTAAGATTATTAAGAAGCAGAGCAAAAGAAGACCTAGGATTCTCCTTGACCTAACATTTAAATATAGACCCTCTCAGGATAAAAGAAAGAGCAATAAAAATTGGGCAAAGTGTTAAACTGACTCCAAACATTGACTGTTTCAGTGGATTGGATCTATCAAAAAGGGTAACATTAAAACAAAAGGGAGGGCGGGGAGGGTGTAGCGCAGCAGCAGAGCGCATGCTCAGTGTTCATGCGGTCCTCAGTCACCAACGCTCGCAGCAAGTGCTCCTGAGCGCTGGCGGACAGCAAGCGGGTGGCCCGGGGTGTTTCCTCGTTACCCTTGCGTTATGTGCCTGTCAATTGCACATTTCTGCCACTCTATCTTTCCATCCCATTTTATATTCATTAATTTTTTTTAATGGAGCTACTGGGGATTGAACCCAGGACCTCATGCATGCTGAGAGCAGGAACTCTACCATTCAGCTATACCCTCCCCCCTTTCCATCCTGATTTATGATGATGTGTTGATGTGAAGTTTTCTCCCACCATTAGACCGTGAGCTCCTTGAGATCAGAGAGTGCGCTTTGCTCATCTGTGCCTGACACTCTGTCTTCAGGGTTGCAGTGGACACTGCAGGCATGTTTGCATAACCTATAAATGAAGCCAGCTCTAGGGGAATGGAATTTGTATTGCCATGCAGTGCCACTGAAAGCCCTTACTTTGAAAACCTGGATTAAATGTAATATCACCTAAATTTTATGGACACAGCTGAATCACTGCATTAAACTACCGTGTTTAATTTCATGCTAAAATAAAAGCAATCTCTCTTGTCCTCTCATTATTTAAAGGGTATATTTTTAAAACAGAAAGCGGAGGTGAATTAAAAAGCGTAGAGAAAGTCCTGAGTGTAAATTGCTTCCCAGTTTCTAATCTCTTGAATTCATATTTAATAAAGATAAGTTGCTCACTCAACAATTACTTCATCTGTGAGGGGATTCATACATAAATCACTTAGTTTGGCGTGGGCCTGACATTGATAGGACATAATTGATCTTTAAAAGTTTTATGAAGAATCACAGACTGTGAAATTACTGGCGGTTGTACCGTCTAACTTTGCCTCTCCATCAAGCAGACACCTGTCTTCTTGGTAGTGGAAACCTCATTTTATACGTATTACTGATCAGTCCACGCATTAACTCTGTCTCCCGATAATTAGCACCGTGTTACTTTCTAGTTTATATCAGGAAAAGCTACCAGAATTTGCTAACCTAATAAACTATCACCTAGGTTTTTTTTCTCACCCTCCTCTCACTCCCAAATGTTTAAAGCCAGCATTAAAGCCTGTGTTTCATGTGTTCTGGTTCATGATTTGGTAAACCAATTTGTCATCTAGCCTGGTCCAATGTACTGCGTTGGTATGTGTGTGATAAAATTTGAAACATGTTCAGTAAGTCAGTTTTATTCCGCTTTGTAAATTTTTTCCTATTTATTTATTTAGGGATGGAATTAGGTTTACTTATTTGTTTTAATGGACGTGCTGGGGATTGAACCCAGGACCTCCTGTGTGCTAAGCACACGCTTTACCACTGAGCTATACCCTCCCTGCTATTCGGCTTTTAAAAATCTATAATGACCTGTCCCCTGAAATTTTACTTTTTTCTTTTTCTTCTTCATTCCTCTTCTGTTTGATTCTGTCAACCTTGTTTCTCTTTTCTGGTTAGGAGTCTGTGGGAGAACAGTGTAAGGCCACTCAGTGGTTATTCCTCTCCATTCAGTGGGGGCAGCATCCCAGTTTCCAGTGGCCCCTTGAGGGGTGCAGTCCTCAGCGGGAGCCGCTGGACCGCCAGGAGACCCTCCGTCCAGACTAAGACACACTAGTTGGATGAGTGAATCATTTATCATGCTCTATGGATTGAAATGTCTGGCCAGCTCGTGACTCAAAGAATTGCATAAGTTTCCTTGAGACAACACTCTACTTTGACAGAGAGCAGAAGGGCTTTGTATATATTTTGTCACATGAAATGCTAAAAGAAAAGGAGTGAACTTAAGTATTGAGACTTAATAAAATTAATACTCTTAACTGATTCATCAAGGGCACACTTAGGTCAAACAGTTTCCCTGCTTCAACTCCTAGGTTCAGAGATACGAGGGATGGATCAGGCTAAGGTACCAGATGTTCTGCTCACCAACTCACTATTGCTTTGCCTTGTAAATATGATATTGGCCCAGTGAGAATGGCAAAACTTCTCATTATTGTGGAAAGAGTTTTGACCTGACGTCCCCTCTGGACAGAGCTTGAGGACTCCTAGTGTGTCTGTAGATCACACTTTTGAGAGCTGCTGTCCTGAGTGATACAAAGTCACAGAAGCCCTAATAACAAGGATCCAGAATGTTCAGTCACCCCTTGGGGGCTCCAAGGACGCCTCCCATCACATTGATATCCTTGGATGCTCAGTGCCTTGTATAAAATGGGGCAGTGGTTCGTACAGCCTGCCTACATCCTCCTGTACACTTTAAATCATCACTAGGTTAATTATGATACCTGATACAATGTAAATGCTGTGTGAATAGTTGTGAATACCATGTAATAGCCGTGTAAATAGTCGTCAATACAGTGTAAATGCTTGTAAATAGTTGTAAATTCTATGTAAAGGCTGTGTAAATAGTGGCCTGAGCATGGCAAATTCATGGTTTGCTTCTTGGAACTTTCTGCATTTTTTTCACCCCTCAAATATTTTCATTCCATGGTTGGTTAAACCCACTGAAGGGGAATCCGGGGATATGGAGAGTGGATGGCATTAGGTTTGCCCCAGTGGTTCTTAGTTCTAGGGTGAATAATCATTTCAGCCAAATTGGAAATTATTTGGTAAAACTTTCATTAACGTGATATGCTTCTAATTAAGGGGGCAACCATGCTAATTGTTAAATAATCAGCATTTTCTTGCTTTTAACTGGCAGAGGGTGCATTCACAGCCATCACTTCATCCTTGTTTTATCTCAGGTTTTGTTTATTTCTCTCTCTTCTCTGCTCCCTTGTCTAGAAGAGTGAGATAAGGCCGCCGTGGAGGAGGAGATGGAGCTTTTGTGATAAGTCATCTTCTCTGGGCTAAGACCTTCCCTTCCCTCTAAACTCTGAGCATCTTTTCTGGAAAGCTTTCTGGTTGGTGACTGATTGGAGATGGATTCAAACACATTCTGCCCCGCTTCCACCTGGGGACTGAGAATCCTGCCACCGAATTCTTAATTTGAGTTTAAAAGATGACGTTCAGGGTTTACTTGTAAGGAAGCTGGCTTCAGCCATGAGAAACTCACCCAGCAATGTGAGAAGGGGAAGCTGCCAAGCTATTCTGTAATCTGCGTTAGGTTTTCAGATGGAGCTCAAATCACGTGTGACTGCACCGAAGGGTAGTGTGTCAGCTGCAAGTTAGAGTTTTGCCTTGTGTTAATGTTGTGTTTGTTTAGCTTTCTACTTCCTCTTTATTTGGGGATCACTGAAATTGATCTTTTTTGCAGAAGATTTCTAGGCATGGCCAGGTGGCATTTAAAAAGCTTAATGTGTCCGAGGACTTGGCTCCAAGTGACTGCATCAGAGGACACATAGCAGCTGCCATGTCTGAGGTCTGGAACAAAACTGATGTTCTGGTTACTGCCCAGCACCGTGTGGTCCCTTCCAGCATCCCCCTTCTTCATGCACGGGTCACGCCCTCCTTCATCTATCTGGTGGGGGCTTTGGCTTGAGCACCACGCCTTCTCTCCCTAACGCATCTTGCTGTCTTTGGCACATTTGCTGTTTGGTGGTGGTGGTGCCAGGGCTCAGCTGTTACACAACAGGCTTTGAAGCAATCAGTTGTTGTGTTTTCTTCCTGAAATACCTATCAGACCTTGTATGTTCCCTTTGAAAATGAAGGCTGAGGCAGTAGGGCATAGCTCAGTGGCTGAACACATGCTTAGCACGCACAATGTCCTGGGTTCAATCCCCAGTACTTTCATTAAAATAAAAATGATTAAAAAAAACCCCTAATTACCTAAACCCTCAATTTTTTTTAAATGAAAAGAAGGGCCAATGGTAAAAATGAAGGCTATTACATCATAATTATTATTGGGAGTAAGAAAAACATAACACAAGAAATTTATATCATTTCACATTTGATCATGTTGGATGAATTATCAGGGGAAAAAAAGTCTTGATTTTTCACAATGTTCACTGAGATGGGAACAACTTCTAGACATCCCAGAAATCTGACTTTTCTGGAAATATAGTGTCAAGAGTATATTGATTTAGCTTTAGCTTTTAAAATTGCTTAGAAAGACAGAGAGAGAGAGAGAACCAAGAGAGAGGGAGAGGATGTTCTTCATCTCCATCTTCCTCTGCCTTGGAAGGGCAGAAGCCCTCCACAGAGTACTTTCTGGAGTCCAGGACACTGCTTTTCACTTGGATGTTATTTGAAATTTCCCATGGCTCTGAAAAACCTCAGGGTCAAGGCTGAAGATTTGTGATCTAAACATCCTTGACCCTGCTTCCCATAAACCCACAGATTAATATTGCTGGAACTCACCACCACAGGATGGCTTCCAGCTGTCCAGCATCTAGAAGAAATTGAGTAATAAATTCACAAAGTTGAATGTTTCTTGGTGGACAAGCGAGTTCAACCTTCCGTGCCAGGCAATGCTATTCAAATCCAAACCCACTCTGTTAAAAAAAACTATCATAAGGAAACTCCAAATCTGTAAGGTTTTTCTACTGGTGTTTAAAATAGGGCTGAGCTTAATTTATGGTTAAAAAAAGAAGGAGAAAATGAGAACATACTCATGTCCTAGTCTTGTCTGTGGCTCACGTTTTCTGTGATGAACCTTCCACAGCACTGTGCCAACAGGGGGGTGTTGGAAAACAGAAGCTTCTTTCTACTTTATTTTATTTTGCTTTGTTTTGTTTTTCATTGAGGTGCAGTCAGTTACAATGTGTCAATTTCTGGTGTCCAGCATCATGTTTCAGTCATACATACACATCCAGAAATTCCTTTTCATATGGAACACGGAAGCTTCTTGAGGTCTAAATGCCCGAACAAAGAGTCAGCTGATTTTCCCATTGTCTGACTTTGGACAAAGCCCCTTTCTATGACTTGGTTTTCTCAGCTGGGAATGAAGATAATAATAGCATTATTGCAGAAAGCTGAATAAGTGATACAGGAAAAGTGGGGCGAGAGGATGGCTGTGTCCCAGATCAAAGGTGAGTCCTTGGGAATCGCCTCATCACATGAAGGTCCTTGGCTTTGTGCAGGAAAGAATTCATGAGTGAGTCACATTAGAGGGGAGGTAGATTTATTCAGAGAGATGCCCCCTCCATGGACAGAGTGCGGGCCATCTCAGATGAGACAGCCAGGTTGCTAGGAATGGTCTTTTGGAGCAGAATCAAGCAGTAACAAACTTTCCTGCCATCACCTTAGAATACAAAGGCCAGAGTGACAGAGCGAGATCCATTCTATTCCAAAGGCAGAATGTGGGCCGTCCGACTCAGAATGGAGAGCAGTGGCCTTAGATCATGGAGTTGGCTATGGAAAATGAGACTGGCCATGAGGCGTGGGAGTTACTAGGTTTGTGGGCTCAGTAACTTCATATGCTGCTTTGGGGAAGGGGCTGGGATTCCCAGGAACTGGGCCAGGATTTTGACCTTTGATGATCAGCCTTGGAACTGTCATGGCACCCACAGGAGGACCACATAGCAGTTATTGTATTTCAGTGAGCATCTGTTGAAGCTCAAGGTCCACTGGGAGTTGAATCTTCCACCATCTTGGTGCTGATGGATGTGTCCTTCTTTGAATGGTTGTGACCTGCCCGTTTCTCTCCTGTCTCATCAGGACAGATGAGTAAAAATAATAAAACACAACAGCAATGCCTGGCACAGGAGGAACACCATCTGTTAGTTTTCGTTGTGTTGTATCATAATTGTATAATTGTAGTTAATGAGAGGATGCTAGGTGTCCAAGAAGAAAGAGAAGGAGAGAGAGAAAGAGGGAAGGCAGGAGAGAGAGGGTCTTCTCCTGAGAAGGGAGGGGAGAGGTGTGGGTCACAGCAGGGTGTTCCCTGTGCTCCTCCACAACATGAGTGCTGGGCGTTTCAGTAGGCTGGGTATTTGGTGTTGGATTTAAGTTTCTTTAAAGCTAATTTAAAAATACAGTGTTTTCTGTGCACCTGAATTGTGGACTGAGCTTTACACCCACAGTGTTAATTGGTTCTTATAATGATACCATGTATCCATGTGTTCTTTGGATAACACACCTATATTCCATTTTCCAAAGTATATTATGTCTTTGATGGCAGGGACCACTCTGTCACCCTCCCCCCACCCCGTGCCTGGAATATTACTCTTTGGGGGCCATGGGGGTTCAGTAAACACTGATGTAATGCTCACAGTGGTTTTCAATAGGTGTGCTGGGTGCAGAGGTGCCCCGTGTTCCCTCATCAAATCACACGACAGAATGTTTTTATCAGAGCGTAACGATTTTGTCTTTGCTGTTGACTTCCTACTGTCACTGAAAGCCCTGTGAGAGATAACGCTGAATGGGCGTGACACAGTTTTGTGAATATATAACGGGGCATTAAAGAAAGCGCATCTGCTTATTGGGACGTGGGAGGGATTTTGCACCACGAAGATGTGAGGATAAAGTCAGGGCAGCAGACAGCTCTGGTCACAGCCCCACAGACAGCCTTGGAGAAAGGGAACGGATGAAGCCAGCAGTCCGGAAGCTTTCGTGGAAACTTCTTGATGTTATCATATTGTAATAGTGATTTCTGTGTTCTTCTTAGATGCTTTGGGTTATTCAATTCCTTCAAGGATGCTGCCAAAACTCTAGAATGCAAGAGTGTGACAAATTCCAAAAGGTTGACAACCACTCTTCTGGGATAATCACATCTTAAAAGAAAAGTGCGGTGCTCTTGAAGGGTAGGATCTCGATTCTTTCCACATCATCCTGTGGGACCACAAAAAGGTGTCTCAGCTGGATCCTAAACCCCTTCGGTCTGTGGTCAAGTGATCGGGTGGACCCTAAGCGCTAGCTCTGTGGGCTGGCCCCTTCCCACATCTTCCTTCCATAAAGAGACAACGCGCCCTCATGTATGCAGACAGTTCACGCATCGGAAAGTCATGTTCACATCAGGTTCCCTTGTCTCCAGTCCCAGGGGTGGTACAGGTGCAAGTCCGGATGGATACTGTGCACGCAGGGGACAGTGTGACTGCTGAGACTCCCCCTCCCCAAGCTCAGGAAACTCTCAGCTTATAACAAGATGCTGGCAAACCTGTCTGCTATTTTTTACCTGAAGATGCTATTTTTCTTAGCTCAGAATGCAAGCATGTCTTCTCTGAGGAAAGCGGGCAGGCTTTATCAGCCTGGAGTGAGTGAGTAAGTCTGCTCTCTGCCCAGGACAGTGATGCTCCCTGCAGCTTCCTTGGCTGCCCGCGATGTAAGCCTCTGGGAGCAAAGCTGTCTTTGGAGCAACGACCTGCCTGCAGTGCCCCGGGTCTGGCATCCTGGGAGAAGCCACAGAGACCATCAGACTGGGATTCAACTTTGAGTTCTGCTCCTTGCTAGTTGAGTCGTCTTGGTGAGCTGTTTAACTTCCTTGTCAAATGAGGGGGAATGGTCATTTTCCCCCCACTACGCCCCCGTAGAGCTACTGAGAAAATTAAATTAGAGTGTTTCAAGCACCAGCACAATACTTAGCATAATAGTAACACATCGGACAAGTTAGGGCTGCACAAAGCTGTGTGTAACGGAATTCTTGATCAAAGTAGTTTAAAAAAATAAGGAGTTTTCTTTCGGGACAACAAGGGCAGAGGGGGTTTAGGATGGATTCGGCTCCACCCTGAACCACGCTGCCGGGGACAGACTCACGCTGCCTCCTCAGGGCACTGCCCCGGAAGGTGGTACCTGGGCAGCACATCCTCTGGGTCTGAGCCTGCATCCCAGGGAGCCCTCCCTGTGTGAGTTTTGCATCTCTGCTCTGGAGGGTATGCTCTTTGCAGGGCCACATCCACATGCCAATTGGCTGCTGTGTGTGACAAGGAACACTTTCAGCGGGGAGAGTGGATATGTTTAGTTAAGTCTACAGTCGTCCCCAATAAAAATGAAATTCTGTTAGACAGTGAGCAGGGGGAATGAAGCCTGTTGTGGACTGGCTGTGCTGTGCCTCTGTGTTTAAGCCATTCACAGTGTCATCCTGTGCCTCCATGGGCAACAGAAATGTCCCTTCCTGGCAGTCACAGACTCGGCTGGCTGCACACTTTGTATTAGACATTTATATTTAAATTTGAAAAGGTTAATTCTGCTTGATCCAGTGGTCAGAGGACAGATATATTTCCCAGCCTCCGGATTCTTAGACACCGTAAAGAGTGGATTTGGGGAGCTCCAAAATGGAACAGAATGAACACATCACACTTAACGAGGCCCTCTGGAAAGTTACTGCCTCTCAGCTAGGTAGCCTAATTCCCTTATATTTTAATTTCCTCTTCTTCCTTAGCAGATACTGTGGGGCACTGTCAATGAATTGGCTCTCAGCATTCTGGTTTTAAGCTTCTGTTTCATTCTTTATGTTATCAAGAGTTGGTCAACTGGGTATCCAGTCATTCTGTGTAGCCTATTTTCTTGGATGTGAATTAAACTGTTGAGTTCAGGATTTTTTATTTCAGCCATTTCCTCTGGTAGAAATGTTCCTAAAATGTATTCCTCTCTCCTTAATGAGAGGATACTGAAAATAACTTATCCTAATTTTGATGATTGAGAATCACCTGTTGAGCATCAGTCATTATGATAATTTGTGAGACCCTCCAGGCCAGTGTCATAGGTCCCTTTCAAAAGCCATCATCATCCTTCAGGAAGTCATCACTGCCTTCACCATTGCCCCTTTGCTCTTGACTTGTCACCCCTGTTCAGACGATTACGTTGATGTCTGTCATACCTGCAGCTGCACCATGAGCATGACCTTTGAAACTGCACCCTCCCTCCCTTCTCATCTGTGCTCATTTCATTAACGAAGAGAGACAAGAATCTCTGCTCACATTTGCTGATCCCTGCTTCAGACACATTGTTCTTTTTTGTTGTTGTTGTTGTTGAAGTACAGTCAGTTAGAATGTGTCAATTTCTGGTGTAGGGCACAGTGTCCCAGTCATGCATACACATACATAGATTTGTTTTCATATTCTTTTTCATTAAGGGTTATTACAAGATATTGAATGTAGTTCCCTGTGCTCTACAGAAGAAATTTGTTTTTTTAAATTTATTTTTATATATAGTGGCTAACATTTATAAATCTCAAACTCCCAAATTTATCCCTTCCCACCCCCTTTCCTCCGGTAACCATAAGATTGTTTACTATGTTGCAAGTCTGTTTCTGTTTTGTAGATGAGTTCATTAGTGTCCTCTTTCTCTTTTTTTAAGATTCCACATATGAGTGATATAAGTGAAGTAAGGCAGAAAGAGAAAGAAAAATACCAGACATACAGTTTTTGTCCATAGAGCAGTGGTCTCCCAAATTTTCTGAAAGTGGACTCCTCTTATTAAAAAAAAAGCTTTAAACACTTGATTTACTTTTTATTTACAAAATATTTACATTTTGAAATTAAATCAATAAATTATGTACTTTATAAAACATGCACAGAAATAGACAATTTAAAAGCATGAGATACAATATGGCTAGAAATACAAGCTTTAGAACTTCTTTCTGTGCCTCAAGAGACAGTCTTGCCCACTTCGTGGGTAATCTGCCTCACAGCTTGGAGTTTTCTCTCTTAAAGGAAAAAGATGAAACTTCTCACACGACCCCAGCCTTACAATTTTCTAGAAATCTTAATATCAGCTTTTACCTTGAGTCTCCTTACACTCAAGGGAAATTGATTCATGGGGACCTGCCAAAATAAAGGTGGTTTTGTATCTTGAAAAACATTATAAGTATAGACTTAAAAAAAAATCAGTTCTGTAAAACTATTTGGAGAAGGGACTATGATCAAAAAGAAGCTCCTGGAGACCATAAAATTTGCCTTTGCAATTACGATTATTAACCATTTCTCACTGGTGGATTTATAGGCTTCTAATGTGGAATCTCACTTGAAATGCCAAGACCACCTTTCAGGAAACAGCATACAACATGGGTAAATATGTTTATTGATAAGACTGTGTGGGCTTAGTGAGACAGCCCAGAACTCAGGGCACTTTCAGATTGTTTTCTGAGAACCATTACCGAGCATGTCCTGCATGAGACCTCTAGAGTCCTGATCTTGTGTTCATGGATTTCATACATACCACTCGATGAGTTTTGGTGTATCAATTGATACAGGAAAAATGGGGCCAGAGAGGATGGCCCTGTCCCAGGTCTCAGGAGAGTTCCTGGGACACACCCCTTCAAGTGAGGGTCCTTGGCTTCACTCAGGAAAGAATTCAAGAGTGAGTCATAGTCAAGTAAAAGTAGATTTATTTAGAGAGATGCACCCTCTGTAGACAGAATGTGGGCCATCTCAGAAAGCAAGAGAAAGGTTACAAATTGCTGGGTTTTTAGTATTTATGGGCTCGATAATTTCATATGCTAACAAGTGGGAGGATTATTTCAACTATTTTGGGAAAGGGGCTGGGATTCCCAGGACCTGGGCCATCACCCAGTTTTGACATTTGATGGTCAGCCTTGAAACTGCCATGGCGCCTGTGGGAGTGCCTTTCAGCAGATGTTGTATTTCATTGTCTTTTGAAGCTCAAGGTCCACTGGGAATTGAATCTTCCACCATCTTGGGCCTGGTTGGTTCTAACCAGTTTATGTCCTATCTTGTTTTTCTCAATGGCTGTGTCATGCTTTTAATGGTTGTACCCTGCCCTCTTCCCTCCTATCTCAAATGAACATGTTAAAGTTTGTATGCAAAATGGAACAAATAGATATAATGCGTGCCTATTTCTGGGAATGTGGCCATAACTATGTATTTAGGAGACAGACATCATATCAGATATTTTACTAGAGAGAATTTCATATGAAAAACTGTTAACCAAGTATAAAAGTATTCACAAGGGATGTAAAGGGAGAACAAGAATTCCAAGTTATCACAAAGGTAGCAATTGCAGGAGGCTGCTGCTGCTTCTAAGAGCTGGAGAAAGAAAGGAAAGAGGTTGGAATAATGAACATTTAGAAACCTGACACTCAGATGTTGGAGGGGCTGTAGCCCAGATGGTTCTGGGACCCAGGCCCCTCAGAAGGAGACCAGGCACTGGTATGGGGTCCCTGAGGGGGTGCCCGGGGCTGGTTGGGAGAGTATTGGATTCTCTCCACACTGGACTCAACTACACCTTCCAGAACAAACCACCTCTGCTGGGGTGAAAAAGCACTTTTGGATGGTGCTCCAGGAGCTCACAGGCCAACAGGAAGAAGGGAGACCCTTCCTCCTCCTCCTGCTGTGCCTCCCCAGCACCCCCAGTCAGTGGACTCAGCTGGCAAAGCAGAAACGTGGTTTGCAGCCTCGCAAGTCTGGGTGGATTTATTCATTTATAGGCATTGTTGGTGACAAATATCAAGTTGTATTACTGCAATGAGCCAGGGTGGTGTCAATAATACATCCACACTTCTATCTCCCACTCTGGCTCTCCCCTGTTTTTTAGGATCATATATCCAACTGACCACTGGATAGTCCCCATGAGTGACAACAGATACTTCATGCATAACACATCCAAAACAGAATTCTCCATTTCTTTCTGAAAATTCTGCTCCTCCCCTTCTCTTTCCTATTGAACCAAATGACACCCATTATCCACCTGTTTCTCAGGCCAAAGTCTTGTGTTATTCCTGCTGTCTCTCTTTTGCTTACAGAAGCCCACAGTCACTCCATCACCTGCATCTTTAAAGTATATCTCACTTCTGGACGTGACATCTTATCACTTACAGTTCTTCCATCTGGTCCAAGCCTCCCCCAACTCCAGCAGCCCCCCTCCAAGTGGTCTCTCTTCTGCCTCTTGGACTCTTACTACTCTTCACAGAACAGCCGCAGGGATAGCTTAAAACATAAACCAGCTCACATCCTCCCCATACTCAAAATGCACAATAAATATCCAACACACTCGAAACAGCATCCAGGTGATGATTTCTCATTTACGTTTTCTATAATTACCATCTGGAATTTTTATAACCTGAAAAACAATTTGGTTTTACATTTTGCTTTCATAAGGAATATATCAGTTTGAATACAAATCAAAGAGAGCATTTCTTGGTACAGCTTTGCTTTCTTTAATCACTCGGTTTGATGCGGGTGATCTGACGCTAACTGCAGAGGCTTCCTTGTGTTTTGACTATCTCTACCACCACGTAGATAAGAGACAAGGCACCAGGGGATGGCAGACAATTGTTGGGAAGGCAAGACTTTAAACCAGAAGACCTAAGATCTAGTTTATCTGACCATGGATTAGCCAAGAAGCTTTAGCCAGCTGACTTAACTTCTTTCTCCCTCATCATAAAAAAGTGGGACTGGCTTACCTACAACACAGGATTCTTGTGAAGATCAAATAGATATCTGAAAGTGTTTGGTGAAATGTAAAACAATAAATGTTAGTTAAAAATAATAGAAATTACACGATTGTCAAAATGGTGAGTTGTAAAATCTAGAGATGGTGTGATGAATTGCCTTAAAACACTCACTGCAGTAAATTAAGGGTTCACTTGATTATTGCATTTGTCATTTGCTGTCTTAACCCAATATCCATGTGAACAGAGGGTGATTAGATTAGTGGATGTCAGATGTTAACTGAATAAAAGTGGAAATGACAGATGTCGCGCTGAAGCCTCCTGCTTGTGCGCTTTCTTATATGACCGGAGAGAGCAGCTCAGAGCATCAATGGTGGGGGGATCAGAGGGGTGGACGGATGGAAGGCTGGGGGGAACAGCTCCAGGAGAGTAGCGGGGACAGAGGCTGTCGCACCTGTAGCCTGGTTGTGGCAGCTGTTGGCTCACCTTGAGGAAAAGGCCCTCTGTTCAGAGGCTCGCCCAGACTGGTTGCCAATCCTGGAAGCTCCGCAGGAAATGGTGATGAGGCTTAAGGGAAAAAGCTCCCCTCTCAACCCTCCCCCCACTGGAAAACTTAGGGATTCTCAGAAGGAACAAGAGATGGTTTGAGATCTTTATTTAGCTTAAAGCATCCAAAATTTCACCGAAGACCAGGCACCTGGCTAGATCCATTTACACAGTACCACGTTTGATCATTAGCGTGCATTTTTAGGGGAGGCATTAGCACTTTGCAGATGGGAAAACTCTCGTCACATAGGAGTTAGAGGTTGTTCACATCACCCTACCAGTGAGTGAACGATCCAGGCTTGAAATTCAGTCCTGCTGGCTTTTTACACCACATCCTCTCCAGCGTCAGTGAGTGTAAGCCTTGATTCTGGCAAGTTTAATGACTTTCAGAGACATGCCTGTGAACTCTTCAGGGCCGCTGGCAGAGTCTTTGATACCAGGCTGTGATGCTCTGGGAAGCTATTCATCCCCGCAACGTGTGCAGCTGCGATCTGCTTTTTCCAACAAACGACACTTAGTTCTGTGACTCAGCATCCCTGAGAGATGACCGTGGTTTTTTTCCATGTCACATATTTCACTGATAAAGAAATCTTTGGCTATTTTGAAGATCGCCTTTACAGTACCCCGGAGAACAAATCAGTGTGTATTACTGTAAGAACCCGAGATTTTTGACCGCACTGAGACCTCAGGGGGTTTCACTCAGGTGCAGGCAAATGGCCATAGCTACCTGTATAACTCGTGACCTGCTTCGTGGACTCAGGGACGTGGTTTGACAAAGTTGCTGCTTCCTCATGCTATTTCTGCTCCAAGTCTTTAAACCGAACTCCTGACTTCAATGAGATCTTTTCAGTCATGTGTGGCTTCTTTTCAAATGCTTCAGGACAAGACTTTCATGTTGGGGCAAATCCAAGAGTGAGTAAAATCCCAGCATTTCCAAACCTCTTTTTCTTTTCACCAAGATTCACAATGTCTAGTGTATCAAGGACAGGCATAAGCTACTGCTTTGAATTTTTTTGGTTTCGTATTTTTACTGGAAAGTATCTTTTAACTCCTAAAGCACTGAGACTTTAATTTTAAATTTATCTTCAATTATAGAAGTAAAATCTTAAAATAAGACATTTTATCTTTAATTTCTTTGGCATTTTATAGCTGAATTCTTGACAACGTTCTTAAAAATCATATGTCCATAAATATAATGCCAGTTTAGGGTCTCAGTAATATTTACAAAGGAAAATTATTCTGTATATCTTATCAGGGAAACTGATGGGTAAAAATTAACTGACCATGTATGATACAGATTGTGTTCTGCTATTCTATGTTATCAGAAGTCAGCGATGCTTTAATAACTTAATGTGCTATGAATGGGATATTCATCACAAACTCATGTTTCAAAGCATCTAGAAAAAATTAAATTAAAAAATTGGCATCTGTTTTATGTGGTCCCTGAAGTCAGTTCATGGGCCTCACACCACACTTTGAGAAATAATTGTTGCTGAGTCCAAACTCGTTCTGCTCGCCACACGACAGGCCAATAAATTGGGATACGAGTTGTTGGGGCAAGGAATAGCGACTTTATTCAGAAAGTCTGCAGACGGAGAGGATGGCAGACTAATGTCCTGGAGGACCATCCCACTCTAGTCAAAATAAAGACTCCTTTTATACAAAAAACAAGGAAGGGGTTGTGGCTGGTTGTTGCAAACTTCTTGCTGCAGAAATTCTTCATTCTTGCAACCGTATTCTCTATTTTGCAACTTGCCATCTCCGCACAAGTGCAGAAGTGCTGACATCCTTAAAGGTCAGAGCCCCAGAAACAGGCTCTCCTGTCTATTTCAGGCTAAAGGCAACATTGTTTCCCAAAAGGTGCAGAGCTGGCAAGGCTAAGCCTGGAAAACAGGGCACAGTGGACGAAACTAAAGGAACAGATCTGATATGAAGTCAGACCTGTTCCTCTCTATTACATAATGTTTTAGAAGAAAACCCAGCATTAGATTTATTATAGGAAAAGTGAACTTCCATGATCTGTAAGAGGATCCCTTTCCATCTTAAGAACCTGAATTCTGTGACTCAGCGTGGAAGTCAGTCGTCTCATTTGACTGAAGTCAAGTTACTCAGTTGCATGACAATAAAAAATGCCTTTATGTTACTCAATTGCATGAGGATAAAAAAAAATGCTTTTATGTTAAAAAATAGTTTATAATTTGCAGAGTTTCCGGGTTGGTTATTTTGTTTGTGCTGAGGTTGTTTCAGTTATCTACATGACAAAATGGCCCCAATCTGATGGCTTTAGACAACACTGACTCTCTTGTGGTTCTGTGGTGATTCTTTTTCTGAATCTGCTGTTGGCTGGGATCACCCCCATGGCTGCACCAGCTGGGAGTTTGGCGCAGACTCCGATTCTTCACAGGGACTCTCTGGGGCAGGATGGCTGGGACTTCCCCCCAGAGTGGCAGCTATGCCAGAAGAAGGAGTGAGCCAAGAGGGTAAGACCCACGTGCAAGCATTTGCTTAGGTCATGCTGGCTGGTATCCCACTGGCCAAGGCAAGTCAGGTGGCCATGGATCCTGTGGGGTGGGGCTCCTTGGGGGCTGCGCACGTCAGAGCATCCCTCAGGCTGGTGTATAGCTCCTAGTACCTGTCCACCTCTGCCCTTTCCCCCAGTAAAAAAGCCCTGATTTTAAACTGTATGCATGGCCATCTAGAGTAAAGATGGCTTTTCCTATCCTCCTGAGATTGTGGATGGAAAGCTACACTCTGGGGCGGTGGGATTCCAGCAGAAGTGCTGTGTGTGACCTCAGGGTAGTCAATTTATCATGCATCAGTTATTGGGTGACAAAGCCCTCCAAACTCAGTGGCTGAAAGCAACAAACCCTGATTATCTCAGACAGATTCTGAGAGGCAGGTTTAAGGAGCAGCTAAGCTGGGTGACTCTGGCTCAGGATCTCTCATGGGGTTGCAATCAAAGTCTCAAGATGGGAGGTTGGCAGGTGGGAGTTAAGTGGCGGGGTGGGCTGGAGGATCCCGTCCACCGCACCCCTGAATGGCTTTTGACTGGACATCTCAGTTGCTCCCATGTGGACCTTTCCGTAGGGCTCTGGAGAGGTAGCCGGGCTGGCCTCAGGTCAGGGTGGTTAGCTCCCAGAGGGAGTGAGGGAGAGAAAGAGAGGAATCAAAGTGTCTTTTAAAAAAAAGTTATTGATGTGTAGTAAATTTCCGGTTTTAATTTCAGTTGTACAGCAAAATAATTCAGTGACACATGTACATACATATATTTTTGTTTGTTTTCTTTACAGAGTCTTTTCTATTGTATGTTAATACAAGAAATTGAATATAGTTCCCTGTGCTTTAAGAATCTAAGTGTCTTTTATGATCAAGCCTTGTAAGTCACATATCATAACATCTCTATTGGGTGTGTCCCACAGACCAACCCTGAGGGTGGATGGAAGCACACGAGGGTGTGAACACCAGGAGGCAGGGGTCCCTGGGGGCCACCTTGAGGCAGCCGACCACAGTGTCCTTAGAGGAAAGTGTATGTATTCCTTCTTACTTTGAGCTTCTAGAATTCATCAATATTCTAAGCAGTCATGTGAGAGACCACTGCACCAACTGACTCTGCACAGAAGGGTCTCCACAGTGTAGGCAAGCTCCAATTTAATTGTATTCTTCATTCTCATTAGGGAAGAAAAAAACCCAGAAATCATTTCTTAAAACTAGAAACAGTTATGACAATATTTACTGAGAATTCTGTTCTCTAACCTGCTAGCAGTGTTTTGGGATAGTTTGGAAACAATTTAGAGAACATGGCTTGAAACAGAAACATTGCTGTCTTATTCATATTCATTGTAGAAATAATTACATATTATTGTTGGCAAACTCGTCTCTTTAAAAAAAAAACAAACAACAAACTGTAAGTAGGGTGGCTTAAACTGTGTGGTTTTAAAAAATGAATTTTCCTATTGACCAGTTGTGCTCTTGCCTCCCTGCTGTACTTATGGTGGAGCTGTTGAGTAAATCCTGCCTTGAACGTGTCCAAGAAAATAGTGACACCATTGACATCATAATTAATGAGACAGTCATGTTCCATATCATTGGTTTGCCCACTGTAAAATTTGATGATTTCATTCTAGCAGTGGATAAAAGCAGTTCCTTCAGGTCCAGAATACAAGGTTTCAGATCCCAATTTGACCTTTCTGAAGGCAATTTCATGTCTGTGTTTGTGTGTGTGTGTGTGTTTAAAAAGAAGCAATTAATTGTGCTGTACACTGGAAATTGACACTTGTAATTCACTGTACGTCAATAAAAAATAAAAAGAAGCAATTAAAGCACAAGATGAACCAGGATTAAGAAAATGTGTTTCCCCATAGATCCCTTCTATCGGAAAATTTCTTTTAACAATCTGAATTGTGCTCATATAGGCAAATAATCAGAAATCCCCCATCTGTCCATTTATCCATCCAATAGTTCATTTACCCAACATTTATAAAGTGTCTGTTACAAGGTGAGCACTAAAAATGTGAAGAATTAGATATTGTCCCCGGCTTCCAGGGTTCCACCAGCTAATGAAGACATATCAAAAAGAGATACAAACAATTAAAGCAGGTATCAGTCACTGTATTTGTAACATAATTGGTATGAGCTCCCTACTGCAGGAGATGCTCACGTAAGAAGCCCAGGGGAGGGTTCCAGAAGGGCTGATGCTTCATCTGGGTCTTGGAAGGTGAAAAGTATTTTTGCCTTTTATTAGGACTGGGGTGTCAGAGGAGAGACAGGACTTTCTGGGCAGTGGCTGTAGCTTTGGAGGGAGGCAAGAAGGGGTGGAAGAACACGATGTGTTCCAAGGAGATGACCTCGTTTGGAATGCCAGGACTGTGGATGCTGGAAGGGTGGTAGCCCAGCTGCAGCTAGAGAGTTGAATGGTCAGATCATAAAAGAGCACACATGCCCTGAGAAAGAAGGTGAATTTGACTTTGTTGGTGTTGGTGAACCATAAGGGATTTTTCAGATTCATGTTGGCAGTGTGGCAGAGAGACTGGAGGGACTGAGATGGGGTGGAGACCTGGTGGGAGGCAACTGACAGCATCCAGAGTAGCTTGACCAGAGGCTGAGCTGAGACAGCAGTTGTGGATGCAGAAGAGAGAAAATATGTCTGACTATACTGTGTGTGGGGTAAACCAGATGACAGGAACACAGACACACACACACACACACACACACACACACACACACACACGCTCTGTATGAATATTCAGCCTGCTCTCAAGAATCTTGTCGTCTTCTCTGGGAGGTGAAATTTACCTGTAGGAAGCAATTAGAAGGTAAGGTGGTGTTTAATTAAGCTCCACGTTGAATTCAAGCAACAAGTGAATTACCAGTTGAGAGAGAGGAGAGATCAGTGAGGGCTGGATTTCTTCTGGGGAGATTCACGGAGGAGGCAGGGCTTGAGCAGGGAGCCCAGAGGAGGGAAAGGCAGTTCCAGTTGGGATCAAACCCCAAAGAAAAAAATCCAGGAGGCAGTGATACACTTGCTCTGTGTTCCAGCAAAAAAAGATATTCTGTTCCTGCTTTTCTCCATATATGGAAATCACAGCGGGCAATTGTGCATCTTTCAAAACATCACAACATACAAGCACCAGGAAAAAAAAAACAATCAATTTCAAACACACAAAGAAACAAAAGCCACCATGACATTTTCTCATTTGCACTTAACTCAGAGGCTGGGAGCCTTTTTTTTTTAACTTAAACCATCTTTTTAACACAAACAGGTAAAGTTCTAAAGTTCTGTCTTTTCTTCTGCTCACAGGTGATGAAGCCATTAGCTCGGTATTCCTTGAAGGTGCTAATTTTAGTGAGAACTCCCTCCCTACCCACCTGCCACCTTCTGCCTCTCTGTACTATGGACAGGACCATAATTTCCAGCATGGCCACTAAACCTAGTACAAAGGCATTTTCTTGCTAATAATTCCTTAGTTCTTCAGGGCATATTTTAATCTGGTTTTAAATAACCCTGGCTTCCTTTAAAGCAGAAACAGCCAGGAATACCTAATTATATTGCAATTGAAGTTGCCATTTTTCTGGGATCTCAAGAGAAATTCCTTACTCAACTCGAATCGGGGAATGAAGACATGTGTTGAAGAAGGGAAAAGGGATATTTAGAACTTTTAAGCTCTAAGTCGTATCTTCGGTGTGGGATTTATTATTGGTTTTTTTTTTTTTTGCTTTGTGTGTATTCTCAAAACACAAAGCACACGTGTTCAGAATAAGCATGAATAACCCAACAGTATGCATACCTCATTTCTGGTTACTTGATGTTTTCTAATATATCTCTACTTTCTGTCATTTTTGGGGTTTTTTTTGTTTTTAAATTTATTTATTTTTATTTGTTTTGCTTGGAGGGGGTTCTTGATTTATTATTTTTGATTTTAATTTTAATTTTTATTGGGGGTACTGGGGATTGAACCCAGGACCTCGGGCATGCTAAGCAAGAGCTCTACTGCTGAGCTGTATCCATCTCCCTCTGTGTCATTTTTGTAGGTCAAAGGTCTATAAAATATTTTAATAATGCATCCATCAGTAAAATATTTTAGCATGAACTCCTCAAATATGTTTATATGTGTCAACTTGCTCACATATTAAATAAGCAGTAGCTGAATATTGTAGACACCAAAAAGCACCCCCAACCCCCACCAGATGTTATTTGCCAGGAACAATCGATGTTAAAACTATCTTCAGATATTATTTTAGAATTTTTGAGATGCATCTGAACTATTCAAGTTTATTTGTACAAAAGAAGCTAGCACCAGGAGGCATAACTTCTTAAGACACACGTCTGTTAAATTTTCATCCGAAGTCTCCTTTTGTGTCGTGTGAAATCAGCAAGTGTATTTGGGGCTAGGTACAATGGAGACTCTTTCTCATCCTCTAAAGCTTTTTGATAATAGCATGCTCTTCTTTCTGACTTCTCTTATGAGGCTAAGGCATTAAAATGTTGGATGAATTCCATTCACATGCTTTATATCCCTCGGGCATCAAGTAGCTTTTGAATTCTTTCATAGTCTGAGAATTGCATCTACTTTTTTTCAAAGTCCTATTCCACTTTGGTTCCTTCAGCATTTTCAAAATTTTGTATCAAAATCTACTAGTGCTTTCCATGACCTTCCTCCAGATGAAGGTAAGACAACAAAAAGTGTTCCCCCGAGTTGATTTAAATTATCACCATGAAGGTACTGAGTCAACTACTGTACAACAGGAGGGTGTGTTTCACTTTCCAGGGACTAAAGCTTAGTTTATAGGCTTCTAGTGATGACTGATCAGTAGCAAAACCCTAGAAACGTCCATGCATCTTCATATTCTGGAAATTTCTGGGAATATGGAGGAAATTAAAATTGGGAGTCTTACAGAGGATTCTTATTGTCTACACCTAACATTTCTTTGTAGTTTATAGTCTCTGTGGAGCCTTTTCAACCTGATGCTAAAAAACGTAGTTATCATGCATAGTGGGTGGGGAACAAGGCCCCGGCCCCACCCTCAGGGATTCTGATCCAGTCACCTGCTGGGGCTGCTTGGGAGGGCAGGAATCAGTGGTTTAAACACCTCCCCATGTGGTCATCAGTGACCATCTGCTGTCTGTAATGGTGTTTGTAATTGCTTAACTGTAAAATGGTTTAAAGGTTTTTTTTTTCCCTCTCTCATTCTCCCACTGTCCAGGGTTAGGCTGAAGAGGAAGGAGGTTTAGGTGGTCTGCCCAGTCCCCTCCTGATGCTGTGTGCAGGGATCATGCTCAGTGCTCTGCTTTTGACCTCAGTGCCCTTCTCTTGACCCCAACACCTTGTTATTCCTAACTCATCCCAACTGCACATGTCTGCAGTTTCTTTTTGGCCCTTTGTGGTTTCCTTCTATCCTGTTGTTCGAGCTGCAAGCCCCTGCCTGCAGCAGGAAGTCCCCGGCCTCAACCTGCTTAAAAGGTTAAAATCATTTATCAACCTGACTTTAAACTGCACAAGTTCTTCTCTAGAACTCTTTTCCACAGAGCCCCTTCCTGTGCATCCTTTGTTCTAGGTACAAGAATACAGAGTGTCCCAAAGACAGAAGTGAACTTTATACCCAGCAGAGGGAAGGGGACCATGGCATCTTCAAAAACAAGGACAACTTTACAACAATTTGATACCTGTATGTGATCTCTATGGAAACTAGCTCTGCCCCTTGAACTTTTACAATAAAATCCCCTGCCTTCTCTCCCCAGTAGGCTCACAGTCTTAGAGGCATTAGCCCACTGTGACCTTCTTTGCCTGGCAAAGAAATAAAGCTGCCTTTTCTACTTCATCCAAAACTCTGTCCTCCAATCTCAATTCAGTTAGTGGGGTATGGAGACCATGTTTTGGCAGTGAGGTGATTCTGGTAATAAGCCATATTTGGATTTAAATATAAAGGTCATTGATAGAGTTCCAACTTAGCAATGGAAAGGGAGAAAATGTATAACAACTTCATGTTTTCAGGAGGACAGAAATTCAGGCAAAAACAGTGTCAATACATGTAATAGAGGACTTTGTTCCCAGCTTCCCAGACAAGAGCCTGGCAGACTTCATGAGAAGGTGGAGGAGGCAAAGCCCTCAGGAGATGAACTAGAGGGAAGCCCACCCTTTCTGTTCCTGGTGGGTGGTGGGCAGGTGGTCGGGGCAGGGAGCCTAACCCCCCTCCATTACACTTCAATGTGGAGGAGCTCTACTTTGGGGCAACCAGATAGTTGCAGGGAGCAGCCCAGGGATCTTGAAGTGTGTGGCCTATTTCTCTGGACTCTTTAGGAAGACCGCAGGAGTCAGGGGAAAACTAGCCTTTATCTCAGAGCCTCAGCTTAGCACAACAACTGAGGGATGTGTGAGTCAAAGGAAAGAAAAGTTAGGCAGGTAACAGGAAGTTGAAGTTCAAGTCTGGGAACTCACACCGTGGGAAATTCCCATGTGAGGTGCTCGATGATCATTTATTGAATTTACAAGGGGTGGAAATTACCAAAGTTGACACCGCATGGGTCTCTCATCTCGGGGTCCTTCATTTACATCCAGGCTATAAAAAGGCAGAGAAAGTGGGTAGGGAGGTATATCTCTTTCCTTCGTTCCAGGCTGAGTCTGGGTGGAGGCTTCAAGGGGATGACTCAGAGAGACTGAAATGCACTCTCTGCCCTTGGGCAACAGAGAACCACGCCTGTCTGTGACAGTGGGAACATGGGGTGGTGTGAGGACTGGCAGACACTCCTGGTGGACAGAGGGTGTGTGAGTGGCTCCCACAGTGGCCCCTCTGGGACAGAGACCTTGCCCAGAGTTGGGAGGATGAGGGTCTTTTAACAGAGTCCAACAGCAGCAACCTGATGTCCACTGACAGATGACTGGATAAAGAAGACGTGATACATAACATATACGATGGAACACTACTCAGCCATAAAAAAGAGTGAAATCATGCCATTTGCAGCAACATGAATGGACCCAGAGATGATCTTACTAAGTGAAGTAAGTCAGAGAAAGACAAATATATATCACTTATATGTGGAGTTGTAAAAAAAAAAATGATACAAGTGAACTTATTCACAAACCGGAAAAAGACTTACAGACATGGAAAACAAACTCGTGGTTACCAAAGAGGAAGTGGCGGGAACAGACCAATTAGGAATTCAGGATTAGTAGCTACTAACTACTGTATATAAAATAGATAAATAACAAGGTCCTACTGTATAACACAGGAACTCTATTCAATGGCTTGTAATAACCTATAATGAAAAAGAATATAAAAAGGAATATATATGTGCAACTGAATCACTATGCTGTACACCAGAAACTAACACAGCATTGCAAATCAAAATTCTTCAATTAAAAAAAATAGTGAGAGTCCAAACTGAGTGAGCCGCTGTCAAAGTCAGGGATGCCGGATGGACTACTGCCCATCAACAGGCTGGAATTGTCTCCAAGGCATCGATGAAGCCCCACATGAGGGGTACCATTGCTGAATGCCTTGCCCGGGAGACTTCCTGACCAGACAACAATGGCTCCTGCCATTGCTCGGCCCTTTCCCTTAATCCTTTACCCCTCTGGCCCGGACCTGGGAGAGTTCTAAATCTTGCTTCCTAAATTAGTAGAAGAAAAGCAGTAGAATTAAGCCCCCAAAGAGACAGGAGTCTGTCCCTCCTTTCCCTCTGCAAGGGGCCAGCTCAGGCCCCTGCAACAGGGAGGAGATGAGACAGGAAAGGCTCACTTTGAGCTTTGAGGATCACATGGAAGAGATGAGTTGACCTAGTTAGACTGTTTTGTGAGTTGTCATGATGTAAAGATTGCTTATAAGTGTTTTAAAGAGTCAAGTGAAGGAGAAAAATATTTTCTTAATCTAAACAATGTTGAAAGTAATGGGGATTAAAAAAATGCATTTTCATCACATTGGGTTTGTTCAATAGACCAGTTTCAATGAGCTGGTGACTCAAGGGCTATGGAAGCATCTGCGCGTCTTGGGGGAAGTGTGGGGGATGGAGAGGGTGGACGGGGGGAATGCAAAGGCAGCAGCATTCCCATCTGCATGCCTGCAGGTGGATGGGTGAGTTCAAGGGCTTCAGTGCTGAGCGCCAGATGAGCCTGAACAGATATTGACCTGAGTAGTAGGTACAGACCAGGTACTCTGCAGAGACTGCTGTGGATTCAGACTCTTTTCCCCAACCTCTGATGCTTTGATGCCACACACCTCCCCACTCACCTGGTGCCACCTTGAAGAGGAGGAGGGTTGGGGTGAAGGGAACACTGGAGATGTAGTGAAGTTGTATAAATAGAGACTTGAGCTACATAAAGAGAGAGCTCATGGCTGTTAGGTTGAACTAAGGTGACTGCACTGGCTTAAATTTTAGTTTTTCCATGCTGAATAATTGTCGGGGTGGTGATGTTCGTAACAATGGTAGGAAAGAGGGGTGGTTCTGAAAAAGATCAGAACAAGACAGATGGGAAAAGACTAGCAGAGGGTGAGGGGATTTTTATTTTTTCTCCATTTCTGGTCTCTTTTTCTTGTACTGTTTCATTTGAGGAGGAAATACTGAGCGGCCCCAAAGAACCCGTGCAGCCTTTGCATTAGCTCTGTTTCACTGGGTCAAAGGCCAAGTGTTTTAGTTTTTTCAAAAGGGGGTCACAGAAAGAAAGAGAGAGAGAGAGAAACTGTGAAAAAGAGAGAAAGATGCAGACTGATTAATCACTGTAGGGGAAATAATTTCCCTTGATTTTACTCCTAGAAGGGAGGCAAAGGTATTGGAGATGTGCCAAGCTACAAAATCTTGTTAAGTCATTCTTATTTGACACTTGCATTTCACAGCTTTTTTTTTTTTGAAGGAAAGAAAAAAAAAATGAAAAACCTCCTTGTACCCCAAAATACAATACTACTGAACTTCCTGGCTTTCCTGAGAAAACCACAAGGATTCAAGTACTCGAATGACCTTAGAAAGTATAAGCTACTGTGTTAGCAGGACAACAAGATGCAGCCAGTCCCACAGTTATCAGTCTTTGGGCGTCACGGGTGTGCTGAACATCTTAACTAATCGAAGTGATGGTTCAAAATAAATTTTAGGAAACATTAGATAACATTGATTCTGTTCCTGTAGCAGAATCTCGATGGAATATTTTCCCCAAGACTCATATGAATCTAATCTGTTGTTTTTTTTTTTTTTTAAAGACATTAGCTTCCATTTAAATGACAGTACAAGCATATACTCTTTGGCAGCATTTTTTGTTCTTCAGACAAACTGAAGTGATTTTAATAAAGCTTAGCCATATTAAATGGTTAACTTCTGTTCTGTTTTAAAAATCTAGTTTTGTTTTTTTTTTTACCATTTTGACTTTTTAAATTCATGGCATCTTTACCCAGTACACTGAAAGTCTATTTTGGGGGGAATTGTTTGGGAGGCAATAAAACCTGTGATTGTAAGTCACCCATTTGATTAAAATAATTGCAAATACTACATGTTGTTAGTGACATAAAATCATAAAGAGAACACTCTTGTCAAATTCTAAAATTTGTATATACTGTTAGGTCATAAGACTTAACAGTTTTATTTATGACTTTGTAGATTATATTACTTATGTATGAAACAGAGCAAGAAAATATATATTGAGACAGGATTGTGGTTACAGAGGACTTTTTTTGTCTTACATTTCTTAAATGTAAACATGTATTTTTAAATGCATATTTAAGTAATATTTAAGGGAATCCAAACAAAGTAATGATACAGTTGCATTGTTGTGCACATTGTCAGTGACAGAAGTAAAACCATTTCATGCTAAAAAGACAGTTGTGGATATGGATTCATTTACAGAATCACTCCCTTTGGGTGATCAGACTGTGTTACATCAGAGAAGGCATGGCCTTTCTTGGTTAACCTATTTATTTTTCCCTCTTGTCTTTATTAAAGGGTCTATTCTCCAGATGAGGAGGGTAATAGAGACATATTATTTAGACATAACATGGTTGATAACATGACTCTTTTTCTAGAACTTTGATGATTTTTTTGGAAGGGGGATGAGGTTTAACTTTGAGGCTTATTATTATTTAAAAGAAAAGAAGAAATAAAGAGAAGGGAGGAAATTACTGTATGAGCTTATTGAGACATTGTGATCTTGCAACAAAAGTATCTAAAAAGCCATTAGGCGTCCTGATTGGTTTGAACCATGGTGAAAAGATTGTTAGGTTATCAGATGCTGTAACTGAATGGGAGATGTGGTATGTGCCCTCGTAAAATGCACCTGTCAGAAAAACATGGGAAAATTACTATGCACTGCAATGGTCCATCTGGCCAAGTTACTGGACATAATGAGACTTCTTTTAAGGAAGTATTAAAACAGAGAGATACTACAGAAGGGATGGCAACTTCACATAGTGAAGCATGAGATTGCTTTTGCCACATACAATACCAACCTGAGTTCTTGGACTCCTTAACAGAAATTGATATGAGGCCAGAGAGGAATTCAGACGAGGCTTTACTGGGCCTCGTGCTGTGGCACGAGGGGTGAGCTGGTCCTTGAATGGGTCATAAGGGCAGGGGCAGGTCTGAGAGTAGGGCCAGAGGGGTGGCAGAGGTGGTGTGCCCACCCGCTTGGTGGGGCTGTGTGCAGGGATCACGCACTGTCCCCTGTTTTTGCTCCCAACACCTCATAAGTGATAACTGGGTTTTTGGCTTTTTTGTATCTTGTTCGTGACTGGCCCCAACTGCACATGAACAGTTATTTTAGTCCCTATAGTTCCTTTGTGTTCTGTTGCTCTAGGAGACATGTTTCCCAGTGCCAACACTGCAGCCAAGGGTCCCAGGTCCCAGGTCTCCTACACTGATATTATTTTCCTTGTGGAATGGTCACACTTTGCATGTGTTGAGAAAGCAGCCTTAATGGGCAAAAAACCAAAACCCCCCAAAACCAAAAAAACTCTTCCTCATCATGCTGATTGACATGGTCTATGTTTTTGGAGGCTACTGTCCCTGGAAGGCTTTATTCCCATTTAATATACTAAACTTGTGCTGCTCTGAGATAATGATGTCATTTGAATCAAGAATGCATGTGTGTGTCTTCAAACCTTATTAAAAGAGCCAAAGTGGGTTTTCATTGTAAATCGATCTTCCTGGAGCTAATCCTGTACCTGCAGTTACAAATGCCATTGCAGGAATCAGACAGTCATCAGTGATGACAATAGGGTCCTGCTTGGTTACAGGGGCAGCAGAGCCTGGAGGCAGCACTGGAAGAGACACAGTGGTGGATTCTAGAACTAGGCAGAATTAAGCCACTTTAGGAGAGTGGAAGTCAGTACGATCCAGGGAGAATGAGCAGGCTCGGCTGTTCCATTACCTTCAAGGACTGAGTGTTGCCTGAGCTCTGCAGAGTTGAAGCATGCGTCTCAGTAGAAGCTCTTTAGATGTAAAATGGGCATCTTTTTCACAATTTTGTCTGAGTAAAGCTAGCGAGGCATAATCTTCTCAGATACGTGGCAGTGTGTTTGTTTTTGAATACATTTAATTTAAGCATGCCAGTATTTTAATAATATCTAAAAATATATGACACTATAAAAAATTTATATGACACACTTATAAAGAAGATGATTAAAGGCTTCTAAATTCTCACCTCAATTTACAACATTTACAAAATATGCTAAGTATATTAGGATGACCATAATAGTTGTTATGTGGTGTGTTTCTGAAGGAATGGACTAAACTTACAAAGATGAATTTGTCAATTTTCAGCCATAAAGTTGGCAAACATTAGCCTGAAGATGCGGTGACATGTTCTCTGGGCCTGGAGATTAGGGAGCATAAATAATTCAGCCAGTGGACCCAAGGAAATATTAGCCCATTTAATCAATATTTGTTTTAATTTTCAAAGAAAATTTGACTTTTTTAATCCAGTTTTTTAAGTTGGTTCAAAAAAGTTTAAAAAGTGTATAGAAGTTACATATTTTTCCACCATTGACTTTTTTTAATTGAAGTATAGTCAGTTAGAATGTGTCAATTTCTGGTGTACAACATCATGTCCCAGGCATGCATATATATATACACACACACACATATATATAAATACATATGCTCATTTTCATATTTTTTATTAAAAATTATTACAAAGTATTGAATATAGTTCCCTGTGCTATACAGAAGAAATTTGTTTCTTTTAAATCTATTTGTATAGATAATGGTTAACAGTTGCAAATTTCAAACTCCTGAATTTATCCTTTCCCACCCTCTTTCCCCAGTAACCACAAGGTTGTTTGCTATGTCTGTGAGTCTGTTTCTGTTTTGTGGATGAGTTCATTAGTGTCCTCTTTTTTCTTTTCATTTTTTTTTTTTTTAGATTATGAGTGGTATCATATAGTATTTTTCCTTTCTGTTTCTGGCTTACTTAACTTAGAATGATGATCTCCAGGTCCATCCATGTTGCTGCAAATGGCATTATTTTATTCTTTTTTATTGCAGAGTATATTCCACTGTATAAATAAACCACATCTTCTCTATCCACTCATCTGTTGTTGGACATTTAGGTTGTTTCCATGTCTTGGCTATTGTAAATAGAGCTGCTGTGAACATTGGGGTGCAGGTGTCTTTTTAAATTAGAGTTCCCTACAGATATATGCCTAGGAGTGGGATTGCTGTATCATACAGTAAGCCTATTTCTAGTTTTTTGAGGAGTCTCCATACTCTTTTCCATAATGGCTGCATCAAACTACATTCCCACTAGCAGTGTAGACGGGTTCCCTTTTCTCTACACACTCTCCCATTTCATCCCTGTGTTTGTCCAATTCTGTTAATTACTGTCATAAATTTCTTGTGGATTCTTTCTGTGGCAGACTGTGTTTCAGAAGACAGCCATAACATCTCCCATCCTCCCTGCTCTTTAACAATTGGACTTCTCCATTGAGAGAAAAAAAAACCTACTTCCCTCTTCTTGAATCTGGGCTGTGCAGTGTTCTAAGCTCTTCGCAGGAGTGAAATAATCCTGGCTTTACACTAAGAAGTTTCTATCATCATCCCCTTTTTTACAAATGAGATGATCAAGGTTAAAAGCTGAAAGTTACTTCAGAGCAACATTAATAAACTAGAGATTACAGTAGACACAGGAAGAAATTCAGTTGACCTTTGAACAAGGTGGGTTTGAACCTTGTGGGTCCACTTATGCATGGACTTTTCCCAATAACTGTGTGCTGCGGTATTACATGATCTGTGGTGGCTGAGCCCTCGGATGCAGGGCAGGTGAGACGCAGGGCAGCTTGAAAAGTTCTATGTGGGTTTTTGACTGTGCGGAATCCCTCATTGTTCAAGGCTCAGCTGTATATACGATATGAAAGAAAGCTAAAGACTTGCGGAAAGCTTGGTGGAAAATGGACTTACTTCAACTCAAAATCTGTGATAATATCACTAAGAAATTCTTGCACATTTTTTTTCAAATGATGAGGCTGTGCATGTCCTCATTAATAATAGATGCTTCCCTTAGTTGGAGGTGCTGGATAGACTGTCAGATTTTTTTCTGGGACCAATGGAAATGGTGTGGCTCTCTCTTGGTTCTTCCTCATCAAAACACTGGAATTCTGGTTCATTTCAGTTATATTTCAGATTCAAAAGATGCATTTCCAATTTTGTTTTCTTTTCACACACATACCTTCCTTTGATGCACACTTTCCTTTACAGGCAACGCATCTGCTATGGGCGTCTTCAAAGGGAATTTTCACAGAAAAATTAGAAACGTTATTCGTCATGATTATTTCAAACAGCATACTTACCAGAAGATCAAGGAAGGCCAGTTTGAAAAATTAAAATCATATGCTGTTCTTCCAGAATTGTGAACTTATTTATTCCTTTATAATGATTCCAAACTTATTCTTCACAGGCTTATTCTCAGCCTTTATAAACTGCTGGTACCATCTGTAGAAACACTGCTGGTCATTTTCAGATGTTACATCATTCAGATTTAGTTAGACCAGAGGTATTTAAGGAAATACCTACAGGATCATTTCTTGGTTCTTCTGTATCTTGAGAAAAATTTCCACCAAAAAAAATTGCACACTCTATTAATAGCCAGAAGAGTGTTCCTACTGGTCCACCCACCTCCTCAGTTTAGAAGTTACTTCAAAGGATCTCCCAGCTTTAAGACATAAGATCAGCTAACATTCTGAGATAATTTATGACACTCAATTTTTTTAATTGCTATGTATGTATGTATATATAGGAGGTAATTAGGCATATTTATTTTATTTTATTGTTATACTTATTTATATAATTTTTAATTGAGTTATAGTCAGTTCACAATGTTGTGTCAATTTCTGGTGTACAGCACAATGCTTCAGTCATACATGAATATACACATATTCATTTTCACATTCTTTTCCACTGTAAGCTACTACAAGATATTGAATATAGTTCCCTGTGCTGTGCAGTATAAATTTGTTTATCTCTTTTATATATACCAGTCGGTATCTGCAAATCTCGAACTCCCAGTTTATCCCTTCCCACTCCACTCCCCACAGGCAAACACAAGTCTGTATTCGATGTCTGTGAGTCTGTTTCTGTTTTATATATAAGTTCATTTGTATTTTTTATTTGTTAATTTTTAACAGAGTGACTGGGGGTTGAAGCCAGGCCCTCCTGCATGCTAAGCACACAGTCTACCATTGAGCTGTACCCTCTCAACTTATGACACTTCAGAGGTCTGTTGGTGATATGCTCATCTAAGCAGTCGGTCAGTCTTTGCTGTCCTTGGTAACGGAACTGTGTTTAACCCTCGATCTGCTGGAATGCATCATCGTTCACGCTCTATTTTGCAGGTGTTTCCAGTTAGTGATGCTTCTAATTTTCCAGGGGCTGGTGCTGGGGGAGGGCACGTTGAATCATCCAGTCCAGGAAATAACGTTTTCTTTCATTCATCCTGTCACTGTCATCATCACCACTCAACAAAATACATCCTTTAAGGCCAGCGGGGTTTGGAAGCAGGAGACAGGAGCCTGACACGTACTACAGTGACACTTCCATATCACTTTCCTCTTAATCTCAGGCTTCAATTGTGGTGGACTCGTGTTTCCTTCATTAAACATACATCTTAGGGCCGACCTGTCTCACAGGGTTAGTTTCCATTGTTTAGACCTGGGGTGGGTATCCTTTCCTTCGGGCTGCTGATTTTACTACTGTATCTGTGTTTCCACATGAAGAAAACGTCTTCCACGAATGTTCCAGAACCCAACGATGCATCTGTGCATTTTCACTTAATTTCCGGTTATTGCTCAATATGTTGCTCCCAATTACGTGATCTTCCAAAGTTTTAAAATTTCCACTCTTACGTCATCTTACATGTGTCTTCATGATGAAATCACCAGAATAGTAACTAACACCACTTTTGGGTGGATGTTGTGTCTTTCCAAGAAGCCCTCTTCTGGCCGGGTCTCGCCCTCAACGCCTGCTTCCTAATCCCGGTGGTCTGCCTGGAGGAGGGGCTGCAACACCGTAGCAGACAGGCGCCAAGGGTGTCCGGGGCCACTGGGGGAGCACTGCCCGCCCAGCTGCTCCGGGCCCAGGACTCCCGCCCACTGGCAGGAGGCTGCAGGTGAGGGGCATGTCCCCAGGCCCGTGTGGGCCCCCCGAGCCCGGGCGGGTCTGCGTCCTAGGCTGGAGCTGCGGGTGTAGACACTGGGGTCTCTGCCCACAGCAGCTGTGTCCTTACAGGCAACCGAATCTGCCGCATAGTTATTAACAGAAAGGCAGGAGGCTGTCCGCGTTGGAGATGGTTCTCCCCATGAAACACACCGGAACTTAGGCGCACACTCGGATCAGCTTCCCTCGGAGGAAACAGCAGGAACCGAGGTGCTGAGTAAGGCGGCCCTGAGATGCGGGGCAGAGGGGCCCCGGCGGGGGGGGTGGGGCCCGCGTCACAAACCCCTGCGAAGTGAGTCTGTAAGAGCGCGTGTCAGCCCCGGCGCAGCGCATCTGTGACCCTGGGCATCCACGGGGGTGACGGGGACTTCAGGCCCAGGGAAGTGCTTCTCTCTGACTCTTGTCCACAACCTTGGCTTGAAAGGCAGTGGATGCTGATGCCATAAAGGCTACCAGGACGGGAGGGTTTGTGTGGCCGAAGCACTTAGGAAAGAGAAAGACAAATTAGTCAGTTTGCCTTTCCCACCATTGCTTCCTGCCTACCCTTCAGCCATCTCATGTGTGCCTTCTGCTTCTGCCTCTATTTACTCCATCCTCCAAATCTTTATCCGTGCCAATACAACCCTATCACTCACCTGATTAATTCAAGTTTGGGATTACGGACTTCACAGTGGATATACTTCACATTATTCTCCTACCAACCAAGAATGAGAAATAGTATTAGAATATGAATTTTACAGATGAGGAAAGAAGGCACTCAAGGAGTTCAGTAACTTGGTCAAGGTCGAACACAAGACTAGGAGGCCAGAGAGTGGCGGCTGGAGCCAGCCGCACTTTACCCTGAAGCTTGTGCCCTGGTTCATGTGCTCCTCTGCCTTCCCCAATGGAAGGTAAACAGTCAGAGCCCTGGGCCTTTTATCATGGCCAGGAGCCCAGAACTGTGCGATGGAGTGGTTCAAAGAGAAGAGAAGGCCTCATGTGTGTGTATGTATGTGTGTGTGTGTGTGTGTGTATGTATGTATGTATACCATCTCTCCACGCTCTGCAGCACATAGTCCTTTGAAGTGGAGAAAACAGATATTCTAGAAAAAGGCAAGTTCAGACTGCTTGAATTTCATATGAAAAGTAGTCAGTTAGGGTTATTGATCCACCTCCTCCCATGTAGCAGCTGGTAAAGAGTTTTATTTTTTTTTAAATTGCAGTATAGTCAGTTACAGTGTGTCAATTTCTGGTGCACAGCAGTGTCCCAGTCATGCACATACATACAGATATTCATTTTCATATTCTTTTTCATTAAAGGTTATGACAAGATATTGAACAGAGTCCCCTGTGCTATAGAGAAGAAATGTGTTCTTTATATATTTTTATATATAGTGGCTAACACCTGCAAATCTCAAACTCCCAAATTTATCCCTTCCCACCCCCTTTCCCCCAGTAACCATAAAGATTGTTTTCAGTTGCTTTTCTCCTGATGTTTGGAAGTTTTGCTGCACTGGAGTCAGAACTGAGAGACTGCTTAAACCCAAATGGATCCTTCTGATGTGTTACTTTATGAATTTATACTACTGCTCCTTTCTAATATTAAGAGCTAGTCTTCAAGGGGTAAAAAGAGGAAAATAAATATGGTGGCTTACTCCAGGAAAAGAATCAAGAAAAACATAACAACAAAAATAAATTTTGACTTGTCATTTAGACTTTCTCAGAGCTACCCCAGTGCTAATAAATCTTAGTGGCTAATTATAGACAAGAAAAGTATGCGATTTGATTTACGCAGATTTGGAGAAATTAGGCCAGACATTTAAAGAATATATGCGGCTGCTGGCAAATGAGGTTTTTAATAAAAATTGAGAACAGTTCCTGCTACAAATGCTAATCTGTCTGGAAGTATGATTGGAAATATGTTGGTTAATATGAGGTTTTCAAAAAGCTGAAAAATTTTTTTTGGCGGGGTGATTAGTTTTATTTTATTTATTTGTTTATTTTAATGGAGGTACTGGGGATTGAACCCAGGACCTCATGGATGCCAAGCACACACTCTACCACGGATCTACACCCTCCCCCCTAAAAGCTGAAAATTTTAAGGACATTCTTTTTTTTTTTTAATCTTTTTTATTGAAGTGTAGTTAGCTTACAATGTTGAGTTAGTTTCTGGTGTACAGCAAAGTGATTACATACATATATATATGTATATTGATAGATAGATAGACATTCATTTTCAGATTCTTTTCCCCTAAAGCTTATTATAAGACACTGCATATTATTCCCCGTGCCATACCATACAGTAGGTCCTTGTTGTTTACCCATTTTATATATAATAGTTTGTATCTGCAAATCCCAAACTCCCAATTTGTCCCTCCCCTCCCTTTCCCCTCTGGCAACAATGTTTGCTATCTCTGTTTCTGAGTCTATTTCTGTTTTGTAACTAAGTCCATTTGTATCATTTTTTAAGATTCCACATGTAAGTGTTATCATGTGATATTTGTCCTTCTCTGACTTCACTTATCATATATTATATTAATATGGTAATCTCTAGGTCCATCCATGTTGTTGCAAATAGCATTATTTCATTCATTTGTATTGCTGAGTAGTATTCCATTGTATAAATATACCACAGCTTCTTTATCGGGTCATCTATTGATGGACACTTGTGTTGCTTCTATGTCGTGGCTATTGTAAGTAGTGCTGCTGTGAACATTGGGGTGCATCTATCTTTTCTAATTAGAGTTCTTTCTGGATGTATGCCCAGGAATGGGATTGCTGGATCATATGGTAAGTCTACTTTTAGTTTTTTTAAGGAATCTCCATACTGTTTTTCACAATGACTGCACCAAACTGCATTCCCACCAGCAGTGTAGGAGGGTTCCCTTTTCTCCACAGCCTCTCCAGAGTTTATCGTTTGTGGACTTTTGAATGATGGCCATTCCGACTGGTGTGAGGTGATACCTCATTGTAGGTTTGATTTGCATTTCTCCAAAAATTAGTGATATTGAGCATTTTTTCATGTGACCGTTGGCCATTTGTATGTCTTCATTGGACCAGATATAAAATATTAACATCTATTAGTAAAGGTAACATATGTGGTTTTAATTTTTAGAAGCCAATCTAATTGTATTGCAGGAGAGGATTTCAGTTATTGGGGACATCTGTGGGACTTAGAGGATCATAAACACTGGTCCCCTTACCCAGCCTGTAGTCACCCAATAGCCTCACTCTCTGTCTGGAAACCAAGTTTGTCTGGACTGTGGTCCCTTACTTTCCTGTTGGTGATTAGTAGTGTGAGATTTTGTAACTTTTCTGCTTTATGTATCTCCAGACTGGGTGTGGTTCAATAATATTGATCTAAGATAAATCACAAAACACACACACACATACACACACAAGATAAAGCATATTCTTTTAAAGGATACATTGACCAGGTATTGACTCACAAGTCGTCTCAACAAATTTCAAACAATAGATGTCATGTGGAACACTTTCCTGTATGTGAAAATAATCTGATTAGAAATGACCAATAAAAGATGTGTTTGAAAACAAATTCCCAAATAACTCCTGGATAACAAACTTTTTAGAATGAAACAGTAATGAAAGTACATATCAAAACTTGTGGGGTGAGGATATATTCATATTCAGAAAAATACCACATTCATGACCCTAAATGACTTTATTAAGAAATAACATTTTGCAGGTTTCATGTTGGTTGTTTTCTACTTTATTCTTCTTGTGAAAGAGATGCTATGTATCCAGGCTACAGTTTTCAATAGACGAGTTGCTGGATTGCCTTTTCCTGTCTCTTTTTAAAATTTATTTTACTTTATTTTTTATATTATTTATTGTGTTATAGTCATTTTTACAATGTTGTGTCAATTTCCAGTGTAGAGCACAATTTTTCAGTTATATACGAACATACATTTATTCATTGTTGCATTCTTTTTTGCTGTGAGCTGCCACAAGATCTTGTATGTATTTCACTTGCGTCATGACCGAATCCCTTCGCAGAGTCACACTGGAAGGACAGGTTGAGAAAAGAAAGGACTCAGGCTTCCATTTCAGGGCAAACTGAACTCAACTCTCCTGTGCTTGTGGAAAGTCTTTCCAGACGTTGGTGTAAGTGTCTGTTCGTCTTAATTTTGGGTGGTGGTGTGTTTTTGCCTTTTCCTATGTCTTTATAAGTACTTTCATGAAAAGATAAAGAGAGATGTTATTAGGGGGCGTTAACAAGCACCATTTTAAATAAGAATCCTGCTGTTTGTTCCTTTGCTTTTGAAGCAAGGAAATCACGAGCAGGATAAATGAGGGGTTTACCGTCGCCATACTCTGATCACATTCATGCAGAATTCGGGCAGATGTCAGGTTGGTTTAAGTCTATAATCACTGCTTTGATGCCTCTGTGCCGGTTTCGTAATTTGCTCACGGAAGGAGCCCTCCTTATTCTTTGTGTGCCTGAGTGATATACACTCCAATGATATAATTTCCTTCTCCATTCTCCCTTAAACAAATGTCCCATTTCTGCTTTCATTCTGAGGTTTGCAGATTTCTTAACAAGCTTATTCACTAAAAGCCCTAGACAATTGTGAAGAACATACTTCATAAAAGCTGAAAGTTTAAACCCAGGAACTTCCATGTTAAAAAATGAAGGTTGATGTAGATGAACAAATCCTGTCACCAACTTTTGAATCAGAGTTCTGAGATTGGGGTTTTGATAATCCACAGTTTTAAAAAGTGGTTCTAATCCGTGCCCCTCCCTCGCAAAACAAACACCCCAACCCCCTTACTCTTTTACTTTGTTATATGCAAATTAACTAACAAATTAATTAATAGGGAGAGTATGTTCTAAATTATATTCACTGTGGTGCAATTGGAACGACTTGGGATTTCAACTGGACTTGGGACAGATCCAACTGCCTCTCATGAGCAGATCAAATTCTGTCCCTCTGTGCCTGGGGCAAGCCACTCTCTTTGGGCTTGTTTGGAAAGTGGGGATAATATCATCTATAACAAAGGGTTTGTTTAATGGGTAGGGTCTTGTTTTCTAGGAGTCAGGATGGAAACTCAATGCCAAAAATAATAGGTGACCAGATTCTGAACATTCTAAATGGAATATTTGCTAAAAGGTGGCCAAAGATGTCTTGAGATAGAAAGGTCACATATAAGAGAATACAGGTAAGCTAGACAGATCAGAAAGAGGGTTTTTTTTTTTAAAACAAACCCTTTATTATGGTGTGATTTCTGTACAGTAAATTAAAAGTATTTCAGATGTACAATTGGATGAATTTGGATAGATGTATATACACCCACGAAACCATCACCACAGTCAAGACAGCTCACATTTCCATCACTCCCCAAGAGGTGCAAATCTGGAACTCCCAATTTATCCTTTCCCACCTCCTTTCCCCCTTGGTAACCATAAGTTTGTTCTCTGTGTCTGAGAGTCTGTTTCTGCTTTGTAGGTAAGTTCATTTGTGTCATTTTTTTTTTGATTCCACATGTGAATGATATCATGTGGTATTTTTCTTTCTCTTTCTGACTTACCTCAGTTAGAATGATGACCTCCAGGTCCCTGAGGGATGTCCTCTGGGACTAGTTAGGTAGAACTGGTTATTTGCCTACTGACTTCTAATGCTGAGGTCCCCAAGGCTCTGTCATAGCCTTCTTTCTCTCTTTGGCTGCACACTTCCTTTGTAATCTCATGCATTCGCTTGACTTTCAGTATCTTTCTTAGGCAAACATCTCAGATTCCTATCTCCAGCTCAGTCCAGGGTTCCATGCTCCTAAAGCTTAAATTACACTTTCTGTACTTTTCATATTTCTCACAAGCATCTCACATGTCACATGTTCAGGCCTGAACTCCTGAGTGCCATCCTTCAGGTCTGCCCTATTTCCACTTAGTAGCTGGTACCGTCTCCCTTCCCAGCTTCCCACACAAGAGGTACCCTTAAAAAACCTGCCGTCATCCCTTCCCTGGAACACGCATCTTATTTATCACCCTGACGACCTCCGTTCACCTTCCACACAGCAACTGGAGCGATCACGATTTTTTTTTTCTGGGTCTTTTAATCTTTCAGCTAAACCTTAAAATCATTTTGTTAGGTTCTAAGTTTACATATTAATTTTGGGAGATTTGAAATCTTTGTAATATTCACTTTTTCATTCAAGAACATGGGGACGTAGGTCTATTTGTCCAAGCCTTATCTGTTTCTCCCAATAAAGTTTTGTAGTTTTCTTTATGTAGATCCTGGAGATTCCTTAAGGGTTTTCTATTTCATTATGTTAGTGGGATCTTTTTTTAAATTTTTTTTGGGGGGAGGGGGTAATTAGGTTTATTTATTTATTTATTTTAATGGAGGCACTGGGGATTGAACCTAGGACCTCGTGCAAGTGGGATCTTTTGTATCCTGTTTTCTAATTAGTTATTGCAAGAACATGTGAAAGCTATTGGATTTTGTATATTTGTATAACATAGTTTACTTTTTGAGTTACTCTTTCAGTTAATTCACATATATTTTCCAGGTGGAACACCAAAATATTTGAAAATAGTGATAATTTTGTCCTTTCAAAAGCAAAGAGTTTCCGATTATGTTGCATTGGCTGGAATTTCTGAAACACAGCGAGGATTTATCTTTACAGTAATCACACCATTCATTTCTATTTCCTACATTGTTGTATTGGTTGAAATATTCTCAGACTGCACTGCTTCTAAGTTTATCTTCTTTGTTTTGAGTTAGATGCATTTTGGGACTCTTTTCAACTGTGTTAGTGATTTATTTTGTCTCCTTATATTGTTCAAAATTACTTGAACTATTATTCTTTTAAAAATTTTTTTGGGGAGGGAAGTAACTAGTTTTATTTATTTAATTTAATGGAGCTACTAGGGATTGAACCCAGGACATCGTGCATGCTAAACACACACTCCACCACTGAGCTATACCCTCCCCCTTACTTGAACTATTATTATTATTACTGCCATCATTATTATTATTTTTAATTGAAGTATAGTCAATTACAATGTGTCAATTTCTGGTGTGCAGCACAATGTCCTAGTCATGCATATACATGCATATATTCATTTTCTTATATATTTTTAAAAATTCTTTATTGCCATCATTACTGTTACTCAAAAACAGTAAGTTGACACCAAATTAAGTTTGGAAAAGAGCACAAACCAACTATGGCTTCATTACTCTTAATAACATACTAATAACTAGAGTTGGAGTGATTTTTTTCTATTTTTTAATTGGATGATACTTATATTTATATATTGCACTGTTGAAATTCTAATGTTCTAACAATTGATGATTTATATATAACTGCAGAAAAGGTTATACAAATACCAAACTTCCTGTGTTGGACAAGGGTATGTCATTTGGAAAACTGTAGCTCATTTAGGTTACACAGGGATAATATATTACAGTAATATTAACTTTTATCTAAAAACTAAGTGAGGGATAGTAACCCCTAAGTTATACTTAATAAAATTGCTTTGCTTAGTGTAAATAAAATGAAAGTACTTTAAAATATCTTGGACTTATTCAAAAATATTAGTCATCATGCTTATGTTTTCATAAAAGGGTCACAATTCTTAATTTATAGTAGAGAAATGCATGTAAATGTTTTTGTATGATGTGCCCACACAGACTGACATTTTGATTGTTATTTTTAAGAATTTTACGTGTTTGGATGTCGTCATCCCAAGGTAGAGGTTGTATCCGATCTGAGTTTTTAATCTGTAAACATAAGCATCATAGGATAACGTGGTACCTACAACAGTGATGTCTCAAGCACACTGAAAGAAGAAATCCACTTAATTTAAAGTCCAAGAGATGGGGAGAAACAGATTTTTCTTTCTTTCTTGACAGGCATATTCATCCTCTCTGGCAAACCCCTGGTTCCTGCGACGTCTCCAGGCTCACGGTACAGGACGTACAGACTTCAACCTTGGATGGCAGAACACAGATTATATCAGTTTCGATGTAACGGAATGAGCTCACGGATAAGGAAGATAAAGGATGTTTCTGTGGTACTGAAAGACAATTACCTGCTTATTTTAACTGCTTGTACCTCTTTCCAGATATTTTCCCTTGATGGATATGCAGTTTTTCCTAACAGCTTTCCCTTACACTTCCTTGTCATTCATCTTGTCTGGGAAGTCTAGATAAATCTGTCACGATAGTGGCTGATTTTATATTGTATGTTGTGTCTGATGTATTCTTGCTTTTGTGATCACTCTAATGCTATTATTACCATCATATAATTTTTAAATGTTTTTTAATGGATTATAGTCAGTTACAATGTGTCAGTTTCTGGTGTACAGCACAATGTCCCAGTCTTGCATATATATATATATTCGTTTTCATATTCTTTTTCATTAAAGGTTATTACAAGTTATTGAATATAGTTCCCTGTGCTCTACAGAAAAAATTTGTTTTTTAATCTATTTTTATGTATAGTGGTCAACATTGGCAAATCTCAACCTGCCAAATATATCCCTTCCCACCCTTCTCCCCATGGTAACCATAAGATTGTTTACTTTTTCTGCAAGTCTTTTTCTGTTTTGTAGATGAGTTCATTAGTGGCCTCTTTTTTTTTTCTTTTTTTTTAAGATTCTACATATCAGTGATACCATATGGTATTTTTCTTTCTCTTTCTGGATGACTTCACTTCGAGTGACAATCTCCAGGTCCAACCATGTTGCTGCAAATGGCATTATTTCATTCTTTTTTTTTTAATCACTGAGTAGTATTCTATTGTATAAATACACCACATTTTAATACTCAATCTTCTTTGCTCTGTAAAACTAATTATTTTTATACCAGATCTCCCAAGGAAGTTGGATTACAACTGCAGAACTCCCCAGGAATAATGGGACTGCAAGCTCACCCTTAAAAAATAAATAGTTTGGGCACAAGGAAGAAATGGTCTCAGCACAGAGAAAGCCTGAGTTTTAAGGGTTCACAGAGACCAGGGAAGTTCCCCCTACTCCGTTCTCTTTAATCTTCGGTTGATAGCTTCAAAAAATTCTTAAAGCTTCATCTGTTTTGTTTTAAGGTGATATTTTATGTGAAAAATCAATTCCTGTGCCATAACATGACTGGGGTAAATTTCATTCAGCAGATCAGTTCAGTTAAAATAACGTGTATTGAACACCCCTATGTCTTGACCCAGTGGTACTATAATCTGCCCTGAGTATATCCCACTAAAGGAACTGGAATCCAAGCACTTGACTGGAGAATCTGGAAGGGTGGTTTCAAATACTGGGCACTAATAATTTTCATATATAATGTACAATTTCTATACAAGATGGAAAGGACACTAAAGTAATATCATGAGGTTCAATATAAGAAAGAGGTGCTCTGTAAATGTTAATTGTAGTATTAGCTGTCTTTGTCTTCAGCTCGGATAAGCTGCTTTTCATAAAGAGAGAAATAATTACTTCATTTTGACATTAATACTTTCAAATAGCAGCAATTTATTTATTATTCTTTGCTCAGTACTTCAAATGAAATCTGTGCACCTTTTCCCCTATTACATCAGCTAATGCACACTGGAAATTTCATGAAAGTATAGTGAGGATCACAAAACTCACCGAAACCTCCATCACTCATGGATAGTCATGATAAATACTTTGGCATAGACTGTTCAAGTATTTTTTCAGTGCCTATTCTGCACATATATTGCCAATTTAAATGAAATTAGTAACATGATGTACTGTATTTTATTGTTTTCCACTGAGTCAATTTGTCATTTATTCATTCATTTATAAATATTTATTGAAAATCCTCATGGGTTTAACTGTTCTGCCCCATTTTTACTGGCTGCATGGTGCACCATTTTCTGGAGACCTGGTGGTCTGTTCAAGCAATCAGGTACTGGTGGATTTCTCCGGTGATTGCCACTTTGGGTCACTATAAACAATGCTGGGGGATCTTCTGAGATTGGAATTACTCTGTTAAGTGTGTGCATATTTTAAAGATAATGCAGATAATAATGAAGATAATAGTATATGTCACCAAAAAGCTTTCCAGGGAAGTGGTGTGAAGTATATTGCATGAAATAGTCTATGAAGGTATCCATTTCCCTGTTCTCTAGTCAACATTGTCAATAAAAAATTTCCATTAGTCTTAATTCATGTGTATATATTTATTGAATTCTAGTCAGTTACAATGTGTCAGTTTCTGGTATACGGCCCAAGGTCCCAGTCATGCACATATATACACATATATTCGTTTGCATATTCTTTTTTATTAAAGGCTATTACAAGATATTGAATATAGTTTCCTGTGCTATTCAGAAGATATTTGGTTTTTTATCTATTTATATATATATATATATATATTTTCAATATATATATATATAGTGGTTAACATTTGCAAATCTTAAACTCCCAAATTTATCCCTTCCGACACCCTCATTTTTTTTTTTTTGCTTGAAAGCAAGGTTGATTATTTTTCATGTTTAGTACCCTTAAATTTTTCTGTTAGTGACTTATTTGATTATATTTTTTACCCATTTTAATTGAATTATTCTTTTTCACACTCCTGTGAGAAATCTGTTACATTAAGTATAATATCGAGCCCCCCAGCTGGCTTATACGTGAACTTAATATTTTCAATTTATTTGCTTTGGGTTCTTGATTGTTAAAGGTACAAGTTAGTTTTTGCCAGTAAACTCTGTCAACCTCTTTCATTATGTTTTCTGCTTCTGTGTTTACACTTAAGAAGTCTTCCTTGTCAGGGGATCAGAATAACAGAAACGAACATTTTCTTTTGGCACTTTCTGATTTCATTGTTGTACATTTGACTTTTGAACATACTGGAACTTGATTTTAGTGTATATGGTAGAGTATTTGCTGAGTCCACTGTGTATCTGAAGAATATATTTCTGTTGATTTCATACATTAGTATCAGCAGGATTAAGCACAGCCTTCTGGGGTTCAATATTTTTTCACTCAAAATTCTGTAGATCCTGCTCCATTATGTCTTACTCTTTAATGAGGATAGCTTGATTTTCCTTTACCTTTTTTTCACGACATCTATTCTTTTTCCTCATGGGTACATATGGATTATTATTTATTTTTAAAATAGATAACAGTTACCAAGTTATGTCCAGATGGTGGCCTATTTTCATTATTTTTGCTTTAATTATGGTAAGTTCTTTTTAATTCCTAGATCCATATGTATTTTCTAAGCTCAGGAAAGTTTTCTTTTACAATAACTTTCCATACTATTTTGGGTCCATTTGTTCTTTCCCCCTTTTTAGTAGCTCCAATTATATGTAATGGTGAATCACTTTCCTACCAATCTACTCTTTTCTCTTAAGATTTCTATCTCTTAATTATTCATTCTGCAGAATAGGTAAAATTCTAAAGCCTTTTTCCAATTAGATTTTCTGCACTGTTGATTCTGATCTTCAGTGCTTCTAAGACCTTCAATTTAAATTCAATGACTAGGGTTTTATGTCTTTCAAATCTTTCTTTATCTCATCCAGTTTCTCTACTGCTCAGCAAGATAGCCTTGCAGTTCAGATTGTTTTCTTAACAGTTCAGCTTTGATCGCCTCTCTTTTTGCAGTTATTGCCATTAAAAAAAATGAGGCCATAAAGAGACAGAATTCTGTTTCCTGTGACATGCTCACCTTTTTATTTTATGTTACCAAATGTTTTTATTCATTCCCGTTTATTCCTTGTCTTTAAGAATGACTGATATACCTAGGGCTGACAGATGCTCCAAATAGTCAGCAATAATAATACAGTGTGTATACTAGTGACAACTCCAGTGCAGACCAAGGAAGGGATGCCCTGGGTCTAAGTCTCAGAGGATGGATAGACGCTGAGGTTTGTCTTTCTTTCACTGACCGTCATCTTAGCATCGAATCAATACCTCTAGATTCTTCAAAGCCAGTGGTCCAGCACATACAATCCCAAAGCTAAATGATGAATTAGATTATACCAGTATTGTCATAAGTCTTTGAATTTGGTGGAACCCAGTGCCACCACGCCATGTGTTTTAGAAAGCATGTGCAGTTGACCTGTGAACAACCTGGGCTTGAACTGCACAGGTTCCCTTATACGTGGATTTTTTCAATAAATACATGCAGATTTGTGGTTGGTTGTATCCTGGGATGCAGAATCATGGATGTGGACGGCTGACTGGAAAGTCATACTTGGAATTTCAAGACTGCGTGGGGATGGGTGGCCCTAATTCCCACATTGCTCAAGGGACAACTGGACTTGCACATCACTTGTAAGTTTTAACGAGATTGCTTAGCAATTTCAGTGACTTACTGTTATCTCTCAAGTTAATTACTATATTGTTATAAGTTGTTATTATATAACATCATGTAATATTGTTCTATAAATTATATTATTGTTACATTTATTATACTCTTATGTTATATATTGTTATATTTTTCCTTTTCTATTGTTTCCTCTGCTCTGCCTTGAAGTGCTGATCTGAGTTGAGTGAGCTTTATTTTATATTGTATAAGATCATGTATTCTCTGCCTAGAACATTGTAAGATTTTTTTCCCCTTCATTCTTGAAAAATCAGTCATTTTACCAGGATGTGGGTAAGTATATGTCAAACATTTTTGGAATTTGGTGAGCCCTTTTAATTCAGGGACTCAAGTTTTTCTTCCACTCAGAGCAGTTTTATCTGTTATCTGTGTACTTACCCATGTCATTTCCCTCTCTGAACCACCTAGCCTTTGTGATCTGCACTTGAATTCCCTTATCTTCTCTCTGAAGATTTTGGGGACCTGAATTAGTGGCCCAAGAGATTTTGTAAAAATGTCCATTCTTTTCTTAAATTCATTTACTGAAGTTTTAATTTTAAAACTGTTTTGTTTATTACTGTCATGCTGAATTTCCAACTTCTTCTGTCTGCATAATTTTTTTTTTTTGGATTCGATAGCTGTCTCTTCTTCTGGGGTTCTGTTCCATGAGGTGGCCGTGGGCCTGCTGGGTCTCTCCTTGGCTGCTGGTATCTGTTGTGGGTGATGGGTGGGGAGGGGAGCAGCAGCTGCTCTTCTAAGGGTGAAATTGGTAGTTACATTGGCCTCAGGAGGGGAGGGAGATGGGGGCTCCCAGCTTCCTAGAATTTCACATAGTCCTGGCATTGGATGTCTCTGTAATTGGTAATGTAAGACTTGTAGACAGTTGACAAGTTTGACAGTTGGCAATCTACAAGACTCACATTGCGGTCATTGACAATGATAAATAAATGCTGTAGGTATGGAGGATGCAGAAATAAATACAGTGTGGTCCCCTAGTGCATATTTGTTTGTGAACACACGACATGCAATTCCTGTTAAAATACTTAGCATGCTCATCAGGCCACAGTAATTTTTACAGAAACCAAATAAAATGATTTTTTATTAAGCCTTTAGGGAGGTAGCCTAGTTTTACAACTGAGCCTCCTGCAGGTGAGTTACATAGAACTCTGGACAGGTGAGGAAATAGGAATTACTCTCTTTCATTTTTATCCTTTAATCCTGACCCTGCCACCAAGATCAGTTGTCTGTTTCCGGGGCAAGTTAAAAAATGGCTTAAGGAAGGCCCTAAAAATATTCATCAGTCCTTCCCTTGTTACATAAAATTGTATCTAACTTAAAGAAACTGTAGCCTATTGGGAAGCCTATAATGGTGGGAAATAAATACATGAATTTAGGAACTTGGTCTGTTGAACCCAGTGATAGCTCAAAATTAATTTCAATAATTTGATGTAAAATACATCTCAAATTTAATTCCATGGAATGGAAAAGTCTGTTCTATGAATTATATTAATCACATGAAAATTTTCAAGAAATGTATCATCTTTTGTGGAAATCAGTGCATAAACTATTATCCAGTTGTAGCTAAAAGGATGCAAAGGATTTTTGTTCCCCTTAAATTTTCTTTAATGGAAGTATTGGGGATTGAACCCATGACCTCATGAATGCTACACACACACACATTCTACCACTGAGCTATTTCCTTTTCCCTGGGATGGTATTTGAGTTCAGCATATAAGTTCATACGTCTGTAGGAAAAGCTAAGTTTTAAAGTCACTAACACGTGTAATAGATTTTCTAGGCAGAAACTGATTTGTAGGATTCACTTGTAATCTGAAATAATATGTAGCTGAGGTTAAGGAGTTTTTTAAGTTATTTTGGAAACAATAATTTGAATCATACTTGTTAAATAGTGACATTGTTCAGCCTTGATGAAGCAAGGGAGATAATGATTCAAAGTAGAGCAATATTTAGAGATAAAGCATTTTTCAAGGGAATCATTTACAAGCTAAGGAAAATATTTATACAGACTCTTACACTGTCAAAATTGTAAAGCCGGAGCCCTCTACACAAGGCAGCGGGCACGTCCAAGAACCCGTCTGCATGTGAGAGTCTGGTTACAGACTCGTGTCGGGGGCCTGTCTGGAGGGAGATGTGTCCGGAGTCCAGGCAGGGGGCAGGGGGCAGGGGGCTGGGCAGACTCAGCAGGGAGAGGCTGGCGTTTGCGGGGCTTGCATTTAACTGAATATATTGATCATAAAACCCCAGATTCTTCATTCTAATGTAAAAAGTTCATAGCAGGAGAGGCAGGAAGTGTACTTGTGTCTTGTACAGGGATGGCAGCACAGGAACCTCTGTGCGTGTGTGTGTCCATATGTGTATGTGTGTGTTCGAGTGTGTGCGTTTGTGTTTGTGTCTTTGTATGTCCATATGTGTTTGTGTGTCTGTGTGTCAGTTGGTGTTTCTGTGTTTGTGTATTTGTGTGTCTATGTGTTTGTGCGTCTGTGTTTTTGTGTGTCTGTATGTGAGTGTGTGTGTCCGTGGTCTGTATGTATGTGTCTGTCTATGTGTGTTTGTGTATTTGTGTGTCTGTGTGTTTGTGTGTCTGTGGGTGTGGGTGAGTGCGTGGGTGTCTGGAGGTGGGGGGTCTCAGATTGGGGGTGGTTATAACAGGAGGCACCTCTGGGCATGCTCCCGGGGCGCAGCTCTAGCGGGAGGACTGGAAGTGGGAAGGCGGTCCCCCCCGGCCTCTCAGCCATCAGCTCCCCTAGAAGTGGAAGGAAGCTTGGATCCCCAGGGAGGTAACTGGCTGTACTCATGGTTGAGGCCAGGGATGTAACAGTTTGCTTAAGTCAGCCCAATTGCGTTAATGACAACTGATTGGACCGGAAATGGATAGTTGGTCATTTGCAAAATATTTTACTTTTTTTAATATCTATTTTAGAAATTTATTTTGAATTTAATCAATATAACCTTTCTAAGCTTATGTATAAAATGGCATAATCATGGCCAAAATTGCTTAGATTTGTGAAAATAATGTCGTTAGTTGAATAGTGAAAACAATATGCAATAATGTATATTATTGGTGTTCTTTAAAATAAACCTTACAAACTATCCATTATAATTTTCTTTCCTAGAATTTGGGCATTAAGCTATTCACCTGACATCTTCTTTGATAAATTATATTTTGGCTTAAAGAATAAGATGATTTGTTTCATCTTAAAGCCAAATAACTGGGCTATACCTGACTTAAAGCAATTGTTTATTGTTCTTGTCACTTAGGAATCAAGAGTGATAAAAATATCTGAATCAGAAAAGCAAATTTGTGTGTGTGTGTGTGTGTGTGTGTGTATTAATTTGAGGAATGGCAGCCAAGTACTTGTCTCTGTTTTTTTTTTCCCTTCCTTGGTTCTTTGTGAATGGGCCAAATCAGACCTTCTTCTGAAAGATCCAGAGAGTGGTTTGTCTTTGAACAAGAACTCACGGAAAAGACATCCGGCATTTCTTTTCTCAAATTTTAAAATACAGAGTCCCAGTATTTTCAGAGTGAATTTTAAGGTTTATGGCTCTGAAAATTGCAAGTTAAAAGGCACATTAGCGGTTATTTCTGAATGACACCAGAAATTATGGGCCAGTTCAAAACAGATTGTTGATGTCCTAATGTCACCAAAGATGCAGCAGAAGACTTTTGTAACGGAGTTTTTTGTTTATGACTATATCCTTGCCCTATGTCCCTTTTCTGCAATATCATTGATTTTTCCTTTTAAAGAACTTATTAAAAATAATTCCCAAGGATATAATGTGGTCTGCTACTCAGAACAGGTTAACAAAAATGAAAACTTTATTTTCTGTTTCTGAGCATTGCCCATAGCAATTTAGTAGCAAGTTCAGTGCCTGGGTCTCTCCGTGACAAAAAAAAAAAAAAAATAGATGTTAAATTACTATTTATTCCTCAAAGACGCTTAATTATCAGTAGGAAAGACTTGATGGCATTTAGCGATCTTCAGATCAACATGATGTGAATTTGCATCATTTTAACAACATACAAGCGTAAACACTACAAAACTACCTTCAGCGTGAGGTACGCCTCTCCACGCTCTCTTTCTGATTTGGCTCAGAGTACCTGGGTAACCTAGATACTGAAGTGAAATACGCCTCCATTCGAGCAGGCGGGAAATTCGTTTTCTTTGCCTTTCGTTTTCTGCATAAAAGGACTTACAGATACTTTGTAGATGAAAGGTTTTATTTATCCAAGATTCCTTTGAACTCGTCATTTTTTTTGGCCCAAGTTATTTAGAAGGTTGTGTACAGGCGGGGACGGTCACCCTGGAACTGGAAACCATCCTTGTCAACAGCATGTAGTTAAAGGACGGTAAAATGAGCAAGGTACCAGCCTTAAAGTGGAAATTAAGTGCTCACTTTGAACAGTTATCCCTGGCTTAACTGGGTGGTTCACTACGTGCGGTGATGGGCTTCGGGTTAGCTGACCTGCCTGTGGGCTCTGTTACTTACTTGAGTCTTCACACAAGCGAAAGACTTCTGAGCCAATGAATAAGTGTCTTTTTAAGAAGAATTTATGTGGGCTTTTGAACACTATAATCAATTGGTTAGCTTATAAATATATAAAAATATTGTAGATAATGCTTTTCCCTCTTTATTTGTTTTTTATTTTTATTTTTTTTTGTTTTTCCCCCAACAGAGGCACTGGGGATTGAACCCAGGACCTTGCACACGCCAAGCATGTGCTCTGCCACTGAGCTCTAACTCTTTCCCCTTTGTTTTTGATCTCACAATGCTTTCCTATTTTAGCCCTTGGGAGAGCGAACATTCCTGTGATTACTGCTATTTTCCAGAGTCTCCTGTCATTCTTCTGTCTTCTGTTAGTGATTACATTAAGCTCAACAGTATTTAACTACATTTTTCACAGTTGGTTATTAATGAATGCCTCATTTTATCTGTAGCATTACTTGGCCAACAAAACTGCTGGGAAGTTAATCACCTGGCAGATTTTTAAAGGATGAAATGGAAGGAAATGGCTTTTGCTGTTAAATTGTCATGCAGACACACTTTTGTCATTACAGGAGAACAACAGATCCCTTTGATAACTCAGCCAAGCAAGTCAGCTGCTCCCTATTGTTCAGATGCCTGATGGAATATTCACAAAACCGAAATCCTGTGGGGTCTGGAACCTACGGGTTGGCAATTTGGACGGTATTTGATTATGTCCTTTGTAGATTGCTCCTGTTTTTTGAACCTGGCTGAGGAAAGAATGTTTATATTTTGACCTGCTGGGCTCCTCTCATTTAAAAGAGGATAAATGGCTTCCACAAATCAAGGCACCCCAGGGGGCAGAGGTTACCTGCCAAACAATGGCCGGGAGACTCCTCGCTGCAGGCACAATGCAGGCTGCCTGGTTCAGGCAGTTAAGTTGTGGGGAAAGATGTTCAGGAACGGGCAATTCCTGAAAGGTAACTGTGCTTACAGGCTCAGATTCCTGTCTTCCTTGGCTCATTGAAAAAGTTCTCTATGAAAACACTGCGGCAATAGCCTGAAGATTTTTAATTAGGAGCTTTCTGTGTGCTGTTAGGGAGACAGTCAAGCACCATCTCCATCACAGGGTGGTTGGATTTAGGGACAGAAACACACAATGCCCAGTTACCTGTGAATTTCAGAAAACAAGCACGTGCTGTGTGCTTTGTGTTTTATCTGGAGATCCTGCATTTGAGTACTGTTTTTTAAATTTCACATATAAGTTGGATTTATTTCCTGTTGCAGACAGTAAAGGGAGAATTCACAAACATAGCACATTGTAAGTCAAATTGATATCATTATGTTATTTTGCCAACATTCTGTCACCAGGGCTGTTGCTCCAGAAACATACCCTTGCCCATTTCTCGAATGGAAACCAATATTCTCATCTAAGTTTCAGGAGAAAGCTGCAAAGGGAAGAATAAGAACATGTTAGAACCACTGAAGCCCAAGATGGCAGAGGATCTGACATCCAGGGGACCTTGAGCCTCATTAAGCGCTCATTGTAATGTATCAGCTGCTGAATGGCACACCCACCAGCACCATGACAGTTTACAGTTGCCATGAAAACAGCTGGAAAGCCCACACAAGGACAGAAAAGGAGACTTGCATCAGTTCCCAGTCCACACCCTGTTCTCAGATGACCCATGAGTATACCTCCCAATTTTTCCAATCCCCTCCCTTTTCCTCAACCCTCCTTGTTCATGTGGTGTCTTTGTCTGAATTGGGTTGAGAAGTTAATTTGTGAACTAAGTTCTTGTTCCTCCGTTCTTTGGCCATTGAATAAAGCCCATGGTGGTACACTCTCAGTTTCAGGGTCTTTATCGGCTCCATGAATCTGGGTGGAAAAGGAACCTCACCAGCTGAGATGAGGGGTCTCGGCTCAGGTTAGGACCTGGGTGCCAGTCTGGTCCACCAAGTTGGTGACAATTCCATCTAAGTTAGTTTGGGGAAGTTTTCAGAATCTTTCAAAATATTTCAAGCCTGAGTCCCTATTAGATTCTCACCTAGAAAACTAATAAAAGTCATCAAGGTGTGATCAAGGCAGACTTTATGTTTCCCCTCAGCTTAGCTAAACTTAAATCAGGCTTCTTCTTGACCCTAAGAACCTGAGCTCCTCTTTTTTGGAGGATTTGTGTTTGAAAACTTGCAATTGTAAAATTTTTCTCTGCTCCTTTGAGATGTAAAACTTCTCCAGTCCTCTTGCCAGTTTCAAAGCAATGTTTTCCCAATGACCTGGGAGTCACCCCTTTGAAATGTAATCATAGAAGGAACTGATGCCCCTCCTCCCAGCCCCTGTGTGTGTGTGTGTGTGTGTGTGTGTGTGTTGAGGGGGGTGGTCCAACTTCAGCAACAGTTAGCACACAGATGCTCTAACCACCTTGATCAACTTCCCTCCTGAACACCTTTATGTAATTTTCCATCAGCTCATCCTAATGCTTAAAAACCCCTCTCGCCTTCTGTCTCAGCAGACTTGAGCCCAGTCCTATACTGAAATCTCTCTCCTCTATGGCAGTGGCCCAGAGAAAATCATATTATTATTTTTAAAAAATAACCAGTACATTTTTACTTTGACAGGTAAGGCAAGCCCTGGGCTTTGCACTTTTTCCAAGGGATTCTGATACAGACCCAAGTGTGAGAACCACATTTTACAAACCACCACAGCCTTAAGTCTTAAAATCTATGTGTAGGTAGGGTACAATTTATAGTGCTCTGAGAAATATCATTCCTTTATCCCAAGGGCATCTTGTTAAATGGAAAAAAAAAAGTTGTCCATTGTTTTCTTTGTTCTTTTGTCCAGCTCAGTCTAGTAATGGCTCTCAGCCTATTAACAAGCCTGACCTGGATTCAAGGAACACGGCCTGCACCCTCAGTGAGTGGCCTAGTGCAGCCATCATCTGATGAGGAGAAACTGGAGGGGAGAGGGAAGAGAGGAGGGTGGAGCCAGAGATAGAAAGAAAAATACCATGTGATACCCCTTACATGTGGAGTCTGGGAAAAAAAAAGGACTCAAATGAACTCATTTACAAAAGAGAAACAGACTCACAGACAGAGAGAACAAAGTTATGGTTACTAGTGGGTAAAGGAGGTAGGAAGGGATAAATTAGGAATTTGAAATTTGCACCTTTTGGGGAGTTATGGAAATGTGAGCTGTCTAGATTGTGGTGGTGGTTACACAGGTGTAGACATCTATCAAAATTCATCCAGTTGTAACTCTGAAATATGTGTAGCTTACTGCACAGGACTCAGGCCACAAAAAAGGTGCTAAAATAAAAGAGGAACAGAGTGTGGAAGATGTGATGGTCCTTGTTTCCTCCAGTCCACTCACTCCTTGAGAAAAGCCTGCTCACATCATCCCGGTGGTGCCTTGGTTTGCTTGTGTGGGTTGCTTATCAAGAAGATGGTGCCCTATTCATCTTTTGTTTGTCTCAGTACAGTGCCTGGTAATAAATAAAAGCTTAATAAAATATTCATTTCTTTCTCTAGACTTTGGCAGGATTTTCCTCACCTTCTCAGTGTGTATTCTAACCAAGCCTCCTTTCATGCTTGGCATGATATAAAATTAATTTAACTTTTGATGTGAAGTTTTTCTGTGGACTTGGTTTAATGATGCGGCTGGGAGAATATTCTCAATTAGAATGGGGAGGAGATTAGTACCTTTGTCTTTCATTCCTAGCAAATGAATTGCCAATTCTAAATGACTTAATGCATTTTAAAGTAGCATTCATCAGATCTAGTTATTTTCAGTTGAGGAAACAAACTCAGACAGAAGACCTCACCTGCCCCAGGTCACAGAGCCGAGTGGTTCTAAATTAGTACTCACCATCTGACCCCTGATCATTCAGTCCTAATTTATCTGTTCATCCAACAGTTGCTTACTATGTGTCATGCACTGTATTACATGTTAAGGATACAAAAACAGATATGTGGTTCCTGTACATTATAGCTCAGATGGGGAGACAAAAGAAATTACACCAATGCAAGAACCCTTGTTAAATTCTTCAACAAAATAAGACCAAATGTTTCCTTCTACTGAACTTCTAATGACTGTTCTTTCTCAAAGACTTTGTATTAATATGTTGTTTTCAAAAATCAAATGTTAAAATTCATAATTGTCAAAATTTGGAAGCAACCCAGCCATAATGTTCTTTAAGAGGTGAATAGATAAACAGCGGTATTGTTACTGGAGAGTATGTTCTTGTCGCAGGAAGAATTCAGACAAGACACGGAGGTCAAGAAAGTAAAGTGAGGATTTATTAAGGGATGGAGAGCACACTCTCAACGGGAGGTGGGCAGGCTCAGGTGAGCGGCTGCCCTGAGTGTTTTTGGCAAGTTGGTCACATAGAGTGTAAAAATGAATGGGCAGCATACAACTTAATAAGAAAAAAACAAACAACCCCAATCCAAAAACGGACAGAAGACCTAAACAAGCAATTCTCCAAGGAAGACATACAAATGATCAATAGGCACATGAAAAAAATGCTCAATATCACTAATTATCAGAGAAATGCAAATCCAAACTACAATGAGGTATCACCTTACACCAGCCAGAATGGCCATCATTAAAAGTCCACAAGTGACAAATGCTGGAGAGGCTGTGGAGAAAAGGGAGCCCTCCTACACTGCTGGTGGTAGTGCAGCTTGCTGCAGCCACTGTGGAAAACAGTATGGAGATTCCTCAAAAGACTAGGAATAGGCTTACCATATGACCCAGGAATCCCACTCCTGGGCATATATCCAGAAGGAACCCTACTTCAGGATGACACCAGCACCCCAATTTTCATAGCAGCACTATGTACAATAGCCAAGAAATGGAAACAGCCTAAATGTCCATCAACAGATGACTGGATAAAGAAGATGTATATTTATACAATGGAATACTACTCAGCTATAAAAACCAACATCATAATGCCATTTGCAGCAACTTGGATGTCCCTAGAGAATGTCACTCTAAGTGAAGTAAGCCAGAAAGAGAAAGAAAAATACCACATGAGATCACTCATATGTGGAATCTAAAGAAAAAGAACATAAATACAAAACAGGAACAGACTCACAGACATAGAATACAAACTTGTGGTTGCCAAGGGGGTGGGGGTGGGAAGGGACAGACTGGGAGTTCAAAATTTGTAGATACTGACAGGCATATGCATAATAGATAAACAAGATTATATTGTATAGCACAGGGAAATATACACAGGATCTTATGGTAGCTCACAGAGAAAAAAATGTGGCAATGCATATGTATATGTTCATGTATAACTAAGAAATTGTGCTCTACACTGGAATTTGACACAATATTGTAAAATGACTATAACTCAATAAAAAAAATTTTTAAAAAATGAATGGGCAGAATATTCATTGGGGAGGGAGGGGTTTGGTGTTGCATTCCCTGATTTTCATTCTGAGTCCACCTTCCCAACGGAGGAGGGATTTTTGTCCTTATTCAGTCTTGATTGAAAGTGTCATGATGAGTACTTCTAATCTGAAAGGCTAATTTTATTGTAATGAGTGTATAATGGGGCTCAAGGTCCACTGGAAGTTGAATTTTCTACCGTCTTGGGCCCCACTGGTTCTAACCAGTTGATGTTATATCCTCAATGGCTGTGTCATTCTTTTTATGACTGTGATGTGACCCCTTCCCTCCTGTCACAGTATATCCTCAAAATGGAATATTATTCAGTGGAAAATAGAATTGAACTATTGAGTCATGAAAAGACATGGAGGAAACTTAAATGTACATTACTGAGTGAATGAAGCCAGTCTGGATGGCTACATAGTCTATGATTTCAACTATATGACATTCTAGAAAAGTCAAAACTATGGAGACAATAAAAAGATCAATGGTTGCCTGGAGTTTGATGGGGTGGGAGGAATAGGTGTGGAGGACAGGATTTTTTGGGAAGTGAAAATACTCTGTTTGATGCTATAGTGGTGGTGTACCAATGTCACTAAATTTTGTCCAATCCCATAGAACGTACAACACCAAGAGTAAGCCCTGATGTAAACTATGGACTCTGGGTGACAATGATGTATCAGTGTAGGTTCATCAGTTGTAACAAATGTACCATCTTGTAGGGGACAATGAAACTAGTGGTGGTGATAATTTGTGGGGACAGGGGAATATGGGAAATCTCTGTACCTTCCTCTCAATTATGTGGTGAATTTAAAACTGCTCTAAAAATTTCTATTAAAACAAATCTTAATACAGACCTTTGCTTTTTTAAATTGAAGTATAGTCAATTTACAATGTTGTATCAATTTCTGGTGTACAGCTTCATGTTTCAGTCATATTTATATATATATATATATATATATATATATATATATATATATAACCCTTTTCATATTCTTTTTCATTATAGGTGACTACAAGATATTGAAAATTCCCTGTGCTATACAGGAGAAATGTATTGTTTATCTGTTTTATATATAGTAGTTAGTATCTGCAAATCTTGAACTCCCAGTTTATCCCTTCCCACCACCTTTTCCGCCAGTAACCATAAGTTTGTTTCCTAACTGTGTGAGTCTGTTTCTGTTTTGTAAATAATTTCATTTTTCTTCTTTTTAAGATTCCACATATGGAATAGCATATGGTATTTTTCTTTCTCTTTCTGGCTGACTTCACTTAAGTTATGATCTCCAGGTCCATCCATGTTGTTACAAGTGGCACTATTTTATTCTTTTTTATGACTGAGTAGTATTCCATTGTATAAATCTACCACAGTTTCTTTATCCAGTCATCTGTCGATGGACACTTAGGTTGCTTTCATGTCCTAGTTATTGTAAATAGTGCTGCTGTGAACATTGGGGTTCATGTGTATTTTCAAATTAGAGCTTCCTTTGGATGTATGCCCAGGAGTGGGATTGCTGGGTCTTAGGTTAAGTCTATTCTTGACTTTTGCTTTTGGTTAATTTGTACTCCAGCTCAGTATTTTAAAAGGAGTTTGATTGTTCCTTGAGAATGAGCTTCTGGCAAGTTGTGCCTGGTTTCTTGAAATCTTTGCTTTTTCTCTTTGCACAGATCCACCCACTCACCCAGCCCGACATAGATGGCCTGAAATTTGAGACCCAGCAGTTTCCCTTTGTGTGGGAGATTTGGACCATAAAAATGACCCTGCAAACTGAAATCATGCAAAACAATCATGTTCGATCGTGCAGACGATAACATTCTGAATGAAGAATTCTGACAGGATTTAGAGTAAGATGGGAAAATGGGGAGGGAAAAAGAAAGAATATTCACAACTCATCATGCATTTATTGTCCTAGAGGAAGGTTTTTCAGAATCAATACCGCTGACATTTTGGCCCAGGTAATTCTTGCAAGGGCTGTGCTGTGCGCCGTGGGATGTGTAACAGCATCCCTGGCCTCTACCTGCTACATGCTAGTAGGATTCTCCGAGTGTGACAAACTAAAGCACCCCTGGTGAGGCAAAATCTCCCCATACTGACAACCACTGTGCTAGAGGGAATATTTAGATGGGCCTCACAGAAGTGAAATCTTAGATTTAGTATTCTTAGAAGCATCATACAGATTTTTTTTTAAATAGACTTTTTTTAACAGCAGTTTCAGATTTACAGCAGAATTGAGCAGAAAATACAGAGTTCGCACAGAGCCCTCCCCACCCACACACATACACTCCCCCACCCTCAGCCTTCCTCATCAGGACGGCATATTTGGTACAATCAATGAACCAACACGGGCACATTGTTATCAACCAAAGTCCATAGTTTACATTAGGGTCCACTCTTGATGTTGTACATCATACGGGTTTTGACAAATGCATGATGACATGCAGCCAACACTATAGCATCATACAGAATAAATTCATTGCCGTAAAAATCCCTTGTGCTCCATCTATTCATCCCTCCCTCCCTCCCTCTCCCCAGACCCCTGGGAACCACGATCTTTTTATTCCTGCAGCTGTGCCTTCAGGTTTTATTAGAATGCTCTGTAACTAAGGGTTATGCTTTTTACATGACTGATAAATAGTTGAACTTTTTTTCTTTTTTTCATTTTTTTCAAGAGCTTTCCATACAAGAAAAAAAAAAGCACATGTACTGATATCTCTTTAAAACATCACCTACTCATTGAATAATTCAGAAGGGTACATATGTATTCATGTAGTCACTATGAAATTTATAGATAGGTGTGTGACAACAACGTGTCTTTCAGCCCCAGTTTTTCATTTATCTTCATCTGGATCTACACACCACCTTCCACCCCATCCCCAAGGGGGATCTTAACCTTAAAAAGATTTAGACATGATTAAACACAATGAGTAGGGGTGTGTGTGTGTATGTGTGTGTGTGTGTGTGTCTGTATAAATAAGATGATATTTTGTTTAACAGATTCTTTTAAAAGCTAGCTTCTTTCTAGGAGAAGGTCTATGCTTAAAAATAGCAACAATGAATCTTCATCAATCATTCAAATGGCGTTCTGTGCATCTCCAGCTGAATCTAACAGGAAACATCTTGACACGGCTTCTTTTTCTCTAGAGAGATTCTAGGTAACACGCAGGTTTTTAGACAGGGTTATGCATCTTGCAGCAGACTGTTTCCTGCTCTCCAGTGACCCACTTCTGAATCCCTTCCCACTTCAGTAGAGACTTTTCTTCCTTTGAGGTGCGTACCATTAATTAGGCTTTTTCTGTGACATACTTTCTCCTGTACTCTACCCTATAAAAGTGGGGAGAGAGGTTCCCTGCAACTGAATGCTGGTGGTTTCTTCTTTTTATTTAATTTTTAAAAACTTATTTATTTTTACTTTTTCTTATAGTAGGGGGCGTAATTTAGAATTATTTATTATTATTATTGTTTTAAAACAGGTGCGGGGGATTGAACCCGGGACCTTGTGCACATGAGGCATGCGCTGTGCCACTGAGCCATACCCACCCTCCCATGGTGGTTTCTTTTGATCACTTCTTTTATAATTCAGTGCAGACGTCTGACTCAGAGATGAGACAAGAAATTTAATCCGCAAGCATTCTTCATGACACTTTTCCCCAGGGAAGGCAGTCACAGGAAGAGAACAAATCTACCCGTGGGGCTTCTGTGAGCTTCCTCCCAAGGGCACCTGGGGGTGGTACGAGGGGCGCGGGAGAGAGACATCCAGTCTCCCTGGCAGTTTTGGGCCCGCGGGTTCCCCGTGAGAATCCCTGTGCTCACGCCCGGGAATGAGATGGGCTGGCACGGTGTCAGGACGGAAGGCATGGTGTGGAGGCGGTTGAGGAGGTGAGAGCCCCTTTTGGAAGGTTTTGGGGATGTGGAGGGTTGGCAGCTCAGGGAGGAAAGAGGAGGGTTCAGGAAGTGAGCGCTGCCCATTGGAAGAGGATGGATGGGGCCAGTGGTGAACCATTAAAGGTGATTTGATGTGATTTAGGAAAGTAGGTCAGCCTTGGGCCTTTCTTTCGGGAGACTGAGTAGAGACTGGAATACTTTTCATTACCTTTTACTTGTTGGTCATCTCAACTGGCTTCCCCAGGGGAACAGGAATAATTATTTTGCGCTTGTCTGGGAGTCACTGGTGATTGAGGAAGCTTTGTCTACGGCTCCCTCTGCCCGGGGCAGCCCCACAATGTGTCATCTCTCGTTCCTGGGTTAGGACAGGTGGGCCGTTTCTGTCACTTTCCCCAAACACTTTCTCTTTGTCTTTTGGCTCACGATTTTCAAGAGAATCTGTATTTTAAGCACATTGAAAATTTCTTTAATTCTTAATTTTTTCTTAACCACAAGTTCACTGTCTAATCAGGTGTCTATTCCAGTGCCTTAAACAGTGTTTCAACTTCTACCTCCAATAGGAAACTCCTTAATGGACTTTTCCCTTGAAATGCTTTTTATTTTTAATGCAGCATGTTAGTTTTGATGACTGCAAACTCTGTTTCCTTTTGGTTCTAGAATTTTGGACTCAAAAAGTCTTTTTTTTTTTTCCAGTTCCTTGAAACACATCTCCAATAAAATAGGTCCACAGTCTTATTTTGGTGCATGATAAATATCTTGAAACTTATTATTAATTTTTTCTTTTAAAAAACCTTTATTTTTTCCTAGAAGAATATTTTATTACTTTATAGATGCCTTCTATTTTAATGGTTTTTATTTGGAGGACAGATTATTAAACCTATAAGTAGCAAACATACATTTAGATACTTGAATGGACCCAATTAATGAAAAATGCTGCATATTTGAATTTATTGAAGTTGAGTCCATTAACCCAAATGAGAAAAAGTGACTAATATCTTTCATTTTAGAATTGTGTGTAAACCCTACTGCTGAAGTACAGACATTCAAGAAAACCTTCTCTTACACCTGATTTTGAATATATAAATACATATGTACATGTATATATGTACCTATATGTGTATATATAGCATTACAATCTATAGGAAGAAAGCTACCAATTTTTTCTGAGAAAGTTATAATTTAGGCTTTTATTTAGTTGTTACTACACATGCCTATATGCACATTCACACTACAACTCACTTCAATAATTTTGTAATTTGCCTCTTAGTAAAATACTGCTTTCTATTTTAAACAAATTATCATAGTTTTTTTTTAAGAATTTAAAGGAAATAATGACTTTTTAATACTTTATCCCCAAAGCACATCTAAAAGCTTTCTGATTCACACACAAAAGAGCCAGAATTTACTCAGGAAGCAAATCCAAAGAAAAGAGGATTTATAGGAGACCAGCTAATCAAATGGGGAGGTGAATTCCAAATTCAGGAAATAAAAAAAGCTTCTTCAATATGTCAGCTCCTCACTTGGAGACCATGCTTTTGAGATAGCCAGTGGCCCTCCTTCAGGTGACTTCAGGCGTTCATTTTTCTTAATAGAAATGGATAAATCAACAGAGAAGTATTTCTGGTTTATACTTAATCCCTGGGTGCTGGCATGCACCCCATGTTTTATAACAATATTCTACTTCTGGTGTGTGTATTTGTTTTGTTCCATTGAAATTATGAAAATAATTCCAGTCCACAACCATTTAAAGTGGATCCTAGCTGTGGGCCAGTTGTTAGGAAGCATCTTACCGTTTGCTGAGCCCGAGAGCTGTGACTCATAAGGACATCTATTAGCACAGATCGATCGATACGCTTAAGATTGAGACTTTGTTTTATGCTAAACCAGAAAGAAGCTTTTAATTGCAGGAGCACTGGGGTGGGGTGGGGAAATAAGTCTGATGGTGGGAGTACGATGGCTGCAGCCTGTTTGGATTTTTTGAGCCCAAATATAGCGAGGTATGGGGGGAAAACTGAAGGAGCTGCTTTCTTGAGAAGTGGGACGCCATGCGTGAGGGACATGACAAGGGCATCCATCACTGCACAGAGAGTGTGAGGGGCTTCTTTTCAGCCTCAGAGAGCAAACGCTCATCGCTTTTACTCCTCAGAAACTGACTGCTTTGGGGACACAGGGAGGTGGCACCTTGACGGGGAACAGACATCTCCTAGGGCACAGGGAGCAATGGCTAGAGGACTCCGTTCAGGAAGGCAACCCCTAGAAGGGACAGTCTAGATTGGACAACGCAGTAGATTCAGTGTTTCTTTCTCAGGGACGCCCCAAAATGCATGGGCAGGGCACCCTTCTGGGGACCGGAGTCCTTTCTCCACGACCCAGTAGGGACAGGGACCCAGTGAGCTTTGCATGTCTACTCTTTTTTAAATAGTAAACTTTATTTATTTGGCCGGAGAAGGTAATTAAGTTTATTCCTTCTTTTTTTTTTTTTTTGGAGGAGGTACTGGGGATTGAACCCATGACCTCACACATACTAAGCACACGCTTTGTCACTTGAGCTATGCCCTCCCCACTGCAGGGTATCTGTTAATGCAGCTTCTTCTCTCGTCACAGGCTGGTGAGGTCTGAGGACAGCCACGTTATCCTTATCTCCAGAGTTTCAAAATCACCATAATTATCCTCTTCAAAAGAAGCGTGCATCTAATTCAAGCCAACAAATTAAAATATATATATATCTGACCGATATCACAAACACAATTTTGTTTCCACAGTCCGAGTTCATCATAAGACTTCCGAACTGACTTCCTGCATATAAATAAGTGTCATGATTAGATGACGGATGATGGAGACGGTGTCGCTGAGAAGCAATTGGTCGACGCTATTAAAACGCAAACTCTCGACCGGTTCTCCAGATTGCACTTTCAGTTTCGGAACGTAGGGTTACAGTGATCAGGCGACCTGCTTTGCTAGTGAGGTTGGGAGTACAGTTCTCTGTTTTGCTGACTCATTGTGAGAAGCAGCAAGGATCTGCAGCGCACTCGACTCGGTGCGCCTTGCGCAGGACTGGACGGCGCACCTTAGAGCTCCCAGCGCTCCAGACGGGGGACACCGTGCGCGCACCGCTGGAGGCTGCGAGTCCGTATTCACAGACTGAATTCAGAATTCATTCAATTCTGGAGCAATCTGGGGCTTGGTCGGCGAGAAAAATTTCCATTCTTGACCGAAAATGTCTTTTGGAAGCGCGGTTTATTTCACTTGCACACTTTCATTCCCGAAGCAGCAGCATGCTTTCCTCCCCGCTGATGGAAGGATGACCAACAAGTCACTGATTTTCTTTAGTCTCGCTTTTGTCGCATGGAAAGGGTGGAGGAAACAAGAAAGCCCTGTTGTTGGTTGTTAGGGACTGAGACTGGGGGGGTCCCCGCATCTGGGTGCTGGAGTTTTTCTTCCTTCTTGTGACGCGGGTCTCACCGACAGCAAAGTCTTGGCTTTAAATTCTGATCTATGGTCTTTTTTCCTCCCCAGTGTTCCAGGCTTCTCATTATGCTGTTTTCAATTCTTAATTCTATATTTAGACTTGGCACTGAAAATGAGGTGGGATAAGATCTATGTATTTGTATTTTTATTTGTTTAGTTGATATAGTCAGTTACAATGTGTCAATTTCTGGTGTACAGCATCATATTTCAGTCATGCATATACATACCTAGATTCCTTTTCATATTCTTTTTTATTACAAGTTACTATAAAATAATGAATACAGTTCCCTGTGCTGCACAGTAAGACTTTGTTGTTTATCTATTTTATATATAGTAGTTAGTACCTACAGACCTCAAACTCCCAGTTTACCCCTTCCCACCCCCTTTCCCTCCTGGTAACCATATGTTTGTTTTCTATGTCTGTGAGTCTGTTTCTGTTTTGTAAATAAGCTCACTTTTGTCTTTTTTTTTTCTTTTAGTGTTTATTTTTAACTCCAGTGAATCTCCAACTCCATTATTTCCCTTTGAAATACCTTTTAAACTTTTCATTTCTCTTGCTCTTCTAACACCATAAGTCTTCTTTGGCATGGAGTCACTTCACGTGAGAATTACTGGACACCACCTCGTGGGCATCTGTCAGCAGATCTTCCCCCTTCCACTAGATGGGCAACTTCTTGTGAGAATTATTTCCCCTAAACATCACATCATTCCCCTCATCAACAGAAGAAAACTCCTGCAGGTTGAGAAATATTACAATTACATCATGTCTGAATTTCTTTCCTTGCTTAGATGGTTCCTTACAATAGGATCCTTTTCCCCACCCGCAGCCGCCCCCTGGTGTGTTGGCTTCACTCCAGGAAGGAGGATTTCTGCTGGTGTGTTTGCTTCGGCCCCTCTGCCTCTGTGTGCCCTCCTCCTCAACAAGCCTGCATCTTCCTTGTCGTGTGACCAGGCAGGCTGGCAGCGCAGGTGGTAAAAGGATTTACTAGAAACAAAAGTTCATTAGAAACGCTGCTACAGACAACAGCAGGCAGATGGACGGGAGGTGTCCGTGTGCCCCGAGGGCAGATTCTTGGAGCCTTTTTTAAGGAAGGGCCTGACCATCTATGTGCTTTAAGGACGGGGGCTGTGTTGAAGGTTTCCAGATGTTAGCCGATCATTATCTAAGGGCATGGGTTTGTGCGCCTGGCGAAGGTACAGTTTATCTTCAGGGGGAAGTAGGTGGTCTGCTACCCTTGAGGGATTTGTTTGGGGAGGGGGTTTGTTAGGTCGTAACTCAAGGTTCATCTGGCCTCTCATCAAATTCTACTGATTGGAGAGTCCAAGTATCCTGGCCGGTAACACGTAAATGTTAAATGCATTAAAAGCCATGCTTTCTAAATTACTAAAAACAGAATAAACTGAGCACTGTAAAAAGAAGCCATGCTTACACAGATGTATTTTTGACCTATGTTTCTCTATAGGGTTAATAAGGAACCATCAAAATAAATAAAAAGGAAGAAAAAAGTCCCTCAGAAGTGTTAGCTGGGCTACAATAATTGCATGTTGGGAGAGGAATGTTCTTTGTGTTTTCTGGTGTGTGTCTTCATGACGTGAGTGATTAGGGCGCAGGCAGACGCCTTGTGACTGGGGCCCTCTTTGGCTCTCTCTGGGACCATGTACTGGTCTTTGACCCCCACATTACCCACCCAGCCCTCAGGAAACACCCAGCTTTGGGTGTTCTTTGCCCTTGAAGCTTCCCATCCAAGTTATCTGAAAATGTGCCCCCAAAATGATGTCTCTTGTCATCCTTTGCCATTGGTCTTTATGCATCTGCAACTAACTGACCCCTGACCTTTTTAATATTATGGTAAAATATCCATAACAAAGCTTGCCATTTTGAGTGGACAATTCAGTGGCCTTAAGTACATGCACATTGCTAGGCAACCGTCACACCATCGATCTCCTGAAAGATATCATCTTCCCAAAATTAAACTCTGAACCCTTTAGTCAGTAACTCCCTATGCCTCCCTCCTTCAGCCCCTGATGACCATTCGACTTTCTTTCCCTGTGCATCTGACTATTTTAAGTCCCTAAATGTAAGTGGAATCATGCCACACTTGTACTTTTGTGACTGGCTTACTTCTCTCAGCATAATGTCCTCAAGGTTCATCCATGTTGTAGCGTAGGGCAGAATTCCACTCCTTTTTCAAAGCTGAATAATATTCCCTTTTGCATGTAGACCACATTTTGTTCATCCATTCATCTGATGATGGACAGTTGGGTTGTTTACACCTTTTGGCTATTGTGGACAGTGCAGCTATACACATATATGTTCAGGTAACTGCTCGACTCCCTGCTGTCAAATCTTTTGTTTGTAAGCCAGAAGTGGAATGTGGATCATGCTATGCTTAATTTATTGTGTCCTCCACCATGGCTGCACTGCTTACACTCCCACTAGCAAAATGTGTGCTTCCAGCTTCATTTGGGTCTTTGTCAACAATTGTTCTTCTCTGCTTTTTGGGTCACAGCCATCCTAATGCATATGACATGGTAGCACATTGTGGTTTTGATTGGCACTTCCCTAATGAGCATGCTGGTGAGTATCTTTTATATGCTTCTTGAACATTTTTATATCTTCTTTGAAGAAATGTCTTTTCAAGTCTTTTGCTTGTATTTGAATTGGATTTGTTGTTGTTGTTTTGGGGAAGGACCTTTTAAGCAGCAGGTAGCCAAAAGGTTTTTGAAGACTAAGTTATCACAGAGAACATGAACTAATGATGCACTGTGCATATATGCACTGTGTGCACCTGCACTGTGTGTACAATGCAGTGTGTCTATGATACACCATGTGTACAACGCAGTGTGTCTATGATACATCGTGTGTACAATGCAGTGTGTCTGATACACTGTGGGTATGGGCCCTGTGTGCACAATGCAGTGTGTCTATGATGCACTCTGTGTATGATGCACTGGGAAACTCTGAGAAGGATGGTACTTTCCAGTGGTCTCAAAAACCTTGCTTATCGAGTGTGCTATTTATATGTTTTCTATTAATTCCTTTGTTTGTAGCAGCTCTTCTTTTGCTGTCACCATGCCTGTCCATAAGAACTGTTCTTTCTAATGTGAAGTCTTCATTAGATTTTTTTCTTAGAAACCAAAAGATCTAATCTGTTAGTTATGCATAAATGTAGACTCAATAAGCTCTTGTGAAGATATTTACCTACAGGTAAAGAGAAGGAGTGTTACTGAATGGAGTTTACAATGTCAAACATACTGTTTCCTTTTGTTTCTTACTGATGAGCTGTAAGATTTCTCGGTGGTCTTTTCCTGTAAAAGTGAGGTTTTGCAGTGTAAACTTCTTAAATGCAGCAGCTACATTGGTTATTTACCTACCTCCTATTTCTTACTTTATTTATCATGTTATGTATTATTTGGTGTCTAATGAGTACATTTTAGTTGCTTCGGGGTGAGTTCATTCAAGTTGTATCATAGGGCAGTTGGCATGGCTATTTTAATTACATTTTCATTGATTAATTCATTCTAAAATTATGGTCATTATTAAGCAGAGGACATGACTTGTATTTTGATGCTTTAAAAATATCAACTATGTCAGTAGGTTTGGCTGTAGTATAGATGACTCCCAAACTTGGTTTTAAAACTATCAATAGTGGGTTGACAATTTGGGCTGGGGTCAACTGGTCAGTTCTTTTGATGATCTGGCCTGAGTTTACTTCCATGGCTGTGGTCAACCAGCAGGTCAGCTGGGATCTGCTTGGTGCCAGAAGGCATTGCTCATAAGTGTGGCAGTTGGCTTGGTGGCCAAAGCGACTGGGTCATATATCTCTACCCTGTAGGAGGCCAGCCTGGACTTTTCTCAGGAAACACACTTTGTCTAAAGCACAGGAAAGGACACGCTCCAGAAGCATTTTTTGTGTCTTTGTGTTTCTGTGTATCCAGTGTTAGCTAAGGATCTTTGGCCAAAGAAATCACATGGCTGAGCTCAGATCAGGAGAAAGAGAAGGAGATACTACCTCTATATGGAAGGAGCTGCAAATTACTGTAATTATTTTTGTTTATTTGTCTCGAATCTATCACAACATCAGTACCAACTCATGGCCTTGCATTTGTTGGTGTAGTATAAGTCCCATATGTAAATAGCGTTTCCAAACATAACATCAACATGTTGTATATAGGTTGAAGCAATAAATGCAGGATTCTGAAATGGTCCGAGGCTTGGATTTTTTTTGGTTTGAATTTGAAATTGGTTTTTCAACAGATATTTAAGAAAATCAATGGTCTGACTTTTCCTCAGAGTTTCCAAGGTAGGAAAATTACTAAAATATAAGATGTATATATAATCATAAAAGACAACTGAATGCCAAAAATGTTAACATCCAATCACTCCCCAAAGTGGCTCTGTCCTTGTAAATTTTGACTTCTATGGAATATCAAAAAGGGGAAAAAGGGAGTTTAAAAAAAAGCAAATGTAGAGTAAAATTGTAGCCATAAATCTATGGACGTTACCTAAGTTATTTGGAAGCTAATTATGAATGTGTGCAGAGCAAATGATGTGAGAACTGAATTAATGAGAACGAGATGCCTCGCACCAGCTAATGAGGCGCGCTGCCTGCCAACAGCGCCACCGACGGGGAAGTTAGACTCGCGCGTGGAGAAGAAAGGAGCAGGACCGTGAGGCCGCGGGGGTTCCCAGGGGCGTTCTCTGGCTCGAGCACCTTTACTTACTTTGCTGTGGTGTGGAATACAGAGTCCCTGAAATTCCTGTGCCTTTTCTCTTTACTTCCCCTTCCCGCAAAAGAATTCATAGACGTGGTAGTTTGCTTTTATCCCACAGAGTCAGTACAGGGTATATATTTATATATATAACAAATAATATTATATTGTATATAAATTTATATATATTACATTGTATATAAATATATATATTATTTTGTATATAATTTTTAAATATAAAATATGTTATATTTTATATACATTAAATAAAAGATATATTTATTCACATATATTATATATTAGATGAATTAAAATATATATTTAATATATGAGTATATATTATATATAGTATATAGTATTATGTATCATACAAATTATTATATAAACATATTATATATACTATATATAATATTTAACATATATAAAATGTATGCATATATACATAAATATATAAAATGCATGTTTTTACACACTATAAATATAGTATTTATAGTACATGTATATAGTATTTCAACATGTATTATAGTATATAGCATTTATATTAGTATCTATATATAAATATATATTTATATTTATATAACATTTATTTGTTCTTTATATGCAATTTACATTACATTATATATTTATTTTATGAATACATATTGTAATATATATTCATATATTATATATGAATATGTAAATATTTTATGTATAAAATATTATAATATATATTTATATAGTATTATATAAATATATAAATATTATATATAGTACTATATATTTATATAAATAAATAATATTGTAATATATTTATGTAATATTATATACATATATAAATATTATATATAATTATATATTAAGTATTATATAAAAAGTAATATATATGGTATATAAATATATGAATAGTACATATTTAATATAAATATTAAATATAAAATTATGTAATTCAAGAATATACATTCATATATATGGATATATATGGTATTCTTCACAAATGTTATTAGATATCTGTGTATAGGAAGTACACAATCATTCAGGTTAATGTGTCACACTAACGAAGGTATTTATGAAATGTAACAAGACCGGTAGTTAACTATTTTTAAGCTCCAAAAAGTAAAGATTATGTCTTAAACTTAAAATTGCTGTGAAATCTGTCTTAAGACTACTACTCATAAAGGTTGTTCATTTATGCAAAAATATTTACAGAGTGGCCTAAATAAGGGCTGGTAAAGATAGGTTTTGCTTTCTGTTTTTAGAATGGATCACTGTTGATGTCTGCTGTACAGTTATTCATCCTTCAGGATTTCTCTGAGATGTCAAACATAATTTTTGATTCTTTCAGAGACAAGTGACACCTGCTCTAGGATTCACTATTACAACAACTCTAATTTTGCCATTAAATATTTTAACTCTCATAAAAATGATATATTTTACATATAATTATATTAATTATTATCATATTTTATAAATTATATAAAGTTATGCTAATTATAATTATATTAATTATATATAAAATGTAAAATATGAGTTATATGCATAAATGTTTTACTTCCATGTTTTCTCTCTTGTTCATCCTTTTACATTCGTGAGTCAAAATCCCCAATCTGACAGCCTTACAGTGACTATATTCTGTATATTTCCCCTCCATTTTACATCTTAAATTATATTTTTTTTGGAAGCCACTACAGTACACAAAATAAAGATTCTTTTTTCTTTATTATAAAACTTTTATTAAGAATGTAGATAGGCATTCACTATTTTGAAATATTTTAATTATAACCTTAAAAAAAGATTTCATTAATAAATGTAATTCAAGTAGTAACACCCACATACATATGGTATGTCCTAAGTGTTGATAATTTAGAATTTAGAGTGAACTAAAGTGATGATCACATCTCAGAAAACTTTGAAAACTGGTAAAAATGTTGTGGTAGGAAATTATTTGCTTAGATTTTGCCCTCTTAATAGTAAACAAGATCATCTTACTGATGAACTAAAGTAGCAGAGCTTATTGTGTGAGTACTGAATAGAGTTAATAAGAATAATTTATGTGGAAGTTATTAACTCTTTCAAACTCTCATCCCTCTTTAAGGAAAGTAGAATTTTACAATACTTTTTTCCTTTATGTTCCAATCATTTAGATTGTTCTCCTTCCATCCATTAAATATACTCATGATTTAAAAATTTTATAATTATAAAAATAAGACATGTTAATATGGAAAATCATAAGTAGCAAACAAACATTACTACAAAATCATTGCTCAAGAAATATCAGTTTGCATTTTGACATATTTCCTTCTTACCTTTCCTATGTGTAGGTGTGACATTTAAATATACTTTTATACTATGTACAACATGCACTCTATATACACAGCTTTATATATTCTGCTTTTGCCCTTAAAGTTATTATGAATAGTGTTCTATAATATGACAGATATTTCAGATACACATTAGGTATACCCCAAAACCATTCTATTTATGCTAATATTCCATCCTATGGATTTACTATAATTTTTTTTAAAATTGAGGTATAGTCAGTTACAATGTGTCAATTTCTAGTGTACAGCAAACTGTCCCGGTCATGTATGTGTATGTATGTGTGTGCGTGTGTGCATATATATATATATATATATATATATACACACACATACACATACACATATATTTGTTTTCATAGTATTTTTCATTAAGGGTTGCTACAAAACATTGAATATAGTTCCCTGTGTTATAAAGAAGAAATGTGTTTTTTAATCTATTTTTATATATAGTGGTTAACATTTGTAAATCTCAAACTCCCAAATTTATCCCTTCTAACCCCTTTCCCCAGTAACTGTAAGATTGTTTACTATGCCTATGAGTCTGTTTCTGTTTTGTAGATTAGTTCATTGGTGTCCTCTTTTTTCTTTTCTTTTTTTTTTTCGGTTCCACATATGAGTGATATTATATCATATTTCTCTTTCTCTTTTTGGCTGACTTAGAATGATGATCTCCAGTTTCATCCCTGTTGCTGCAAACGGCATCATTTTATTCTTTTGTATTGCTGAGTAGTATTTCATTGTATAAATATACCCCAACTTCTTTATCCAGTCACCTGTTGACAGACACTTAGGTTGTTTCCATGTTTTGGCTATTGTAAATAGTGCTGCTATGAACACTGGGTTGCATGTATCTTTTTGAATTAGAGTTCTCTCTGGATATACACCCATGAGTGGCTTGCTGGATCATCGGGTATCCCTATTTTTAGTTTTTTGAGGAATCTCCATACTGTTTTCCATAATGGCTGCACCAAACTGCATTCCCACCAACAGCATAGGAGGGTTCCCTTTTCTCCACCCTCTCCAGCATTATCATTTGTGGACTTTTTAACGATGACCATTCTGTCTGGTGGGAGGTGATATCTCACTGTAGTTTTGATTTACTATAGTTTATTTAAACCTCTGTTCTACTGTCTATATTTCAGATGGGCATGAAGTAATAGCTAAGTATTTAGCATTAGACAATAGAATAGGGGATCTAATGTTTTCCTCTCTCCCTGTCTCTCTTTCATTTAAAGCAACAAATTCAGTTTCAATAGAAATACTCTGGCCATTTTATGGTTTGTCCATCTTTTTCTTTCATGCCTTTTAAGTACTTACCGTCTCATTTACTATTTAATTCTGTACAGGCTATTCTGCTACATCCTGATAATTATGTTTTTAGGAGAATTTGTGAAATCAAAATCATATAATTAAATTAATGAGGGAAAGGGTTTACAGGGTTGCCAAACTACATTTTCAGCTTTCCAGTAACATGTCTTAATAACAAAGGTGGAGCTCTAAGTGTGCACATATGCAATCTCATCACTGTTCAAGCCAGCATTTGATTCCGTCTGTTTCTTGTTATCAAAATAGCACTCCTTAAACATGCTAGTCTCCTTATGTTCCTGTACTTATTAAGAGGAACAAAGCACTAAGCCACTGGAACAGAGCGTTTAGGCTTTCAGTGTTTGATGCCACTTCTGAATCTGGCATATCCATAACCCCTGGCAGAATACGAGTTATTTATTTAAACTTGTGTTTCGCCAGTATCTCTGCAGAGAGACTGAAAACTCCTGACTCAGAGAAATGTAAACACGGTATCCGTCTACATTGTCTGCATTTTTCTAGTTACTGTGAATATAGTTTATCTTCAGGGAGTGTTGAGAACCTTCTGGAATAGCTGAGCTGTTCATGATTTCACTAAATAACAAGAAAGGAAGATATGAACTGATTCTTGAGGACAATTCATAGCTCTCTCTCATTCACCCTAGTACCAGACACGGACAGGTGCACAGTGAGCTGTGGTTTTATGTGATGTGTAGTCATTACCTTCGAGTGTTTATCTACAGATAACTGATATGATGTGACTAGTTTATCAAGAACTTTATATGTTCCAGAAACTATTCTAAGCAATTTATTTGTACTAACAATTATGAGGGAGGTACTAAAATTACCCAATTTATAGATGAGAAAACTGAGGTGCAAATAAGTTAAGTCATTAAACCAGGGACACATGGCTAGTAAATGATGCCATCTGATTCCAGAGCCCACATTTTAACTACTACACCATCCTCCATCCCTGTACGTGACATAGTCTGACTCATTTGGGAGAGATGGTTTTAATAATATGAAAGAGAAACATTAATATATTGAATGTAATTCAACCATGGAGATAAAATACCTTCTGGAATAATTGACCATTATTCTTAAAATGAGACAATATCATCTTAGATCTTATCTACTTAATAGTTGTGTGAACTTCGTTAAGACACTTCAAATAAACATTTCAACTAATGCGATAAGAATTGTATATAGTTAATTGCATGATAATCCACCAAGAAATACTAAGATTTTATTAACATCTATAAAAGAGAACACCACACTATAAATCGGAAGCCAAGTCCAGCTCTTATCTTGTGCTGGTTGGTTATGATTGGATAAATCACTTAAAACCCCGTCTTATTTTCCCCTTTATAAAGTAAGAACAATTTTTTTAACCTTATCCTCTGAAATTATCACAGGGATTTAAAAGAAAAGTGAGAAAGTAAATGAAAGTACTTTGAAAAGGCAGCCTATAAATTCAAACTGGTGGCATTGCTACAAACAGAACTCAAAACATATTAAGTTTCTATGTCATATTTAGGTCCTTTTAAAGGCATCTCTTGTGTTCAAACGGGTGTCCGTGGTGGGAAGAGTTGGTGGCTATCGAAATGGCGCAGTTCCTGAATTGGGTGAAAGCCTTTATGACATGTGCTACATGTGTCCTTCCTTTGTGATTTTATATGAAATTTTCAGAGGCTTCCAAGTATGAGGAAGCCAACCATAATAATGTTTTAGGATATCTGATATAACATATATAATGTATATGTATACATACATATACACACACACACACAGATTTTTTTTTCCTTTAGAATCATAGTGATTGTTAGAATGGGAGGCACTTTTGGAAGCTGATTTTATTCCAGCTCCACATGCGTGACTGACAAGGACATAACTAGCTGTGGTTTTTAACCGCTGTTCCCAAGTTGGGAGCAGAACCAACTCTCCTGAAACAAGAGTCCAGGGCATTTCCTACTGTCCGGGGTGGTAGTTACCAGCATTCCGACACACTAGTTTTCTTTATTTGACCTTATCCTTTTCACGTCTTCCCATTTCGTTCCTTCCTTCTTTTCTCATTTGCAAATTTCCCTTCTGCCTTATTCTCATCACTTCCAGGTCAGAAATTAAAAAAAAAAAACACCAAAATTGATGCAAAAATATGAAATAATTTCCATCCTATTCATATTTTGGGCAATAAAGATACTTTTAGTTTAACCGTATTCACATAACTGTGTTGCACCTGGGAGGGCTCAGAATCGGCTTCTTACATTCTTAGAACGTCTATGACCTTGAGCCCTACACGAGGGTGCACATGTGCAGATTTTATAAAGACGTTACATCACAGGTGGAGTCACACCAGCTCTCTCCCAAGGAGGTGAAATGCTCAGGGACATGGATTTCCCAGGGAGCCATGGTATTCACAAGGCCCATCTACTTTGCCCATGACCATGAACAATGAGCCACTTCCTTGAGTCCACATGCCCAACAGTGGCTGGATGGCTTCCTTCTTGTCTGACTCCTACAAGGCTCTCAGCTTTCTTTGAGTCCACCCGGAAGACCAGATTTGACAGCCATTCACATCAGACCACTGACAGAGGTAATAAACACACCATGTTTTTCTTACATTTTAAAGCAAGTTTATATAGCAGTTAAATGAGGACAGATTTCAATGAAACAGAATATGAAAATGAATATATGTATGTATATGCATGACTGGGACGTTATGTTGTACAGCAGGAATTGACACATTATAACTGACTATTTCAATTAAAATTTTTTTAAAAAGTGAGGACAGAGGATACACCTTTTCTGGATTATTTTCCTTACCTTCTTTTAAAAAGTAACTGGCATAGTGGCTTATTCTATAAGCAATAGTTGCTTTTAATCAATAGTTGATTCCTTATAATTTCACTTTAAAGCATTATCATGATGGAAAGGATGTGACTGAGAAACTGGGTAGGTGAATACAGACTCATTTACCAAATAACATGTTAGTGCTCCGGGCAATTCTTGAAACTCTCATATGCGAAGTATGGGACCAATAAAAGGAAATAAAAAATTAACCCAGCGCGTAACTTATTGAGCTCATGCCCCTGGTGAGCATATTTAGGGAATCCAGTCCAGGCTTTCCTGAATTACCTGCCATTTGGCTCTATTATCAGTGTTCTGATATTAAATAGGATGAACCATGGTCCTAACCTGATAGAATCATTCATTTGGGTTCATAAACAGGCCTGGCTTCCATGATGGACAGTGGCAGAAAATCTCCATCTGAGGAAGACGTCTTCAGAAGAAAACTTCTCTTGTGGCTTAGGTAAACTTTTGAAAGGCAAGCAACATGAGCTGGGTGTATCAATTTCTTATGAAAACTTAATGGGACTTAGGGTAGAAAATGAACTATTGGGTGAACCTGTGGCAGGTTGTCTTTAAGGTACAGAGAGATCATTGCAGAGACCATTTGCCTCAGGCTTTTAAATTAAATTTTCTAAGTGCCTTGTATGCTCCCCCCTACGTTTAAAAGCAAGCGGCATTCCAATTCAGGGAAATGATACCACTCGCGGTTATAAAATAATAGATTCAGATTGGCCTTTCAATAAAGAGATGAGGGCGCCCCGTATCTGGAGGGTTTTATTATAAAGAAAAACCTTTATTAAGAACAAAAGAGGGTAAATTGATTTTAAAGGTTGTCATCCTTACAATAGAGAAAATGAAGGACCCAGATCTGGCTAACTCCAGGTCCTTGAGCTCTGTGCTCTGTCTCCCCGTCCCTGGCGGTTGGTGGCAGGGAATTCCTCAGGTGGGAAGAAGAGGAGGAGTTCCTGGTCTCCCACAAGCCCACGCTCTGTCCCGCCTCCTCTGCCTGCATAGGGGGGCTGTCCCTCTGCCCAGGCCACCTCAAGGAGCTTGGTGCTGACTTCTGGCCATTCACGTGGGCTTCACCTCAACCTGGGCCTTCTTTTTTTTTTTTTTAACATTTTTTATTGACGTATAATCATTTTACAATGTTGTGTCAAATTCCAGTGTTCAGCACAATTTTTCAATCATTCACGGACATATGCACTCTCATTGTCACATTTTTTCTCTGTGAGTTATCATAACATTTTGTGTATATTTCCCTGTGCTATACAGTGTAAACTTGTTTATCTATTCTACAATTTTGAAATCTCCACCCCCCCTGGCAACCACAAGTCTGTATTGTCTGTCTATGAGTCTATTTCTGTCCTGTATTTATGCTTTGTTTTTGTTTGTTTGTTTTTGTTTTTGTTTTTTAGATTCCACATATGAGCGATCTCATATGGTATTTTTCTTTCTCTTTCTGGCTTACTTCACTTAGAATGACATTCTCCAGGAGCATCCATGTTGCTGCAAATGGCAATATGTTGTCGGTTTTTATGGCAGAGTAGTATTCCATTGTATAAATATACCACATCATCTTTATCCAGTCACCTGTTGATGGACATTTAGGCTGTCTCCATGTCTTGGTTATTGTAAATAGTGCTGCTATGAATATTGGGGTGCAGGTGTCATCCTGAAGTAGGGTTCCTTCTGGATGCAAGCTCAGGAGTGGGATTCCTGGGTCATATGGTAATTCTATTCCTAGACTTTTGAGGAATCTCCACACTGTTTTCTACAGTGGCTGCACCAAACTGCATTCCCACCAGCAGTGTAAGAGGGTTCCCCTTTCTCCGCAGCCTCTCCAGCATTTGTCATTTGTGGATTTTTGAATGATGGCCATTCTGACTGGTGTGAGGTGATACCTCATTGTAGTTTTGATTTGCATTTCTCTGATAATTATTGATATTGAGCATTTTTTCGTGTGCCTTTTGATCATTTGTACGTTTTCCTTGGAGAATTGCTTGTTTAGGTCTTCTACCCATTTCTGGATTGGGTTGTTTATTTTTTTCTTATTGAGTCATATGAGCTGCTTCTATATTTTGGAGATCAAGCCTTTGTCGGTTTCACTTGCAAAAATTTTCTCCCATTCCATGGGTTGTCTTCTTGTTTTACTTCTGGTTTCCTTTGCTGTGCAGAAGCTTGTAAGTTTCATTAGGTCCCATTTGTTTATTCTTGCTTTTATTTCTTCTAGGAGAAAATTTTTGAAATGTATGTCAGATAATGTTTTGCCTATGTTTTCCTCTAGGAGGTTTATTGTATCTTGTCTTATGTTTAAGTCTTTAATCCATTTTGAGTTGATTTTTGTATATGATGTAAGGGTGTGTTCTAGCTTCATGGTTTTACATGCTGCTGTGCAGTTTTCCCAACACCATTTGCTGAAGAGACTGTCTTTATTCCATTGAATTGCCTCCTTTGTCGAAGATGAGTTGACCAAAAGCTTGTGGGTTCATTTCTGGGCTCTCTATTCTGTTTCATTGGTCCATATATCTGTTTTGGTACCAATGCCATGCTGTCTTGATGACTATAACTCTATAGTATTGTCTGAAGTCTGGGAGAGTTATTCCTCCGGCCTCTTTCTTTCTCTTCAGTAATGCTTTGGCAATTCTAGGTCTTTGATGGTTCCATATAAATTTTGTTATGATTTGTTCTAGTTCTGTGAAATATGTCCTGGGTAATTGGATAGGGATTGCATTAAATCTGTAGATTGCCTTGGGCAGTGTGACCATTTAACAATATTGATTCTTCCAATCCAAGAGCGTGGAATATCTTTCCATTTTTTAAAGTCTTCTTTAATTTCCTTCATCAATGGTTTATAGTTTTCTGTGTATAATTCTTTCATGTCCTTGGTTAGATTTATTCCCAGATATTTTATTATTTTGGGTGCTATTTTAAAGGGGATTGTTTCTTTACTTTCTTTTGCTGTTGATTCATCATTAGTGTAAAGAAATGCAACTGATTTTTGAACGTTAATTTTGTAACTTGCTACCTTGCTGAATTCTTCAATCAGCTCTAGTAGCTTTTGTGTGGACCTTTTAGGGTTTTCTATATGTAGTAAAATGTCGTCAGAATATAGTGACACTTTTACCTCTTCTTTTCCAATTTGGATCCCTTTTATGTCTCTCTCTTGCCTGACTGCTGTGGCTAGGACTTCCAGGACTATGTTAAATAGGAGTGGTGATAGTGGGCATCCTTGTCTTGTCCCAGACTTTAGTGGGAAGCTTTTGTGTTTCTCACCATTGAGTACTATGCTGGCTGTAGGTTTGTCATATATAGCTTTTATTATGTTGAGATATGTTACCTCTATACCCACATTGGCAAGAATTTTTATCATAAATGGGTGTTGAATTTTATCAAATGTTTTTTCTGCATCGCTTGAGATGATCATGTGTTTTTTGTCCTTTCTCTTGTTGATGTGATGTATTACATTGATTGATTTGCATATGTTGAACCAGCCTTGTGTCCCTGGGATGAACCCCACTTGGTCATGATGTATAATCTTTTCTATGTGTTGTTGGATTCTATTTGCTAAAATTTTGGTGAGGACTTTGGTGTCTATGTTCATCAGTGATATTGGCTTATAATTCTCTTTTTTTGTAGTGTCTTTGCCTGGTTTTGGTATCAGGGTGGTGGTGGCTTCATAGAATGTGTTTGGGAGTATTCCCTCCTTTTCAAACATCTGGAAGAGTTTGAGAAGGACTGGTATGAGTTCTTCTTTGTATGTTTGGTAGAATTCCCCAGTGAAGCCGTCCAGTCCTGAACTTTTATTTGTAGGGGGGTTTTTAATTGCTATTTCTATTTCCTTTCTAGTGATCAGATTGTTCAAGTGTTCAGATTCTTCTTGATTCAGTCTTGGTGGACAGTATGTTTCCAGAAACTTGTCCATCTCCTCTAGTTATCCATTTTGGTTCCATATAGTTTTTCATAATATTCTCATATGATATTCTGTATTTCTACTTTGTTTGTTGTAATTTCTCCATTTTCCTTCCTTATTTTGCTAATTTGTGCTCTCTCTTTTTTCTTCTTTGTGAGTTTGGCCAGAGGTTTGTCAATTTTATTTACTTTTTCAAAAAAACAGCTTTTGGTTTGGTTGATTTTTTTCTATGGTCTTGTTAAACTCTATTGTATTTAATTCCTCTCTGATCTTTATTATTTCCTTCCTTCTGCTGCTTTTTGGGGCTTATTGTTCTTCTTTTTCTAATTGATTCAGGTGGTGGGTTAAATTGTTTATTTGCAATTGTTCTTCTTATCCTGGGCCTTCTTGATAACTCACAGCAAGACTCTGCTGCTATGATTTTGACACCTGCATGCTTTCCATGTCTTCTCATGTTACCCATGTTCAGCGAAGTCCAAGGTTTAGTTATCCTGGATAAGTCACAGTAACTTTAGTGAAGGTTTTTTCCATGCAGAAGGAAAGAGAAAGTCCTCTACAGAAAGAGTAACCTCACAGAAATGACTTAAGCCATTATTTGCTTGTCTTTATTCCTTTATTTATTGTATTTCTTACTTTATGAATATTTATTTAAGTGTTTATTTATTGTATTTATTCCTTTAAGAGTGATTATAAGTAATGTATCAAAGTTCTCCAGAGAAACAGAACCAATGGGTTGGATCTATGTCTCTTTCTAAATTGAATCTCTTCTTATAAAGAGATTGGTGATAAGGAATTGGCTCATATCATTATGGAGAATGACAAGCCCCAAGGTCTTCAGGGTGAATCAGCAACCCGGAGACCCAGGAGAGCAGATGGTTTAGTTCCAGTGGGAGTCGAAGACCTACCCCTGCAGGGGAGCCAGTGGTGCTGGTTCCAGTCCAAAGGTCAGTGGGCTCAAGACCCAGGAAAAGTGAATGTTCCTGTTGGAGGCTTCAGCCAGGAAAAGGATGCTGTCCCCACTCAAGGCAGCCAGGCAGGAAGAGCTCCCTTTTACACATCGATGGGGCAGCCTTTTTATTCCATTCAGGCCTTCAACTGATTGAGCGAGGCCCACCCACATTAGGGAGGGCAATCTGCTGTGCTCAGTCTGCTGACTTAAATGTTAGCTTCCTCCAGAAACACTCTCACAGAAACAGAATTATGTCTGACCAAATATCTGGGCACCCATGGTCCAGTCAAATAGATGTATTAAATTAACTGTCCCAAGTACTGTTTCTAAATACACGTGTTTCTTTACCTCTGTGTTTAGCTGTTTCCTGCATCTACGTGTCTGACAGGCATTCGTCCTAGTCTGCATCTTCTCTGTGATTGTGGACTTTCTTCCTTTTCCCTTCTCATCCAACAGGTGCCCATTTTGTCACCATCTGTCCTTGAGATGATGTGACGCAGGTTGACTCTGAGTGGACCTGGGAAACTGGAGACTCCTTGCCCCTTCTCCTGTCCTTGGAACATTCCTTCTGTCCACTGTTTCCACACAAGGAGACCCCCAAGGATGCAGCCTTGTGCAAGCACCTTGTTGTTTGGACCATCTGAACTGAAGATGTGACTGAACCCAGTTAAGGCTCCTCTATAAACTACTAAGACTCTGGGGAGCAGGCGTGGAGATTTACTTGTCTAGCAAGTGCCCAAGACCAGCCTCGTATGCAAGTTCTCTGCTTATTAGACCTGCCACCTGCCAAAATGCAGTGTCTGCTTCTTTCTAAGGTCCGTGTCCTCTGTGTATGGGGACCAGTTCCGAATTTCACCTGGAGAACTCCCGAAATTGTGAACCAACATCTGTGAATACCACTGCCTGCCAAAGGGTTGGTTCCCTCCACAGCTATTTGTACCCCTTATAGTTTCCTCTTAGCAATCACTGCTAGATAATTTGAGAAGGTACGATTCACAGGCACGTGACTCTTAACCAGATTTTTTTAAGTGTCTGAGGGTAATTTTCTAGTTTTACTTATTACAGGAAAGTATCCACAAGTGTCTCGTGTGTGGATTAATGCATGGATCAGATCAGGCAGCATTACTTTCTTTCCTGCCTGCATCTGTGGTCCTCCCTCTCACCAACCAATGATGATGCTTTATTGCTCACAGGGGGCTGGGGTGGGAAACGGGATCAGCTTCCCCCAAGGCTGCTGCTAGCAAAACAACACAGGCCGGCACTGGGGGAGGTGGGCGTGGCACACACTGGGGGAGGTGGGCGGGCTTGGCAGGACTGTTTTCTTGCATTAAGGTCAGCAAGTTATTAAATATTCTCCATCGGGAGGTGATTGGATTAAATCATTAGTGAAGGTAAAGTGCTGTAAACTGCCCATTATTATGCTTTGTGGGTCTACTACTTTGCAGATGATCCGCAGTTAGGGAATTCATCCGAAGCAGGAGATCAAGATGATCTCTGGGCCCTATGAGTGTTTATAATTCTATCACTGATGGGTTTAGGGATTTTACAGCATTTTCAAATGTAATCTACCCTTGTGACGTCTCACACCTTGGTACCCAAGAAAACAGCGCAAGATGGCTGGGGAAACCTTTTCAGAAGAAAAGGAAGGTTAGGAACACTAGACTAGCAAACCACAGGCACTATTAATCAGGCATCGCCGTACCAACACGAGTCCTGTGAGCTTGTGCATTACAGGAAAAAAATTAGAAATAGCACTCGGCTACTGACAAGCCTGCTGTGGGCTACTTGTTCCCAACATTCAACTCAGTCTCCTGTTGGAGCCTGGAGATTTGGAAGGTAGTGGAGCAATTACTCCTGGAAGATCAGGTGTTTCCCCATTAAGGACTTATATAGCCGGCTCTGGAGGTGATTTAAGACTCTGTCTGACATATACAGTATGTAATACCGAATAATCCAGAGTCAATCATGTCAGGCTGGTTTTCAGTGGATTTTAAATAATGTATCCCCACCTTTACTATGCAAACCACAAGGGGGAAATAATAATAAAATTCAAATATATAGCGCTCACTTCAAAATTGGTATGGAATTAATTAAATGCCCTCTATTGCTTTTAAGTCAAGATCTTTTGAATACTGGTAGCAGAGAGAAGGGTAAAATCAAAAGTGAGTATGATATAGAGCATGCTGTTGCTTTATATATATAAGTGTGGGATGAAGTGAACCATTAGAAGTCAGCTGTGTTAAGATGAAAGAGAAAAAATATTCAAAATATTTGTCTGAGGTACATCACTGATCATTTGAAGGGGAGAGGATTTCTGGAAACGACCTGCACTTATATTCCTGGAAGCTTTCATTGTTCAATCTCTTTGCCATGCATGATTTGAAAGGGAGACAAAAACCAGATGGGCAAGCGATGGGGAATGACCGTCCATCTGCACTGGCCCAAGCCTGAGGAGAGCTCTGGTTCCATGTGCAGCATTTAAAGAGGTGGACTCTGTGGAGCCTCCTGTAAAGAGGGAGAAGAAAAGAAAGCTAATTAACTTTTTGCATCTTAGCAACATCACAGCCTCCTGGGTGCAGAGAGCCAGTGGAAGGGCTGGACCAGAGTGGGGAGACAGCATCTGCCCTTGTTGACAGCACGGAGTCTGAATCCAGGCTACCTCATGTCACGAGCCCATCCCTCAGGTACTGGCTATCTATTCTAAGGAAGATTACTTAATTTCCCCTGGCCTCAGTTTACCGATCTGTAAAGTGGGGATAATGTCAGATTGCTCTGAAAATTAAAGTACCTAGAACTATATAAAGTACCTGGTGAAGTAAGCCAGAAGGAGAAAGAAAAATACCATATGATATCACTCATATGTGAAAAAAAAAAAGAAGACACTAATGAACTCACCTACTAAACAGAAACAGACTCCCAGACATAGTAAACAAACTTATGTTTCCTGAGGGGGGAAGGGGGTGGGAAGGGATAAATTAGGAGTTCAAGATTTGCAGGTACTGACAACTATATATAAAATAGATTAAAAAATAAATTCCCTTTGTATAGCACAGGGAACTATATTCAGTATCTTGTAATGAAAAAGAATATGAAAAGGAATATATATGTATATTCATGACTGGGACGTTGTCCTGTACACCTGAAATTGACACTTTATAACAAACTGTAACTGACTATATACTTCAATTAAAAAAAACGAATGTGACGACAGGGGTGTCACTTTGAGTCATCATTCAGTGAAACAGTTGGAGGCATGAGTTAAAATCCATGACTTGGTATGAAAGTTGTATTTCACTTGGCCTCTCACTATTTGAACTTAGAAAGTTTTATTACCTAATATACAAGCAAAATGAGCACTTATCTTTCTTCCTGCTTGACAGAGACAAGAAGAATTTCTGTAACGTGTTTGCAGCAAGACGGGCGTTGTGAGGTCATTTCATCACACGATTTGCTGTTTCTGCACCTGTGATCCTGCGTGTATCAGGAAGGTTTATGTCTCATCACGGAAGGATTGTTATCAATTCCAGTTCCTTGCGAGGTTGGCATAGTTCCACATTCAGCTTATCACTGCTTCCTCACTTTGCTTTTACAAATATGATTCTCTTGTAGTTATACTTTGCATGATATTTTGCTATTCTTGCAATTTCTGAACACTGTGAAGCGTCAGATTTTTTTAAGATACAGGAGAGAGGATAAATATTTAACCAACTGCTTAAGCTTTAGTTCTGAGAACACGATGTTTATCCCGTATTAATTGTTTTTAAAAGTTATTTTTATAGTCAAGATCCTTTAGACCCCCAAGCATATCGACCCATCCAACATATTGAATAACAGACAGCTTTGCCTCTGCTAAATGTTTGTCATTTTTCAAGATAGGCAAGTTCTGGCTGATGGGGAAGTAACTTTATTGTCCCCACCATTGTCTTCAGATCCATGTGGTTGGGTCTCCCTTTCAAGGTCCTAAGTGAGATCTCAGGCCAATTTCTTAGCTCTTTAGGTATACAGAGGTGTCTTTTGTAGGTGTGGAATAGTCCTGGTTAGTCCAAATAAAAAAATTCATTCCGTAGACAGTTTAAAGCTTCTCCCTTGATTCTACCCTGTTATTCCCCAACTCCAGCTCAGGCGTGACCCAGGTAAGGGTTAATTGGGGAAAGGCACCACCTTGCTTCATCACGGATTCTGTCCTACCTCGCCACCTACCTGTTAGCCATTGCTTCTGGCTTCTTAGGACTGTCTGGAGGAGGAACATGAAGAGAAGGGCAAAGTTTTAACCTGATTGTTGCTGTTAGAATCTGGCACTGAGGGTGTCACTTTGGCAGATGTTCAAATGCTGTTCTTTTTCCAGGCTGCTGGGGTGGACATCGCAGAACCCTCCTACCCTGTCCAGGGACCTCCAGCCCCATCCTCTTCTCTAAGCTGGACTACATCCTTTCTGGCAGCTTGGATGGACGTCCATCCCCTTAGCTTTTTTTTTTTTTTGGTAGTGTTTGTTGAGCATTCTGGATTTTATTCAGAATATATTTGAAAGCTATTAAAGGTTATAATTATTTTATCCTCAAATCAGCCTTAGTACTGAAATAAGTAGCAAGCTGAAAAGCATCATTATTTTATAAATTCCAACTATAGTTCCTTTCAGGGGCTTTTTTTTTTTCACCCGAAGCATAGTCAGTTGCAATGTGTCAGTTTCTGGCGCACAGCATGACGCTCATAAGAGCATGACGCTCATAAAAGCATGCTCTGTGCATCCTTGGTAGCTGGCCTTCCTGAGCTGCGTCCTGTTCAGATGCCTCAAGCCCAGTTACTTTCTTCCAGCCTCAAAGAGAACTCAGCACCTGTGCCCCTACGTCCTACCCTTGGGCAGGTGGCTGGTCTCTAGCATCTGGCTTGCTGTTTCAGGTGAGACTCCAAACTCTTGGCAATGCAGGTCAAAGTCCCAGGAGAATTCTCTTCTATGTTTGGGTTCAGGACTGACATTAAATGAACCTATGAATTTCTATCGCTGCAGAAGCATGGAAGCTGGGGGAGGAGAGGGTCGGGAGAGAGGGATTTAGATGTTATCTCCTTTTCAACCCTCAGCAGCTCAGACACAATTACACTAAACTATGAAACAGTGCATTTAGATCCTGACACCTATTTATGGTGAATGGCTTTGGGTTTCAAGGAAGATAAATGTCCTTTTTATTTCACAATCTCAAATTAGCACAAGTATACATGCACACGTACATGCAGAATCATCATGAATGTAACAGTAGGAAGTGCAGACTGATGTAAAAAGCTGTCGTGTTGGTGACTCCAGGATCCCTGGTGTCATTGGCGATGAGATTTTCTATTTTAGTACATTTCTGAACAAAACAAAGTGTAATATGATTCTCCACATACACGATTGTATTCCTAGAAAATTTGGTGCATTTGAAAGCCATACCAGATGTTCACTGCCAACTATGAATTATTATTTTTGAGCTGTTGAAACCTCCTTCCAAAAGACAGATGAGGGGGAAAAAACTGTTCAAAAGCATCTCAGAGATTTGCAGATACTGACAGCTATATATAAAATAGATAAACAACAAGTTTCTTCTGTAGAGCACAGGGAACTATGTTCAATATTTTGTAGTAACCTATAATGAAAAAGAATAGGAAAAGGAATTTATGTATGTATATGGAGGACTGAAATATGGTGCTGTACACCGCAAACTGACACATTGTAACTGACTGTACTTCAATTAAAAACATTTTAAAAAATCATCTCAGATCCACCAAGGCATCCAGGATGGGAGATGCTGAGATCCTTGAGGGAAGGGAACACACTCTGAGCCCCCTCCTCCTCTGGATAATTAGATTTCAGGGCCCACCAAGGAGGAGGGATCAGACTCTCATTTGGGACCCTTGAAGGGCTGTTGTCGAGAACCAGCAGAAGTACACTAGGTCTTAGAAAGAATGAAATCCATCTTTGAGTTAACTCAAACCTAATTTAAATCCTAGCCAAACACTGAAATAAATCGTCTCTGTAGAAAAATAACAATGTTCAGAGTCTCTACAAACTTTCAACCTACTGTCCAACATTCGATAAAAAATTGTGAGGCATATTGGCTAAAGGCACCAAAAGAAAAAAAGATAGACTAAGGAAACAAGCTCACAAGTGATACAGGTTTTAGACACAGATGTTAAAATAAAATAATGTGATCAAGAAAATAAAAGACATTGATTTTTTTTCAGAGAACTTGCCCAACACACACACACACACGTGTATTTTTTTAACAACTTTATTGTTACTATACAGTAAACTACACATATTTCAAATGTACAATTTGATGAATTTTGATAGAAAACACCACCACCTATCAAGATGTCTCACATTTCCATCACTCCTCAAGAGATGCAATTTTTGAATTCCCAGTTTGTCCCTTCCCACTCCCTTTACCCTTTGGTAACCATAAATTTGTTCTCTATGTCTGTGATTCTGTTTCTGTTTTGTAGGCAAGTTCTTTGTGTCCTTTTTCTTTAGATTCCACATATGAGTGATATCATCTGGTGTTTTTCCTTTTCTTTCTGGCTTACTTTACTTAGAATTATGATCCCTAAGTCCATCCATGTTGCTGCCAATGGTATTATTTTCTTTCTTTTTTTTTTCACAGCTGGGTAGTAGGCTTGTGTACTGTTAATATTATACAAAACAGACTGAGGTTCTAGGATTAGATAAACATAAACACACAGGTTTTGTACCTACGTGAATGTCTGGTGGGACACTTGAAAATCTCAAAGGGTGTGAAAATACTTTTCATGGTGTTGCGCTGTCCTGAGCACTGCTGGGTACCTAGTGACCCTATACCATCTCACAGTCATCACGTCAACTGAAGTCACCCTCCCCACGAAGTATCCCAGATGCCCTTTGGGGGCAGAATTGCCTCTGTTCAAAACTATGGCTCCGTTTCTCAGCCCAGCCCACAATAGGAAGGGGACATAATTTCTGGGTCAATCAGCAATTTGAGGATTTAAAACTAAACACGTGGGTGTGTCTACATCTATATATATCTATATCTGTATATCTACCCAGATGAATGATACCTAAAAACCATGAATAACTAAAACCCATCAGTTGGTTTTAAAACTCCCTTTATTATAGTAATGCAAATTCTTTTCCAAAATTCTGAAATAGGTTGGGGCATTTTGCTGAGAGTTTAAAGTTCTCCAAACACCTCACTTAGGAGGTGCCGCTTAGGAGAATCAAAGGGAGACTTCAAAGATCTCGAGTTTGAAAAAAAAGTCAGGAAGTCCTATTTGTCGAATAGTTCAAAGCAATCACAGGTGAACCGTGAGGCAGTGGGGTGGAGAGTTAGTATCCACATATCTTTTTCCTCTGAAATGCACATAGGCTTCTGAAACCAGTTGGAGTAGCATTTTTTTTTAAATAAATTCTCTCACAATGTCACAGTTCCACAGCCCCACCAGAAGTCCTAGCCTCCCTTGGGCTTTCCTGGTGAGGTGGCTGTCAGGTCCCACAGGTCTGCTACCTGCTCCCCATCCACCTGCCCCCTGCTTCTCTTACATGTGGATAATAGAGCTTGGCTGAAAATTTTTTTTTGGATTTTTCTCCACCTCTGTTTTTGTAGGCAACTTTCAACTTATATTTTTTTTAAATTGAAGTATAGTCAGTTACAATGTGTCAATTTCTGGTGTACAGCATCATGTCCCAGTCATGTGTATATATATATATTTATATATATATATATATATATATATATATATACACACATATATTTGTTTCCATATTCTTTTTATTAAAGGTTATTACAAGATATTGAATATAGTTCCCTGTGGTATACAGGAGAAATCTGGTTTTTTTCTATTTTTATATATAGTAGTTAACCTTTGTAAATCTCAAACTCCAAAACTTATCCCTTCCTACCTCCTCCTCTCCCCTCGTAAGATTTTTGACTATGTCTGTGAGTCTATTTCTGTTTTGTAAACGAGTTCACTAATTTCTTCTTTCTTTCTTTCTTTCCTAGATTCCACATAGGAATGAAATCACGTGGTATTTTTCTTTCTCTTTTCTGGTTTATTTCACTTAGAATGATGATATCCAGGTTAGGTGAGAATGTAGTTTGGTGCAGCCATTATGGAAAAGAGTATGGAATGTCCTCAAAAAACTAAAAATAGACTTACCATGTGATCCAGCCATCCCACTCCTGGGCATACAGCCAGAGAAACTCTAATTTGGAAAGATGACACTCACCCCAGTGTGCACAGCAGCACTGTTGACAACAGCCAAGACATGGAGGCAACTCAACGTCCATGACATACGACAAGTTGTCTTTTGCTATTTGTCTCTACCATCAGCTCTCATTACAGGGGTTCCACTTTCCTTGCCTCTCCCATGGCCACAACTCCTCCATCCTTCCCTGTTCCCTGGTCATCAGCCAATGGAGAGTCCCACTGCCAGTAAGTCATATTCAAGGGCAAGCTTCTCTTTGATGCTTTGAATCCACTGGGCCCAGATGCATTTTAAGCACTGGGTAAGTGGTAACTGTAATCATCACCACTGTGAAGGAAAAAATATTGCAGCCATATCAGTAAGCAAAGGATGCTGTGGCCATCAAGTCATCAGCCACCACCGCCACCCCTGACAGTGAGCAGAGAGAACTCAGGATGCAGACAAGCAGGCAGCCACCCCTACTGGTGCCCCCTCAGGGAACTCAAGATGGGAAAGAACAGGACACTGGTCATAGACAGCTAGGTGCACATCAAAGGGATGATTTCAATGAGCCCAGACCTTTGCATCTTCCCACACATAGAAAAGCATTAAATTCATTCACTTGAGTGTCTGGTTTTCTTTAATTAACAGTAATCTTTTGATGTTCTGACTACCTGGTCTTTGTTGCAAAATTCCGATCTATCCAGGCTCCTCCCTACCTTTATGGAGCAGTCCCTTCAAGCTATTTTGAGAGGTTCCCTCCCAGGCTTGAAGTCCTCAGGTCTTCTGTCTGAATTTGTTTCCACAACTGAAAATAACTAGATTTGATAAATGATCTTTTTAAGTGCACTAAGGCATTCAGAATTGGCAATTCCTTTGCTAGAAAAAGAAAAGACCAAATTAGTAACCACTTCCCTCTCCCCACCTCCCCATTCTAACTGTGAATAGTCTCATGGCCTCATCGTTAAACTAAGTCCACAGGAAAACTTCACATGCAAAGTTAAATTAATTTTATGTTATGCTAAGCGTAAAAGAAGGTTTGGTTAGGATCCATGCTGAGAAGGTGAGAAAAATCCTGCAAAAGGCTAAAGAAAAGAATATTTTATTAATGTGCAAATGTTCTGTGGTGAGATGGGGGTGTGGCAGGTTGAAGGGACTGTAAGACCGATGGGGCTAAATCAAGAAGTCCTCCTGGTGCAGTCATACTGGTGAGGTGGGCACGAATCAGACTTTCTGTTTTTAAGCCTTTTGAAGATTTGATCTTGCCAGAAAATCACAGGAAATTATTGAATACCTTAAGCAGAAGTGTGGAGTGATGAGGTTTATGTTTTCAAAAGGATACTCCACGGGGTAGAGATGAATTCGTACAGAAGCAAGAATGGATGTGGAAGCCTGATTAGAAGATTCAAAACAAAGATGCAAAATGGCTCTTTCTATTTTTTTGTATTCTTTGATTTTTTTTTTTATCCTCTAAGTTCTAAGGATACAGGGCAGACATCCCACAACTCAGTCCTTGTGGACAAGAAAGTGATTAAGCAAAATTAAAGGTCTTTTTTTAAGACTGCCATGGGTATAGAGATTCCTGAGGTTCTTGGTAATTATGCAATTGAAATTTAATCCAAATTGGCAGGAAATTAGTCTTTGAAGGATAAGAAGATGATAACGAGGTCAGTTGACAATATGGTGTGAATATTTTGTCTGAGCTTAAGTAGAGGTCATTTGAACTGCTTCATTAAGGCTCAAACATTCTAGTAAAATGAAGATATTCTAAGTGTGTCAGGCTTTTGAAAAAGAAATCCAGGAATTACAAAGAGATATTTTACACTGCAGGTGCCTGGTGCCCACCCAGGAATTGAATTAATAGCCACAGAAATAAGAAGTACATATTTCTGCTGAAAATTTCTCTCCATTTTACCCAAAAAGTACATAAAATATTCAAAGCTAAAATACAGTGGAGGCTTTTCAGCTTTGAAACTGAAACTCAGCTAGCTTAGTGAGTGGGGCTCAGTGAGGTCTGGGCGCCACCGCACTGGTCCTGGTGGTGACCCTGCTCCAGGAAGGGTGGCGTAGGGGCAGTGAGGACCTGCCTTCATCGGTGCCCCCTCGTTTTTCATTTTCAGAGCTCAGATCCAGAGCCTGAAGATTTTATTTGCCTGGGGGAGGGAGTTTTAAGTTCTAGAAGAAAAGGTAAAAAAAAACACAACTTTAAGGGAAAGGATATTCTGATGACCGATTCTCACTGATCAAAGACCCACTTTGTCTCAGACCCATCACAAACGCTGTGCTTCACAGTGGAATTCTAACCTTATCGAATAAGGAGACAGTCTGGCAAGTGACATCCAGGGTGTTGATTCTGTGGTCCGGTTAACTAACCTGAGTATAAATCCATGAAACTAAAACCCATTTTTAAAAAAACTAAGACCCATAATATCATAATGTAGTAGGCCAACGCACAGCCTTTCAAGTCCCGCACAGGGCCCAGACACGGGCTTTATCAGTGATCAGCCTGGAGACCTCAGTCATGGCACGTAACTTCCCCAAGCCTCATTTTCTCATCTCTGCAATGGGGATGGTGATGTTATTTACTGTATGCTATTACTGGGGGCGGGGTGTGAAATGACTCATATATGAAGAACTCAGCACAGCATGTTTGGCACCTAATAAACTCTAATTGCAGCAACTACTCCTATTAGGAGACCATCCAGATCATTGATCGTCTTTCTCAGTTCTCATAAGAAACAGAAACCAAAGAATGAAAAATTTCCACCGTGTATTATGCCAGTTATGCAAATATACTGAATATTCTATGAAACTAACATAGGTTCCAGGGACAGATAATTTTAGAAGAAAAGATTATTTTGAAATTCACCACTAAAACATTGTTATAAATATTGATAAAAAATTGTCTGCCCTATTAAAATATTTCCAGTGTTTTCCTCAGAGGCAGAGTGAAGTGTTCATGGTATATCGTGCAAGTCTTATTATATTTAGATATAGTTTATTCTTAGGAAAATATTAACTGTTTAAGTAAATTCTGCACAAGGAAGTGGCCAGAGGGAATAAACCTAATGCATACATTGAACAGAATATACTAGCGGTTTCCTGATTTGTCTGAATGGGATAAATCATGTGATTTTTTTTTTTTGAAAAATGCAATTTATATGAAAATGTAATTTCTAGATACTCAGAGACCCATTCACAGGGTAAAACACTGCTGTCATAAATCCTTCCAAAATGCAATCTTACATTCTCATGACTATTCATCCAAATGAAATCTTTCTCTACAGGCAGGATAGACAACTTATTGTTACACATTTGGGGTTTTTTAAGATTCATGTTTTGTTTCAGAAACAGGCTATTCTTTCTGATTGACTGCTTTGGGTTTTAAAACCAATATTGTCATTAGCAGAAAAGTAAAGCAAGTTATAAAAACAGAAACAAACGCAGGCTGTCTTTACACAGAACCTCAGAGAAAGTTTCCCAGGAAGTCATTCATGTAACTTGAAATGTATTTTTGTCTCTGATGTTCTGATATGCGACCTATAGATAGAAGAGTTTAATTGCCCTCTGGTGGTCATTTTTAAGGGAATCACACAACTAAATTGTAATCCCTCAATTTCTTACTTCCTCACAGTGTTTCCTTGTGACCCTATCCTAACCCTAACCCTTACCCCCAGCCTTTGTGACCATCTGGTTTACCTCTTCTTTGCTAATGAATCCGAGAAAAATTCTTTTAAGACTCCCTACCTTCTCCAGATGCTAGCATCCACTGTGGATGGTAATTTGAAGAACCATTTGGGGAATCTGCCTCACTCACAATCCTTTTCATTGATAAATCTTCCTCATCTATGTGATTGGAAACTGGTGGCCACTTTTACATCAGATGGTCCCCACCCTCCAACCGAGGCTCAGCTGATAAAATCCTCTTTCCTGTTCCTGGAGTTTCTGAGCCATTAGTCAGCTGTAGTCTTTGTTGGCTGAGTTTTTCATTTTGGGGAGACACTGGGCCATAATCTTCTCAGACAAACAGAAACTGAGATTTCAGAGAGAGAGAGAAAGAAAGAATTATGCAGAGAGAAGGAAACATGTCCATGAGGTCCCCAAAAGTCAAAGTTATTTTGTTTCCTGACACTTTCCAGTTGCTGGTTCCAGATCCTTGAAAAACTCAGCTGTTAATGTATTTCATAAACCATTCCTGGGTCCTTATAACAAAGTTTCCTTTGTTGAAGTATCCTAACGTGAATTTCTGTTATTTGCAATGGAAGAAATCATTCTAAGGAGGGAATTCAAATCTGTGGTTTTGTTTAGGAAACAAATATGCTGGCCGTGTGAGTAGAATTTCCACTATTTTACAAGCCTGAATTCACATGTCTCTTAAAACATCTGAAATAGTTAATGGCAAAAGGTACAAAAATCATGTATGAGTAATTTTAGGAATTCTTGACTGTTGAACAACAAGTGAAACATGATATTTCATAGACCAGGAAACCTTTGTCAACTTCCTTGAGACAAATGGAAGAATTTATAAAGCATGAAAGAGAAAATTACACAGGAATTTCAGAGAGGAATGTCCACAATCAGGAATTTTGGCTTCTGCATTTGCAATCTTACTCCTTCATGTAAGGCATGGCTCCACTATACATATTATTGGAGAGAATTTAAGTAATTTTCTTAAAGCTACAGTAGATGTATGCCCAGACTGAGATCAATTCCAAGATACATGTTCTCAGTTACTTTGCTATTCTGCCTTCTGAGTTCATCCTAAAATTTGGAAGGTTGCCAGGCAGGTTAATCCCAAGAAGTACATCTTTCATTTAGGGATCTGTACAGAGGAAGGATGTGGGTAGAGGAAGCGTCTGATGTTCCTTATCTACACCCCTTGCTCCTTTGAGGTATTCATCCCCCTGTCCCCACCCCTTGCTAATCCCAGGCATACTAGAGAGAAAACCACCTGGAAATATACATTTAGTCGCATGTTGATACCAGCCACCCACCTTTACTGCCCTTGTCTGGATTTTTCTCATGATTCTGTAGGACTAGGGGTCGTATTTGCAAAAAGCAAGATAGTGGCACTGAATAATTATCCAAAGAAAAGAGGCTTCTAATGGAAGGTATTTCCTTCCATAATTTAATTTTTAATTTTTATTGTAGTATAGTCAGTTTACAATGCTGTGTCAAATTCTGGTGCACAGCATCATGTCCCAGTCACACATGTACATACATAGATGTATTTTCATATTCTTTTTCATTATAGGTTATTACAAGATACTGAATATAGTTCCCTGTGCTACACAGAAGAAACTTGTTGCTTATTTTCCTTCTTTATATATTGTACAAACTTTAAACATTGCCTGGGGCAATGACCACGTTGGCCAGCTACCACAATTTAAAATTGGGCCCTCAAGAGCCAATAGTTCTTATGACTTGGAATGAAGCTGATAGCAGCAGGCAATTCCACGATAATTTTATTTCGAATATATTTAGGTGGCGATCTGCCATTGATAATGACAAATGAGCAGAGCTCAAGGCTCTTCTCGTGTGCATTGATCCAGGCAGAAGAGACCAGCTTCGTTCTCACTGCAATATGTTGCGAGCCTGAGACACAAAGGACACATTTAACAGTGCGTCGGTTCCCCAATGACTGCAATACACAGCACTCACTAGCCCTTTTTAGGATGAGGGTAAGGGTCACCGCGATGGCCACTATAATAACTAAATGCTTCTCGGATAGAATCACTACAATTGTCTTCCCTCAGAGACATTTCACGCCATGTGATTGGGGGCCATTCTTGTGGTGTCAGAGACTGGCTGGGAAGGAGAGATGACAAGGAAACTGTGTGTTTCCATGGCTTCCATGCATCTAGCTGGAAAAAGAGCAACATTAGGAATAATTGATAGTGAAGGATTGAGGGAGATAAAAAGAGATGGACTGAGAAGGATTTAATGACTCTTTGTAGCCTTACATCTGTCAAAGTTTTTGTGCTACATTAAAGTTTCATTATTTTCACATTTTGTGTTTTCATATTTTCCCATCCCCTTCTTTCTGCTAAATTTACCAAGTAATACAACGGAGAGCTATTTCTGCAAATGTCATTGAGTCTGTTCCTGGAAATGAATCAAGTGTTTCACTGGATGCTTTTCCCTCAAAATACATTTTTCAATTAGCAGCAGAGGATTTGTGTACAAAACATGCTCTTTAAAAAATTACATTAAAAAATAGACCCAATCCTGAATCTTTGTATCTTTGTTCAGTTTCAGTGGGTCAAAGGGTTGGGTCAACCTACTTTTACAAATTTCGTTTCTTTGTAATATTTGGTGTTTCTCTAGAAATGCACGCACTCCGCCCCTCAGCTCCCTGACCTCATACTTGCCACATACTATGTTTTAGTAGTAATTCCTGTTAATTTCACCGATCAGGTAAAGGTCTTTAATGTGTGAATATCAGAGGGCATTGATCGAACTTATGTTTGTCATCTGTGTTAGCGTAATTACTGTTTTGGAGTAATTCTTCATTTAGAATTAAGAAACCATGATTGTATTCTATCTCCATGACTGAATCATCATGCCACCTCTTGCAAAATCTTGTATTTTGGGTGCTTTAGTTGACTAGAGTGGCAGTGAGACAATTTCACTAGCTTGCCCTAAGCCTGTACATTCCAGGATGTGTGGAGGAGGTCTGTACCTCAAGACGCAAGACCATCAACCAGAACTAAACTGCTGAATCAAAGCTGCAGAAGGACACAGCGAGGGCAGGGGGCCGCATCATCACTTATCATAGAATTTTCTCACTCCCTCTACTGCCTGTGCATGACCATGCTCAGCGTTCAAAGTCACAGGACCAAGCATCTTCAGGGAAATAGTCTGTCTAGTGCACCTTCGTTCTCTCCTCCTGTCTTCCTTGTTCAATGTTACCATGTTTATAGATACCATGTTGTTTTTTAATCTTTCTTTATTGAAGTATAGTCAGTTACAGTGTGTCGATTTCTGGTGGACAGCATGTTTCAGTCATACATACACATACATATATTCATTTTCATATTCCTTTTTATCATAGTGGATACCATATTTTAAATTCAACTGTTTGTCTTCATACAAAAAGTATCTAAAATAGCACCAACCCCACTGTGTGTGTGTCATTGTTGCTAGTACGGTGAGACTTCCCGGTGTCCCTATCACTTGTGTTACCGAACCAGATCCACGTCTTTTCCTTACTTTTCCATGTGTTGTGCAGTGAGAGACGGACATTCAGTCTCCTAGAGCTACATGTTGGGAGAAGCCGTGTATTCTGATTGGGAATCGAACTTGTCCTCCTTGGGAAATGCTGTGAAATGAACATCATTACTGTTTAGTATATTGCAAGCTTTATGGGTCACTTTTCAGGTAGAGATCATTCTCTCATTTTTTTTTGAACTGCAATCATGCTTTTAAATAAGCAATGTTCATTGCTAGCACCCAGTCTGCCTCCCTGGAGAAAAGCTAAGTTGTATGTGCTGCATTTATGATTGTAGGTGAGCACATTGAAGCACAATGAAGAAGAGGAATGCTTTCATGGACTTTTACTGGGAGCTTCACGTTACACGAGGTGAGAAAGAGTGTCATGTAACATCAACACAGTTTGCTGTCCTCTGTATTCTGTTGTGCATTCGGTCAACATTTATGATAACATTTGTGCCACTTAAGTTCTGTGCTGGATGTTAAAACCATGGCTAGAGCTGCCAGCATTGCAGGGAGCCCTATGGCTTCCATCTTCATGGACAATGGTCACAGTCGTGTGTACCTGTACATGGACGTTCCAGGAGGCTCTAGAAAAGGAAAGAGAGATGTAGGCTTGGGGCTGGGAAACCTGGTTGAAAGCCAGCCTCTGACTCTTGGCAGCTTTACAGTTTTGATAAACTCCATTTTTATTTTAATTAAATGAGCCTCGATTTCCCCTTGTGTCAAAAAACAAACGTGCTTGTCCTAGGGTGGTGTGAAGTAACGCACGAAAACCATCTGTGAGCTCTAGGGACGTCCCCAAATTTAAAATATTGGAATTATTATAAATTGTGTAGGCAGGCAGTATGATGAAGCAAATGAAAAGCGCTTTGAATGAAAATGCCACACCAGCAAAAACCTCGCCAGCATGTCCCACTCAGGGCACCTTTGGAAGCGGTCTCAGCTCAGTGACTGGCAGGGGCGCCCTGGGCGCATGCGCTCCACTGCCCTGCTTCCAGCCTGCCCGGCTCCACCCAGCTTGCTCCTTGATAATTGGACTGAGTCAGGAGTGTCAGCATTTATTAGGCTGGACCCTGGGAAAAGCATGGAACTGTGAAAGCAAAAAATAATGTAAAATTTGTGAAATGTTACTGAAAATACATAAGCTTGGAGGGTCCTAAACCTTGCCAAGTATATTACAATTTAGACTAAGCATCTTGCCCGAACAAGGAATATGCAAAAGAAATGTTCCCCTTAGCTCATGGTGACTGGCACATGGGTCTTTCAATGCCACTGAAGCATTTAGATTTGTTTTATCCTTAAGAGATGGACAGTCTGCACTCAGTCGGACCAAGTGAGAAAAGATCTCAAAGATAACCGTGTTCCAGCTGTAAAGTCTGGAGTCATTTTCATCTGGATGATGCCTTTTACTTTCTACACCTTTAACATGCAAAGAAAGAAAGAAAAAGGAGCACCCCCCCCCACTGGCCCCATGCAATTAGGTAGCACAGATTACATCTTGAAAAGTTAATGACAGACTCCAGTTTCTCTGTTGTATTTCACAGAAGAGGCTCTTCAGAATGAGTGATCACTTACAGATACTTTTAAATGTAGGAGTTAATGGCAGTGCAAATAAAAGGAGAAAGGATTCTTTCTCTCTCTTTGCCTTCCGTTAAAAGATTTTTGACCTTGTCTGAAGAGTGCCTGCCTCATGCACCAGCCTGGTGCTTCCTGACGGAGACTGACTTAACCTTGTCACTACATCAGCATTCACCGGTCCTGTTTTCCCTTTATCTTTGGAAATACTTCCTTCTTTGAGTCATTAGAGTCAGAGCTAAAAGGGTTTTCTCCTGCTCGACTTTAAAGGTGAGCACAGGCAATTTCCAGGAGTGCACGTAGAAATAAATTGTCCCTTGGTGCCTCTCTCATAACCAGAAGAAGAAAATGGACAATTTCCTTGGTGTTGCAGATGGACATGCTCACAATTACCAAATATTTATGTAGAACCAAATGTTTCTTAAACAGATTAAGACTAATTAGTGACATACAAGCCTAACCCAGTGTCTGAAATTATACCCAAGGACTCCCATGTTGTTACCATGTGAAGACATTGCTATCAGCTAGACATTTTTGCTGTCAGCAGATACAATTTGTACACATTTTCTTGCTTATTTTTCAGAAGTTTTGTTGCATATATAAAGGTTATTTTTAAGAATATTAGATTGTAGTTGAGTATAAGTCAAAAATTATAATGAGTGAATTGACACGCACTGAAAGACATTAAAATGATCTCTTTCAAACCATCAATATAAACACTACACAATTGTTAAAGTTTTTGCTGAATTTCATCATAAATTGATTTAAGATAATTCGTTTCCTGTCTTACATAGGTCAGACACAAGATCGAAGCTTTCCAATGTTTCTAATTTTCAAAGTGGTTAAAGTTTCATTTTTCATTATGATCATTGTTTAGCCACTCAGCCTATTCAGAACTACCAAGGAGAGAAATAAAATGGATCTTATGAAGAGATGTTCATTAATAGGCAAGTATCTGGGGGTTAGAAAAGTCTGTCTGAGTCAGAAGGCAGGGATGGCTTTTAGTATCCAAGTCTGCTTCCAGACAAAATTAGAAAAGGCTGAAGTGAAGTTAAAGCCTGCTGGTTGCAAAATTGGAAATTGGTTTCCTGGGGCTCTCTGTAAACTGTTCATTACTTTACTCAATCATGCTTCATTAGCAAGTTAACAGACGGAAGACCAGTGCACGTTGGGACGTCTGTGGAACCAATCCTTCCACCTCCTTGAGCATCACTTAAAACTTGAATGTCACAGTAGATTAGACATTGCGTCAAGCTATATTTTCATACGGTGCTGTACATGGTCATCCCACAGACCATATCTGCTCAACTTCTAAACATTGTTAGGTGCTTCTGCTTGAACACATATTTCACAAGTCAGCAAAGGTTTTAGTTCCAAGGGACTCTGATGGAACAAATGAAAAATCTCAAAAGACATCTGAAAAAGAGGAAACTTGGAGAAAGTCAGTTAAGAGATCTGACACAAGTAGATTTAATGGTTTCCATTAACTTGAATCTAATACACTTGAGGGGAAAAAAATCCATAGGGACATTAGGGCATTTAAATGTACTTCTGAAAATGATTGGACAAATAGTAGCCTTGGATCATGAAATAGTTTTGCTCAACCTCAGCAAATGTCTTTGACTGTCAGACCAAAAAGATTCATTTTTTGCAGTTCACATTGCAAGGAAGTAATTTTGTGGCCTTGTGACTTGTGAAAAACTCTCACTAGGGAATGCTATGGAGCTCCCTAGGACCCACTGCAAGTTTTGCTGTATTTCTGTTTTGGTCTGGTAGATATTGCAACACTCAGAGCATCTGCTATTAGCTGCTGTCTAAAGCAGTCATTACTCAAATCTTATGTGCATTTCATATTCTGGAGTGTTTCATATTCAGACAGTAAGACTCACTATCAGATGAGATAAAGTAGGCTGGGTGTTCAGGTTAGGAAGGATTGGGTTTACAAGACAAGGATGCCCACCCTCACCACTTTTATTCGTATTTCACTGGAAGTCCTAGCCAGAGCGATTAGGCAAGAAAAACAAATGAAATTCACCCAAATTGTAAAGAAAGGAGTAAAACAGTCTCTATTCATAGATGACACAATATTATGTGTAGATAACTCTAGACTCTACCAAAAAATGCTACAGCTAATAAATTCAGTTGAGGGGTACAAAATCAATACACAAAAATCAGTTGCATTTCTATACACTAATACCAAACCATCAAAAAGAAAAATTAAGAAAACAATCCTATTTGTAATTGCATCAAAAACTAGAATATCCAGGAATAAACTGAACTAAGGAAATGAAAGACCTATACACTGAAAACTATGAAGACATTGATGAAAGAAATTGAGAAAGACAAAAGGTAAATGGAAGGCTATTTTGAGCTCATGTATTGGAAGAATTAATATGGTCAAAGTGTCCATACAACCGAAAGTGATCTACAGATTCAATGTAATTCCTTTCAAAATTACAGAAGCATTTTTCACAGAACTAGAATGAGCAATCATTGAATTTGTATGAAATCATAAAAGGCCCTGAACAGCCAAAGAAATCTTGAGAAAGAAGAACAAGGCTGGAGGCATCATGATCCCTGATTTCAAACTCTATTACAAAGCTGCTATTTATAAGTGTGTGGTACTGGCACAAAAACAGACATATAGATGAATGGAATGGAATTAAATGCCCAGGAATAAGCCTAAGCATATATAGTCAATTAATTTATGACAAAATAGCCAGGAACATACAATAGGTAAAAGAGAATGTTTTTGATAAAGGATGTTGGGAAAACTGGACAGCCACATGCAAAAGAATGAAATTCCATCAACTCCAAGTGGATTAAAGACTTGAACATAAGACCTGAAACTATAAAACTCCTAGAAAAAAACATAGGTGGTAAACTCCTTGACATTGAACTTGGTGGTGATATTTTTGGATTTGCTACCAAACGCAAAGGCAAATGAAAGCAAAAATTGACAAGTGGGACTATGTCAATCTAAAAAACCCCTGCACAGCAAAGGAATTCATCAACAAAGTGAAAAGACAACTTACTGCGTGGGAGAAAAAGTCTCAGATCATGTATCTGGCAAGGGGTTAATATCTGACATATACAAAGAACTCATAAAACTCAACAGCAAAACAAATAAACAACAGCAAGGAACCTGGTTAAAAATGGACAAAGGTTCTGAATAGACATTTTCCAAACAAGTCACACAGCTGGCCAACAGTACGTGAAATGATACTCACCGTCACTCGTCATCAGGGAAATGCAAATGAAAACCACCAGGAAAGGTCACCTCACACCTGTTAGAATGGCTGTCATCAAAAAGACAAGAGGTACTGAGCATTGGTAAAGATGTAGAGAAAGGGAAGTCCATGTGCACTGTTGGTGGGAATGTAAACTGGTCCATTATGGGAAGCAGTATGCCTCAAAAAGTTAAAAAATAGAACTATCTTTTGATCCAGCGGTCCTCTTTCTGAGTATGTATCCAAGAGACATGAAAACAGGATATCAAAGAAATTCTGTGCCTGTTTATTGCACTTTATTATTCACAAGAGCCAAAATACAGAAAGACCCTAAGTGTTCATCAGTGGGTGAACAGATAAAGAAGCTGTGGTGTACGTACACAAGAAAGAAGAAACCCCTGCCATTAGTGACAACGTAGGTGGACCTTGCGGGTATTATGCTAAGTGAAATAAGTCAGAAGGAGAAAGACAAACACGACATGGTATTACTTACATGCAGAATCTTAGGAAAAATTCAGACATCTAAGAACAGAGTAGAAGAGTCGTTGCCAGGCACAGGTGGGTGGGGAAAATATGGGGAGGTTAGTTTCAGCTGTAAGATGAGTAAGTTCTGAGGATTTAATGTAAAACATGGTGACTGTAGATGATAACATTGTATTGTATAATTGAAATTTGCTAGGAGAGAACTGAAATGTTTTCACACACACACGCACACACAAAAGGATGAGTATGTGAAATGATGGATGCAGTAATTTACTAGAGGTGGGAGTTCTTTCACAATGTATATGTGTGCCAGATGGCCACAATGTACACTTTAAATACTTTACAATTTTATTTGCAGAAAAAAATCAAGAAGGATACAGTTTGCTAGAAAGAGAAAGAAAAAAAAAAAAAAACACCGTAAGAGCAGCTTGTACATTTTTTTAAAAGGTCAGTTTACAACAGTAAGTAACAGAACAAAAGTGGTGTTTTTTTTAACACTTATTTTTTACATAAGAGGAAAAAAATATGGCAAAGATTTATCTTGGATTAAATTCTGTCCTCTGAGATAGAAATTTCCATTTATTACAATTTCTTTTCAGTTCTAGTTTTCTTGCATTTATTTAACAATTTCTAGGTCATCCTTTCCTACAACATTTTCTCATTTGTTTTCATCTAAAAGTAGACTTTTATAAAATGTGAGCTTCGCATTTTTGATTCACTAATAGACAGTTGACCTATATATTTATATTTAGGCTACAGAATTTTGTTACCATTTATTTTTTCCTGACACTAAAAAGAAACAGATGAAACAATCTGTAGAAACTTACTCTACAGAGACACCATGTGGTAAGACAAAAATCGCTCCATCTTCCAACTCCAGAAAATTAGACTGATTTCTGGTTTAGATTACAGAGGGGAGATCGGGCCCGGATGGAGCCCGTGTTTGGAAGGTACTTGGGTGGGTCTGAACGTCCGTGGACCAATCTCGGCTGTCAGACCCTTTCTGGACACACAAACACACCACTGTATTGGCTTCAAATCAGCCCCCGTTCTGGGATAATGGTACCGATTCAGGAGAGATGGAGGTTCGAACTGACCTCAAGACCTTCATCATTGGACGTATTTGTTTCATTTTGTTAGGATTCTCTTTAAAGAAGTCACAACATCTTGTGCTGACATTCTGTCCTTTTCTTTCTTTCTTTCTTTCTTTTTTTACAGTCTTACCAGTGCATAATTTCTCACTCTCAATTGTCCTCTGTTTTCCTTCATACTCTTTCCCCAGAGGGAATTCAGTAGCACCGGAGTGTGTCTTGAATATATTCCCCAATGGTCAAATAAACAAAACTATTACAAAAAAATTCTCCCTTGCATAAATCAAACTGGCTTTTCAAAGTTCATGCCTTTGGCACGATTGTGTTAGATCATAAAGTCTTAGCAAGCAGGGATGATGCAAGCTTTGATCAACATTGGTTCAAGCCATGTGATGAAATCTTAGTATATATTGACTATTTTTACCCATTAACACAGTCTCATTTATTTAAATGCACTATTTTCCTTCTTATTTCCTTAATATACTTATTATGAGGAGTAGGAGTCAACAGGAAGACATTTTTTCTTGCACTGATTTCTTGGAGAATAATGATTAATATCACTATTTGCCCTCTCCTTTTCCATTCTTAGGCAGGGAGAAATATTTTCTCCATTAACAAAATATTTCTCTATTATTTCCAGCAGGATTCTTTTTCAGGTTGCCTTTTGGTTATTAACTACTCTGTTTGTAACCATCTCAAGAAATAGCATGCTTGCTTCAGCAGCACATATACTAAAATATAAGGAATGATACGGAGATGAGCGTGACCTCCCCCACAAGGGCGACATGCAAATTCCTGAAACGTTCCATATTTTTAAATGAAGTGAGCCAGAAAGAGAAAGAAAAATATCATATGATTTCATTCATATGTGATATCTAAAAAAAAAAAAGACACAAATGGACTTATCTAAAAAACAGAAACAGACTCAGAGACATGGAGAAAAACTTACGGTTATCCGGGGGGAAGGGGGTGGGGAGGGATAAATTGGGAGTTTGAGATTTGCAGATACTAACTAATATATATGAAATAGATAAACAAGTTCATACTGTATCACACAGGGAACTATATTCAATATCTTGTAGTAACCTATAATGTAAAAGAATATGAAAACAAATCTATGTATGTGTATGTATGACTGAAACATGATGCTGTACACCAGAAATTGACACAACATTGTCACCTGACTCTACTTCAATAAAAAAACAGAAATACCATTTCTCCCTTGCTCAGAAGTGCAATCCTGACCTTTTAACTCAATACCTGAGGGAGCTCAAAAATGTGAATGCCATCACCCTGAAGTTTTCTGACGTGATAAATTTATCAGTGTGCACATCCCCTGTTTGAGGGTCTAATGTCACACGTGGATGGACTCAGACTGACACCTGTAGGGAAATATTTTTGTCTTCTTCTTTGAGAACAGCCACCTCATGACACAGTTAATCACATTTCCAATCAAATAGCAAGCTTTCATTGAACAAAGCCGAAGAAATGGGAATTGGGTGTTACTGCCTGTGTAGGAAAGTAAGTGAGGCAGGAACTAGTCAAACCCATTGCATAGACATTGGTAAGAATAATTGAGTTCAGAGAGAAGATGGCAGTTGGCATTCAGAGCAAGGGCTGGACTGAAATCATCAGGGTAGAATGCTGAATAGGGTGAGAAGTTCTTCATAGACAGCCTTCCCAGGATGGGATGCAAAATGAGATGAGAAACTTGACGTAGCTCACATTCTTTCTCTGTTTTGTGAAAGTCAGCATCTCAGCTATGCATGGTCTAAAACACTGATTTGATCACCATTCCTGAACTTTCTGAGTCTCCTTAGAGCTTTCTTTTCCTCATCAGTGGTGGATGAATATTTATTGTTGTTTCAAGACCCCCAGGGACAGGAGGGCACTCGCTGCAGAAGGTCTGAGACAGCCCGTTGTGTCTGCAGAGTTCTCTTAGAATCAGGGAGGAAACTGAACACTCAGAGGCAGACATGGGATAGAGAGAGGACCAGACCTGGTGAGGAAGGTGCCTTGAGAGGCTTGTGGACAGGAGGTGGGAGAGGGTCTCCAGCAAAAGGTCCATTGCAGACAAGAGTAGAGCTGAGAATCACAGACCACGGACTTGAACGAGGTGAGCAGTGGGGGACTGCAGAAAGTGCAAGCGATGGGGACTACAGGACTGAGTTCTGGGCTCGGTCCTGTCACCAGTTCTCTGTGTGACTTGAGGCATATTCTCTAACTTTACCAATGCTCAGTTAGCTTTGTCATCTGTAAAATAAATGGAAGCACTAAGTTCCATTACAGTTTGAAAATCTGTGGTTCTATGTTATGTCTTATTTGGAGCCATCATGCTGTCACAAAGGAATGAGGCTGCTTACAGAACATTAGAATGCCGTTGAAAATGAACACACTAGATCAATCCTTTTGACACTGATGGTTCGTTAGCAATTTAACAGCCGTACTTAGCAAATGAATTCATGAGAAAGATAAAGAGAACGTTTAAATACGCTCGATTAAGAAACGCTTTCTATTTGAAGTGTTGACAGTAACGATAGATTAGAAAAGTTACTTAAACAAGTAACTTGTGTATCTAAAACATATATAACAGAGGAATATATCCATTTTAGATCTTTTTTGCTTTCTATTTTTAAAAAGCTACTATTACTTACATGTAAACAAAATGCTTAGAACAAAAGCACTAAAAAGTTTCCCTTATTTGCAAAGGAAAAATTTTCCCTTTTATTTATTTATTCTTTCTTTATTTCATTTGCCTTTTATTTACTGAAATCGTACTGCAATTCTACTGAAAGTGAATGTGGGGCATGTGGTCCCCCACCTTCTGCCCCAGAAGGCATCTCCTAGGTGTTTTAACAAAATAGGAATAGAGAGAAAAGCAGGAATCACTCAGAGAAAACGTGGAGAGCCCACTTGTATGATATGGCACCGAGGTGGCAGGAACAGCTGCACAGCAGCTTAATCCCTGTGACAGGCCCCAAGCTCTAAAATGGTGGCTGGCACTCCGATGAGATTGCCGAGCAGCCAGATGCCACAGCTGGGAACGTTGTCCTTGTGGTTCAGACGAAACTGATCCAGAAAGTGGCGCTCCAATAACTCCTTGGAGCCCGTGGGAGGCTTTCCACGGAGAGTTGAAATCTCTGATCGAGGGTGAGTTTCAACGGGTAATGCGCAGGGATGAGCGACAAGGCTAACAATTGTATTAGAAAAAGCAAGTGAAGAAGGAACTGAAAATATTGCTCCCAGCAGGGAAAGTGGGAAGCAGGATCTGGTTTTTAAATCACGGAGGATTAGCAGGATATAGGGGTTGTGATGGTATCAGGTTGACGAAGGCTCTGAATGTTGCAGGGCTGCTTACCTTTTCTCTAAAGTAGCTGGTGGTATTTTTGCCAGAGACAGTGAGGAAAACAAGGGGGAGATTATGTGAACTAAAAGAGATGATGAAGAATTCCTTCATGATAATAAAGGAATTCGTAAGTGCTCACTGAGCGTGTGCAACGCATGTGAGCCTGTGTTACCGGCTGCGTGAATGTCAGCATCTACAGTATAGACTAGTGCACTCTATGTACCATGTATAACAATACTGTGCAGTTTGTGCACAATGTTTAAGACCCTGTGTGAAGAACAGGATGGTCTGAGTCTTTGATATAATCCCTATGAATTTAGTCTGTAAATATAGTAATGGTAGACAGCATTGCCCCCCAACTCTTGACTCTGATTCTCAGAACTTGTGACACTATGGCCTCACGTTGCAAAAGGGACTTGCAGATGTGATGAACGGTATGGAATTTGAAGTGGGGAGTTATCCTGATTTATCGGGTTGGGTTCACTCTAAGTACGTAAGTGCTTAAGAGCAGACAACTCCTCTGGCTGGGTCCGTGGGATGAGATAGAAGGAGAGTTTGAAGCATGAGAGGGACTCAGCTCATCCTGGCTGGCTTCAAAGTGGCAGGAAGGAGGCCATCAGTCAAGGATGGCAGAAGGGCCCTCAGCTGACAGACAGCAGGCGTCTCAGTCCTGCGCCCACAAGGAAATGAATTCCATCAAGTTGAGCGAACGAGGAAGTGGATTGTTCTCTGTAGCCTCCAGAACGGAAGGTAGCCCTGCTAACACCTGGGCTTTTGCCTTGTGAAGGCTGTGTAATTCTTTTGACAGATAAGATGATAAGATAATCAATTTGTGTGGTTTTAAGCTGCCATGTTTGTGATTATTTTCACAGGAGCCACAGAAAACAAAAGCAATCTCTAAGTTACTAAATGCTTAATAAGTTAAAAATACAAGGGACAAATAGCAAGGTAAATAGTGATATGTTGAAATGATCCAGTCTCTGATTATCTACTGAATTAGCAGCTTAAATGAGAGCAAGTTATTTGAGATCATGTAGGATGCAGTTGGGCTGAGAAGATTTTTATGGGAAATAGATTAAGGACACAATTGGAGGGATATGTAGACCTTTGATGAGAAGAAGGTGAAGTCTGTGAAAAACTGTGTGTGGGAGAATGACAAGAGGAAATACATCTGTAGGAAAAGTCTGAGATGTTTTGTGGGGGAAATAGGAGAGAGAGCCATTTTTTGATATGTAGGAACATAAAACAATAAGGAAATATCGATTTGGGACAGATTGTAGAGAGTGTTGTGCTTTCTTGTTATGCCAGAGAAAAGCTTTTTAATTTTGAAGATATGCATGTAAAAGTATCTGAGACTCAAGAAATACAGAACTATGCATTTTAGCTCTACCATGGTGGTTCAGCATTACTATGAAGTAGATGTGTAATGGCTTAATTTTTGGTGGCATTAAATTATCACTAAGGCATCACTAAAATTACTGTTCCTTTGCAACTCTCATGGCTATTCCTGGATTTCTGTCTCTTTCTCATGCTCATGGGAACGCCTAGAAATGTAACATTCCCATGAGTTTCAAGGAAGAGCTACCCCCCTCAGCTTTATGCTTCCAATATCTGTTGCATATGCTTGTGTTAGAACTCTCACTACCACCATGTTTTAATTATGTGTGTACATGTCCATCTTCTTAACTCCCATTTTCCTTAGAGTTAAACAAAAATAACATAAGAGCTATTATTATTTAAACAATTATTAAAGAAGGAACTTTACATATATTATTTAATCTTTAAATTATCTTTTTTTGCAGAATGAAGTTATTAAGTTTAAAATTTTTAATTTATTTATTTTTAATTTTTTTTAAATGGAGATGCTGGGGATTGAACTCAGGACCTTGTGAATGCTGAGCACACACTCTACCACTCTATCCTCCCCCCTCATTTAATCTTTACAAATCAATAAAGTCAAGTTGTTAAAAAGACTTTATTTTTAGAGCAGTTTTAGATTCATAGCAAAATTAAGATGAAGGTACAAAGATTTCCCACATACTTTGTCCCCACACATGCATAGCCTCTCCCGTAATCACCAGCCCCCCGAGATGGTAAATTTGTTACAGTTGATGAACCTGGGTTGACATATTATCATCACCCAAAGTCCGTGGTTTGCAGCCGGGTTCACTCTTGGTGCTGAACATTCTGTGGATTTGGACAAATGTGTAAGGATGTGTATCCATCATTACTGCTTGCGCAGGGTATTTTCACTGCCCTAAAAATCCTCTTTACTCTGTCTGTTCACCCCGCCTCCATCCAACTCCTGGCAACCTCTGCCCTTTTTACTGTCTCCATCATTTTCTCTTTTCCAGGGTGTCATATAGTTGGAATCACATAGTATCTGGCCGTTTCAACAATTGTGGTCCTTGGTGTTTCCCCAAAGGAGCTGAAAAATGTCCATGCAAAAAGCAGCACAAAGATGTTTATAACAACTTTACTCATAATTACTAAAACTTGGAGGTGACCGAGATGTTCATCAGGTGAATGGATAAATAAAACCGTGATCCATCCAGAGGATGTAATATTGTTTGATGCTTAAAAGAAATGAGCTATCAAGCTGTGAAAAGACATGGAGGAATCTTAAATGTGTATTCCTAAGTGATAGAATGAAGCAAAGGTTTACTTTTTTCATTTTAAATCTTTATTATTGAAGTAATAATAAATACTGTAAAAGTTTCTGGAATCCAATGTAGGTTACACTGAAATGTAGCAGTTCCCCAACCTGCAGCCCTACCCTGTAATTCTATGCTCAGAAACACCTTTTAAACTATTTCTGCTTTTAGGTTCTTAGTTCATTGCCTCCATATAGCTTAATAATGTACCTTCAAGCCCACTTGTGGATTCATCAAATTCGGACTTTATTTATTGGCTACTGTGCAAGATGCAGAATGTTAACATCCTACTTTTAAATCATTTGCTTGTACTTCTATTTTCTGTTCCAGTCCTTGTGGCCGACATCTCCACTCCCTTTTAGAGGAGAGAAGTGTGTGTGTCCCACCCCGCCCTCTGTCTTGTCTCACTTCCACGTTCCAGCTTGTTAGTGACACTGTTAGTGACACTCAGCGGGCTCTCTTCTCTCTTTCAGAAACTGAAAAAATATAATTGAGTAGAAATAATCCAATGGAAGGACCGGAAAATCAAGTTCAAAGAACTCTCTAAAAAAAAGCACAGCAAAAAGACAGAGAGGCAGTGCAAGTGAAATAAAACAGATGACATCGTGGCTAACCCAGGTGGTCCTTTATCTAACCAATAAGGATCCGGAAAGAGAAAACGCAGACTGTAAGTCTGCTACATTTTATTAATACATCTATTCCTGAAAGCTGATACTCAGCAAGCAGCGGGTACATTATTTGGCTGTAAATATTCACCTGAGAATCATTTCTTTCCTAAAATGACTCATATCCTAACTCTAGAAGCATAGTCTTTCTTACAAGGAGGTGAAATGAGCCTTTGCCACCTTCTCAAGCTCTTTTATTTTATTTATTTTTATTTTTCCTTTATTAACTTTCTTAGGAATAATTGACATGTGTAATTATCTATATGTAAAGAATGCAGGGTGATGGTTTGATATAATATCCACTGTAGAGTGATTACCAAGATCAAGAAAATATTCGTTCATCCTCTCACAGAGTTAACATAGTTAACACTTTTTTTAGTGAGAATGCCTAAGATCTACTGGCAGCAACTGTCAAGTATACAATACCGTATTACTCACCACAGTTCTGTTATTTTTTAACCGTTTTAGTCACACCAGCACTTTGCTTCCCACAGACACACTACAGAGCCCTTCAACTCCTGGCTCTGGTGTGTGGGATGACGGGTCTCCCAGAAGCCTCCTCCATCCCCCCCGGGTTGTGTCCCCTTCCCCAAGTCCCATGTCTGACTATTCCTTGGTCCACTCCTTCCTTTTGCTTCTAAATAACTTCAGGTAGCTTCCTAAGAGAGGGTGAGGGTGAGAGGTTGGAGGGCCAACACTCCCAGTTCTTGCATACCTGAAGTGTTTTTCTTTTTCATTTAATTTCATGGATATACTTGCATTTTGGAATTTAAGCCCCAATTGGTTTTCATGCGAAACTCGTTAACTTTTCCTCTGTTGTTTCCTGGAATCCAGTTTATCAATGAGACATATTATGTTAGAATGATATCTATTTCTTTGTAGTGGCTTTCTTTTTTTTTTTTCCTACTTAAAAGCATTTAGGACTTTACCTCTGAGGCTTTACAATGTTATTTAAGAACATTTCCAGATGCGCCATCCATTGTATTGGAGATTTTTCAGCCTAAAGAGTTGCACTCAGCATTACTATTTTTTACCTCTTTTATTATCCCTTCCTATAGTCTTTCCCTTTTTTCCCCTTTTATTCACTTCTTTTAATTCTCTCTATTTCCTATTTCCAGATACCTGTTGGTTAAAAGTTAAGTGGTGCTTAGAGAAAAACTCAAAATAAAAGAGTAAAAGAAAAATTTTAAGATTAAAAATAAGGCTAGACAAAGATTTATCAGGAAAACAAACATAAAGCAAATGTTACGTGATTAATTTCAAACAGAATAGAATTAAAATACAATATTTATGGAGAATATGATGAACAAGAAAGTTCTGGATTATGTATTTAAATGCACAGAGAAAGATATATTCATCTAAAAATCCAAGCTATTAGGCATAAAAGGAGAAATAATAAACACAGTTATTGTGGAAAACATATAGTTTTTTTGAGTATAAAACTGTAATCCAGGATCAGAATTATATATGCATTAATATTTAATCCTACAATGATGCTAAACAGATACTATTTTCTCATTTTAAGAAGAAAATTTAGCGGTGGAGATTTTAACTAATGTTCCAAAGGGTTAAATAACAAAGAAGTACCAGAATCTGGATTTCAAACCCAAGTTTATCAGATCTTGGAGGTTGGGGTTCTGATACTCTGAAGTTCTGACTTTTCTCTCTTTCCACAGATGAAACAAACAAAACTCAAAACACGGAGGTGGTGAATGATGATTGCTTGACTTAAAAGGTCTATCTGTCAAACTTTCAACTCAGTCAAGTGCTAATACAGTCAGTTTTTTTTGTCAGATATTCTTTGTACTGCAGAGTTCTAGGAGTCTTGAAAAAATGCACAGCATCATGTATTCACCAGTACGATACCACACAGAAAAATTTCACAGCCCCCAAATCCTCTGTGCTTCACCTAGTTAACCCTCCCAACTCCTCAAGTCCCTGACAACCGCTCATGTATTTTCTGTCTCTCTGCTTCCATCTTGTCATTATTTCACATGAAGAGAATCACACAGCACACATCCTTGTGAGACTTCTTTCTTTCACTTAAGCAATATGCATTTAAGCAATTGCACATGACATTCACCCACGCTGTTTCATAGATTAACAGCTCATTCTTTTTGTTCATCAAATAATATTCCATAGTATGGATGAACCTCAGTTTGTTTATTCATTTGCTCGTTGGAGGCCACCTTGGATGCTTCCAGTTTTAGGGTGTGCCCTGATTTTTAGAGGTTACCAGTGAATATTCACATTCATAGGTCCCAGGTGGAAGGTAGGACAGCCCTTGTCATAATATCCTGCCCATCACTGGTGTACGTGATTTTCCAAATTACAAATGAGAAGCGACTCAGGTCATTCAGTGTGCATTTTAAAGGTGCAATAAATTATGCTTTGTTGCTAAACAGGAAAGTATGAAAATAAATGAACTGAGCATTCGGGGAAGGAAATTAGAAACAGAGAGAAAAAAAAAGCCAACGGAGGGATGAAAGGGGTTGAGAAAAACAAACACAGACATTAATAAATTGGAAGATGCAAAATTGTAGAAGTGATAAATAACTTCAAGAGATTTTTACTTGCAATAAATCCTATAACATAAGAACAACTTTAGCATATTTGATCAAGAAGAAAGGACAAAATCCTTCAAGCACATGTTAGCAGAACAAAAAAAAGATACATTGTATGCCATGTAAATGGTTTCAGGCTATAGAGAAGAGCTATATATTTCCAGGGTACATTTTATAAAGTCAGAAGGTTACTATGTCAATATCTGACATAGACATTCCCCTAACTATAGAATAACCCAAGTTACTCTTAGGAAAAAAAACTTTAAAAGATGCTAGCAAATTGACCTCAACTGGTTATTAAGAGAAATAGATACAACTTAGTATGTTTTATTCCAGGAGAGCAAGAAGAGTATTAAAATAATACATCATTTCAATATGTTAAAAAAAAATACAATTTTAAGAGGTTCTCTGAGGGCATGAGTTAAGAATATTTACTAACTTTACTAAGGCATAATAATTTCTAAATTTCATTGACTCCTTAAAAATTGTGCCAGGCACTATTCCAAGTGCAGTATACACTTAGCTCACTGAATTTTCAGAAAGCCACCAAAAATAAGTACTGTTACCATTATTTAACTGATTTTACAGAAAAGGAAACGAAGGCACTGATGGTTTAAATAACATAGCGTTGCTCAACTAAGAAAAAGCCAATCAGGACATGAACCCTGGAAACGTGACTCCAGACCTGTGCTCTTATCCACTGGAATCCAGATTCACGAGCATGTTTCTGGTTAAAAATAAGCAGCTACAAAAACCACAAAACCACCACCACTGCCACTGAATCCACTACCATTCAGGACTGGTACCACAGCATAAGATGAGGAGTGGAAATATACCAGAGTAAAGAGGGTCTGTTTCATGAAAAGTGGATGTTGTAGTAAATGATGAAATGCTAAAAGCAGGAGCAGAGCAAGTATGTCCTCTACTTCTATTATTTTATACATTTCCAGAAATATTTAGCAATTGAATGAAAAATGAAACAATTACAACAAAGTATATCTTTTGTAAAAGAAAATATTCACAATAATTTGCATTTGATTTAATGACCTGTCTGGGAAACCTAAGAAAATTACTAGAAAAAATATTAGAAGTAATAAGAGAGATAAATAAACTATCCAGATGGAAAAAAATGCAAAAAAATCCCCAATATTTTTTGTTACTTGGCAATTTTAATGGAAGGAAAAAAGCCCTTTCCCAGTAGCTGATAAATTATAAACTGCTTAAGAATAGTGTGTAGAATCAAAATAAATCCAGCTACAAAACTTGGCTGAAACAGCTAAAAGAAGATGTAAAATACATAATATTGAGTGGAATGACTAAATATCATAAATTATTCCAGTAGTTTATTAGTAAATCAGGAAGCCATGATTTGTGGCATTTGCTGATTTCCAGAGTGTAAAAATTCTCACCTGGTTGACTTCAGGATACAGAAAATTTAAAACCACCTGGCAAAGTTCCTGGGTTATTAACCAATGGGCTTTTCTGAGCTGGTAAGAGCTGACTCCAGGACACAACTGAATTATTCCCAATTTAATTTGTACATTTAATGTAATTACATTCTGAGTTTAGTTTCATTTGAGTCAAGTGAACAATTGGAATTTTAAGGAATATGATGGACTCCCCATCGAAATTCTCCCAGATAATTAGACATATTTTATTTTATAAACCAAGTTTATTGAAGTGTAATTTAAATACTGTAAAGTTCACTCGTTTAAGTATATAATTCTACGAGGTTTGACAAACATAATTGTCTTCTTGAATTGTCTTATTCCTGCCCTTTCATCCTCCTGTGGTTTCTTCTATTACCATTTTCCTATTACCTTTCCCTAAGCCATCCAACACTTGAGAACATTTCAAATAAATGGATAGGTGTTCTTCCAAGTTTCATAGCATTATAGTTAATAAGAAAAAACTGTTCTATGACAGATAAATAAAGATGCCAACTGCTTACTTAAAACTTGATTATTAGTTCTGATTATGCGAGAGTCCTTTCTTTAATTACTATATAATATTTATTGAAGTATAGTCAGTTTACAATGTTGTGTCAATTTCTGGTGATCAGCATAATATTTCAGTCATACATGAATGTACATAGAGTCAGTTTCATATATTACACCATAGATTACTACAAGATATTGAATATAGTTCCCTGTGTTATACAATTTGAACTTGTTGTTTATCTGTTTTATATATATTAGTTAGTATCTGCAAATCTCAAATTCTCAGTTTATCCCCTCCCACCCCCTTCCTCCCTGGATAACCATAAGTTTGTTTTCTATGTCTGTGAGTCTGTTTCTGTTTTGTAAATAAGTTCTTTTGTCTTTTTTTTTTTAGATTCCATCTATAAGTGATATCATACAGTATTTTTCTTTCTCTTTCTGGCTGACTTCACTTAGAAAGATGATCTCCAGGGATACATGTTGCTGCAAATGGCAGTATTTTATTCTTTTTTATAGCTGAGTAGTATTCCATTGTATATTTATACCACAACCTCTTTATCCAGTCATCTTTCAATGGACAGTTAAGTTGTTTCCATGTCTTGGCTATTGTAAATAGTGCTGCTATGAACATTGGGGTGCATGTGTCTTTTTGAATTAGAGTTCCCTCTGGATATATGCCCAGGAGTGGGATTGCTGGATCATATGATAAGTCTATGTTTAGTCCTTTGAGGAATCTCCATACTGTTTTCCATAATGGCTGCACCAAACTACATTCCCATCAACAATGTGTAGGAGGGTTCCCTTTTCTCCAACCCTCTCTAGTGTTTACAATTTGTGGACTTTTGAATGATGGTCATACTGACTGGTGTGAGGTGATACCTTATTGTAGTTTTAATTTGTATTTATCTGATAATTAGTGATATTGAGCATTTTTTCATGGATCAAGGAAGTAAAACACATACACAGAGAACAACAGAACATTGACTAAGGAAATCAAAGATAACTTAAAGAAATGGAAAGCTATCCCATGTTCTTGAACTGGAAGAATTAATATGGTTAAAATGGCCATACAACCCAAAGCAATCTACAGATTTAATGCAATCCATATCAAATTACACAGGACATTTTTCACAGAACTAGAACAAATAATCATAAAATTTTATGGGATCACAAATGACCCAGAATTGAAAATGCAATACTGAAGAAAAAGAATGAAGCTGGAGGAGTAACCTTCCTAGATTTCAGAGAATACTACAGAGCTACAGTAATCAAAACAGCATGGTATTGGTACAAAAACAGACATATGGATCAATGGAATAGAATAGAAATAAACCCATAGAACTTTGGTCAAGTAATTAACATTTTCTGACATAAATCTTTTCTTTTGGATTTGCTAGAAATTGCAGCCTTTTTAAAAATAAATGTTTACACTTTAATCTCTGGACCTTTTATGTTTTATGTGATTTCATGACCTGTGAGCTGCTGTGCAGACAGCAAACTCAGATGCATGCAGCTCTTGAATGTTATGAATCTTAAGGTTGATCTGTCAGTGGGGGCTGGGGAGATTTTTTTTTTCTATTTTCTAATGATTGTGATAGTGTCCTCTTTTATTCTATGACCTTTCCCTCTTCTTTACAGACACATTTAGAATTTCTCCCTAGTAATTCTGCAAGGGCCTCTTTTAAAAAGTCCTCTAAACTACTCTATTCCTAAGTAAATGTCTGTTTTACAGTCATGTTACGTATTTGAACCCCAAGTGAGGAGAATATCCAAATTAAAAATATATTGACATTTGCATCTAAAAGGGGAGTTATAAATGTGCCATGCTGTGGATATTTTGTGCATTCATTGTTCCTCCTGTTAAGGTGACCTCAAGCTAAACTTGCAGAATTGTTTCATCAAAGAGTGCTAAAGATTTTAATACATAACCACAAATTTGTTCTGAAAACTGTGCTGTTAAATTCCCATCAGTATATAAGAAAATATTTCTCAATTTTCTTGCATAGCTTTGCTTCCTGTTTGAAACTTCCATGCTTAAAACAACTCTGATTAGCAGTAGCTGCAGGATAAATGTTGGCTGAACTAAGGTGAAACAAAAATATCTTTGCCAAGGAGATGTAATTTAAAGCAGGGATGCTTGTGTTATTAGATTAAAAGCAAAAATAACTTCAAAATGAAATGGATATTATTTTCCACCTGATAGGTATATTACACCATACTACAATGAAAAATTGCTTAAAATGAAATTTAGACTCTCACATTGTGCTGATACAGAGAAAATATATTTCTGAATAAAATGATATCTATAAAGTATTAATGTAATGAACTTCCTATTTAAGAATTAGAGTCTGGCACCATTTTATGAAAATAATCGGTCAGACTCTGCCAGTCCCCTTTTGCACTTTTTATCACACGTGTCAATTCTCATTAATTTCTCCTACGTGAACTTTGGGGGATTTTTCTAACAATCGATACTACTTTATTACTCAGTGCATTCCTATTTCTCATAAACACACAGTCAACAAAAAATCTCTACCCAGATGAACAAAAGAAGAAATCTAACAATAATCATCAGAATTATTGAGTATCCTGAGAGCTGGCAAATTTATGAGCAGTAAGTAACTAAGGACAAATATATTTCATTGCATCTGACAAGTTACACACCCTGGATCTGGACGGGGGAATAGCCTCACTCACCTGTTTAACCAGCTGAATGGATTGGTCCTTATTTATGATGAGATCTCTGTTAAGAAAGACTCAGAAGCAAATCCAGATCCATAGAGATGACTTAATTATTTCTGATAAAAGAGCCAATTTTGTCCAATGAAGAAAATTATTGTAGATTTTAAAATTCAACTACAAATCTGACCTGAGTTGCAGTATTGCATGCACTACATAAAATGGAAAGTTGATTCAAATATCTTGAAAATTGGGACCCCAAATACTTTAAACTACCGAGGAAAATTCAAGCAAATGTAAGTGTTTTGTGCCAGTTCACTGGAAACTTGCTTCAGTGCTTAAGTCGTCTATGTCTGTGTGGAAAACTAGAACATCATAAAATATAATGGCTTTATCTAAAAAATGGTTTAATAGGGAAAGAAATGAAAAGGGGCTCTTGGGGAAAAGCTCAATGTTTCAAACAAACTCTGTGTGAAATGACTAAGGTGAAACAGATTTTAATCTTCTAAAGTCTCTTTGCCTCTGTAGTGTTAGCCAAAAAGATGGATAAAGACTTGAGGTAAAAAGCAATGACTCCATTTTTATGCTCAAACAATCTTAGGTCTGGTTCTCTGTTCAGCTTGATAACAAGAATCATCTTTCCTTTTGCCTACGTCAGACGCCTAACAGAAATTTCCCTTTGGAGTCTCTCAGTCTTGCTTTTGTGTGTTCTTTTTTTTTTCTATACATGGCTTGTTTGGAAGAGTTATCTGTCTTTTTTTGTAACCAGGTAACTTCCCTTAGGTGCTTTTGTAAGCATAGCTATTCTGCAAGTCTATTGCAGAGACAAACCATCAGAAAAGAATGATGGGAAGCCGAGAGCCAAGAGTGAATTGTTAAAAAGAAAAAAAAAAAAGGAAACCAAGACCCCCTGAGCCATACCCTCTTGATCTGAATGAAAACTTTTAAATTCATTTTATATTTTATTCAGATTCAAACTCCCAGGGCTGAAATAGTCAACTTTGAAGAACACTTTTCAAAATAAATCAAAAATAGGCAAAAAAAAAAAGGGGGGTGGGGCTTGCATGTGTGTTGCTGTTTTCAGAGATGTAAACAATTTTATAAATCATCTCAGTTTTGTTTTTAAGAAACATTGTCTCCACGTAGAAAATTTCAAGTGTCTTCATTATTCATATTAATTTAAAAATCTAAATTATACAAATGCATGAATGGAAAATAAAATAGCATGAAAGCTCTGGCTATGAAAAGCAACAGTTTCTGAATGTACCCCTTCCCTCCCAGGCCTGCGTCCAGAGGCAGAGATGCTCAGTGGTTTCCTCTGTTATGGTTCACTTCTGCCACTCTTTTCTTAGCTACTGGAGATTTGACTGTCAATTTCCTGTAATAATGCATCAGATTCATAAAAAGCCCACAAATGCTAAATGCTGGAGAAAAGGGAGCCTTCCTACACAGCTGGTGGGAATACAGTTTGGTGCAGCCATTATGGAAAGCAGTATGGAGATTCCTCAAAAACCTAAAAATAGATTTACCATGTGATCCAGCAATCTCACTCCTGGGTGCGTTCTGGAGGGAACTCTAATTTGAAAAGACACATGCACCCCAATATTCATAGCAGCACTATTTACAATAGTCAAGACATGGAAACAACCTAACTGTCCATTGACAGATGGCTGGTTAAAGAAGCTGTGGTATACTTATACAATGGAATACTACTCAGCCATAAAAATAATAAAATAATGCCATTTGCAGCAACATGAATGGACCTGGAGATCATCTTTCTAAGTGAAGTAAGCCAGAAAGAGAAGAAAAATATCATATGATATCACTCATATGTGGAATCTAAAAAAAAAAAGAGAGAAAAAAAGAGGACCCTAATGAACTCATCTACAAAACAGAAACAGACTAACAGACATAGTAAATAATCTTATGGTTAGTGGGGAAAAGGGAGTAGGAAGGGATAAATTTGGGAGTTTGAGATTTGCATATTATAACCACTATACATAAAAATAGATAAAAATCACATTTATTCTGTATAGCACAGGGAACTAAGTTCAATATCTTATAATACCCTTTAATGGAAAATAATATGAAAACCAATACATGTATGTATATGTATAACTGAAACATGATGTTGTACACTAGAAACTGACACATTGTAACTGAATATACTTAAAAAAAACTGAGTAACTGGATATAACTAGTGAATTACAAGAAAACTGTAATATATTGATTTAAATAAAGCATTTTCTATTATGCATTTTAAATCTGAAAAACAAACAAAAAACCCCATCAGATTCAGCTCACTTTCCATTGCCCCAACTTTACTTAGCTGCTTTGCCTCATGTTGCTGTTTTAGTTCCTCAGTGGTTTACCAATGCAATCAGTAGGATACATCATATATGTACTGCACTTAACCTTGATCTCTTGTTCTGTTAGTTAGAGTCAATATCTCTTGACTACTCACTTTATCAGATAAGAAAATTAGTGCCTCTACCCGTCCTTTTCCCTCTCCTTTCCTCCTTCCATAACTGAGCAGGATCCTATGGGACCTTCCTAGGACAGGCTCCCCTCTGTCCTCCGTCTGCCTTTTGTTTATAGAAAAGCTGGAGTCTCTCAGGCCTCCCCTGAGTCACAAAAGTCTGGCTCAAGAAGTGAAGTAAGCCAGGAAGAGAAAGAGAACACTTTGTGGAATATGTATATATAAAGACAAATGGACTTATTTACAAAACAGAAACTGATTCACAGACGTAGAAAACAAACTTATAGTGACCAGTGGGGGAAGGGGGTGGGAAGGGTAAATTGGGAGTTTGAGATTTGCAGGTAATAACTACAATATATAAAAGAGATAAACAACAAATTTCCTCTGCATAGCACAGGGAACTGTGTTCAGTATCTTGTAGTAAACTACAATGAAAGGAATATGAAAAGGAATCGCTGTATGTATATGTATGAATGAAGCATTGTGCTGTTCACCAGAAATTGGCACAGCATTGTAAACTGACTATACTTCAATTAAAAAAAAGAATGAATGATTGAAAGGATGTGAACATGTAGGGACAAAAAATAGCAATTGAGCTAGGAGAGCTGATGACAGTTTAAACAATTGATGAGTCATATAGCAGTCACAGAATCTTTCATTCCTCCCTGAAGGACTTAGATAACAGTGTCTGATGCACATTCCTGAGCTGTTTTGCAGATACTAAAACCCCCACCAGATGGAAAAATTAATTGCATGATGGCCATGAACCCATATCCCCCAGACCAGCTGGAGCCTGAGAACTGACAATGTTAGCCCCTGTGACACCGCCCTGTGACCACACCATCAACCAGAGAGTTGTGCGTGAGCTGAGCACATACCCTCAGCTCCCCTCCCTCACTTTGCCTTTGAAAATGCTTCCCCGAAGGGGAGGGCATAGCTCAAGTGGTGGAGCACGTGCTTAGCAGGCACAAGGTCCTGGGTTCCATCCCCAGTGCCTCCCCCAAAATAAATAAATCTAATTACCTCCCCCTCAAAAACCAAACAAGCAAACAAACAAGGCTTCCCTGAAAGCCACTGGGGAGTTCAGGTCTTTCAAGCATCAGCAACTCATACTCCTTGTTTGGCACCTGCAATACACAAGATGCGCTGCCTTCGCCACAACCCGGTATCAGTAGATTGGCTTAAAAAAAAATTGAAGTAAAGAATATGAAAACGGGTATAAGTAGATTGGCTTTGCTGCAGGCAGGTGAGTAGATCCAAGTTTGGTTTGGTAACACTTGAGCTTCCCATTTATATCAATCTAGTTTTAAACTGGCAAGTTTGAAAACACGTGCTGTTTTATAACTATGATGAGTGTTTCCATATTTTTTAACTGGCTGATCTTCAAAGTGGAAAGCTAGTAATTGCCATTTATATTATTATGTCTATTTTGTCATTATGACCGTGGGAATAATATTCCTCATTTCATTGCAAGTGGTCTGCTAGGACTGCTTTTCTTTCTCAGTGGTTCCAGTGTCACTACTTCTGTTTCAAAGATGATGCTTCACGTGGGTTTTTCCCATTCCCCATCAGTGATTCCACCTTAGAATTTCCCCATAGTTAGACTGTGCCTCATGCTTCGAACCCCCATGTTGGTTTACTCTGCTGTTTGCATCAATGTTCTCAGCAAATCGGGCTCTCCCCTGTGATGTGGTTTCCTAGAGAGCAGAGGCTCATCTCTGCTGGGGATGTGGTGCCCGGTGGGCATTTACAGTAAATGCACGGCGCGTGGTGAAGAGCTCTGGGACAGAGCAGTCAGCCAGGGTTCCCCGGACATCACCACTCTCCCCAGTGAGACAGACGAGGATCTGCTTGTCCCAGGGTTTGCACGAGGACTCTGGGCCTGATGTGTTGTCACTTACCAGGTGTGTGATTTCAAGCAAGCTGTATAATCTTCTGGGCCATATCTATAAAATGGAAATGCTAATAACACAATCTCACAGTGTTGTGGTGAGGACTGAATTTTTATATGTATTACATATACATAAATACATGCTCAAAATTGTCCCTAGCGTATAAAATCTAAGGGTTGACTGTTAATAAACATGTAATATAATATAATATAATATAATATAATATAATATATCATCACTATATAAATTACCTAATTTTTCTTCATCTATAAAACAAAAATTTTAATCATTTACATTTACACATAGGGTTGTTCTATGATTTAAAGAAATAAATGTACGTAAAAGAATCAGAAGAGTGACTGGAAAAGTAAGAATGCAATAAACATTGGTCATCACTAAAATTCATAATTAACATGTCAGTGATTCTTAGAGGTGTTTCAAGGGAATTTTGTGACTTATTTTATATATTTTATCCTTAACTCTCTTAAGAACCCATCCTCCTAAAAGTTCCTTTTGTTTCATACTGGCTGTCTTACTAAATTTTTTTTAAATTTCAGTTACCAACTATCTTATTGGCTTCAAGTTGCTTCTATATGGACACATGAACCTAAATCATATTGCATATAAAAGGATTACAGAAAGTCATTTCTGGGTTTATTTTGATAGCATCCAAGCTAAACATCGGCTCCATTATTTTTAGGGAATAAATAATCACAGTGGTATTTTTTTCATTTCAGGATAACTTGATAGCTTCTAAAAATATTTTCAACTGCATCATCTCATTTTATTATTTTTTAACATTTTTTATAGATTTATAATCATTTTACAATGTTGTGTCAAATTCCAGTGTTCAGCACAATTTTTCAGTCATTCATGGACATATATACACTCAATGTCAAATTTTTTCTCTGTGAGTTATCATAACATTTTGTGTATATTTCCCTGTGCTATACAGTGTAATCTTGTTTATCTATTCTACAATTTTGAAATCCCAGTCTATCCCTTCCCACCCTCCACCCCCCTGGTAACCACTAGTCTGTATTCTCTGTATGTGAGTCTATTTCTGTCCTGTATTTATGCTTTGTTTTTGTTTGTCTGTTTGTTTTTGTTTTTGTTTTGTTTTTTAGATACCACATATGAGCAATCTCATATGGTATTTTTCTTTCTCTTTCTGGCTTACTTCACTTAGAATGACATTCTCTAGGAGCATCCATGTTGCTTCAAATGGCATTATGTTGTCAGTTTTTATGGCTGAATAATATTCCATTGTATAAATATACCACCTCTTCTTTATCCAGTCACCTGTTGATGGACATTTAGGCTGTTTCCATGTTTTGGCTATTGTAAATAGTGCTGCTATGAACATTGGAGTGCAGGTGTCATCCTGAAGTAGATTTCCTTCTGGATACAAGCCCAGGATTGGGATTCCTGGGTCATATGTTAAGTCTATTCCTAGTCTTTTGAGGAATCTCCACACTGTTTTCCATAGTGGCTGCACCAAACTTCATTCCCACCAGCAGTGTAGGAGGGTTCCCCTTTCTCCACAGCCTCTTCAGCATTTGTCATTTTTGGATTTTTGAATGACGACCATTCTGACTGGTGTGAGGTGATACCTCATTGAAGTTTTGCTTTGCATTTCTCTGATAATTAGTGATATTGAACATTTTTTCATGTGCTGTTTGATCATTTGTATGTCTTTCTTGGGGAATTGCTTGTTTAGGTCTTCTGCCCATTTTTGGATTGGGTTGTTTATTTTTTTCTTATTGAGTCATATGAGCTGCTTATATATTTTGGAGATCAAGCCTTTGTCGGTTTCACTTGCAAAAATTTTCTCCCATTCCATAGGTTTTCTTCTTGTTTTATTTCTTGTTTCCTTTGCTCTGCAGAAGCTTGTAAGTTTCATTATCTAATTCTTTTTTAAGGAAGTAATTATCGATCTTTACTTCTTTTTCTAATCTGTAACAAATTGTGTCAGCATCATTTGTTTAAGAAATCTTTCCCTCATCTGTTATTTTTTATCCCTGTATTTTTAAAATAAGGTAGTATCCAGGGACTTAGCAATATCCACAAAGCATGGCTCCAAAAATCTACTCTATTGTGTTTCTGAATTTACCTGTATTCACAACATGTGCATTTCTGTTAAAAATGGCTTCCCTCCAACTGATAGACACAGATTGATGGCAATCAAAAAAAAATTATTATGGGGCTGTTGAATCTAGGTCTCAAATGATGAAAATATTCTCTCCATGAAGAAAGTCAAAGAAAGGGTGAAGAAGAGGAGGGGCTGAAGAGAAAGGGAAACATCCTGTGTGTTCTGGCTTCCATATTATTTAGCTCAAAAAGAATATATTCTTAATAACTATCAAATAAAATAACATTTCTCAATGTCATATTATAGAAGATTATGCATATCATGTTTCTGAAGCTCCCACGGGGAGCTTTTGTGGACTTACAGGAAAAGCCTCATGACCTGGACAATGGGAGAGGATCTGGGGCTTAGACCCTAACAAAGACATCACCGTGTAGCACTACTGTGTGATAACATCCCCAACACCACCTCAGGCTATCATGAAAAACAGGGTTCCTGGGCGAGCATTTAGGCAGTAGAACAGAGATTCCAAACAGAAAGGCCAGAGTCATCCGTCCATTTAACACCAAGACAGGTAGTGGACACATGGCCGGGTATCATATGGAAGAGGTCAAACCTCTGCAGATATCAATTCAGGATGATTCAAGTTAAAAATATTTTGAAAAATCTCACAAGCCAAATATAATTCTCGATGACCTGAAGTATAACAGTAAGATAACCAGTGTGTGTAAGATAGACAAGCCCACCCTCCTACACTGCTGGTGGGAATGCAGTTTGGTGCAGCCACTATGGAAAACAGTGTGGAGATTCCTCAAAAGACTAGGAATAGACTTAACATATGACCCAGGAATCCCACTCCTGGGCTTGTATCCAGAAGGAACCCTACTTCAGGATGACACCTGCACCCCAATGTTCACAGCAGCACTATTTACAATAGCCAAAACATGGAAACAGCCTAAATGTCCGTCAACAGGTGACTGGATAAAGAAGAGGTGGTATATTTATACAATGGAATACTACTCAGCCATAAAAACTGACAACATAATGCCATTTGCAGCAACATGGATGTTCCTGGAGAATGTCTTTCTCAGTGAAGTAAGCCAGAAAGAGAAAGAAAAATACCATATGAAATCGCTCATATGTGGAATCTAAAAAACAAAAACAAACAGACAAACAAAAACAAAGCATAAATACAGGACAGAAATAGACTCACAGACAGAGAATACAGACTTGTTGTTACCAGGGGGGTGGAGGGTGGGAAGGGATAGACTGGGATTTCAAAATTGTAGAATAGATAAACAAGATTACACTGTATAGCACAGGGAAATATACACAAAATGTTATGATAACTCACAGAGAAAAAATTTGACATTGAGTGTATATATGTCCATGAATGACTGAAAAATTGTGCTGAACACTGGAATTTGACACAACATTGCAAAATGATTATAAATCAATAAAAAATGTTAAAAAAAAAGATAGACAAGCACACAGGGATGGAAGTATGAGAAAGCTTTGTCACAAGCAGAACAGCTCAGGGGACCACATCAGAACAAAGATGAGCCCCTTTGCTGGATGAGAATAACTGGAAACGATCATCCAAACACAAAGTATATCTGGTATTTGTAATTACATTTATATATTCTTTTATCCCAAGCTGCATAACGTATTTTTAAAGTCTATTTTCAAATAATCTTTTAAAAATAACCCTTAAGACCTAAAATAAACAAGTTTTCCACCGTTTTCCTATATGACTATCTAGAAAGAACAGCCCTTCGCTATCTGCTATAATCAAGATCCCTTCACCCAATGAAGTGAAAATTATCCAAGAATATAACCTTGAGAATGTTTATTAAAGTATCTTATTTTGCTATCTGTGTCATTCTGCAACAGGAAATCCCTTTAATTTAGATATTTTCTCAGTTAGAATATTGTGTGATCACTTCTAACTTATATATCTTTTCATGTTTTTTCCTCTTTCTTCTAAGTGGAAGCAGAATCTTCCAGACTCAACTTTACAATCACCATTCCAGACAGCATTTCTGAATAAGTCATATTTTAATATTGCTTCCTCACTTTGAATAAATCATGGATCTTTTCACTATACTTAAAGTAAAACTTGATAAATATTTATTGATCACTTAAATATATCAGGCACTGTGATTAAGAATTTAAATAAATAATTAAATTTCATCCTTTAAACTATCTTTTTAAAATGCACTACTATTAGCCCCATGTTAGATACAAGAAAACTGAAACATACTGATGTTAAATTAAGTTTGGGGGTCATCGACTGCTATGGGCTGAATGCTTGTGTGCCCAACCCCACAGTTCATCTGTTGAAATCCTGGTGCCTGTGGGAGGTGATTAGGTTGTGAGGGTGAAGCCCCCAAGAATGGGTCAGTGCCCTTAGAAAAGAGACCCCACAGAGATCTCTCACCCATTCCATCATTTGAGAATACAGGAGAAGACTTGCTATGAGCCATAAGGTGGGGCCCTCACCCAGGATATTAACGTGCTCATACCCTGATGTTGGACTTAGCCTCAGAACTGTGAAAAAGACATTTTTGTTTTTTATGTCACTAATGTGGTAGGATTTTGTCACAGCAGCCCAGCAGAATAAGGCATCTGTCAAAGCAATGGTCTAAGATTGGCATCCAACCAGTCAGACTCCAGAACTGACCTGCTCTTGTGATTTTAAGATTACTAACCCATCTTCCTCTTTCCCAATTCTCCACTACTTTAGCCAAACATCAAAATCACCTGTTGAGTTTTTCTTTAACACAGATACATCAGTTCTACTCTTTACCTCCATCCTGATTCAGCAATTCTGATTTTTACTCTTTGATTTTCTCAGCATTCTCCCGATCTTAAACAGAGGAAATCAAATGTGTGATTGTGATGCTCAGTCACCAGGGAGAGCTATGGCCTTAGAACCGACACTTCCTATATTCAGGGACAAAATCTTGACTTATTCAGAACCCCTATTACATCTCTATAGTCTTGCTGCTAATAGACACTCCATAAATATTTCCTCAGTGAGTAAATCTTTATAGGCCTCAACACTATTAAACAGTTGCCTTAGGGTGCTAGTATCTGGAAAGTTAATTGGAAAAACCTAAAATAATGTATTATATTGAGTTGATTGCTAATTTTATTTTCAAGACAGTAGAGAAGGGAACTGGGGGGGAAGAAAATTTGTAGTACATTTCTAAAATTTTGAAAATTGTATGGCTACTGCTAATTGACTATTATATATTGTGTGAGAATAATAATCACAAGGTTTGACAAACTGTAGGTGATGAACACTTTTCAGTCAGAATGTACAAGGCAGTGAACATCAGGTGTGATTACACTGGACTCCAGCAGCTGAATTTCAGACCTGTGTTTAACCACAGGCGTTTGTCACGATCTAAAAGATAAATTCTGTCTGTTACAATGTGGTCAATTTTAAAGTTAATTTTATTTTCCCATTTCATATAAAGTTTGTACTCACTGTTCTAAATAACATGGTCTCCGCATAGTACACTTTAAATGTGGTTTTCTGTGTAATATACATTGCTTTGATATACAGTGACATTAAAGTCATTTCCTTTCTAAGTTTGATCATGTCAGTATGATTTTTACTTTGCAATATTGTGAAAACTATTTTCCTAGCTTTTAATGTGTACACAATAAATGTTTATAAAATAGCAATTAAAGTAATTTAGGCAAGCTTCTAATTATTGAAGGTCAATGAAATACTATTATCTAAAAATTTATGTGGTTTTCTAATAATTATGGAAATTTCTTACTGGCCTATTTACTTAGATATTTAAAATAGCACAGTGAAATATAAATTAAATATATATATTGAATTTGATAGATACATTACTCCTAACACCTTTCTTTCTAAAGTAAAAAAATTTCATGTATCAATTCAAAGAAACACAGCAGAAACCGAAATGTACAGGAATTAAAATTTTTATTTCAAATTGGTAGCAAACAAAAATTGAAGCAACTGCATTATTTGGTAGACAAGCTACCACCAGGCGACGCAGCTGATCCCCCAGCCAGGAGTGGCCGCGCGCTCCCGCTCGCGGGCGCCCCGCTGGGTAACAGGGAGCCGGATCGCTGCCCTCTGCGCCTGGGCTGGCCGCCGTGGGGCGCCAGCTACCGGCTCGGGTGGGGGCTGGGTTTCTCGCCGGCCTTCGGGGAAGGCCGCTGGAGAGAGGGGGGGAGGACAGGGGGTGGGAGCGGCGGGAGGGCAGCCGGAGAGCAGGGCGAGGAGGCGGTAAGAGGAGGGGCAGGGGAGGGGCAGGGGAGGGGCCGCGCGAAGCTGGGGCCAGGCCGGGAGGGGAGCTGCCAGGTTTGGGACCGAGAGAGAAAGTAACTCCAGGACGAGACCGGAGCGCCCCGCGCCGCGGGCACAGGCGGCGTGGCTGCGCCCGAGGCCGCTCCGCCGCTCCCGTTCCAACGTAAGCCCGGCGCGGGGCCACCGTTCAGCGATGCGCACCCCTGTCCCTAACCTGGCTGCGACGCTCAGAAAGTCGCCCAGCCGGGATTCGGACCTGGGAAGGGGCGGCAGGACACGCGGTGCGGGGACATCCAGCATCTAGGCCTGGCGTGGAAGGGAGGACTGCCCACTTGGCCGGCCCTGGCCCCACGTAGACCCTCTCCAGGGAGGTTGGGGCCTCAGGTCCTGGCACGCGGGCCCCAGTGCAGGGCTGGCGAGTGTCCGGGGTCAGAGCACGGCTCCAGGAGCTGGGGCTTTGGGCTGTCCATATCAGAGAGAGAAAAGGTCTCCAGCGGGACAGATGTGCGCCCTCTGACGTCCACCCGCGAATTCGAATTGGAGTGGAAGGGGCTGGGGCGCTGCTGGTCGTGCCAAGCGTGCGGGGTCTAGAGACCCAGGGCGGCAGCTGGGAGACGTGATCGCCCCGCGGGAACCCCGCTGCCTGCGGGCATCCCCGGATCTGGACCGCGCATCGCATACACTCGCAAACAGCCCCCTCCCCCGGAGCTGAAGCGTGTTTCCCTCCCTCGTCTCCCACCCCTGACTGCAGAAAGATAAGCTTCAAATTTTCACTCCGTGTCTCAAATGTGCCTGAAGGAGTTTAACTGCACTAGTGAATAACAGCATTAGTTTCAACTTCGTTTTAATCCCTGCAACAATAAACTTTGAGACCAACAACAACAAAAGAAAACTAAAACCAAAACTATGAAAATTCTATGTGACAATATTATTTGATGGTACACGTAATTAGTTAGATTAATTATATTTTATTTCACTTAAGGAAACAATAATGTAAAAATTTCTATTAACATGCGCAATAAAAATACATAAAAATATCACTCACTTTTACAGAACTATTATTCAAAGTGTTTTACATATGCAGAGTCAGACTTGCCATGAAGCTGATGGAATTTGTTTCCGAGCATCTCATTTGTACAAGCCTTTCCAGGGACCTGAAAGTAGTCCTAGAATGAGTTTATATGGGCAGTTTTTTTTTGTTACATTTAGAAATATATTTATAATTGTGATTTTTTTCTTATTGTAGTTAATATTTTATTTTGTCACTGATATTTATAATCTGTCTTCTATTCCTTAAATAAAGCCGCTTCAAAATGGAGGGGCTTTAAAAATTAAAGGGTCATAAAGCCTTGAGCTGTGTTAGGTAGCTATATGAATGGACTGCATTAATTTGTTTAATTAATATGACAATATGCTTTACACACAAAGAAACAGGACAGGAAAGTTAAGGAACTTCTCTATGAAGGCTGTTTAGTTAATGATATAATATTCAAAACAAGGCCGTCCGGCTCTTGAGTCCCCTGTTCTGAAAGTCCACACTTATAGACATAGATATTAACACAGATGGAACTCCAGACTCTGTCATATATGTATGCAGTATGGCTTAACTTATGTAAAATTCCAAACAGGCAAAAATAAATGGCATGTTTCACAGATACATACATTTACAGTAAAAATACAAAGACTAGCAAAGTACTGGTTAACATAGGACCCATGGTAGGAGTTACCTCTAGAGAAAAAGGAGACTTTAGTAGGGAGGAGCCTCCAAGGGCTTCAAGTGTCTTTGCCATCGTATATTTTTAAATGATTATTAATTCTACAGTTATCAGAGTATTATTTTACTTTAAGTCATATGTAGCTTATAGATACCCTCATGTGTGCAATACGTATAAAAAATTCAGTAAAAAGTTGTCACATATTTCAAAGTACATAGGTTCCCCTAAGTATATGTAGAAAATCCCAAATCTCTTTCTTTTTACTTTAAATAGACAGGAACTGTATTTTTTTAATTTAATGGAATAAAAATAAAACATTTAGATTTTAAGCTATATTTTGGCATATTTCAAAGGAGAACACATCTTTATTTTGGTTTCATCATGAAATATTAATAACATAATAACCAAAAGTACCTGGAATCTTGGTAACCATGAATAATTGGTGATTTAATCACATGTATTACAGAGACCTGGTTCCATCTAAGGATAGACACATGGAAAGAGTGTCATACTTATCAGACCATAAGAAGAAGCTGGGAAATCTGCAAAATCACACTGCTGCTGAACCCATCAGAGTGCTGACTTTGAAGGGCTATCATCAGGGTAAAATTTGAGGAACACTGGCATGAGCCTCCAGACAGACAAGACACTGGCAATCCCTCACCTCTCCCAGAGCACTGGAAGTGTTAGGTATTTAGATAAGCAGGGGCACGAGGCTGACAGGTGGAGGAGAGGGAGGATGGTCCAGAAGATGGTGGCATGCCTGCCTCCAGCATAAAGGGTCTTTACTTCTTTTAAGTGAGTGCCAGCAAGAAACCAGTTAGAACTAAAAGGCTGGAACTGCATGGTAGTGACAAGAACCTAACCCGACAAGACCCAGTGCTCATTGTAATATAATTAGCATTGAGGTTCAGGCCCCTCCATGGGTTTTTCTGTGTTCACCATGGATAAGGGCATTCACAAAAGGGGACAAACTTGACTGAGCACTCCAGGGGCAAGAGCCATCAATCAATCAAAAGACCACCTTTAAGTGAGGGTTACAAGAGGAGGGAGCAAAGACCATTGCTGTCTGCACTTGGATCAGCCTGCCTCCTGTTCTTGGAGGAGTACTTCACCTTTCCTAATAAAATATTTCACTGCACAATGCATTCATCTCCCATTTGAATTCTTATCTTTCAGGTAAGTCAAGAACTGGGGCCTTTTCTTTCCCACTTTTAGGGTAACAGAAGGAGACAAGGTGGCCATGCAAACAGATACAAAAGTATCAACTAACTCCTTAATGAACTGCTCAAAGCTTAGCACTCCCAGTTGGGAGAGTGTGGAGTCCTGTGAGCACAGATGGTTGCAGCCCCTTCTCCATGGACCTCACTGTTTGCTTGTAAAAAAGCCTGGGGGCAGGAAAGAGTGGAGAAGACATCCCTCAGTTGGTGTGTTCCTGTTGCCCTGGAATGGCACTGCTGAGGGAGAAAACAATTCTTACCTGGATGCTTTCCCCAGTGGAATAATGTCTTAAGATGCTGAAAATAAAGGGCAGTAAATCCTGTCACTTTCAGCAGGTGAAAACTCAGAGTTTGATTAATGGAGACAGGCAGACATCCTCCTTGTTTCAGAAAATTAAAGATTTTTTACCATGGAATGCTGGGCAGGATCACCAAGGAATCTTGGCTCCAAAGACTCAGAGACATGTGAGCTACCTATGACTGATACTAAATGAGGAAAATGTGGAAAGCCTCTTTGTTCCTCACCATCTGGAGTAATCAGGACAAAGAAACCAGCAACAGCAGACCAACCCCCAGCAGACGGATAAGAGCACACAGGGACCAAGATGCATGGTCACAGGGAACATCTACAACTGAAGGTGGACCAAGCACATTCCAGAATAAAACTCAGATAGTCTGTCAGTCTAGCTCCCATCCTAACCACAAGGTGACACTGAAGGAACCTGAAGTTAGCCATGCATGGCAAGTAATTGAAACAACCAGCAAAACAGAAACACAGCTCAGCTCCCCAATGAAAGCCTAGCAGGAAAAGAGGCGTGCCTATTTCCAGCCTTAAACATTATTTACTTAGGCTTCTTACCCTCTATATGGAATATGTAGATTTCAAATAAAAGTTATGAGACCTATGAAATTGAAAGAAAAAATCCACTGTTGAAAGATAAAACAAATAATAGAAGTGAAAATCAGACAGGGGATATAAAATCACTATGATTAATACATCACAAGTTCCAGTGAAAAGACTTGAAGATATTCATGAATAGATGGGTCATTTCAGCAGAGAAATGGAAACAATAAGAAAATGTCAAAGAGCAAGCTAGGAATAAATTTAAACACATGCCAAGCGAAAGAGATGAAGAACGTCTTTGACAGGCTCATCAGTAGGCCTGACACATTCAAGGAGAGCCTTGGTGGAATTGAATTTAGGTCAACAGACATTACTCAAATGAAAACAAAAGAGGAAATTCTTGGAAAATTTTAATAATTTAAATTTAAAAGAACAGAATATCTAAGAGATGTAGGCCAATCAGTCTGAATTATATTTAATTGAAGTCCCAGAAGGAAAAAGAGATTAAAAGAATGAGGAAAAAATATTGCAAAATGAATGGTCAAGAATTTTCAACAAATAATGAATTAAAAAACAACCTAGAAATAAATTCATACTGCTAAAGGCCAAAGATGAAGGGAAGCATTAAACTCTGTCAGAGAAAATATATGATCATCTTTAGGAAATGGGGTGTCTCCCAGGTGCTTTAGACCAGGTGGAACCAGAATAAAGTTATCAACGTGCCTAAAAAAATTATGTATAATTTAGAGGAGTGAATGATCTGCAAAAGGGGTTAAGAGAAATCAGAGAAGGGAGGTAACAAGGTCAGTTATACAGTGTAAAGTATGCTTTTCCTGGTTAGAAGTTGGATCACCCAGTCATATATAGTGTACAAATCAATGAATCAACTAATTAACTGTATGAACATACATAAATAACAAATAAATACAATTTAAAATTATATTCTGATGCTATTATATATCCAAATGATAAAACAAAATATGTCTCGGTATTTGTACTCAAATAATATACATTTCTGATGATTTTTTTAATGTAAGTATAGTTAGTTTACAATGTATCAATTTCTGGTGTAAAGCATAATATTTCAATCAGGCATATAAATACATATATCCCTTTTCATATTATTTTTTATTATAGGTCACTGAAAAATATTGAACATAGTTCCCTGTGCTAAACAGTATAAGCTTGTTGTTTATCTATCTTATACATAGTAGTGTCAGCAAATCTCAAACTCCCAATTTATTCCTTCCCACTCCCTTTTGATTTGCTTTTCAATAACATTTGCTTCTTTCTTTCAATGTAATTTCAGTAATTATGTTTCCAATATCTTAGGTTGATTTTAATATTCTACTAAGTTGAGCTTAATATTCATTGACAGATATTTTAAATTTCATAGATTAAACTGACAAATATTACTATGCAAAGTGCACTCAACTTTACTACTGTGAATCATGTCTTGAATCAGAAGAGTTCTGGGACCCTGAAGGAAGCAACCACATCAGTCAAGCACTAATCCAGAGGCAGGAACCATGTGGTACCTTGAATGTGGACATTTTAATTAAAAGTATTAACTATAACAGGGAATCATCTTCTAAAGTGTAAAGGGTCCTATAAAAAATCTAGGAATAACAGATAAAAGAACAACCAGATCTCCTAGAGATGAGATCATGAACTACAGGGAAAGACTCATTTCCTGATGTGTGGAGAACACCCAGACCTCTTTTTAGATGGTGGGTATATCTATGGCTCATGAGAGAGTGGAGAAGTTCACTGAGGCCACAAGCCTCTCAGGGAGTACAGGAAGAAATTTTTAATAGGAGGAACCCTGCTGGAAAATCCCCACTTAGAAGCCACTGTGGAGTTGCTGGAGAAATCTATCCCCAAGGAATATCCTGAGCTGCTTATAAGTCAGGTACTTCTGGAGTCAAGGGACTGGAGGAGCTATGCCCTCTGCTGAGCTTGGAAGTTGACATGGTGCAGGAGCCTGCCTAGGAAAACAGAGCAGACTTGGAAGAGAAACCCCTTTCTTACTCTATTGTCTCTCTGGTACTCTCTACTAACAAAGCATGCCATCTGCCACAGGAGAAACATTTACAGGGTCCAGATATATTATTTCAGAGCAGTCATTTAAGGGTGGTTTGCAGCAGAGAGGCAATGCACTAATAACAAGTATATTACATTTTAATGTCTCCCAAGAAAAATGCATCTGGAAAAAAAACACTGTCAGCCATCTGGTCTAGTGTGAGCCACACATTTTGCACTACATGCACTTGCTATTCTAAGTATTTGCCAATAATAAGGGGAAAGAAAGGGACAACAGAGAGAAAACATTGAAAAGCATCCCAGAGCTGGTTATGTCAGTGCTTTCAATTTGTGAAATCTCATCAAGCTGTAAAGTTAAGTTTTATGCACTTGTCTTATCATTTTTATATTTCAATAAAGACTTTTAAAGTAAGGCGTATATGTGGCAAATTTTAATTTCTGATTACGTAGCACTCCATGGAATTCATATATTCAACTCTATTGGCACATGGATTTCTTTATATTTCAATTGCAAATTCAATTGCAATGACTCTGAATTGAACATAATTGTATTTCCAGGCTCTCAATAAAGATTTTTTTTTAAAAATTGAAGTATGAGTGTATTTTGGAAGGGAAGACTTGTCAATCATGCAAAATATGTGTTTTCTTTGGCTTCTTAGAGGATCCTAGGTTGCCTCTAACTGAAAGTTTTAGCCATTATAAATGCGATCAAGAAGCTAATAATTATTGTATGGTAATTACTTTATGGTAAAAAACCAAATGACCCTCATTTCATTCACTAAGTTCTTTTATTTTAATCTGAAGTATTTTTGACTTACAATATATTAGTTCAGGTGTACAGCATGGAAATTATATATTTTTACAGATTATACTGCATACAAAGCTACTATAAAATAGTGACTCTTTTCCTTGTGCTATCCATTAGGTCTTTTTGTATCTTGTTTTATGCATAGTAGCTTGTATTCCATAATCCTTTATATTAGCTTTGCCCCTCCCCACACCTCTCTCTCCTGACAACCAACAGTCCATTCTCTGTATCTGTGAGTCTGTTTCTGCTTTGTTATATCTGTTCCATTATTATTGTTGTTGTTGTTGTTGTTATTATTATTATTATTATTATTATTATTATTATTATTATTATCACTATTATTATTATTATTACTGTCTTCACCATTCAATGGAGAATCAGTCCCTGTCTTAGAAGACATGTCTTCAACATTGTTATTAACAAGTGAATCACCTTTTGTGGTAGGCTAATTTCATTCATGGTCTCATTAATTCTTTTCTAAATCCTGCCATTTTCTTTGTAATTTTCTGCTCTTCCCTTTGACAATGGACTTTTCTACGTTTCAAGCTCTGATCAAAACAATGTTAACAAGTGTGATATAAGCTGAAAATTCATTGAAAATAGAAGAGTGCACTTTTGCTTGTCCTGTTCATGACATGACCTACTCTCTCTTGCATCCTCACCATCAACCTGAGAATGAGCTGAGACTAGCTTCCTGGCAGCTAAGAGACCGCATCAAGCAGGGTTGTCACCCCAGCTAAAGCCAGCCAAGTCTGATCAGTTCACTACTAACCCGTAAGCTTATTATACAGGAGAGAGAACCTTTAGCAATGTCAGTCCAACTCAATTCAGATTAGCAAGACCTCCAAACTGAATCAAAACCTTGCAAAAAATAACAGGTAGATGTGAAATTTAAGTCATTATATTTTGATATGTCATGGGAAAGTATCTATATAGCATAACTTTTCACTTCTGACAGAAGTTTTCTCTCTCACTCAATATTTTAAAATTTAAAAATAATGTTTTTTATTTCTTTAGGAAATATTATTCATAGGACTCCTCTTGAGTTTTATGCATTGACAAGGAATTAAGAACCAGAAAAAGCAGTGATATTCTTACATGAGATGGTCATGTGAATTTATTATAGTTAGAAAACATTTTTCTTCATACTAGCAAGAGAAATTGTGAATCTAAATTTCACTACAACTAAGATACAGAATATTATGTACTATGAACTTGTAGGGTTCCTTGGGAAGAGTTAAAAATTTAAAGTTAAAATCTACAAGTGTTGAGTCCAACAAATGAGAGAATTGATTAGAAAATAATAATGGTTTTTATTATTTACTTTTGGACATAGAGATGATCATATTATCTGAAGTCAGAGAAAATCAAGTATCATATTATATGCTGAATCTAAAAATGATACAAATGAACATATTTACAAAACTGAACCAGACTTAGAGACATAGAAAACAAACTATGGTTACAAAAGGGGAAAAGGCAGCGGAGGGATAAATTAGGAGTCTGGGATCAACAGACACACAAGGTATAGCACAGGGAACTCTATTCAATCTCTTGTAAAAACCAATAATGGGAAGGAGTCTGAAAAATTATATATATATATACTAAATCACTATGCTTTACAACTGAAATTAACACAATATTGTAAATCAACTATACCTTAATTTAAAAAAATATAATAAAGCCAGCAACCTCTCAGTGCTGGTCATTGGCAAAACAAAAACAAACAAAAAAACAAAAAAGACAATACTGGTGATCTGATTCCCTCATTAAGAGATGTTTCAAGAGTTAAGTGAATTTTTTTTCAAAATTATTTAGAAATATTTTACAATAAAAAAGTGATAATTGAATAAGTGTAGGCTTAATCATTGTTACACCAAGTGTGCATGAACCCATAGGTTATTAAAAAAAACAGGGCAAATTTAATGACTGACAATTAGGGCAATAATGATGAACAGCTGCCCAAACCAAACTGTCCCAAGTCCTGAATCATTGTGAAATCTCAGGGAAACTACCTGTGACTTGATGAATATCCAATAAATATAATTTATGTGAGAAATGCATTACTATATTTTATGAAGATTTGTGTGTGTGTGTCACTCAGTGATGCCACATGTTGGGCTCAGCTGTGATTCATGGGTCAAGAGGGAATGGGGAGCATTGTTCTGTTAATTGCACACACAACAGCTAAAACATACATTATATTCCAAAACAATGACTTTTTTTTTTTATTTTTATGCTGTCTGTCTGTTTTGGAGATAAGAATAAACAAGAATTTTAAAAATGAAGAGCACTAAAAACATTCTCTAAGACTATTTTTTTGAGAAATGTTTGTTGAGTACCTCTTCTTTACCAGCTACTATGAGTCACAGGCAGAGAATGCCTAACTCTCCTTGCAGAAGTTGGATGGGAAGAAATAATATCCTTTTAACTAATCACAAAGAAATAGTTATAATTGTTGTTGAGGACCTGAAAAAAGCCATCTGATTCTTCTTCTACTTCTAGTCTTAAGTAATTTCAACTCTCCAATTTTATGTTTGCTTATATAGCTAAGAAGATATTTACAGTATTCTTGAATGATGATTATTTATCATCTCTAAGTGTTTTTTTCTTTTGACCTATCGTTTCTGCTTCTTTGAGCTACATTGGATGACATTATCTACCCACATGTGCACAATAATTTTCCCATGAAAATTAAGCTTCTTAGAGAAAACCTATTGTTGCTTGGGTTAACTTTACAGCACTTCAGATCCAATTATTTATTTAGGCCATTAAGTGTTTGAAAAAGAAAGACTTAGATTTGAAACCCAATTTGGTCACTGACTAGTTTCAAGAAACTGGAGGAAATTATTTCCTATCTCTCTCAGCTTTGATTTCCATACGTACAAAATTGGAATTAAAACATTTGCTCACTTTATCTCACAGATAGGTGTAAGAAGAACATGAAATGCAGTTTCAGAAAGAACTTAGTAAATTACAATGAAACGTGAAGCATATACCCTTAATGATAAGGAATTAAAAGTTCGTACATTGACATATCTGATTTCTCATGCATTGGAAATTTCTAAATGGGAGTAAACCTGTTAGGGTTGTAAGGATGAAATTTTTATAATTACTTCTAGCCATTCATTCCAATATCACATCCCTGTATTCTTTGTGAGGTTGGTAAATTTAAGATGTTTTGGGTTCCCTTATAAGTGAAGCTGCATATTCTTGCTTTCTCAGGGAAGGACTACATTTCTAAGGGTCTCTTTCATTTTGGCTGTGAGGGATCAGACAGCTTCATTGTTCAGATGATAGCTTAACATTCAGAGAAAAATAGGAAGGCAAAGAATAACTGGAAATCAAACTATTTTCACAATTTGGAAAATTTATGCACATTTCTCAAATCACAAAAAATCATACAGTAAAAAGTCATGACTATAAATCTTAAAAAACTAATCTAGTGGGTTTCTAGACTTTATATTATATTGCCTTTCTAGGAAATCATTAGTACATATCACTAAAATATTACAATGCCTTTCTAGGAAATCATTAGTACATATCACTAAAAAATATTTCATAACTTAGGTTAATAGTTATAAGGGGGGACACATATGGTACAATAAAAGAAAATGTCATGAGTGATCATTTTTCTGAGAGTTTTAAATTTTATATCAAAAAAGAATATCTGATTGCCTCTCCACTTTTATCTCCTGCCATCAGGCTTGGCCCAGGGAGGCCTCATCTAGACCCTCCAGCAGCCCAGTATCCTTGGTATCTTGTAGTCCACATATTTGTCACCTGGGATACACTTTACAGAATATCTCCTACGTATCCTTGAGACATTAAGTCTTTTCTGGGATAACATAAATTAGGTCCCCTTTGTAAAATCTATCACTTGACATGCTGTTAAATAATAATAATAATAATCAGAAAAGTCCTGTGTTTGTGGTGAACATGAGGTTGTAACATTCTGCTGAATACAATACTCACTGTTATATTTTTATAGTTGTATAATGGGTATATTTTTGCTGAATATCTTTCAGGTTAAGAAATATTATGTTGCTTTAATTTCCTTAAATCAAATCACTTGTATATTAACACCTCTTCCTTATGTGGTGAGAAATATTAATTCTATTCAGGCCAGTTACTCAATGGGGAGATGTTTCCTCCTCACTGGCATTTTTATATTTGACCCTTGGGGACTTTCACTGGCTGGTATGTTAGACAATGCACTCCCCTACACACACACTCCCTCCCTGACATGATCTATTCAGCACATAATCTTAGGTCTCTGCTCATTTTTAAAGTATCCAAACTAGTTGGCTAATGTTCTGTCACTACTATCATTCACATAGACAGAATTGAGGTTGTCAGGCTCCAGGCCAAAAACCTATGTCTAATTTAAGTCCAACCATAGGCAGTTGCAAAGGATTTACTTCAGGAAACACACAAGGGAAAGTTGCTCAGCCCACCAAGACTCAGTGCCCTGCCAATGAATTGCAGTCTCAGAACCCAAGGCCCCTAGTCATGCATGCCTTTACACTTACCTCATTTCCTGGCCCAGGTCCTCCTCTTGGAGGCTTCATCATCAGGGTCTTACTGCAGGGGAGGCTCTCAGGCACCTCTGCCAAGTTAACCTTATCAGGGACCCTTGAAAAGATTTTTCTCCATGCTATCCTTGCCCTTACCCTTTGGCTCCCCACAGACATCAGGCCCAACGTGACAGGAGCATTTGGTTTGGGGGCTCCCTAGAAATTAAGACAAATATTTTCACTGATTCACCTGACCATTGTCTTGGGCAATATCCTGGGGGAAAGTGAACCACCATGGGAACTGGCACTTTCTCCTGTTTAACCTCTAACTGTGTCATCTCAGCAAGTGGTAGAAGGCTTTACTGTTACATTCATCTGGCCTTTTGTCTTGATCAACTACTTCAACATCTGACAGCTTATCTCTCTTTAGCTCAGAAGTCTCTGGGCAAGGCCCAGAGATGGGGCACAGCAACAAATGATGCACAGCAACAAATGAAGTGTGTAGTAATAGAGCCAGAGCTTAGGAAAATACTCTATGAATATCATCACTTTCGACCATACAGCTGTCTTTCATTTATACCCTTTTTGCCTTTACACATTTTGGAATACTGTAATTCTAAAATTTGAATATTAAAATTAGTTTCCAACCATTGTCCTTTTAAGTCCAGAATAGCCACAATTCCCAGGACACAATGCTTCTCTGACTTTGAGGAGGGTTACCATGGTCTCTCACTCTTTGCTGTGTAGGATACAGTTGTAAGAATAAAATAGAAATTAACATTTATTAAACAATCCTGTCAAATGTGTGATAGGAAAATCTTCTTTCTGTGTTATCCTTCCAAGACTTAATCTCTCCTGTATCTTAAGTCAATTGCTCTCTTTCTGGGTCACACCTGCTTCTCTTTCCTGTGTGTTTAATATTTATGCTAGTGGGTTTTTGACAGCATTATCTCTTATGATCTTCATCTCCCCTCTACTCCTCTTCTCTTTCCTTATTTTTTTGGGTTTTGTGTTTTGCAGTTGTACTTATCTGTTTGTTTGTTTGTTTGTTTATGCATGTATGCTTTCTGATGGAAAGGATAGTTCACCAACTTCTGGCCACTCTGCACTGTTTCATAGTGTGAGAAGTTAATGACAATACAATGGGGAAATGGAGAATGTGCACACAATCAGAAAAGTGAATCTTGCATCACTCTTGTTGTCATGCTTTATTCCTTTTGACACTATATTTTTTATATTCTGGAATTTGCCATGCATCAGTGTTTCATGCAGATTGATTGGGTGGGAGCAGTACAGGGAAAGAGACACCATTTGTACCCTTGACTCATACAGCATGGTTCCTTGACTCTGTTGAGAAATTCCAGAATTTTTTAAAAATATAAATATTTTTCCCTAAGGGAAAAACTAGATTTTAAAAGGAATAAAATCAGAAGAATATATGTCCTATGGAAAACATGACTGGCAGCTTCAGGTTTAAAACAAGAAAGAAAAGAAAATTGTAGAACAAAATATATGGTTATCCATATTTTTTTTTCTAAAACTGACTTTCATGCTTGTTTCTGTTTATTTACAATCCCCAAGTTTGAAATGGAGAATAAAACTAGTCTCTTAAAATATTAATTTTCAAATCGTTTTTTAATAATTTAAAGAAGAAAACATTTTGAGTTTATTCCTTTAATGAACTTACAACAATTAATTTTTGAATGTCTTAAAAATAGCTTTTAATGCATCTGAAATTATATACAACTTCAGACATGTTATTAGGATCTGATAGCATAATATCAATAGATGAGAATGTGCATCTGCAACCCTTCTTGTCTTTCTTTATGAGTATAGAAATGAGATACTGTCAAATATCTCTTTTCAATTATCCATTTTCAAATATCCATTGTCAATTGCTCAAATTTTTGACATTTTCTGGGGTTTTTTGACTTGTAATAAATCACAATTGTATCAGATCCAAATTTTTTAAAAAGCAACATCCTTAGAAAAAAGTGTTCCCAAATTTGTATTATAACCAAAGAAATTAAACTGACTTTTTTTTTCTTTGATGTAGGGCAGCTCTCATAGGGTATTATGTCCCTTTGGAGAATTACTGAGGAACAACACTGATAGAAGTTGAATACTGTTTGGAAGAAATCTGTGAGAATCAGATTTGTAAGAGGACAATAAAGCATGTTTTACTGCTGCATTATTCAGTAACCTTTTGGTTAAAAGTGACATTGATTCAAACTAGTTTAAGCCATAAAAGATTACTTATCAGTCATACATTGAGAAGGATAGATACTGTGATAAGGGAAATAAGTATTACCATGGTTCTTAGTGAACTGAAAAAAATTAATTAGAGACAGAAAGTGTGATATAAACAAGATGTTTATTAGTAAAGTAAAAAGGTACTAAAAGAGAGTACACTCCTGACAATTGGGAGCAGGCCAACCGAGAGGAAAAGTGCTTATTTCAGGTGAGAATGGATTCCAGGCTTCAAATATGTCACTAGCAACTTGTATCATTTTCTGCATCTCATTTCTGACTACTTACTGAGACACCCTCTCTTCATTTATATGACTGCTGCTCATAGAGTTCCAGTTTAACAAAGAACTTATTTTTCAGATGTAGAGAGAACCCCCTTTCCAAATTCCACCTGGAAAATCCATATATGTCTACTTCTACCACACAGAAAAATGAATCAATCAAGATAAATCAAATTAATCAAGCAATCCCAATTCTGTCTTGCTTAACTTAAACCACATAATCATCCTTAAACAAATTGCAATCTGTGGAAGTAATATTCTAACAGAAATGTTGGTCTCTGTGTTTTGCAGTGACTGCTTCTTGACAAATTATCAAAACTTAATTGTGAAAATTCATTTTGCTTGTTGGTTCTATGGGTCAGTGATTCAGACAGGGAATGGTGGGGAAGCCTTGTCTGCTTCACTTGACATCTGCCAGGGCATCTCAGAGGCAGGGGTCTGAAGTAATCTGAAGTCTCTCTCACTCATATGTCTGCAGATTGAAGTTAGAGGGAGTTGGAAAGATTAGGGACAGAATTGACAGGAATCCTATGGCATCTCTCTCTTAGTCCATGTGGTCTCATCACCTGACCTCATTATGAAGCTTAGGGTAATCAGGCTTTTAATGTGTCAGCTCAAAAGTTCAGAACAAGAGATCCAGGTGGAAGGAAGTTGCATTTCCTTTTTCTTAGAGTCAGAAGTTTTACAATGTAACTACTGACACATTATATTCATTAGAAGTGAGTCAATAAACCAGTCCATATTCCAAAGACTCATATATCTTGTGAGAATTTGAGAACATGTTTGAAACAACCTCAATGTGCCTAATTTCAGGAATGGTAAATGACACATTTTGATAGAAATTCCCACAGAGTAGAAGAATAGATAACCAAAAAAAAAGGGGGTGTATATGTTTGTTACAACCATGAAAGAAATAAATACATAATAATCACAATCAATTTTAGTTTTAATAGCCCAATATGCTATAGATATTTTCTTATTAATTATAATTTGCTATTACAGTTCTAATAAAGTTAACAATTATTTATATCATCTCTGAATTATCACTAAGCCTTGTTCATTGTTAGACATTTTAATCAATCTTTCTATTTATGAGTATTAATTTTCATTTTTCTATCAATTGGTTAAAATAGATCTTTATGATTTTTTTTTAGGCAAAGTAAACAGGTTCAAATTCTTCTTGAGTCCTGTTTACTTTAAGTGGATTTTATCTTGAAAAGGAATATCTGATCATAAGCTTTTATTTTCAAAATTAAACTATGGATGATGCTGTGAGTTTGTTTTCTCTTCTATCATTTTGTGTTTCAAAAGAAAATGTGAGGAATATGAGTTTGTTTATTTGCTATTTGTAGTATGAAGCTAACCTTTATCTTTGACTTTTCTGTTATATATTTTATGGGATGAATTTCCTTCATCTCTCCTCTGTGTTTACATGTAGGTGTCTTAAGAATTATATTACATGTACCATAGTGAGCATTTCATTACACATGCAATGATTTTTAAACATTTTTATTTGTCTAGAAAACATATCCACACTATAATTTTGGCTACCACTTCTTCCCTTTTTGTTCTGTTCTATCAGTAATCACCTGTAATCTGCATTTTAGAATCACCAGTTTACAGCTTCTATAGATACTTGCATCTTTTTTCTGTTAATTTCATCTTGTCCTTTGAATTCAGGGAAACCTTTTCAAATTGTTCCCCATGTCACTTAATCCATAACATTCTTCTGAGAATTCAAAACAATTTCCCAAACATTTTCCAAATTATGGAATAGGTCATTTTCAGAATTAATATCCTCCTTTAAGTGTTTTGTATTTTGTTCAATATATTTGAATCTGTGCTATACTTTCACGGCTCACAAGTTGTTAGTAACTATGTTTTTCTTTTAATATCATTTGAATTGTAATCCTTCCAACATTGTTTATCAAGAGGTGGGTTAAGTTAACTTGATCTCTATTCTTCTGACAGTGCCACACCATCTTGAATAATGTAATTTATAGAAAGTTTTGAAATTGGGAAATGTGAGTCTTCTACTTTCGTTTATCTTTTCCATTTTCATGGTATCCTGGACCCTTGAATTTCCGTATCAATTTTACAGTCAGTTTATCAATTTCTGTGAAAAAGTTAGGTAGAATTTCAATAGGGAATTCACTGAATCTAAATCAGTCTGGGAACTACTGATGCTTCAAAAATATTGTTTGCTAATTTATGAATATGATACCCCTTTCCACTTATGTAAGTTTATCTTAATTTCTTTAAAAGAGGTTTTACAGTTTTCAGAGTACAAGTCTTGTAGTTTTTTGATAAATAGAATTTAAACATTTTACTCTTTTATATGCAAGATCATAAATGTATGGAATTTGTCCACTGCTATTGTATAGAATTTTAACTAATATTTTATACAGATTTGATATCCAACAATCTTGCTAAACTCATTTGTTACTTCTAATTGTGTTTCAGTGTGTGTGAAATCCTTTGTAATTTCTGTATCCATTCACATGTCATCTATAAGCATATGGAAACATTTTTATATTTGGCAAGGCATAACTCTCAAGTTTTCCTTTAGTTCATGAAACATGATTTACTTTAGTTCTTGGGAGATACTTGTAGAAGTTGATATAAAGTCTTTGTAAAGTTTATCCCACATCTAAGTTTTCTCAGGGACAGTTTCTTTACTCTTTTTTTTTTTTTCCTATTGTGTAGCATAGTGTTGTGATTCTTTGCATGTCTCATAAACTTGTTTTAATTTTTGAAAACTGAACATTTAAAGTAATATAATGTGGCAATTGTGGAAATAAGATTTTTGTTCTTACTGCTTTTTTTTTGGTACATTTCCTGAACAAATCTATAAAGTCTGTGTTCTATATCACTTGTCAGCAGAACTATCTCTTTTGTTAGCTTAGCGGTCACCTAATAACTTCACACATTTTACTTAAATGCGATATTCCAATAAGACTCCTGGATATTGGTGAGGGGTTTTATGTGCATGTTAGACACATCTTTAATGCTCCTTCAATTTACAGCTATGCTTCATCTCTCACTTTGGAGTTTCAATATCAGCCAGAAGTGAGATATTAAGACCTTCTCAGTTCCTCCTGGGCTTAAAAACTGCCCAATACATGACCTTCCACATTCTCAGGAATACATCAGAGCTATTTAAAACCCCCTATGGATGTCCTATTTTACAATTTTTCCTTTTAAGTCTTTTGGTCTTCTTCCCATTTGCCCCAGTTGTTGTTATTGGCTCAAGCAGTTGTGGTACTAAACAATTATCGCTGATGATTTTTAACACGTGTCCTGGGGTAAAAATTTCCACTCTACATTCTGACTTATATCAAATAAAAAGCAGCTGTTGAATTTGGGTTTACAGGGGGCTGCCATGCCAAATAATAATAAAATATCTGTAGGAATGAGGCTCTATGGGGTAGTTCAAATCTATTCTACTCTATTGGGACACCAACTTCAGGAAGTGCTTCATATTTGTTTATATTTAAATAGATACAGAAAAGTACTTAAAGAATATTATCCTATTAATGCAGTGAACAGAGGGTAGCTATTTCAAGATTGTAAATGATATATAACTTTCTGTAAAAGTTAAATGTACTAGAAAATTTTATATAGGTTTTCTTGGTATTAGTTTCAGGTATGCAGCATAGTGATTCAGTATATTTGCAGAATTTATTCCAGTATATGTTATTACAAGATATTAGGTATAATTCCCCATGTTATACAGTAAATCCTTAATGCTCATCTATTTTATATATTGTAGTTTGCATTTGCTCATTCCATATTTTCTTAAGACTGACAATAAGACCAGGTCACCCATTTCATCATAACTTCAGTGAAGTTTAAATTATAATTCCTGACATTATTTTTAGTAAATACTCAACATACATACACAAGAGCATCTATTTAATAATAGTTCAATCATTTAAAAAAAAAAAGAACCTGGAAGGCTTTTCCTACCTGAGAAGATGTCATATTTTAAAGAAATAAAACAATGTAGTATAAACATCACAGTCAACAAATCAGCTTCTTGGAATAAAATGGAAATTTTTAAAATAGAAATAAAACACATTTGAATGAATCTATTCTGTGATAAAACTATCACAAAAATTGGACAAAGTGCAGCTTGTTTAAGGGAAGGTGTTGGAAAAACTGAATCACAGAGAAGATTATAACTTTTGATCTCTGCATATCAAGATACGCAAAGACCTATATGGGAATAGTAAAATCGTAAAGGTAATAGAATAAAACCAAGGAAACTATATGCAACATTGTGTTCAGTAAGGGATTTTAATAAAGCATTTGAAAGCATATATACAAGGCCAAAATTTAAAAATTCTGGTTCAGTATTGGCAAATTTAATATTGTTGTTCAATCAAAGGCACAATTGGAAAATAAGCTGAGATGATAGAGAAATGAAGGTATTTGCAAAATTAGTATCTGAAAAATTCTTCACATCTACACTATACAAGTTTATATCAACATAATATAAAACAATAGAGACCAAATGCAAAGAGGACAAATCTCACTAATAAGCAAAGGAAAGAGGGACCTCTGAACATATTCTGTACATAATATGTCGTTTAGTGTATATTTTCAAATGTTTATTACAGCATTATATGTGGAAGCAAATAATTGGAACCATCCTTGTTAGTGATTACTAAAAATAACAATGCAAATGTAGGATATGTGTAATACATATGATGCCATAATAGGTAGCAAAACAGATATGTATAAACTAGAGTCCCTCAGAGCATTTTGATGAATCTTAAAACATGAAGTCGAGTAAAAACAAGAAGAAAAATAAAATGCCATTGTATTATCATTTCTCAATCCCATTTATGCATGTAAACAATGAAGATATGCAAGAAAAATACATTATGCTTAAAAGGATACATAATATTCAACATATGTGTGCAGACACATATACTCAATTATTCATGCCCAAAGCATTAGAATATCGCTGTTGGGGGAACTGGGGATATTGAAAGCATGTAGAAAGTAGAATTGGGAAATATGTACTTAATTCTTGTACTACTAGTCTGCAATAGTGAGAGGAAAAACAAAAATACAGCTATTCTAACCTAATGGGTAAAACTTAAATCTTAACCTGTGATACACTGGTTTTATACTTTACCTCCTACAATCTCTTTTCACAATCAAACTATTATTTATATAACAAATAAATGTTAATTTCCTGGATGCTGATGCCCAATATCTTGGGTGTGTTTTCCTATAATATCAAGGTAATAAATAAACCTAATTCATTGTGCTGTTTTAAACATTACATGATTTAATATGTGAAAATATTTAGAACAATGTTTGAGACATATTAAAAGCTCAGCAAAATTGCCTTCTTGAAATTTTTGATTGTTTATATATATATAAACAAAATTTTAAAATAAATAAAAATATATGTATACGATAATATGTACAGTATTTAGAATAAATGATATTGCAATGTTATTTTAACACTATTAAGTGATTAGAAATCTGAATTCAGTATTGTTCCACTTACTTCTAAGGCTTACTGATAGTCTCAATTTTAAACTTGGTCTTTGAAAAATTTAAGGGTCTTATAGTTAAATATGACTATATACATAATATATTTAATATATGAAATATTTGTAAATAAATGTATATATATTCATTTAAATAAAAAGGTAACTGATTAGATCACAGCAGAAAACCTTAAAGAGACCTGGATTCTTTTGAATATTAATTTCCACATTCACACATCCTCACAAATTTTGCTTTATTTCTGTGTATTCTGTGATGTTTTGGGCATTTTTCTCCTCTGTGAGTCACTTTCACCTTTAGGACAGCTCATCTGATGAGTAAAATATACATAGGAGTTCCTAAAATCCCTATGCTACTCCAACCATTCCAATATTCTGTTTTTCTCAAGGAGTTAGACAAAGCTTCTTTCCTTGCTGCCTTAGCTAAGTGTTCTCAATGTCACGTGACCTGGATTAGATTTTGTGGTCATCTCAGACCTGAATTCTGTGGCTAGGAGAATAGGAGTCCTTCACGGAGCTTAAGATTACTCATTCCCATCAAACTCAAGGAGAGAGTGGAATGGGAATGCCATTTCACAAAAGAAAAGCTGAGTGCTCTAGTTAGAATTCTAGGGAGTGAGTCTTAAGTAAAGAACTAACAAATAGAACCCTTAAAATGAATACACAATAGTTCTATACTTTCCCTCTAGAGTCTTCTTCTTCTTTTTTTTATTATAAAGGATTATTCAAGATGTGTATCTCGATTTAATCTGTTTTCCTCATGTTTATAAAGACTTTCCCAATATATCTAAGTTCTTGGCTTCTCCTTATGACATTTCAGATATTGACAAATCCATTGGTTTCATTTTTTTCATATTGTTTGTGGAGTATTTAGAGTCTCTGCTGTAACAGGCAAAAAAAGAAGAAGAAGAAGCACATATATTTTCCTGAAAAACAATCTGTCCTACAAAGATATTCAATGTTGTATTTCTTTGTTATTTTTAGCTTTAGATGAACAAAACCAAGTGCATATAGTTTGATGAAGTCTAACTGAAATTATCATGGTCAAGCTAAAGGATATAGGTTGGTTGCATCACCTAACTACATATTCAGTTTTCTGTACAGTGCAAGCATAAAATCACTGATGCTGACACTCTGAAAAGGCCTATCAACATGATGCTGGAGATGTGCCTGGTAAGGGAACCAGGAAAATTTCAGAGGATGTACTATGCTTTTCTTCAGAGGCATGATATATATTTGAGAATGCTTTCAGAGAATGTGTATAAAGAAAGAAATGAGTGTAGGGCTTTTCTCTCTCACCTATAGGTGTCAGAATGCAGAAAAAACACAAGCAAAAAACCTCACATTTGGGGGATTGGAAGATTGTTTAGATAAAATAAAATATAACAACATAAATAACCATAATAAATTTATCTCTTACCACTGAATGGCAAGGATTATATTTCATCCAGGAAACTTGGACTTTTTTTCATGATTAATCTAAGCTGCAAGTGAATATTTTATTTGATGTTGCAACATGTAACATGAAAATCATTAATTCAGCTTGTTTTGCTCCTTTCACAAAGTATTTAATAAATAAAGAAGGTACAAAAATTAGAGGAGCATATCTCAGTATTGCAAATTTTGCCGTTTGAAAATAAAAGTTAGAATATATTAAGGTACAGATTTTAAGCATTAGGCCATAATTTATAAAATTCAAGAGTTAGATACAAACCTTCTACATCCCAGAAACAATATTGTAAGGCAATAAAGTCCATCAGGAAATTTTCTAGAGAATCAAGCACAGCAGGCCAGTACATATTGTTAGATTTCAAATAACAGAAGACTCCAAAACAATTTGCATTTAACTGTATGTATATTATTTGTATACAAGACATTTAGAGACAGGACATCTTGAAACTGTATTTGTTGACATGCAGTGACATCAACAAAGACCCAGTTCTTCTCAACTTTCTTCTCTGCCATCCTGAGGGTGTTTGATTTGTCCAGCCCTCAGATGAGGCTAATGGCTGATGAACAGGAAGGAAGTTGCTGCATACTGATGCAGCCAAGGTGAGTAAATTCATCCTGCAGTAAAAAATTCTTTTTCTGAAGACAAAGTCATTGAATTTATCTAGAACAAAGACCACAAGCTGGGATTAATAGCCCAGTGGCCTGCATTATCAAAAACTCATGAAAATGATCCCATAGTGCCTTGCACAGCCAAATAAGCACATGAAAGACTGGGCTAGACTAAGAATTTCAATGAGATTTGTGTCCTGAATGGGTGAATTTTTTTTCTGCACCCAGCAGGAATTCCTACAGAATTGAGAATTTTCTTAATAAATCTGAATAAGAATAATAATCTTTCTCATCTAGTGTGATATTGGAGGTCATGAATGTGGTCATTCTTTGATTCCTATGTGTTCAATTCTGCTTTACAGATTTTTTGGTTGGCAAATTTTTGAAGCTGGCTTTACTTGTTTTTGTCTGGGAGTAATTTTTTTAATGTCAAATCTGTGAGTAAATTTTAATCTATTTTGCTGATAGAAAATTTTATTTATTTTCTATGTCTTGATGATTTCATTAGAAATGTAGAAGACTAAGCCTGTGGGTGGGAAAACACATCTGATTTCAATATGTTTTACTCTTTACATGATACTATGTGAAGGTCTTATTTTATGCATATGGACATTAATACATTAAAAACATTTTTCATCAATATGAATATTTTGATCAGCTGTTTTATCTTAAATTACTTTATAGAAAAAAATGAATTGTCATTGATGGTAGTACTATAGGATATGTAATTATTGCTATTCATATAATTCATTAGGAGGAATAGATAACAATTTATTTTAATGAGTCTCCCAGACTTAAATTTGTTTCAATCTACAAACTCATGTATGTTTTTGTGATATATTCAAATTAAGTTGTCACTCTCTGATATTCTCAGAATGGTTCTTTCTTGTAAAGTAATAAATATAGCACATAGATCAAAACAATTTCTTTACTCAAGTGTTATAGCACTTCCAGGAAATTATTAACACTTCCAAAAAACATTCTACTTATGATTTTAAAAAACAATATTATTATTTTCCATTCAATATGGTAAACTCAGACATCACTGTATGATGATGTGCAGTAGAACCATGAAAAGCCACTTATCTAAAGAATCTTATTTAAAATATTTCATAATTATTTTATCCAAACAATTGCAGCTATCACTACATAAATGTACAAATGTTTAAAATAGTAAACTGTAGAGTAAACTGCATGGACTGGAATTCTGGCTCAGGCATGTTCTAGATATAATCAAGTAACTTAAAGCCTTTATGTGTTAGTTTCCTTATCTGTAAAACTAAGGATTATAATAGTACTTTCCAAATGAGTGATTATGGCAATTGACATTACAATACAGATAAAATGCTCATTGAAGGCATATTATTTTAATTATTAAATACATTTTCTTATCTTGAGTATATGAATATATAAGAAACATAGGATATATATTTGGTCTTTGCTGCCAATTTCTGACATAGAGCTTCTAAATCTCTTGTAACTTCCTGGATGATGAGAATATCTTTTGTTCTAATGAGTAAATTCTTGATGGCTTTGGGATAGCTTCAGCATCAGAGCTGGTCACCAGAAAGTCCAAGCCATTATCAGAAGTTTGGAACTTTCAGCCTCATCCCCTGTTCTCCAGGGAGGAGAGATAGGCCAAAAATTGAGTTAATAATCAGTCATTTCTACCTGTATCTCAGCACCTCCCTGTGTCTCAGGGCTGACAGCTTTTCCTTTTCTATGTGAAAAGAAGTGTTTCCTATGTTCTGTGCATTCTCTGAAAGGCAGAGAAGGGCTCCTTGTTTCCTTTTATCTGGACCACTACTTATCATCTACTTCTAAGCAAAGATCACTCATGCTATTTAAACTTGAAAAGATTCAGTGCTACTATCTTTAAGGTGTTAATAAGAAAGAAAAAAAGAAAAAAGAAAAAAGAAGACAAAGGTGGAGAGGACAAAAGAGAAATAAGCAAGGAGAAGAAAAGGAAGGAAAGGAAAGGAAGGAAGAAAGAATGATATAGGGAAAATGATAGGCAACAAAAATAACATTTAACAATGTTTTGTTAGCTAAACTATAGAAATAGGATGCAACAGAAACATCAGAATTCTTTGATATGACCCTTTAACATCAGATGAGAAAACTGAAGAACTGCTGTGCTTGGTATCCTTGAGTTCATTCATCAGTACTTATTTAGTGCTAATAAAATTCAGGCTTTGGTCTAGATGCTAGAACACAGCAGTAAATAAAAGAAAGTCCCTATTCTGGGGATCTTCTTAGCAGAATTAAGATTCTTGTTCTGATTTCCCAATTCGCAATTACTCTGCCTACCTCATTACACCCATGCCCTAGTGAAAGTGACCTCAATGATGCCATGAGCCTGGTGTGTATTTTTGGATGAAGTGGCTACATTTAGCATTTTAACATGCTAAGAATCTCTGGTCCTAAAAGTAATTATTTAAAACACCAAATTATTAATTAGAAAATTATTTCCATACCATGTATTCTACTGAATGTGTGCTGGCCTCACTAAAAAAAGAATAAATGACTTGCGGTTGGTAGATAAAAGCAGCAAAGGGATCATTCTTAGAAAGTTACATTATTCTTTGTTTATGTTTCCAGTCTTTTAGTGTGCCAGTTATTCTGGCAAACAAGCAAGCAGCCCTTAAATACTGTTACAACACAGAAAACATGCTTAGGAAAAGATAAAGGCTATATTAGAGAGGATTTTAAAATACTTGGAAATATTGCATATGCAAAACAGATAGAGGAGTTGCAGAAAATGCTACATTTTTACTTGTGTTGATTGGCATATGTAGGGGAATGTAAATTGCTTGGGGTCCATCAAAACATGGCAGGTGACTCAAAGATGCCCCATGTGACATTGTACAAGCTAGACAATTTGTCACTAGAAACCTCTTTTCATTTTTGAGTGTGTCTTTGTTTGGAATCTTATTGTTGAATTATCATATTTTATAGTGCATTCAGTATGCATTTATGTAAAAAATAAACATTATTCTGTAAAAAATGTTTTCTGAGAAGAGATTAAAAAAAGTTTAAGAGCTTTGTAGCCGGAAAGCATAAACTGAACAGTCCTATGTCAGGAAGGTCTACCACCTTCTCCTGGTTTTACCTTCTTTTCTTCCTTATCAGAGTCTCTGCCTTTTCTTTTCATTTTTTACACCCATGGGGAAATGTCTGTCTCTTTATCAAGGTCAAATTTAAATGTCAGCACATTGTGAGGCTGGTCTCACCTTCAGTTCTGTCTTTCTTTTGTCAATCTCTTCATTTCCTGCCATTCTGAATCCTTCACATTTACTTCCTTTAGAGTGGTTTAGAAAAATCATTCCTGCAGTGTTGTTAGGATTAGAGTAATGAGATGAGGAGGCAGGAACACTAGTTAAGAGTCTGATTGCATAATCCAAGTAAGAATTGATGCTGACCTGATATAAAGTAATGTGATGGAGATGAACAGAAAACAATAAGACAGGTATTAGGTAATATAAAATAAAAATATGAAATTAAAGAAAGTAAAGCACAAAACCAAAAAACAAAATAAAGGCAAAAACAGAAAACCAGATGAAATAAACTAACAAAAACCCTTGATTCATCAGACTAAAGAAAAACAGTAGAATAATTTGGGTGAATGCATAATATATCACCTGAATCAGGAAACAGTTTAGGGTGAAAAGGAACACTATTGATAATTAAATCAAACAAGAAGCTTCTAACTAGAGCAGGCTTGTGAAAACCTGGGCATCTGGTCACCCTGAAGATAATGGAATCATTGCTGAATTATACATTAAAATGTATTTAAATCCTAATCTTAATTAATCACTACTTTTCTGGGAAAATTTTTGAAAATTAGCTAAATGATTTGAGGGTTATTTTTATCTTGTCAAAATTGGTCTAGATGTACTGAAGAATGGTGGGTGAAAAGGACTGAAATCTAAGCATCTAGCTATTTTTCTAAGATTGTATGAAAACAAAGAGGATAAAAGCTCTCCTTCCTCTCCCTTCCTTCCCCACCCATCCTCCAACTCCTGAACACAGATAAGCAAACCAGACCTCCTCTGAAGAAGCCAGGTGCTCACCATGATCACATTGTCAAACCATGGGAAGATGTTACTCCTTGCTAACCACACTCTTGAATCAAATGATTAAGTTCCAAAGCTTCAACATCGTGCTTTTACTGATGCTTTCAAAATGTGTATCTCCTATCTCAATATCTCCAGTGAATTGAAGACAATATATTTTATGGGGTACTCAACTCAAATTTTTGAAAACTAGCATGTATTTTACACTTAAAAGATATCCAATTCAGATACTAGATTTTCATCAATTACTTGATCTGTATTTGGATTTTATAAAATTTGCAGTTCAGAAAGTAGAGTCACAACCTAATTTGATCCAAATACAAGGAAAATTTTTCAGTGAGTTGAGTAGCAGCTTTAAATTTAAGTTTAACTTCAGTAGATTAAATAAAATGTAAAATTTGGTCTCTGCTAAGTACCAGAGGCTACCACACAAAACAATGTAGGAAAAACAGGTGTCTCAAAGTTACAGATTCACAAATTGCATGTTTACCCTACCCTCAAATCTGGTTCTCTCCTAGGCTTCCCGACTACAGTACCTGGCACTGTCATTTACCTGTGGGCTAAGGTCAAAAACTTGAAGTCAGACAACTCTAGGCTATTTCCACCCTTCATATCCAGTGTCCAGGAAATTGTGATATAAATGTAAAAAAAAAAAAAAAACTGACCACCATTCACCACCTCTGCTGTTAAAGCTCAAATATTTATTGATTCTTCTTCTTTCACTTTTAGTGCCTATATGCTATTTCCCAGGCTAACTAATCCTTTTCATCTGAATGTGCTACTTAATTGCTCAGAGTTCCTCAAAATATTTTCATTACTCATAAAAAACATACTGCAATCAAAAGTCTGACATGTTCTAGTCATTTCTCACTCTGTTGACTCATCCGCCATCTGCAGATCATCCAAGGTGTTTTCCTGATTATGCCCTGACCACAGGAAGCGCATCCCACAGTAAGGCTTTACCTTTGCAGACCGCTTTGAAGTTATTTCTCATCTAGTTACTTGGCTAACTCCCTTATCTTCTCATGAGGCTCTCCTATTTTTTTATTTTATTTCATTTTTCTAATTGAAGTATAGTCAGTTACAATGTATCAGTTTCTGGCGTACAGCATCATGTCCCAGTCATGCATATATACATACCTATATTCATTTTCATATTCCTTTCCATTAAAGGTTATTGCAAAATATTGAATATGGTTCCTTGTGCTATATAAAAAAATCTGTTTTTAATCTATTGTTATATGTAATTGTTAACATTTGCAAATCTCAAACTTCCAAATTTATCCCTTCCTAATCCATTTCCCCCAGTAATCATAAGATTGTTTACTATGTCTGAAAATCTGTTTCTGTTTTGTTGATGAGTCCATTAGTGCCCTGTTTTTCCTTTTTCTTTTCTTTTCTTTTCTTTTTTCTTTTCTTTTCTTTTCTTTTTTCTTTTCTTTTCTTTTTCTTTTAGATTCCTCATATAAGTAATATCATATGGTATTTTTCTTTCTCTTTCTGGCTTACTTCACTTAGAATGACAATCTCCAGATCCATCCATGTTGCTGCAAATGTTATTATTTTATTCTTTTTTTTTAATCACTGAGTGGCATTCAATTGTATAAATATACCACAACTTCTTTATCCAGTCGTCTATCAATGGACATTTAGGTTACTTCCTTGTCTTGGCTGTTGTATATATTGTTGCTATGAACATTGGGGTGCATGCCTCTATTTCATTAAATAAAAACTCTCTCACCTTTCAAACATTCATTCTATTTTCTCTTAAGTTACACTCTAATTTGTTTTCAGAACTCTTCTTACATGGAGAACTGTCACAGCATAGTGGTTAAGAGTACAGAGTTTTTGGAGCCATATTTTCTGGGTTTTACTTTTTAGTAGTTATGTGACCTTGAGCAATTTTACCTTACCACTCTGTGTTCTGGTTTCCATAACCCTAAAAATGAGGCTAATAATAGTACCTTGATAGTGATAATGTTACTTTATCTAAGGGGCTTAAAACAGTGCCTGGCACATGGAAAATACCCAATGTTAAGTTGTATATTTATTTGTTATTATTTATTTCTCATATTAGAGTGAAAGATACATGAGAAGGGGCAATTTGTCAGTTTATTTACACAATCTTCCTAGATCCTAGAAAAAATGCCTGGCCTATACATGAATAGAAAGGCCAGAGTTAAAAAATATACATACAGATGCAAGAAGACATCAACAAATAATAATAATTAAATAAGATAATGCCCAGGAGAAATATTCAAACAGGGAGTTGGGAGAAGAGAGGATTAAAAAGAAAATCTATCTGTACCGTTTTGAATTAAATTAAGTTGTTCTTTTAGTTTCACTCTTTTGTTAGCTCATTTCTGCATCCATCCTTCATTTATTATTTTACATAGGTAAGGCTAACTTGCCTTGGCTTGTCAACAGGGCAAATCATGTGACATCCATGATGCTCCATTTGAAAGCATGCCATGTAATGCAATTAATAGAGGACCATGTCAGTAAATAGGAACCTGGATTCATTTCTTCACTATACCACCACAAGCGATTGATACTGCTTTGTGTCTCTCATCTTAGTTATCTCATGAATGGAACTGGATTAAGTAGTTGCTATTCACCTTCTAGCTTTCTAATTTGTTGCATTTTTGTGGTATGCTCTGACTTTTTCCTGAATGTTTTCTATCTTTGTCCTCTTTCTGTCCTCAATTGGCACCAGTAGAAGGCATCAAAATAATTTTAATATCATGGTAAACAGAGCATAATTGCAAAAATAAACATAAGGCACAAAATTATATGCTATACATGTGTACTCACTGATAGTTGAATGTTATGCTATTTGGATTAGCATGGGTAATAATTTCTTACCTTGCCCAACCAAATATGGTAATATGAATTGATGTTAATTTATAGCATAAAGCACATGAAAATGAAGCAGTAGAAGTAAGTGAAATAGAGAAAAGAAGGGTACCAGATAAAATTACAAATGGGCAAAATGAGTGCAAGCAGATTCTATAGCCATAATAATATATATATTTCCTATGGCTTCAAATTCTTTCTTCTTTAACAAATTAACCAAAACTGCTTCCTGGTGGAATAAGAGAATGGAGAAAATCAACAAATATGTGTAATCCTGAATCTGATTTCCAAATGGGCATCTGATTCAGTGAGGATGTGTTGTCTTCAAGTTGTAGAAAATCTGAAAAATTTTGGCTTCTACTATAGGCACTTTTATGCTTTCCTTTAATAGAGATTTTAGAAAAAGAGAATCTCATAGAGGGTGCTCCAGTGATGGAATGATGGAATCCTTTTCAAGCATTCTGCTAAGTATTCTGGCTACTCCTCCATTCATCAGATGGTGCTGGGGTTTCAGTATCACATCCTCAGTTAACAACATCTGAAAGCAGCAAGGAAGGAGTGTGTAGAGGAGATCTTTCTTACTACTCTCCCTTTTCATCAGGAAGAAATAATGTTCCCTGAAACACCAAGTATTTTCTCTTATGTTCTCTTTGAAGACAATCTCCAGCAAACTAAGCCAATTGGTCTGAATATTGGTCATTTCCTGAGTTTAAGGTGTCATCTGAAAACACTGATATCCTTATTAAGTTTATTTGTGTTTTTAACAGAGAAGTGGGAAGGAAAGACAGACTGTTGGGATCAAAGTGTGTTTGTTTATTTGTAGTTGTTCTTTCTTTTCACATGTCCTTTAATAGGTAATAGTTCTAAACAAGGTCTATATTATTTTGGGCCTTGTATAAGATTGTTCTTCATTTATTTAACTTTTATTTTAATATGATTTGCCCCTCAGGCTGAGTATACCCACCGCCTTCCCAGGAGCAGGAGGTGAAAAGATGGAGCCCTTTTTCGGAGTTTTGCTGTAGGTTTTTGTATAAGTAAAGTTGATAAACACACATGGGAACATCTCTGGACCTACTATGTGGTGGTGCACTTAATGCTTTTTAGATTTTTAAGTATCACAACTGCTGACTTCCATTGATCTTCACAAAATGAAAAATAGAAATAAGTTGTGAACAAATCACTCATAAACTTTTTAGCCACAGTTGAATCAATCAATTCCTTGTGATGGCATAAAATAAAACAAAGTCACTACTGGGAGTTTCAACCACCAAAACAACAAAACAAGTGTTAGATATGACACTGTCTTCTTAAGAAGGAGCCCTTAACATTGGCCAGTATATGATTTTTGTGTGTTTGTGTGTGAGTGTATGTGTGTCTGCATGTGTGTGTATGGACTAAATTATTAAATATCAGGGCTGCTGTAAATTCTTAGGATTATTTTTATTATTAGGAATAAAGAAGTATTCCATAAGGGAAAAGCATTTGCCATAATTTTTTGTGTCCTTTATTATAGTATTTTAATAATTTTTCAGAAAACTAAATACCTATATATTTTTATTAATTATATAATTTGTTGTAACTACATAAACAGTAACTATATAATTTATTAAAATATTATTTATAAAACTTATTAGAACATTTTAAGGTGCTCAAATGTTTTATTATTTTGATATATAACAGAAATGTATGAGAAATTATCATTTAATATATTAAAAAATCAAATTAGGATAAAAATTAAAATAAATACTTAAATGCTAAGTAGTACACAAATTTCATGTTGTCATGGTAACCTAAATATCAGAGATCAACTGGAGTGTCAGACAGAATGGCAGACAGCTTTAATACATTAGTTTTAGAATTTTTGCCTCATGTAGCAATATTTTATGCATTTAACTACAATTTCATTCATGTATTATGATCAAATGAGTAATATAAATGACTGTCAATGAACCAAATATGTTACTGTAGAAAATATATTTTTAAAAGATGTGAAATCAAAGCGAATATTGTACAAGTACCAAAAATGCAGACTTCCTTCTAGTCGCACATTAATTAAAATATTATTAAAATTCTCTCAGTACAATGATTTTCAAACAGAATAACATATATTCAGCTCTTAAAATCATCTTTATATGAATGTCCTGTTTTCCTGTGGAGTTTCAAGTTAATTGACCATTTCTTCCTCTTTTGCTGTTGTCAATCAGGCACATATTCAAAACATAGAGCTTACACAGTCATTGTCAAATGAAGAGCCAATCCGAAGGAAAACAAAGAAAAGTAATTATCACGGACATCCTTTGAAAGCAGAATCTAAATAGCCAAAACTAATGTCAAGTAAATGCAAGGGTTTTTTTAATTATTTTTTTCTCTTTTTCATTACTGCTGTGTTTCCTCTGATAGCAAAATTCTTTTCAAAACTGCTATATAATTTTAGTTTTTTTGAAAAGTCTCCAATTGATTCTAAATACATGAGAATTTAAATCAACCTATCTGAGACAAGCCTTTGGGGGCAGGAAAATGGACATTTCTGCCTCGAGGTCTTAAGGGTTTTTACGAGTGACAAGATGACAAATGCTAAGGTCATTGTCCTGGATGAGCATATCAGTGATTTGATATATGACAATCCGTTTTGAACAACTCGTTTGGGATATTGAGATTGAATGCTATTGCGTCTATGTGATTGAAATTTTATTAAATTTTATTCTCCACCCCCATATTCACAATCAAATAACAGGGGAAATATTAAATCAGTGGTTATAGATTATTTCATTTTGTTTCATTGATGGATTTCAGAAAAACACATAATCCTGATACTTATCACAATTAAGTCTCCATAAATACTCTATCCATGGTCACAGTTTAGGGAAAAAAATATCAAAGAATTGTGAGAGAAGTCCTTAGTGTTTGTGAATAATAGCTTTACAATTGGTAGCCTCCACACCAGTGTTTGTGTTTTAGTGTCAGTCTAGCAGTTGTACATTCTTAAATAATGTCCTAGGATTTAAATTTCCTAATGTCCAAAATTACTAATTTTTTGGCTTCAATCTCCAAATATGTACCGATGCATCTCTCATCTTTATTTCCAGATTAAAGATTCTTTGCATTCATCTTAATTTAATGTTGTTAAAAAAAAAAGCAAGGTGAGTTTTTAGATTTACCAAATTCTCTGTAACTCACAGGTTACATTTTAGTGGGTCATTTTAGGGTAAAGAATAAGAGACTTTGTTCCATTCTAAAGAATTTGTTATTAACCATTTAAAATAATAGAAAAATTTTAGTCTTTTCTCTTTAGAGCTTGAACTGAATGTAGGCATTAAGAAATAAAGAAATTGTGGTAATGATAGAAGTTACACATAGAAAAGTAAAGAAAATGCTCACTTTTAATTCCTAATTTTAGTGACTTTGGTAATGATAATAACATCAAACTATAGTATAAAAGTCTAGATGTTCTAATAATTTAATGTATTTTATCCTTTTAAGCTTCCCTGATAATTCCATGAGCTAGATTTCATTATTAATCCAATTTTACAATCAAGAAAACAGAAATTAAGAATTTAAGTTACTTGTGCAAGATCACACTACTTATAAATGACAAACTTAGTATTAGAGCCAAAGGAGACCCGACGTTTTACACTAGGTTGATACTTCTTTCTCATAAATTTCAGTCTTCTTTGGTGTCCAAACATCACAAATTTCTCCCTGCTTCTTCTTAGTCTATCCATTGCTTTTATCCTGCTACCTTTTGTATATATATGAACCAGAGTTTAGTTCTAAGATCTTATATTCTCACCTTGTACCTAGTTAACTTGTTAATGTAACTAGAGTAATTTACTTCACAAGGCAGCAATCTTTTGGAGATTAAGACATTTTTACTCCATATTATTTGGTGGCTGCTGGAGGCATCTTGCCAGTGATATTAAATCTTAAATGTGATTGAGCTCTGCAGTCATCACATAAGTTAATACAGGCAGACTTCCAAGTTTTCATGCTGTTGGGTGTAAGCCTACTGGGAACCATGTGATAGCTCTGCCTTGTTTGCCATCAAGTAGAATCTCATACAAATCAAACCCTTCTTGCATTACATCCAAGAATATTTGAAAAGATTTGTATGCAAAAATCCTTCCCTTTAATGCAACAGTCTTGTAAATATCTGGTGAATATGTTTGATGGCAAACTGTTTTCCAAGGCAGGGCAAATTTCTTCCATGAGGAAAATTCATTTTTCAAAAAAAAAGCATAAAACAATAAAAAAGATCAACTTATATCACCTTTAACAAATGGAACTAGGGGACTTAAAATTTTTCCTGAATGTTTTTCCTTTGATGAATGTGGTTAAATTGTATGTCACATATCTAAGGACAAAATAATGAATTTTCATTCTTTGATTTACTAAGGCCTCTCATCTACTTCTGCTCTCCAACACACACTCCACTTTCCCCTTCACAGGACAGTAGGGAAGAGAGTTCTGGATTTAGAAATAAGAGATCATGGAATAATAGTCCTATTTAAAAAAAAGATCAACAATTGCTTAGGCTCCTACATATGGATATGTGTAATGCAATCTTTCTTATATACATAATGTGTTTTAAAAATAAGATACCACGTGAATAGTTCACACATAAAAAAGGAAGTCCTCTATATAAGTTTACAAATATATATAATGGATATTTTATATGTTTGCTTGTGGATGTGTGGATGTGAAACTAAGTAAATGTATTCATATACACACATATATATATACATACATATATATACACATATACATATATATATTTATATACACACATATACATATATATATATTTAGTGCTGTTCCAGAAGGTAGATTATTACCTACATTTTTCAGACATACTGGAGGTACAAATACACTAATAAACATTTTTCAAAGACATTAATCCATGCATAAAGTCTCTATCAGTTATCTATTTGCTTAGTTTCATCATTTATATTATAGTGGGCCTCATGATGTTAGATATGAATGCAATATGGTCCATTATGTCAGGCCCCAGGTTGTTAAACACTCCCATTGAGCTGGTAATCTTTTCAGAAAATTGCATTGTCATAATACTTGTCAACCACAAGCAAATATTAAAAACTTAATTCTTCATTGTGCATTGCTAATTGCAGGATAATTAGTTGAAGGGTTTTGTGACTTACAGAAGCAAAGTCCGTGATCTCTCTGGTATCATAGACACAGTTACATAACAGCCTTAGGAAACAGAGATAGGAAATGTTAATTAAAAATGAATATTTGGATAAGTACTAGAACAATATAAAACAGACATACAGGATGCTTTTCATATAGAAACAGCAGAGAAGAATGCCATAGAGGTTTGAAAGATTTGGAAAAAATTGTTTAAGTGAGCTGGGAATTAGACATATATTTTTAAAGTAGGAAGGGATATTGATTTGGAATTCGACCAAACATCTACCTTCTTTATGTGATTTAAAGGACTTTTCAAACATTTCTTCTTCAATGATTTGATGAACTTAACAACCACAAAACTAGTTTTCACTAATTCCTGTTAATACACTGAAAAACTTCATTCTAACACAACTATCCACATATATATGAGTTTTAAGTTGTTATTAGCTTGTACTAGCAACCATCACCCATAGCTAAATAAATAATTGTACAACTATTTAGATGTCACAATTTACAATATTTTCACTCTTACATTTGAACCTCAATATAATGTGAGTTAAGGAGGACATGGTATATATTTTTTCAATTTTGCAGATGAGAAAAATGAACATGGCATCTTGAATCAGATATACTCGATTTCAAATTCTGGCTTTATAACTTACCATCAATTTGCATTTCCATGCATTCTTCAGTATTTTTTAAATAAAATGTTTTGAACAGTTAAATTAAATAGGGGCAGTAAAGCTGTTAGTACAGTCTAACAGATTAAGAAATGGTAGTTATTTTGTTTTAAATTTAAAGCGAACATTTTCTCACTCTGTCAAGTTGAATGCTAAATCTCAATCATTCAGGTATTTTAGAATTTTTGTATACTAGAGAGTGTATTCATAAATATTCATGCAATTTAACTTTTAAACCCTGAGCTGTATGTTTTGGCACATATTCCATTCCCTATTTAATGACAAAGATATGTGAGTCCCAGGCATTAAGTGGAGTTAAGTGAGGCAGAAAGGAGAAATGACACTGATAAATAATTCCAGGCCATTTCTGTGAACCACAGACGTTTACATCAAGCTGATTAATATTTTCATAGTTCACAATAGATTAATTTATTGTGGGTTGCCACTTCCAGCTCTTTTATAAGTCAAATTTTTAAAATTGTATTTAATAAATCACTTTCATTTTCTAAAACTATGTAAAAAATTTAAATGTCATATTAACATATATTGTGAGTCCACAAAGGAAGATTTTTTGAACTCTAACTCCCATAATACAGAAAGAGATTTCATATATTGAAATACAGACAGCCTTTGAAAACATTCGTACATCATTATTAGATAATAAGTTTAAGGAAGATGTCATCTTTCCATTTTTATCAATCTGATCAAGTTTGTCCAAATCTTGGTCAAAAGAGGAATCTGAGTCTATAATCTTATTCTAGTCTCCTGCCCCGACAAAGGTTTGGTTAATTTCTTTAGAGACCTCTGTTGGAGGTACATATTTCTTGTTAACAATCTTCTTTTGTCTCTCTATATATTCTCTTCTCTCACATTTTATGATTATAGTTTTCATATTATCTTTAAAAATATGAGCAGATTATTCAGAATGATTTTGTAATCAACTAAGTTAATTATTCATACTTGACCCTAACTAGAAGCAAATCTATAAACTAAAAATGCTGTTAAATAATTGATTTCCTGTCTTGTTTTAAGAGACTTGTTCAAACTGTGATTGTTAATTTTGCTGGAAATTTCAATTTAATCTCCTCTAAGATAGTAAGCAGTTATTTTACTAGTTTCTTCTCCCCCATCATAAATTTTTAAAACAATTTTCTAAATGTATTATTGAATGAACTTTACCTACCTATCTGTCTATCTATCCCTTCCCTTCCTCAGGATTTAATTCACTTCTCATCTCCACACTTCTGCTTATCTGTTGTGGACTGAATTGTGTCTTTCTAAAATTCATATAATGTCATATGCTGTCCTAACCCCCAATGTAATTGTGGCCATACATAGGACATTTATGAGATAATTAGTTAAATTAAGTCATTAGGGTAGGACCCTAATCCCACAGGACTTCTGTCTTTATCAAAAGAGGAAAAGATACCGGGTCTCTCTCCATGTACATACAAAAAAGGGGACATATGAAGACACAGAGAGCAGATCATCATCTCCAAGGCAGAAAGAGAGGTCTCCCAGAGACCAACCTGTTGGCAACAAATATCAGACTGCTAGCCTCCAGAATGGTATGGAAATAAGTGTGCCTGTTGTTTAAGCCACACAACATGTGGTATCTTGTTATAGCAGCCTAAGCAGGCTCACCCTAAGCCACTAATTTCTACCGCCCTTTCAGATTTCTGTGTAAATATCACCTTTTCCAAAGCCCTTTCTATCACATCCATTTTCATCAACACCACATTACTAGACTTGCTGCATTTTTATATGTTCTAGCTCATACTGTTTTGTATTTCTGTCACCTGTGACTGATTTAGAAGCTTCTTAAGTTTAGAGACTGTTTCCCACCAATTAGACATCCTTAAGACCTATCAAAGTGAGTGGTGAATGTTAGGCTACAAGAAATGTTTGTTGAAGTGCATTTTTGGAGACATATCAGTACCTGGAAGGCTAGCTACCATAAAGATGTCAAACAATTGCACATGTTCAATTTAACTTGCATTGAAATTCTAAAGACCTTTTTTATGTGGTAAAATCATGGGGTTCTTCCCTGCAGTGAAGTAAAATATCTACCAATGAGAGTATTAATTATATTATGCTATATCAACTCAATAGACATTTAAGTGGCCTCTAAAAATAATGATTATCAACTCTGTAGCATTGTGGAAACATTATAATAAAATGTATGTGAATTGCATGTAACATAATAGAAACATTATAATAAAACAGAAAAGACAGGAGGTGAAATTGCTCATGAACTATGATTCCAAGTGTTAACAGATTGAAACATGAGAATATTTAGAGAATAATAGTTATAACATGGTGTCAATATGAATGTTTTCTCCATTTTCCAAATTTCTGTGTTGTTTTCTATTTTCACCATTAAATTTTAAATTTACTTTAAAAAGCAAGGAAATATGTGAGTAGCATAGATAATATATATTAGAAGAATATGTGTTAAAAAGGTGAGTCTGTTAGCATGGCAGCTGGACTCGTGGGCATGGGCAACCTGGATGGGGTTAAATCTCATATTTAATGCTTACTAGCTTGATGATCTTGAAGAAGTGATTTGCATGCTATGAGACTCCATCTCCTTGTCCTTTGAAAGAGAAATGATATTAAAATAATGCCCACCAAAAAGCTAAGACTGCTGGAGTATCAGGAGTGCTCTTAAATGCCAGCTAATAATTTCCAATACAGTGTAAACTCTGTGAGGCTAAGGACCTGTGAATTCACTACTGTAGATTAGTGCCTGGCATTTGGTAATTTTATAATACAACTTTATTTATAGATAAATGAATAAAAGGGTGAATGTAATGAAGCTAATAGAAAATAGTTCATAGAAAGTCTAGGAATTTTGAAGAAAAGAAGAGCAGGACTTTATACACATATATGTGCATATCTATCTATAATTTCTTTATATGCCTGATGTCTAAGCAGATAACTAAATAAACATTTTCTGCTTCCTGAAAAGAATTAATCCAATTTCCCTTTAAGTTCTTTCCAGAGTAAAATAGATACTTTTTTCAGAAACTGCTTTAACCCATACCTTGTGGTAATTTACTGTATCTCTGTTCAGAATGATTTCCTTGTGGTAGGTTAGCTCAGGTTCTAGTAGAATCAGCCATGGTAAATATGTAAAATATAATTACTGTAAGAAAGATGAATAACATTGGTAAGATCATTTAATATTTTTGGAAGAGAAAAAAAGCAGAAACTGCCCAAAGCTTAGAATACCCCTAGGAAAAAGCTGCATTCCCTGCTTTCAAAATCCTTCTTGCTACTTCTGCTCAGTGATGGCACTGAAATTCACTGAAGCTTCTGCATAAAGTTTTCTTTTTTCAATCTCAGGTCATATCACATTTACAGTTTACTGTCTTAAAAACACCTGGAATGCACCCAGTGTATTGATTATCTCTCATATTTAAATTGAAAATATATTGGACTTGGAAGGGAGTAAACCAAGTGGTGGGCAGTTTTCTCTATCACTTTTTCTGTGTGTAGCACAGCAGACATATCTAAACATTTTCAGGATAAAAGGAGATTCAAGTGAGCCACTCAGTGATGTCATAATAAACTTCCTTCCCACGCACACATAGGAGTGTAACGCTGACTTAGACGTATGCCAGGAGATAAATCACTCACCCATTCTTTAGGAAATAATTATGAATGGAGTAAGTCAGAGTGTGTCTTCCTGTCCCCTCTCCAGCCCTTATTAATATATTCATACGTCTATTGATTCAAAAGGTTAGTCATTCAAATATATATACTATGTATTCATCACACATTTTCTCTATACTAAAGGGCTGTGGAATTTTTGCATTCCAAGAACTTACATTCTAACTGGGAGAGAGACACTCTAAATGAAAGAAAATAAGTAAAGTAATTTCAGAATGCAAAATTTAAAAAAAAGTAAAGAAGAAATAAGGGGGAGAGGTATAGAGTGAGGAAGTTTTCATGGCTACTTTAGAGGTAGCGTTCTGAATGGCTTCTCTTAGGGAGTTACAGTTCAAGCTGGGGTGTGACAAATGGACACTCAGCCACAACAGGATATTGGGAGAAGAGAGGGTCAGTCTTAATTTCCAAAGAGGATAGTGGCTTGAGGTTTCCAAAGAATTGAAGAAGAAAAGGAAGGAAGGAAGAGGGAGAGAGAGAGAGAAAGAGAGAAAAAGAGGAGAAAATGTTAGTGGGATTGAAGAAAACAATGACAAGTTTTATGGGGTGGATGTGAAGGAATAATATGGGCTCAATTTGGCCATGAAAAAGTCTTAGGTTTTCTTCTAATTGCAATTGACCTTCAGTGGAGCATTTTCTCTAAGGCAGTGATATTATCTATTAGATAATTTCCAAAAAATTTACACACATATACAAACACACACGCACACACACACACACACACACACACACACACACTACTCCAACATCTTGTGTCTTATGAAAAAGTTGTCTAGACACAGAGATAGGACACCAGGTACTTAAAGAAGTCAGAGAAAGGTGTCCAAAGGAATCAATGTGAGAACTGAATTGTGAAAGCTTTGAGTTCCAGTCCAGATGAACAAGAGGAAAAAAGCACTTTTTATGTATTTAAGTACTGGTGAATCAACTTTACACTAACATTTTTTAAACTCTTGATTTTGTCAAAAACAAATATCAGCAAGATGCAACTGAAATTTTTTGACATCCCTGAAGTTTTAAACAATCTAGACATATTTGCTTAAAGTTTGAGTAAAGGTTGGGAGGTTGACTTCTCAAGTATCTGCATATATTTTAATTACTACAAATATAAAAATTTATTCTATACCAGAAACAGAATAGAAAGTGTTTCCTCAAAAATAAGTTGGTGTATATTTGTAAAATATCTACCATTTATTGGACTATTACACTGTTCTGTACATATTTTAATTTTTCAAGAATTCAGATTTGAGGGGGAGGGTAGAGTTCAGTGGTAGAGTGCATGCCTAGCATGCACGAGGTCCTATGTTCAATCCCGGACTTCCATTAAACAAACAAACCAAAAAAAACAGACCAAATTACCTTGGCCCCTACTCACCTCAAGAAAAGATTGCATTAAAAAAAAGAAATTCAAAATTTACATTGACACTAACAGGGAACTATTATCATGTTCAATTTCCTGTTGAAGAAAATGAGTTTCAGGCAGGCTTCCCCAGCTCATTTTAGATGGCAAATGTCGGGGTAGGACTAGACCTGAGCTCAAGTCCACCAAATTATTCTGCTGTCCCACACAGTTTAAACCATGGCTACTTTCAAAGCATGCTTGAGTATTCAGCAATAGAATGTGGGTTTTCCTTTACTGTGTGGCTTACTCTGAAAACAATAAGAGCACACAAAATTATGAAAAAGAGGAAAGAAAACATATACATTGTTTTTTTGCTATTTTTTTAAACTACTCTATATCATTCTCCTCCTCATTCTCTTTTCTACTGTCCTTTCTTACTTAATGGCTTCAATCTTTCTTATATCCCTTCTTCATGTCCTTTTTCCTACTGTGCTGTATTTCTTTGTGGCATAAGCCTTTATTCTTAGATCTACAGTCTTATAGTATATTTGTAAATATATCTTATCTTTTTAAGAGTAAAATATGTAATATATATATGATCATAGAATAGCAAACATTATAGGGCTCCTAAATCTATAATTTTATATGAATATTTTGGTCATTTTTAAGCTTATAAGCAAAATCTCCATGTGAAGAGTATGTTTGCAAATACACAAACACCAAATATAAAATGATATAATTTAGAATTTTTATATATTAAAACCTACAGAAATAAGCCATAAGCAAAGTGTTTATAATTGTTGGCATGGCAGAGAGAAATTTATGTACTTTACATAGCCTCAGAGCATCTGTTATCTGAATAAGAACCAAAAACACTCTTTAAAAGATCCTGGGCACATTAATGGAAACATGATTTCCCCTAAAAGTGAATAAACATATAGATTAATATTACAGGAAACTGTGTAAATGGATATAGTAAAATATTTATTCAATGTTATTTTACAAAATTACTACTTCTCTTCTACCACCTGAAGACATTCATGTATCAAGAATTTGACTGGAAAGAACAAAGGAAGATAAAGAAATAAATAGGAAAAAGGCTTGCAGTCAATTTCCCTAGAAGCAGTACCTTTTTCCTGGGCTTGGTACTTTATAAAATACAATTGTCTATGCCTGCTCTTCAAATAGAATCATTTATAAACGTTGTGCAAATCCATATTATAAATTTCATAGCTCCTGCCAAAATTAAGGATATTTTCTTACTTTGAAAAACACCTCATTTAATTGTTTTAACTGCAAAATTAATGAAATTCAGAACATCTAAGAAAAATTACAATACAAATGACTAACATATTTTACAGCACCTCCTATTTGAGAGATGGAATCTGCATCTCAATTCTGTGAATCTGGGCTTGTCTATGACTTGCTTTGACCTAGAGAACCTGACAGAAGTAGTGGTTATCTTTTTAAGTTGTTAAGTTTCCTGGTGTTTCTTTTATTCAACACAAAATAACTGATACAACACTGACCAACAGGAATTGGGCAAAATTATTTCGATACATTTTCCTTGACAAGTTAAATATCAAGTGATATCTAGATATTAAGTTCATTATTCATGTCTTCTGCCAGAATGTGGCTTTCTTCACCTGTCTAGAAATTCTAGAGACCCTGAGCTGCGGTTGCTTCTTTCTTAGAGAGGATGGATGAGAGTGGACTAGCCTGCTTTTTGACCTTGTCCTCTGTCAGCCACCTCTGAAGGTAGCTGCTCATCTAAAGGTGGGATTCTGCACTGTTCCTATTTATTATTTTCTCCAGAGCAGAAACTGTGGACCTATGGTTACATGTGATCACAATCCATGGAAGGACACATCACCATGGTCTTTTAAATAGATATAAAATGTCAACAGGCCTGGCTTATTAACACATACAGGTCCTTAATAAAAGCTTAGGTAAAGATTGATCTTTGAGCTTCAAAAAAGAAACAAAGAGCTATTGGAGGTCATCAATGAGAGGATGTGACTTCAGCTGACTCATGAGCTGGACCCACCAATCAGAGGCTCCTCACCCTCTCCTCTGTCCTTGCCATGTACCTTCTGACCACCTCTCCCACAGCTGGAGCTGTTTTCAAGGACACAGCCTTGAGAAAGCAATGTATGATGGAGACCATCAGGAAAGTACATGTGACTGAATCCATTAAAGGCCTCCAAATAAACTTTTAAGGTTCTGGTGGGCAGGTTCAGAAGTCCATTTGTCCCATAGTCACCCAAGACAAACCTCATATGTAACTTCCCATGCTTATTACACCTGCCACATACCAGTCTGGAGTGGTTTGCCTCTTTCTTCAGTCTCTCTTTGGACTCTATGTATGGGGATCAGTTTTTAAGCCAACAAGAGCAGCTTCATTTCTCTAATGTGGCTTCTAGCAGAAACCATAGATTGAATAAAGCACATCTGGTTATTACCTACATCTACCTTAGAGGGTGGAGGAAGAGGGCAAAGGATAAAGGGCTCCTGACTTGAGTCCATGATGTTTGTAGAGAGGAGATTTCTCACTGCTTGGTAGTGAGCTCTTGAGTGCAGTATCTCAGCTTTACTACTTGAGACAAAGGCAGTGATTTTCGTAGGGAATGGGTGACAGCTGCAGCACTGATTCCACCAGGTTTCCAAGGAAGAGAGGCTGAAGGATTATGCTTTTAAGTGGCTATGTGGGTTACTCAGAGTTTGTTTATTTGTTTGTTTTTTTTAAGCAGTAGGTCTCCATCTGGAGTAATTCTCCCCTGGGACATTTGGTAAGATCTGGAAAATTTTTGTCATACTGGGAGTGCAATGCTATTGCGATCTCGTAAAAGATGCTGCTAAATGTCATAAAATGTACAAGTCAGCATCACTCCTCACTCCCCCCACCACAGACACACACACAAGCACAATCCCATCCAAAATGGCAATAATGCCAAAGTCCAGAGACCCTGGTCTAGAGGAGCCAGGCCTTCCATACCAGATCAGGAACATGCAGGTGGTTTTTGTTCTCAGTCTTTCAAATTGTGTAATTAAATCCCAATGACACTTCTATAATTGAAACAGAATGGTTGTGCTTAAATTTACACTATTCTATTATAACAAAATAATGTTATCCTTTTTAAAATTTACAGGGAACTGATTTCAAATGATTTAGGGAAGAATCTGTTATTCAAAAGGAAACAATAGGCCCAGGTCCCCAGTGTGGGATTCCATGAAAAAATTTACATTATACATTTACCATTTACTATAATAAACCCTCCCTTATTATACAATTTTAGTTTTATAAAGAAGCTTTCATGTACCTTGTTATTAACAATAGCCCCAAATCACTGCTTAAAAAACTCGTGTGTTACCCAAGTTGTAAATGAATCATTTCCTTGTGATGTCAGGAATCTTGGGGGCCCATAAAAGAAAATTTTTTAGTGTCTATCAGAGTACACTGCAAAACAAATATCATTAAGCATATGGAAAGCAATATAATGTTCCTGCTTTTTGAGAAGACTTAGAAAAAAACACTTATTTAATAAGATCCTCACACTGAACTTTATACTAAGGTATGTGCAGCTTAATTGGATTAAATTTAAGCCTTTTTTAAGTTGTAATTTAAATTATGCTTTTATGTTAACTTTTTAAAAAATCTATTTATGTATATTTCTGAAATTTATTTGGATGGGCATTTAATTATATCATATGTACATCTCTCATTCTTTCTAAAATAGAATCTAAAATAGATTGAGGGTTGTTTATCATCGGAAAGTTAAAACTCAAACTATAGATGATTTTTAGCTCCTTATGCTGTTCATTTTTTCCTCCATTGTGAACTGGGCAAATGCTGTAGTTTTTTAGAAATCTTTTCCATTGTCTCCTGGAAAGAGCGAAAAGAAGCAGAAATGGGATAGGAGAAATTAGCCTAAAGCATAGACTTTAAGAAGAAATAAATGTGAAAGCTGTTATTGCAGTTTTGCAGTTGGATAATTATTATATGAAGTGACAGAAAACCAATTTTTATAGAAGTTTTATACCATTAAATGTATACTTAATTTTTTTCTTGAAATTCTTGTTTTTGCTTTTATTACTTACAGATCAAAATTTAAAATGAGTGCTTTTTTTAATTTTTTCTTCTCCATGAAAGTCAATTTGATAATTAGTCCGTTTATTACTGTGTTCCTTGATTTTAAGTTATTTCTGCTTCTTCATTATCTTGATTACATTATCTTATACAGTGACACAATAAAACTGCTGTTACCCCTTTTATTCACTGATTGATAAGGCAGTGAATATAGTTAGCAGAAATTTTGTAAGAACTGAAGTGTCTCAAGTATGTGGAAGAATTTAATTTTATTTTTCTTGAATCTATATCCTGACATTGATGCTATCATTCAAAACTGCTTTAAGCATTGCTTTCTAAATTCTTACATTTATTCAACAAATATTGAATACATATAACACATCAGAATATCCTTAGACAAAGGGATATAATGTTTAAAACAAAATATGCTTCCCTCCATGAAGCTTGTATTATAGCATCCTCTATCCTTCTGATTATGGTCTTCTCTTGATTCTTCTCAATCTATGCATTCATCTTTTTAACAAATATTTATGGTGTTCTTATGTGCTTGGCTTTGTTCTACATGTTTGGTACATAATGGTGAGATGATTACTATCTTCGTGTTTTTTAAATTCGATTGGGGAAATGAATATTATATAATAAAGGCAGACATGAATACAAAATAATGAGATTTTGAGCACTAAGAAAGAGAAAAATTCTCTGTAAGAAAACAATCTGGGTAGCAGATTCTTGTATAGAATATGTAGCCCAGTATTGTCCTTAAAAGAAGTAAATCAACCTGAGAGCTGAGTGAAGAGAAGGAAATAGCCATGCCAAGAATTCAAATTCATGTTTTTCTGATAGAGTATCATCACATTTAAGTACTGAGATGGGTAAAGTCACAGTCTTCAGTACACCAGAGTCCAGTGCAACTGAAATTCAGTGAATAAAAGGAGAGAAAGATATTAGAAGATGCTGGGTTGTGGCCATGATGTTGAAGATCAAGAAGGTGTTTTTTGGAAATATAATTATCAGGAATTGTTGATATTTTTTATGTGAGGACTAAGGAATACAGAAGTATCAAGGATGACCCCTAAATCTGAGCTTAAGCAGCAAAACAGGGGACATAGTTTATGGAACGAATGAGATGAGTTTGCAAAATGTGTTAGAGACACCTTTTCTGGTACTAAAGCAGAGATGTCAGGTGGAAAGCTGAGTATAGGTCAAACTTCAGAGGAGGTGATCAGATTGAAGTTAGAGGTATAATGAGAGATGTCTTGGGCTGATATTATAAGTCATAATACCAGGTTCCCCAAAGAGTGTCTAGAGAAGATACTTCCAGTATAGATTCAATAATAAGGTTTGAGTAGAGGAATAAAATCTGGGAGCACGCACTAGGAAATGGAGATACAGAAAAAATAGAATAAAGCTTTGACTTCTAGGGGATTAAGGTCAAGCTGAAGAGATAAACAAGTATCTGAATAGTTATATGATAAAGATATGTACTAGCTACTAATGGAGCACAGTGGAAGAAACATTTAATTCTACTGGGGGTAGTTCAGAGGAGAGTTACTGTAGGATAATATGGAGCAATTCTGAAAAATTTTCAAAATAAATAACAATCTAATAGGACACAGGGAAGAACATTCTGAGCAAAGATTTGAGATTAAAAAAATTCAAAGCATTTGAACAATTGTAAATAGTTCAGCTTAATTACATGATTATAGCTTGTTTCACAATTCAAGATTTAGGTTAACCTTCACTGATGTACCTTTTCACCTTTATTTTAAATTCCTGTAGTAATTAAAAAATCATATTGCTTTTGCCCTCTCATTGTCTGTATTAATATTTTCTCTCCTGACTTGTCTGTAATCTGCACACTAAAAAGAGGAGCATAATTCTTTCTTATAAGCAAATGCTCATGCAGTTCTATGGAAACATCAGATGGTCTACAAATGTATCATTTTCTAAACAACTGTATTCTTGTCCCTTTGTCCTTGGTGGAGATGGAGGTAAAACTTTTAATTAGTGTGAAAGCCAAAATAACTGTATCCAAAATATTACAACGTATCATTCTAGTCTATCTGTGATGCCCTTATGTAAGTAAAACAATTCAGTGATCTGAAATTAACCTGTAATTAAAGTGTTGAGAATTAATCAGTACAATTTAGGTTTCATTAAATTCAAACACACTCAAAATTGAATCAATTTATTAAGCTTATTTATTTCCCAGTCCCCAACAGACACAATGATACCAACATATAACAAGTTCAGATATATAAACAGCTTCACTATTCCACTTACAGAAGTGAGACTACAACTTCCCAACTAGAATAAGGTACACTCTAAATGCAAATTAAAAGCAAGACAAGACACTCTAAATTGGAGATCTGCTTGCTGTTGGTGAGAATGCCTTGAAATATTGTTCTTGATCTATATGCAAATGTATAGGGACACACTTGTCAAAAGAGAATACAAAGTTCAATCTAACCAATCCATCTTGTGCAGATTTTCCCTTCATTCAGTGAAAGTTTAAAATGTATAAATTATTTTGATCAGAATTCATCAATAAAATCTTAACTCAAAAACAAAAACAACAGAACTGTCTTGTTCACACAATGCCTGTGTGTCTTTGAAAAAAGAAAACTACCTGGAAGCAATCCTCTCTGTACCTCTCTGCCAATTTTGATTAACAGATTCCCTCATCTTGACTTGGAGCAACTCTCTTAGAACCATAAATTGTGAAAATGAATTGCACATTAAAGGTTCTGGCTCCCGAGGACCTTGAGTTTTCCAAATAATGTTTTTCAAGACATTTAACTAAATGCAACTATTGTGTAAGGAGATGGCAGTTGTCAATATGAACACTTCAATAGAGTAGAAGTAGTCATGTTGAATATTTTGTATTCAATTATTCATTCTATGTTATATGATAACACATAATCTATTAATTATTTGTTAACTATCACAATTAAATTTGTCAGAATTTTTGGTAAAGCCACTACCAAAAACAGCAATGACTAAACATGCTTTTATAAGGATCAAGCAACCAATGCAGTTTAACACATGATCCATTAGAACCTCTCTTTTCAAATCCTGGAGGTTTGGTGGAAAAAGATGGAAAAAATGTAAATACTGTATACATTACAGAAGAGATCTTACAAAATTCTATCAATAAATATCCACAAAACTATTGCATGTCACTGTTAAAATTCAATTTCACTATTCTGTTGAAAAAATTCCATTGGTTACATATCTCATTTAAGTGTTGGAAAGAATACTCAGTGACTACTAAGAAATGATAGACAATCTGAATTACATAGCCAATTAACTTAAAATCAAAACTATAAGTTACATATTTGATAAAAGTAATCTATATGTGTGCTTATCACATTAATATAATGTAGGATAAGATGGCTATAATTGTGGATGACTGGATCTACAGAGGTAGTAAAATGGTCCTGCTAGCTAGTAAATATGATTATTAAATTCAGGAAGGAATAAGAAGAAAGTAGGGAAGAGTGGGAGAGAGGAAGATGAGAGGGAGTGAAAGAGAAAAAGGAGGGAAGGAAGGAACGATTTGTAGTCAAAATGTTACATGTCAGGCCCTAAAATAAATTCTTTTCTTAATTTTCCAACACTGGTTCTATTGTCCCCAGAATTTATTTTAGCTTTTTTTTCCCAAGGTGAAAACATCAAGGTATAAGAAGATTAAATAAATTTTCTGTGAACACATAAATAATGAAGGAAGAAACAGGACTTTAAACTATTGACTTTTTATTATATCTGGACAGCAAAAGTTACTTAAACATAGACTGATTAAATAAATATTTACTACTATTTATTTTTATCATTTACCCACTTTCCTGTAACTATGATAATCACCAGCAAAAACTCAGGATGTAATGTCTCTTTATTTCACCATTGTAACAGGAGAAATAGAAAAAATATTTCCTATACAAAACATTTGATTTTAAGATATTTTTTACTCAGCATGCTGAAGATAAATTCAATTAGTGGTAGTTAAAATTAATCAGCAAGAAATTGAATGGGACAAAGGGCCTAAGTGTTCCTTAAAATGTTTATTTCACAGTCTGTTCTAGATGTCATTTTTTATGACGTCTTGATGGGATATCTCTTAATAATAAAAAGTTACTTTTTTAAGATACACTTTTGAAAGGTTGTGATAATATAATACAAATAGAATTATTGCTGTTTTACTAAACTTGCATAAATGCAAATTCTGAAACACAAGCATAAGGTCAGCTTTGTTTCTCAGTACAAAATTAAACTATACTAAATTAAACTATGCTAAAGGGAAGTGTTTGGCTAAGGGAGTCTGGACATCTCAATAAATGACCATCATTTATGCAGTTTGCTCATTCCCCTGCAATGCTTTCGCATGTTAAATAAAAATTGATATGAGTGAAAGGATATGAAATCTCTACCAACAAATTAGAAAGAAAAAATAACACACTAACTTAAAATATACTTCAGCTACCTGTCATGAGCAAATTTTAAAAAGCCTTAATGGAAAGAAGTGCAGTACTTGGCAATATCAGTACTTGCTTCTATAGATGATTCAGCTTATTTGAGTCTTAAAAAGGACTTAGACATATTTGTATCTTCATATCTGAATGTTATGCGGTTTTCCTGTGGGATAAGGTGAATTATTTCCATTTAATAAATTTAGAAACAAAAGATAGGATATTTCCATATTAAATTTTAGATGTTGGTATTTAAAATAGCACCTTTGGCCATAGCTTGACCTCATATTTTGTTTCTCTTTATTTTATATTAATCTTAAATCATCATTTGCAAAATTTTGTGCATGGTACTTCTTGTGAATAATTAAAATGGGTCAAATCAAGGAATTGTATTTGACTTCTTTAGGGCAGAATACTGGGAGAAAAAGTTAAGAAATTCTACCGTTTTACCAGAGATTGTTCTGCAAGGCTGACTGCAGGGGACTTTCAACTGCTTACCCATGCAAGGGTTTATCAGTAAACTGACAATTTCAACTGTTTGTATTTACAAGTTCCTGCTGTTCAACGTCAATAAACTCACTGACTGAATTCATGCAATTCAGCCACACAGCCAAGCACTGACTGCAACTGCAAGGAATGCCTTTGAAAATTTGAGATCAAAGATTGAAAACTTGCACTTTTAAGTGTAGATCCATTCAAATTCTTTATGACTCTTCAGGGAAGCACAGCAGTGGACAGTCATATAACTGCTATGCACTTACATTTGGTGTTATTTGTTAAGAAAATGTATGGCAATTAGAAGCCAGAAAAGGGATTGACAAGATGACAGAGTAGAAGGACACATGGCCCACCCTGTCTCATGAACACACCAAAAATTATATACAAATACAGAACAATTCACACAGAATAACTCCTGAAATTTGACATAATTTCTCTTACTTTGGAAATACAAGGAAAGCCCCACAAAAGCAGGTAGAGGAAAAAAAAGAAAGAAAAAGGAAATTGGTGCATGATATGCTTCACAGAAAGAGAGCAGCATAGAAAGAAAAGTGCCCTCACCCTGGGAAGCTCCCTCTCCAGCAAGGAGATCCACAGGGACAGAACAGGAGCTTCAGAGGTTCAGAGGAGGCAGCAACAGCAGCTTAGCAGAAAGAACTAAGAGAAACCAGCAGTGAGAGTCACTTTGAATCCTAGCCTAAGATGCATGCCAGTGGGGACAGGCTGGGCTGGGCTGCTGGAACTCAGGCTTCCACGGATGAGCCTGGGGAGAGGACTGGGGTTGACTGCACACAGGCAGCCTCAGGAGCCTGGAGTGTGGTGCGGGCTGTGGCTAGAAGAGAGTGCAAATCAATCTGGATCCCTCCATAGAAAGCACTATTGCATGTGGGATGAGGGGTGCATTGCAACCTTCATAGATGCCATCTCTACTAGTGCACAGGGTGTTGCTGTGCACCAATGTTGATGAGCATTCTTGTGAGAAGAGAGGCGGGGTTCAGTCACAGCCATCTTCTCAGCTTGCTCTGGAGTGGTACAACTGCTGGTGCTCGTCTTCTGGGCAGAGGAGGGGCTGAAACATGAACTGTTACTCAGGGGCCATCCAACATCACAGGCAAGACTGTCATTCTAGTCCCAGGAAGAGGTGGTGGATTTGCTCTCCTGGTGCCTTTGTAGACCTGTGCCTCTAAGACAAATGAGTGGAGATTTGGTGCACATTTGGGATGGGTTTGGCATCAACCGTATGTCTGTGTACCCTGTTTTGATTTGTGGTTACCCTGTTTTTAATTATGTTAGCCCATTATTATATCTATTTGCTTTAGAGTGGTAGTCATAAAGGCTCTAACACATCCTATGTAGAATGCAAAGAAAATTTACATTTGGTTTCACTGGGGAATTCTACCAAACATACAAAGAAGAACTCATATTGATCCTTCTCAAACTCTTCCAAAAGATTGAAGAGGAGGGAATACTACCAAACTCATTCTACAAAGACACCATCACCCTAATATCAAAACCACGTAAATATACTACCAAAAACAGAAAATTATAGGCCAATATCATTGATGAACATAGATGCAAAAATCCCTCACAAAATATTAGCAAACAGACTCCAATGACACATAAAAAGATCACACACAATGATCAAGTTGGATTCATCACAGGGATGGTTCAATATACACAAATTAAACAATGTGATACACCACATCAACAAAAGAAAGGACAAAAATCACATGATCATCTCAATAGATGCAGAAAAAGCATTTGATAAAATTCAAAAATCATTTAAGATAAAAATTCTTACCTAAGTGGGCATAGAAGGAACATATCTCAACATAATGAAAGCTATTTATAACAAACCCACAGCCAGCATAATACTCAACAGTGAAAAGGTGAAAACCTTCCCTCTAAAATCTGGAACAAGACAAAGATGCCCATTCTCATCACTTCTATTCAACAGAGTAGTGGAAGTACTGGCCACAGCAATTAGACAAGAAAAAGAAATAAAAGGAATCTAAATTCAAAGAGAAGAAGTAAAATTGTCACTAAATGTGGATTACATGATACAGTATATAGAAAACCTTAAAGGCTCTACACTAAAACTAATAAAGCTGATAAAAAATTTGGCAAGGTAGCAGGATACAAGATTAACATAGACAAGTCATTTGCATTTCTTCACACTAACAATGAAATATCAGAAAAGGAAAATAAAGAAACAATCTCTTTTAAAATCTCATCCAATTAAAAAAAATTCTTAGGAATAAATCTGACTAAGGAGGGGAAAGATTTGTATCAGGAGAACTACAAAACATTAATTAAGGGAATTAAAGATAACTCAAAGAAATAGAAAGATATCCCATGGTCTTGGATTGGAGAAATTAATATTGTTAAAATGGTCACACTACCAAAAGCAATCATTAAAAAGTCCATGAATGATAAACGCAAGAGAGAGTGTGGAGAAAAGGGAGCCCTCACACACTGCTGGTGAGAATGTATTTTGGTACAGCTATTATGGAAAACAGTATGGAGATTCCTTAACAAAAAATAAAAATAAAGTTACAATATGATCCAGCAATCCCACTCCTGGGCATATATCTGGAGATAACTCTAATTCAAAAAGATACATGCACCCCAGTGTTCATAGCAGCACTATATACAGGTAGCCAAGACATGGAAGCAGCCTAAGTGTCCATTGACTGATGGCTGGATAAAGAAACTGTGGAATATTTATACAGTGGAAAACTACTCAGCCATAAAAAGAATAAAAGAATGTCATTTGCAGCAATATTGATGGACCTGGAGGTTATCATTCTAAGTGAAGTAAGCCAGAAAGAAAAAAAATTATATGTGATATCACTCATATGTGGAATCTAAAACAAATTAAAAATAAAGACACAAATGAACTTCTTTAGAAAGCAGAAATAGACTCACAGGCATAGAAAGTAAACTTATGGTTACTAGGGTGAAAGCAGGTGGGAATGAATAAATTAGGAGTTTGTAGATATATGTACTATTATATATATAATAGATAAGCAACAAGCTTCTTCTCTATAGCACAGGGAAGTACATTCAGTATTTTGTAGTAACCTAAAATGAAAAATAATATGAAAACAAATATATGTATGAATACATATATGATAGAAACATTATGCTGTGCACCAGAAATTGACACAACTTTGTAAACTGACTTTACTTCAATTGAAAGAAAGAAAGAAAGAAAGAAAGAAAGAAAGAAAGAAAGAAAGAAAGAAAGAAAGAAAGAAAGAAAGAAAGAAAGAAAGAAAAGAAAGAAAGAAAGAAAGAAAGAAAGAAAGAAAGAAAGGAAGAAAGGAAGAAAGAAAGAAAGAAAGAAAGAAAGAAAGAAAGAAAGAAAGAAAGAAAGAAAGAAAGAAAGAAAGGAAGAAAGGAAGAAAGAAAGAAAGAAAGAAAGAAAGAAAGGAAGAAAGGAAGAAAGAAAGAAAGAAAGAAAGAAAGAAAGAAAGAAAGAAAGAAAGAAAGAAAGAAAGAAAGAAAGGAAGAAAGAAAGATAGAAACTAAAAAATTTAAAAAGGAAAAAGAAGGCCAACAAAAATAATAAACAAAAAAGAGAAAAATTGGATTGGATTGTTTCAAAGTACCCATTCATCTTATTATTTATAATTTAGTCAGTCCTCTATTCAACCATATATCAGTTGGTTATTGCCCCTGACCGTCACGGACATACTTTCTCTCTCTATCGTCCTAATTATTCCAAACATTTCATATAAATGTAATCCAATATGTGGCTTTTTTGTGTATGACTCCTTTCACTTAGCATAATCAGAACTTCATTCTTTTTATGGCCAAATAATATTGTATTGTATGGATATACCATATTTTATTTACCCAATTACTTATTGATAGACTTTTGCTTGTTTTCATTTTGGGGCTATCATGCATATTGATGCTGTGAATATTTGTGTACAAATTTTTGAACGTATTTTTAAAATTTTCTTGGACATAACAGTGGAGTTGCTGGATCATATGATAATTCTTTCTTTAACTTTTTGAAGAATCAGCTCCCTTACAAATTGGCTTCACTATTTTACATCCCCCCGACTCTAAGCAATGTATGATGTTTCCAATGTCTTCACATTCTTTCCTGTTATTGCTTGTCTTTTTTTTTTAATGATAGCCATCCTGGTAGGTGTGAAGTGGTACCTAAAATTGTATTAACATTCTTAGCATTTACAAACTAAGTGATATATGGGTAGATATGAAACTACATTCATAGGGACATAATTAGATACATGATAGAAGAAGGTATACAGGAATATCTCAAAGATATTGCATGTTCAATTCCAGACAATTACAATAAAGCACATATCACAGTAAAATGAGCCACATAATTTTTTTGGTTTCCAAGTGCATATAAAATGTATGTTATACTACACTGTAGTCTATTTAGCTTGCAATAGTATTATATCTAAAAAGCAATATACATATCTTAATTAAAAATACTTTAAAATCTGTTAGCCATCATCTGAGACTTCAGTGAGTCATAATTTTTTTACTGGTGCAGGGTCTTGCCTCGATGCTGACAGATCAGGCTAGCAGTTGCTGAAAGTTGAGATGTCTGGCAATTTCTTAAAATAACAATAAATAATAATTGATAGTGAAATATTGATTGATTCCTCTTTCACTTGAACACTTAGAGGCCACTGTAGGTTTATCAACTCATCTAATTTAAATATTGTGTCTCAGGGAATAGTGAGGCCCAAGAAAAGAAAGAGAGGGGGGAACAGTCAAGTCAATGGAGCACTCAGAACACACACAGCATCTGTGAATCTGGTTTTCATCTCATGTGGGTGGGATTCATGGCACCCTGAAACAATTACAATAGTAACATCAAAGATCACAGGTCACCATAACAAATATAATAATAATGAAATAGTTTGAAATACTGGTAAAATTACCAAAGTGTGACAGAGAGATACAATGTGGAAAAATGACAGTGATAGACTTGCCAGAGACCAGGTTGTCACAAACTTCCAACTTGTAAGGAAAAAACTCAATATCTGCAAAGTACAGTTAAGTGAAACACAATAAAATAAGATGTACCTGCATATAGAAATTTCCAAACAAACTACGCAAATTCATGTTTTTTTCTGAGAAAAAGCATAGTCACAAGGTCAGATACTCTTTTGTGAGAGGAAGGACCCTTTTGAAGTCACCGGCATTGACTGCTTTTTGAAGGATGAACACTATTCACAGAGAGTGAGAAGAGAGAGAGAACTCTTCAAATAGAATATTTAAAGTAACATTTTGGGAAGGCAAAGTGTACAGGGTATCATTGCTTGAGCAGATAGTTTTACAATTGAAGAAAATAAACCTGGTATAACATATAACCATTACAACTAAAATAAGGCAACATAAATAATTAATTACATACATTCAATATTTTGAAACAATGCAAGATGATGATATGTTCAAGTGGCATCATGAGTGAAACATCATAATTAACATGACTGTGCACTGAAATTTTCATAAGAGTTTCAGATAGGGATAGCATTTGGATGGACATAGACGCATCCCAAGTTGGTCCAATAGCAGAAGGAAGTATTGAGAATTAGATAAGAGATGAACAAAGCTGTGCCTGCTATTCATTTCTCCCACAAGCCTTGTGATGTACCATGATATCCCACTGAATCTGTGCTTTCTGAGGACCCTAGAGCTAAGGTTGCTTCTGATCTCCATGTATTTCTATTCTTTTGAACCCAATTTGTCTACTAGTTACATTATGTTTATATAAACAAAGTGTTTTATGTGAGGGTATTAATTAGCTATGTCAGCACTGGACTGCATCCTGCAGGTCTACAATCCCTGTACTTGCCCAGCTTCAAGACCCGAGAAAAAGCCCAGAGTCAGCAACAGAGATAATCAATAGTTTAATGATTAGGGTGATCTTGCACATCTGAAGAAAAGTCCTGGAGCAACATCCTGCCATGTGTGGGAGCTGGAGGGCAGGACATGATAGCAGTGTTTGCTCCTGGTGGGGAAGAAGAGGTTACCAGTTATAGGGGAGTTGATGTCAGGTTGGCTCATTGGTTACCAGGGTAATCAGCAGAGGGTCATGCCTCTTACCACCCCTATGATAAGCATAGTGGTGAGTTCTGATCTAAATCTAGAACAGTCATTAGCTCGGGCCTGGGGCAAATATGAAGGAAGATCAGTCATGTGAGTTGTGTGTAGGTGAAGCAGGCACCAGTCACGCAGGAGATGTATAGAGAGCAGCCATGTTGAGTTGCCTGACCATACAGCCATCATCAGAGGTACATGTTATTTATTGACTGAAAATAAAAAATCACGGAGTAGTGACATCAGAATTCCCATACTCTCTTAAGGTTATAATTGCTTGTTCTCACTGTATGGTCAGAACCCTTGCCCCCAAGATTCTGTTGAAACTCATGTTTCAGGGAAGTGTCTTCCAGAATAATGTTCCTTGTATACAGGAAATGGAACTGGAAATTAGGAGAATGGTTAGGATATTAGAAAACTAGACAAAATGATGACAAAGGGATGGCTATCCATTCAGAGGAGAACATGAGAAAAGAGAGGGGAAAATGGCAATCTGTTAGTGGACACTTAAAATAACCAACGTCAGAAAACAACCTTTGGGAGGACATTTTACTTTTCAATAGTAGGAGATCACCAATAAGGAAATCATAAAATTGGCTTGGAATGTGTGCCATCATCCTAAATAGTCTTAAGACATGTGATGTGATATGTCGAGTTCTCTGGTGAGTGGAGTGAATAAGCTGTAATGACAGCTCCACAGGGCACAATGTCAGGAACCAGTCCTGTTGTTTTTCTGTTGAGGAGGGCAGTAGGGTGGAGGTGGGATTCCATTTTCAAGTTCTTTCAATATGCTGGTCCTCAAGCCAGCGCATATGTATCCGGGGCAGCTGAAAAGAAGAAGGATGAAGAAGGGCATTGAAACCCTTTAAAATTGTACTCAAAGAACAAGTAATACTTACTTTTATATGTGGCTGACTACAATATAGTCACTAAATCTAGCTACAAGTCATGCTGGGAAATGTTCCCAGATAAGAACTATCATTTCTACCCAGGAAAGGAGCAGCGGACATTGAATGATAGATAACTGGCAGTCTGGCCCACGTCTCCTTTAACAAAGAATCAGTGTAAATCCTCTTATAAACCTGTAGTTTTATGACTCTCAACCCTTGTCTCACAGAAAAGAAAAGTGAGTTTCAGAATCAAGAGTAAGCATTTGTGTCCTGCCTTCCTCTGCTCTAACGTCACTTGCTCTCAGTAAGTCAGCTGCTCATTCAGAGGAGAAACTATCAGATGCCAAAAGCAAAATTGATCTATTGTGAAAGAGATGAAGTGTGTTCTAAAGAAACTTTAGACACTTCTCAGTCCTTGACACAGAAGGCCTTCAGGATGTTATGTGATTGTTATAATTATTTTTGATTCCTTTAAGTCTGTGCTTAGAGCATGGGACAGGTAGTTGTATTTTATTTTAAATATATTTGGATGATGCTATTCATTGAGTAAATTTTGATCGGACTTAATGCGTATGAAGATCTGTGTTAGTCCTGATAATTACTTTAGGAGGGAACGAAATATACATAAAATTGTGATGTGTTACAGACCCCCAGACACCCATAGTACAATGGGAAGATGACAAGTATTTCAACAATCAGCATGAACAGCTTTACCACACATACACATGCCACATATAGAATATGTTATGTTATACATGCTATAACATATATGCTACATATTATATTATACTATAGTGTATTATACTACACACTTTACTGTAGAGGTGAGTAATACATTCTTCCCATTTTCCAGGAGATAAATCCTTACTAATTTGCATTCAAAGGGAAAGTAGAAGAAGAAATGCTTCCACTTGTTTCGGGAAAGAGACAACATGTAAATATACTCAATCAATAAGACAAATGAGTTGAGGGTACTTCTTTTTTTATGTGTTCCTCAATACATGTACTTTCTTGTAGAAGTGTACTTGAGAATTTTGATCACTAACATGTACACATCATGAAGATGCTGGGTGAAGATGAGTGTTTCAATAGGAAACTCCATAGCATACTCAACTGGAGAATTCTGCCACTGGCTAGAATGACAGATTCAGTGTAAATGTCTAAGTACAGCACTAAGAAGATTTAAGTTTCCCTTTTGTATGTGAAACACTGAGGTCATGCTCCTTACATGCAGCTTGCTTGCGGGGTAATTGGAGTAGGTGATCAGGGCAATCACACTACCTGTGGATGGCTGGAGGGGATGGTGGGCACAGAATGCTCTGGAATATGACACGATAGATTTCTACTCCTCTTACAATGTGCACCCCCCAAAAAATAAGCTACTTTTTAGTATTTTTATATACATATACATATATATATATAATACTATTATATATAGATATATATATAATATTTCTCCTTAGATATTTAGTTTAATTCAATTAAACTTTTGGATAAATTATGCAGTCTTATAGTCTGTCAGACAACCTGATGTTACAGGTAAATAGAATATAAATTTAACACATTTTAATTCACTGTATAGAAAAGAGCACTTTAAGATGAGAAAATTCACAATTTCAAAATTTTCATATCAATCTTTAAAGGGCACTATCTGCTTTTAGTTTGGGGAAGCACAAACCGAGGGCTTTTGTGATTGAAACAACATTGTGGTTTCCCATTTTCTCTATGGCATCATTGTCATTACTCACATCAAATTTAATCAATCCATCTTATTAGTGTTTTATGATTTTAAAAAGTATATAAAATTACATTTTATTGAATCATAAATGTGAGTATAATAGCTATTAATATTTCCTGTGGGTTGATGTCCATGCACCAGAATGCAATTGTACTATTTTTTTAAATTCAAAAATGTTTCTGTTTTGCTGCCCATTCAGTTTGCACATTCTGTGTCTTGAGTGATGTTCACAAAGTTTTCTTAAGATTTGTTTCTGCCATTGCCACAATACAACACATTTTTATAGTAATACATTCCTTTAGTATTTTAAGACAAAAATTTGTACTATATTGGAAAGATAGTTATGTTTCTAACAATCCTTCCTATGCTCTGGCAATCAGAGGAAGTCAAATTCTGCATTTTCTAAATGTTTATAAAAGCTTTATAGCTAGACAGAATAAAATGATACTGACAATATAAAAAATAATATACACATATAATATTTTGATAAAAAGTGCATTTAGACAACATTATAATATTTAATTTTCATAACATTCTGGTACAGGAATGCTATTATCTACAATTGAAGAGAAGTGAGTCCGAGAGAGGTCAGTAAACATGTTCAAATTTGCACAGTTTAGATTTCAGATCCAGAACCACACAGTGAATCTTGTGACTCCAAATCTCTTACTCATTCTGCTAGACAATGCTACTTCCAGAAATAGATCCAGGCAGCACAGGTATATCTCCACAGGATACTTTCTCAAAAGAAATTTCATGGTAGGCTAAATTAAATAAAAAAATGAACATCTATCTTTTTCTCATATTTAATTCAAGATTAATCTCCCTCTTCTAACTGTGTCTTTATATTTGACCTTCACTTCAAATCCAAGTGCCTTTTTAAATGAGTTTAAATTTATTGTATCTAGTTTATCTTTTAAACTATGTAAATGAATTTCAACATCAGCCTCTACCACCAATTGAAACTGGTTAGTAAAAATGACTTTCCTTGTGACCATATTTTTTAAATTTTGTTTTGATAGAGGAGGAATTTATTTATTTGTTTATCTATCTATTTATGATTTGTTTGTTTGTTTGTTTCTTTAAATGAAGATACTGGGGATTGAACCCAGGATCCTGTGTATACTAAACATGTACTCTACCACTGAGCTAGAATTTTGTTATAGAATGAACTGTGTCCCTGTATAATTTGTATGCTGAAGTCTAAAACTTGGCTGCCTCAGAATGTGACCTTATATGGAATAGAGCTGTTGAAGGTGTGATTAGTGAAGATGAAATCATGCTGGACTAGTGTGGGCCTCTGACATAATATGACAGGAGTCCCTGTGAAAAGGGAATATTAGAGCATGGATACACATGGACACAGGGACAATGCCATGTGAAAATGAAGGTAGAGATTGGGGCAATGCTTCTTCACACCAAGGAATGCTAAGGACTGCCAGAAAACCACCAGAAACTAGGGGAGAAGCCCAAGAAGGAATCAGCCCCACTAAAACCTAGATCTCAGACTTTTAGCATCCTAATCAATAAATTGCTGCTTAAGCTACTTAGTTTGTGGTATTTTGCAGGCCTCATCGGTATATATATAGCCTTTTCTTTTCTTTATCAAATCCACTATTCTTTCCAGGCTCTTTCATCTTTATTATGATTCTTTAAGAGTCTCTAAAAAATTTGGATTTAACACCCCCTATAATGCCTAAAATGCTGGTCTTCTTGAGGATCGTCCTTTATATACAGTTTTAGAATAATATCAAAATCTGTGGTTTAAACTAATACTCATTTATATGCCGAAATTGCATATGTCTTCTAAAATCAGGCACAGATTACCCAACATATCTAAAACTGAATTCAATACACTTGGTGCATTTCCCTATCTTCTTATCTCTTCCCCACTCTCTCTATTGCTGTAAGTCACTCCTTTGACTCAGTTACTCCAGCAAGAATCTTGAATGAAAGTCAATCTATACTTGTCAACTTCATGTCCTACTTTTAAATAGTACATAAGCCCATCAATTCTATCTCCTTAATAATTCTTGATAAATCCAGCTTTTTATAACCCTTTATATTCTCTCCTGGTCAACTACAGTACTTTCCTACCTAGCTTTCTGACTTCTGCCTTGTGTACTTCCCCAAATTCATTGCTTGAATGTTGTTCTGTTTAAAGACCCATTCTGTTCTGAAAGATATAACACAGTGTATTGTGACTTTTTAATTTTATTTTTCATTTAACTCAGGAATAATTGACAAATAAATTGAAATTGTGATTCTTAATACACATTACTGAGAGTAACAGTTTTTAGATGCAGTTCATTTATGCCAAACATCTATCTATTTTTAGCATCTAGGTTTCTTTAATCTTAATGCATTTTGATTTCTATTCTTTGTAATGATGAATCATTGCAGGTTTAAATAAATTTACATCAGTGTTTATATTATCTCTTAAGTTTAAAACACCATAAACAAAGCCTCTTTTTTCCCTATCTACTTCACCTTCAAACCTCCTGCCCTTCCCCAAACACATGCATACACACACACACACACACACACACACACACACACAAAGTCATCACTCTCTCTTTTTTTCTCATTTGTGTCAGCAACATGCCATGGATATAGCAAACATATTTCTTGGTTGGTCTTTTTGTGAGTCTAAATGAGGTTCTTGTGCATCTGTAGGTGATTAAAAGGAAATTTTTGATTTCATAGAAAAAGTGGTAAAATGCTTTGGAAAGTCTTTTAAAATAGCATTTCTAAACTTGAAGTGGAAATTTAACATTTTGGCATTTAGCATTTAAAGTTTTATCCATTTATTAAGCAATTTAATGTGTTTTTGTCACCTGGCCTTTTCTGTGTTACTCATATATTTCCAGATGGTACAAATTTCCCCAAAGAAAGTTCATAATGGCAAGAATGTTAGTTATATTCTTGATTTTGCATTCTGTAAGGTTTTATTGAACCATACAATTCTGATAGCATCTTTTTTTCTGTTTTGGTGGAAATGGGAGAATAAAAAATCATTTGTATCATTCTAAGTCAAATACTACTTTCTTTCAATAATTAAATATTTTAAGTAAACTTATCTATTAACAGTTTCACTTTTTAATTTTTTCTTGTTCATTTGCCCCCATGAAAATCCCTAATTTTTAGCACAGTAAGCAAAATTTCCTTGGATGACTAGTTCTTAGAAATTGGAAAATGCATTTGCTCAGGCAATAAGCGCTTTACTATATCAACATAATTCTGCCATGCTTATAAAATCATTAAGCTTGCACCTTTGGGAAGATTTTAATTAATTACAAAATGTCAATTAATCGATGCAGTAAAATGAGCAAAGGTAACATGGAACAGATTTAGCAATATACAAAAGAGTTGGATATCTTCAGTCTATGCTTGATAGAAAGTTCTAATTTCCCTATCTTGAGAACAAAGGACACTGGACTTAGACATCTGTTTCCATTTTTGCTCTTAAGAAGATTTGGGCCCAGGAAGGTCACTTAACTGATGGACATCTCTTTTCTCATAAATGAAAGGACAGGACCAGTGTACGTAATTACTAAAATTCTTTTCAACTCTAATATTTTATTTTTTTGTCAAAATCTATCAGCCTCAGTGATACATGTTGTCAAAGACTAGAGAATGATTATGATGATAATGATGATTTTGATAATATCTAATATTACTGAGTGCTATATGCCTCCATTTGATTCCCTAATTGTTCTAATAGTGGAATATTGCTGCCTTCCATTTTATTAATGAGAAAATTAAGGAACAGATAATTTAACTAATATGCCCAATATCATAAAGCCCTATGCCAAAGTCAATTATTTCAAATATTAAGCTTTATGGAAAAAATATTATCATTGTTCATTTGTATCCTTTCTTTGCACCAGCAAGACTATATTATTTATCCACTTGAAGATAAATAAGGTCATGTAATTAGCTTTGTCCAATGGCCATGAGTCAAATTTACATGTATAAATTTTGGCACAAAGCACGGAAAAACCAGCAATGGCTCTGCAGGTGCCACTTTTTCTGAGATGCCCATCAGGAGGCAGTAGGCTCCATATGATGTTGCTTCAAGACGGTGGTACTTTCCTTGTTCTGAATCACTGAGTTGCTGGTTGTGGAACAGTTCACCTTGCTTCTTATCTGGATACAGACTTTGCTAGAGTAAATTCTAAATCTTTGTTGTTTAATCCACTGAAATTTGGGGATATATATATATGTGTGTATGTGTGTGTATGTATATGTATACACACACATACACACACACACACACACATACACATATGAGGATATCTAGCCTATATACAAAATCAGGACATTTTTATCTTCAATGAAAGTTAAGGGCATGAAGCTTTGAAAATTTTCCATGTTATGAATTATACCAGTATTTTCTGATATAACCAGCCACCTGGTAGTTAGCATTGGCTACCATGAAAACATTCTTAAGCATGAATTTTTCTCTCCTGCTAGATTATCTCCTTTTTTCTCACTTCTGTCTCTCTTGAAACCTCTTATTCCTTGCTCCCAAATTCTTTTTTAGTAAATACATAACCTAACATCTCCCCCCTTTTTTTTTTTGGAAATATTCTTTCTTTCAAGATTGAGAAATAGTAAGAAATATTTGATTTTCAATACTGACATTTAATAGCAGTGTGATCTCATCAAAGTTATGTCTCAGTCAGATTCAATCTGAAAATATAAACAAATCTGAGTATTATGTAATAAAGAGTTAGATATGTGATAGCACTTCCCCAAATTGTGTGTATTGCTGGGGTCATAAATTTCTAAAAGGGAGAATTGGAGGATCAGAGAAAAGACAATTACCAACCCTTTGAAATAAAGCAGTTTGGGCTGCCCAAGTGGGTCTGCAAAGGGGACCTGGTGGAAAAGATTATGGAAAGCTGCTGTCTCCACTTATCTGTTGGGTCTCAGTGGCTCTTGGTCAGCAAGATTTTCATTTGGGAAGATGATGTGGGTGTGGAACCAAAGACAGCAAGAACTAGCTAGAATCCACATGTATCTCTTTTTTTTGTTACTCGTACCTCTAAAATAACAGATTTCAGATGAGCTACTTTATTTTCCCCTTCCAAAATTTGTAAAAAGAATTTCTTATTGGGCCAGTTAACAAAGTATCCTACAGGATAGGGATTCTTGTAAACTATTCTAGCTTAGCCAAGATGACAGTGCAAAAAATTGCTGCAAGTCAATTAATTTTCCTGTACTTAAATTTCTTTATTTTTAAAATGTTTGATTTTGCTTCAGCAACTCAGTGTCATAGTTGTTGGAATCACATGTGAATATACACTGAAAATTAGGATAATGATAAAAATTATTGTTGTTTCCAAAATAATTGTGACAACAGATTTTAAAATGATTTGCCTAAACACATCAATCTGTGAAAATAAATATTTAATACATTTTAAAAATAGAAGCCTCATGAAACAGTGTGGGCTTAACTTGTCTTGTGTATATCTGCTTATTGTATAGTCTATGATTGTAGATTTCAAATTTTTACAATGCAGTACACAAAATTTACATAAAAAATTCCATAATCATCTGTTAACTAAGTCCTTACTTGTGACTTCTAAGATAATATATTAATAATTTAATGTTCATGACACATACAAAGAGGTGGATAGCTTACAAATTCTATTACATGGAATTCTGTAGTTCATGTACTACCAAGAAAATTATAAATATAGATTTGAATCTTATGTAACTGCTGCTCTGATAAAATTAGTTGGAAGAAAATTCAGTGCTTTGAGTTTTTAATAGTTATTATTTTTAATACTTATTTACTTCAATTTTAGCTAATGAACAGTGGAAACCAACACACATTTAAGTCAGTAATTTCTACCTCTAGCCAGAAACACATAGGAACTGTGTATAAATAAATTCAAATGCCATTAATATATAGATTTTTAAAGTTCTACTATATTTTTCTTGGAAATGAAGAGAAACTTCAAAATTATCTTTCTTAATCCTATCGTTTGATAGCTAAAAATAGAAAATTACCCAGATAAAGTAAGAAAAATTATATAGATCATAAATAAAAATTTTGTATAATTTACTGAACTTTTCATGTGCCTGTTTTATGTTATTATTGTTTTTTGTAATACAACTGACTACTTACACCAACCACTGTGGTATATATTTTACCAATTGTGCACATATTCTATGATTCAGTCATACAAATGTTGATTATGGTGTGTTCCAAATTCATTTGGGTTTGCAAACCTAATCATAACTAAAACAACTGAGGAATTAGAAATTCATTTTAAACAAAAATCAAAGGACACTTTGCAAGAGACTATCCCAATCAAACCTATGGCCCTATTGCAGAAAACAGATTTTAAACAAATCTGGGCTAGGCCTTGATATGTACACAGTATATAGACTGAGGTTCAAACCACAGTGCCTGATGTTGGGAGTACGTGGTCTTATTAAGATAGTGAAAGACATGTAGTCAGTAGTTACAGAGCAGTGCAAGTATTTGACAGTGACTGTTTCATAGGAGAGGCAGTGAAGTATTCATTTCTGTGTTTTCATCAGAGACATAGAGTTCAAAACAATGACTTTGGTCCTAAACTTAGGAGATTTTATACTACAATAAATAGTAGTAAGGAGGACTTGTGGATATATTGTGTTATGCGTGTGGGAGCACACACACACATGCCTGTTTTGGGCAAAGGTAATGTGTTATTGGCAGGGTTAGCTAATATAGCCGATACTAAAAAAAATTGGGGGACGTAGATCGCAAGTGACTTTGTGATTTTTACTACTAATAATTATAAAGAAAAACACTGACAAAATAAGTAAAAATTACAGAATTTTTCTAGTTTTTTTATTTTTTATTTTTTTTATTTTTTAACATTTTTTATTGATTTATAATCATTTTACAATGTTGTGTCAAATTTCAATGTTCAGCACAATTTTTCAGTCATTCATGGACATATACACACTCGTCACATTTTTTTCTCTGTGAGTTATCATAACATTTTCTGTATATTTCCCTGTGCTATACAGTGTAATCTTGTTTATCTATTCTACAATTTTAAAATCCCAGTCTATCCCTTCCCACCCTCCACCCCCCTGTTATCCACAAGTCTGTATTCTCTGTCTGTGAGTCTATTTCTGTCCTGTTTGGTGCAGCCACTATGGAAAACAGTGTGGAGATTCCTCAAAAGACTAGGAATAGACTTACCATATGACCCAGGAATTCCACTCCTGGGCTTGTATCCAGAAGGAAATCTACTTCAGGATGACACCTGCACCCCAATGTTCATAGCAGCACTATTTACAATAGCCAAAACATGGAAACAGCCTAAATGTCCATCAACAGGTGACTGGATAAAGAAGATGTGGTATATTTATACAGTGGAATTCTATTCAGCCATAAAAACCGACAACATAATGCCATTTGCAGCAACATGGATGCTCCTGGAGAATGTCATTCTAAGTGAAGTAAGCCAGAAAGAGAAAGAAAAATACCATATGAGATCACTCATATGTGGAATCTAAATCACAAAAACAAAAACAAACAAAAACAAAGAATTTTTCTAGTTTTTAAATCCGAAGTCTGTTTATTTTTTCAAGCAACTGTTATACTCACTGAAGGGGAATAACAGTTCCTGTCTTTCACAGTGAAGGAATAAAGAGTATTCATCATGTGACTTTTCATTAAAATATGAAGTTTCCCAACCTAAGGTCCTAGAAAATGAGTTATTCTACCCTGATCAAAAATGATCCTCTGGGCATTGACTCATATGGAGTAATTTAATGGAATTTCACATTCTGTAATTGAGCCTATATGTTCATGTAATGATGCCAAGCATATTTTAAAAACCCCTCAATGCTGAAGTTTCAGTCTTCTGCCATGATTGTTCATACCTCTCAGTTGATTAGTGATTCTAAATGACAATGCAAATCAAAGTGAATTTTCATATTGTGTTTACACCATTAGTGAAAATCTAATTAAATATCTAATAATTAATGCAACTTCTTCCAGGAGAGTTAATACATCAGAAAATGTCAATGGGGAATATCCAGTGGGAATATTAACTTCATTGTTGTGTTTCATATTGTGAATTGAGTGAATTATAGTGTATATTATATTTTATATGCATGTTTTTAAAAAACTGCGTGGGGAAGACAATCCAGTTCTTGGTACAATAATGTAACTTTGTTTTAGTTGGACATTATTATATTGATAACATGTCTATGTGTCTGACACCAGGTCACCCAGCCAGCTAGCCAGTAAACATTTAGAAAGTGCCTAATACGTGACCAGCACTGTGTCAAATGTCAGTGATATAGAAAGCGTTAATATAGAGACCTTTTTCTAAAAAAGATCTTTTTTAAAATTACTAACCATTATAATTAAGCTTCTAATTTTCAGTGGGGAACTTTTGAGTGGAGGTCAGAGAAGGTTATGGTGCATATTAGAATATCCTTTGGCATTATATTTCCACATGAGGAGTATTTATCTTCTCCTACATTTGGGTTTGAATTTCTAACTTGCTTTGGCCCGTAGGCTATCAGCAGATATGATGTGATGCAAGCCAAGGCTTGAAATGTGCTTATGCACTGGGCTTTCTCTCTTGTACTCAATCTCTACCATGAAGACATGCTGAGTAGGCTGATTGGTCTCAAACAAATCAAAGGCACTTAAGATTAGACCTGAACTGAACCCATGTCTTAGAACTAAACAAAAGTGAGGGCATCAGAGGTCTCAGCAGAGCTGGCCCAGTGGGTCAGCAGTTTGAGGTAGAACCCCAGCTGAACAATTAGTCAGTGCACAAGAATATTTATCTTTATAAGCCTCTAAGTTTTGGGATGTTTTGTTGCAGACCCATAGCTGACAGACACAAATGAATCTGTGTTTTATAGTGATTGCAATAACAGATATGTTTTTCTTTTTAGATCTTGTATTTAAAAATATTTACAGGAGTATAAATATGTGTTCTCTGTTTTAAGGAAAAAGAGACTTCATCATTATTTAACTATAACTTAAGAACCAAGCAACAAAGTCAGAAACAGTGAAAACATCAATGGTATAAAGGTAATAATATGAATGATTGTATTCTACCAAATGTATCCATGACAATTTCTTAAGTGATCATCAAAGTATAGGCAAATTATTCTCCTCAGAAGGCCCTGTAAGCTCCCTGTGTAGTTAACCAGTTTACAAAAACATGGAAGACAGTGATGGAGTTGCTTCTTGATTTAAAAAAAAAAGATGTGTCAGTGCCTTTAGGTAATTTTTTAGAGTTGTGTTTGTGTTTCATCTGAGTTGGCTCAAAAAATGACAAATAGGCAACGCAAATATAAAAATTCAAGGCCACTAAGAGAAAGAAATATATGCTAGACTTAAAGCCATTAATATGAAATTGTTAACTCCTTAAAATAAAGCACACTCTTATTTTATATTATACACCTCTAGTCCTTAGAGCTCTGTCTTTCATGATGTTGGTATATCATGTGTGAGCAATAAATAGTATTACATGATTAAAAAATGATCACACGTAAATATATTACTAATGAAATGTTAAATGTTTAGGGAGCTTTGTATTGTTAGTCATTGTATAATGTACTAAATTTACTAAAACAACCTTTTCATGTACATATGTACATTAATAATAGAAATTCATTTGGCATAAATTAACTGTGCATTTTCAGTGATTATAGTCACACCTCAAATCTCTGGAAGCAGTTATTTGGTACACTTTGACATGGACCCTTTTAAAATTAGATTAAATTATTAGTAACTATAAAATCTCTGACAAGAATATGCTCCTTCCAGCACATTATATATAAATATAAAATTAAAAGAAGGATGTACCCTCCTGTGAGAAAAGCAAATATAAATATCCAGTTATGTGGATTAGGTGAAGCAAGGACCTAGCTTTCACTTTACATAGTTTTATATTGGGCGTTTTTTCACCATGACTCTTTCATCACAGGGTGACTAAATGTGACTTGTTCATAACTCACAATTTAAATAGTTTGTGCTCATGTACCCCTTATGAAAAAAGTGAGATTCAGCATTGCATATTTAATTCTTAAAGAGTAAACTGTCTCATATTTACTATCACACAAAATAACAGAACAAAAATAGGTAAATACAGTAGAAAAATATGAATCTGTAGGCAAAATTGACCTGTAAAAATAAATGGGATTATTCCAACAATGCAAATTAGTTTGCCTGTATACAATAAATTAATGTAGTATGGCACATTAATAGATTACAAAACTACAAGTAGAAAAGCAATTGATCATTTCAGAAGATGCAGAGAAAGTATGTGATTGAAGTCCAATATTAGTCCTGATAAAAAGCTCTTAGAAAACAAGAAATGAAAAACTTCTTTATTCTGACAAAGAATATCTGAAAAAAAAAAACCCAAAGTAAACTATTGTGATTAATACAAAAGAGGTAAAAACATTAACTTCAATGTTAGAAACAAGGTAACAATATCCTCTATGACCTCTTCCATTCATCATTGTAAGGGAGGTACTTAAGAACTTAGTAAGAAACAGAATCAAATGTATTATTTACTAGAATCTGTAAGAAATAATCTAAACTGTTTATGTTAAAAAAAGGTATAAAAAGAGTAGTTTTCAGAGACTAAATATCAGGTGTATTTCTATGCCTAGAAACAAAATGTTAGAAATGCAATAAACAGATACAATTTTAACCATAGAAAATATGAAGAAAAGAAATTCACCAAATAAAAGTCTTGTGAGCCATCAGAAAAAAAAATATGACTGTGTGGAAATGCATTGAAGATACAAAAGTAAATTGAGAAATATAGCTTCTTCATGAATATGGAAAGCCTATATTTTAACCATATAAAATCTTACCAAAGTGATTCACAGATTTAATCTCTATGATCAAATGCTGGCAGAGGTTTGAATGGTACTCAACAAACTTACTCTAAAATTTATATGGAAAAAGACACAGCCAATTATAGTCAAGTTATTCTTGAAGAAATTTAGGTGACTGTAAATTCCAGCCATAAATATTAGACAGTAACACTTAGCAGAAAAGTTAGAAAAACACTTACACAAACGTGAAACTTTAAGTTTAAACTTTAAACTTTAAGTACAAGAGATGTGGTGTTGGGGCAAGGAATAGTGACTTTATTTGGAAAGCTGGCAGACCGAGAGGATGGCCGACTAATGTCTTGGAGAACCATCCAGGTCCAGTCACAATACAGGCTTCTTTTATACAAAACAAAAACAAAAACAAACAACAACAACAAACAAACAAAAAACAAGGGAGGGTATATGGTTGGTTGTTGCAAACATCTTGCTGTAGAAATTCTTTGTTCTTGCAGCTGTCCATGTGGGTCAGTTCATGGTGTCCCTGTAAACCTCCAACAAACAAATGTTATTTTCTATTCTACAGCTTGTTATCTTTATGTGAGTGCAAAGTTTGCAAGACTAGGCCTAGGAAACATGACACAGTGGTCAAAGCTAAAGGAACAGATCTAATATAGAGGCAGATATGTTCTCCTCTTTTACATTAACTTCAGAAAATTATAATATCCTTGGAAATTAAAGGTGTCAACACTCGAACTCAAGCAATTTCTTTCCTAAGTTACCTTCAACCTTCTGCCTGTGTTCAGTGTGCACCAAGATAAATATACAAGTATGTCCATAACATCATTGCTTATAGTAATCAAACATTGTAAATAACTCAAATATCCACTTTTTGGAAAATGGATAAATGGAGTAATTTTTAAGTTGCATTATAAAAATTTCAGTTTTATAAAAATTAATAATTCTAAATATAAAAATTGTAGTAAAGAGAATGTTTCAGGGGAAATTGAACAAAAATATAACATTTAAAAATATAAATGGCAACTTAAACTAAATGATATCATTTTATTGATATATATGTGTGTTCAAGAAATAATAAAGAAAAGCAGGAGAATGCATTTTAAAATCTCAGGATGCTCAGTAGTGAAGAAAGAGAGGTAAATAGGATAAAAATAAAAGCACATTAAGGGCTTTAATAATAAACTACATGTTTTAGTTAATTTCAAAAAGAAGGTTCATAAATTTCAGTTTCCCAGACAATTAGCCATTTTTGTTTTTTAAATTTTATCTTACTTATTTTTATGAAAATAGTACAACTTTAACATCATGAAATTTGTGGACACTTCCTTTCTGACTTACTATATAGTTATTTTTTGTCATTTTTATATGTACGTTTAAAAATATATATTCTGTGAGGTGTACAAATTGTTAGACAAAAGTGGAAACTCTATAAGAAAATCCTCTCTGTACTTTTTTTGTCTAATTAATCTAGATATCTTCAAGGGATTAGTTGGTTTTTATTATTGTAAATCTTCTCACTTTAATTTTGAGTTTCTCAATATCCAAACATTCTTTTTTTATCAGTCTACCCTATATCTACATATATGAGAGGACCAAGACCCTGATGCAACAATCATTCTTCCCAGAGAAAGCCCATGTCCTGGGATCTATAGGACCCAGCAGCATATATAAATATATACTTATCTACACTGGCACATTATAATCACTCAAAATTACCTTTGGACTCACTCTTGGTGTTGAATACTCTGTGTGTCTGGACAAGTGTACAGTGGTATTTATCCACTATTACAGTACCATACACAATTGTTTCACTGCCCTAAAAATCCTCTGTGCTTTACCTAATCAATCTTCCCTTTCTCATAACACTTAGCAACTTTTCATCTTTTTATTCTCTCCATAGTATTGTTTTTTCCAGAATATCATGAGGTTGGAATCATATAATACATAGCCTTTGTAGATTGGATTCTTTCACTTATCATTATACATTTAAGGATCTATATTATCTTTTTATGGCTTAATAGCTCATTTCTTTTCAGCACTGAATAATAATCCATTGTCTGATTGTACTATGGTTTATCCGTTCTCCTACTGAAGGATATTTTTGTTGCTTCCATGTTTTGATAATTACAAACAAACCTGATGTAAATATCCTTGTGTAGGTTCTCATGTGGACATAGTTTTCAGCTCCTTTAGGTCAACTGCAAAGTGTAGACTTGAAGGATTTTATGGTAAGAGCACATTTAGTTTTGTAAGAAACTGCCAAACTACCTTCCAAACTGTTTTAATCATTTTGTATTTCCATCAGCAATAAGTAAGAATTCCTGTTGCTCTACATCTTGGCAGGATGTTTGGTGTTGTCAGTGTTCTAGATTTGGTTAGTCTAATAGGTATGTAGTAGTATCTTCTTGTTTTAATTTGTAGTTTCCTAATGGCATATAATGCTGAACATATTTTTGTATGTTTGCTTGCTATCTGTTATCTTCTTTGGTGAGGTATCTGCTCAGGTAATTTGCTCATTTTTTAAATCAGGTTGTTTAATGTTCTATTGTTGAGCTTTTTAGAATTCTTTGTATATTTTGGCTAATAGCCTTTTATCAGATATATCTTTTGCAAATACATCTTCCCAATCTGTGGCGTCTTATCATTCTTTTGACAGTGTCTTTTGCAAAGAAAACAAATTGTAATATTTTTAAAAGTTCAGCTTAGAAATTATTCCTTTCGTTGATCATGCCTTTGGTGCTATATCAAAAAGTAAAGTGAACAAAGTCAAAATATGGACTAGATAATACTTTAAATAGCAGAACCTAATTTCCAAAGATGGAGCAAAATACCATAATGTACTTATAATACAAAAAACAGTTAACATGACTATTTTCTTGATATAAAGTAGAAAATATTTAAAAAATATATAATTAGAAAAAATTTAACTATCCTTGTGTAGGATAGAATAATAACTATCAGAAAAAAACAATAAACAGGTTGTTTTTTATATAATATTGGCAAAACTGGATTAAAGACAGCTTCTTGAAATTTATGTTTTGTAGAAAAGTCATCCTGAATTTTAAAATCTAGAAATAGCCAAAATATTATACAAGTATGAAATAAATGAAATTATCTTCAGTGGTATAAAGAATGAGGTGTTTAATGCCTGAAAAACACATCTGAAGGAAAACAAAAGAAAGTCACTCAAAAAAATGAAAATTAATGAACAATGTTATATGTGGAAAACAAAATAAAGTCATAAATAAATTAGTCAATAATACATATGGATAAGCCTAAATTGAGTCAATTTTCCTGTTAAAAGACATTAAAATGCATAAATTCTCAGATATTTGGGGGAATCTCTAGGATATTTCAAGAGGAACACTTAAACATGCTGCAAAAATTATTGAAAATAAAAATATAGAAAAAGAAACACCAGAAAGAAATACCTATTACTATAAAAAGAAGTTATATCAGTTTTAGTTTTAAGCAACATAAAAGAGCAAGGGTAATTATATTGGAAATGTCTTGTTTTATTTCTCATTTTGGGTGGTAGAGTAATGGATATATATTTTATAATCATAACCTGTATGTATCAAATGTTTCATAATTTAGAAATGCAAATAAAAACTATAATCAAATCTTACTGAAATGTAACAAGTAAATAATTAAACATTCTTTTTTGTATGTAATTCCTGGGTATTAGTTATGTGTGTGTATATTATATATATGTATGTTTTTGTCCTAGAATCAAATTATGCACACAATTTTGCTCTATGAACATTAGATATTCTATATTGAGAATTCCTTATGGTTTTAAAAGATTGTAAATATAACTATTAATAACAAAGTAACTTTTTGTGAAAACCATAAGAAATATAATTACTCAGCTTTATTGATGTTGTTACATTGTTTTTAATGCTTCACACTGGCATTTTTCTATTAAAATAACCATTCTAATATCTATTTATACATTTGAAATGATTTTAACTTTGTAATTAAATTCTTAAAAATCTTTAGTGAATAATATAGGTTATGAAATTTAGAAACAGAAAAAATATTACTCACAAGCCCATAATTAACTAAATTTAATCTTTGATATAGAGACTTCCAGAATGGTATCATTAAAAATATACTCATTATTATAATCATAAATTTTGCACAGAAATTTTAAAATGTTTTACATATCCAAGAAGTCATGAACTCTGTTTTCCTTTTCTTCTTTTTCCCCACTACTTATACCTGATAGGGATCAGTCTTGAAGGGATCATCAAGAGGACATGACTACTGGAATGTGTTTCACTTGCCTTCCCTGCAGAAGCCCCACCAAGTACTCAGCCTTGTGACAGTAATGTGCTTGTTGCCGAGACCATCCGGACAATATTTTAAGGCTTCTATATAAACTTTTAAGATTCTGGTGGGGTTGCAGGGAGACTCTTGTGGCTGCTCAAGACAAGTCTCATAAGTAAGTTATCTTGCTGATAAAACCTGCCGCCCACTAAGCTGCAGGGCTCTGCTTCTTTTTATGGTCTCTCCCTTCCCTCTGTGTTGGACCAGTTCGTGGATCATCAAGCAGACTGGGCTGAAGTACATCCTCCAGAAATTCTCTCTGTGAAGATGTCTGGGTGTAAATTTTTTTCATCCTTTTTATTTCTAGAAGTATATTTGGTTATTACTCTCACAACTGCTAATTTGTCCAGATGTATAGTTTTAAGCTTAGAGTGATTTATCTTCCCTTCATCATGCTGAAAATGTCTCTCCTTACAGATTCATTATCATGGTGGCCCAGTTTTTATTTTTTATTTCTGTTTGAAATTATATAGGCAGAGGTATCTTTTCACCAATTGTGACATCAATGTTTTGAACTATTTTAATATACATGCTGTTTACTGAAATAAAATTTTATAACATGAGAGTTGTGGATTAAGTTTTATTTGGGGCTAAATGAGGACTATAATCTAGAAGAGAGCATCTCAGATGGCTCTGAGGACCTTTTCTGAAGAGGCAGGGGGAAACTCAATATTATATATGTAATTTTAGTGACGGGGAGTACGTGCCGTCAAACACACATTGAGTTCTTTTGCCAGTTATGAGGAGCAGACATCACCATTAATGAATTTAGTGCTCTTCTAGATATAAGGAGATGCAAGAATTGGGGCTTATAAAATCTTCTCCTGAAAACATCTATCTGAAGCTCTATTTTGTCAGTTTTCCCACAGCACAAAGTGCCCCATTCCTGATCTCCACTGTGAAATTTCAGGGACTGTTGGAGGTCAGCGTCTACAGTGGCTTGTGATTGGTTATAGTACCAAGCAGAGGTAGATGGCAAATGTTATAAAAGATTATTCCCCTTAACATTTTTATTTGAATCATTTTTTCTTACTTTTTTCTCCATTATAATTTTATATTTTACTGAAAATATAAAGGCTTATGATTGATAAAAATTCACTGTTAAATCTTTTATTTGTAAATATTAGAAAAGAAAGTTATTTTTGCTATCTCAACTTTTTTATAATTTTCTTTTAATTGTATCTGTGTTATTAACCATATAATAATCAATAATGCAAATTGATATAAAGTAACATGCACTTACAAAATCAAACAAGTTAGACGGAAGTATCATTTTAAGAATTATTTTTATTTATTGGCATTTATTTTGAAATATTTTCAAAATAGACGTGATCCTTATTTTGTCTACCTTTTGATTCAATACCCTTTAACAGCATTTATATAATCATATCTTACTTCTTAAATTTTAGAAAATGTACCCTTTTCTTAGTATTTATTATTATTTTTTAGGATAAATATATAGTTACCATTCCTTCTGATTCTTTGAATGTCTTGGTATTACTTTGGCTTAACTACAAACATAACAACCTTAGTGGTAACACAATTATAGTATTATAATATTTTTTCTCAAAGCTTTATAGCTATTTCCATAATATTTTGTGGCTAGTCAGTCTTTAATAGAAGAAGACAAGGCTATTCTTTGTTTTCTCTATAGAAGTAATTTTGTTTATTTTTTTTTTTCTGGTCCACTTTTAAGTTTAACATTTTGAAATAGATATAGATATATATGTATTTTGTATTATAATTAAGCTTTAAACATGGTATATTCTTTTACTTATCTTGATATGCCTATTTCCCTGTCCTGGGAACAAATCTGGGTATCCAACAGTTTGGCACATTTTCTTGGTTGTTCTCTGATTGCTTAGAGTCAGGTCATACCCATGCTTTAGCTACTGCACTGGATGACTGAATTTCTAATGCTATTTCCGTCTTTTGAGCTGCAGTTTCATTAAATTTATGTATTATTTATTGTAGAAGCAAATAAAATTTTATATTTGTAGGTAAATGGCATAAGTTTTAGTGGAATGTGGAGGTCACAATACAAATGTTTAGTTGATATAGATCTTTACTTTAAATAATGATGAAATTTTTTGATGTTAAGTTGCCTTCCTGCTTTCCTTCCCTCTTCTTTTCTTTCTTTTTGATTGGTATTTTTGGCTCTAAAATTTATTTTTTTGGCAAAATCTAATTTGAATTGATACAGAGATGAAGGATACACACACACACACACATAAATGTCTATATAAACTCTGCTAAATAAATAATCATAAATCTCTGTTTCTCCAATCAATTCAAAATATTTTAAGAATGCTGCTTTCCTTGAATTAAACTTAATTCTTCTCACTCATTTATTAAGCAGCATTCCTTTGTCATGTGGTGAGTATAGCCTTGTTCTTCCTATAAGTAATTGTGTTTTATAAATTTGTAAGCAACCAGAGTGATTTCAGAATTTGTTAAAGATTTACAAAAAATTGACATGATCTTAACCACATGCTGCTATTGCCAATATGCCCTTTAGAGTGATGATTTTACTAAAAGCATTGTCTAACTCCTTCACATTCCTACAATAATGGCCTTATTATTATACTACAAAAGATGACATCTTCAAATAAAAATGTCTAACTCTATAACAATATTCCATGAATTCACTTATTACACAATATTAACTAACTACTTAAAGAATGAATCAAAACCATATAAGATATTATTTCTCATGTATTGGAAAAAATAATACGATGAAGTAAATTAAATCTAATAGTGTTAAAATATTCAAAGCCTTTCTAATGATAAAAACTTTAAATATAAAATATTCTACTTCAAAAATGCTTTCAGAGATGTTATAAATGGTGAGAGGATTACATATCATATATAGTTTTCTGTTTATGAATTTGATTATAGCAATGGAACAGTGTAATATTAAATTTAAAAAAATGCATATCAATTGAAGATATAAATTAACCTCAAATTTGGGTTGTAAATAATTTTATATTTAGCTTTCAGTTTTCTTTATGTGTTTTTATATACTTTCAGGAAAATAATTATCATATGCAAATGTACAGATTTGAGTATCTAATATGTCTCAATCTCAAGAGATCTAAAACCCCTCCATTTCCTTCTTTCCTTCCTTCCTTCTTTCCTTTCTTGGTATAAAAGTTAATTGTTGGCAATATTTTATCAGAACTTGTATTGTGAATGAAGGATGAAAGATATATACATATATACACACACACATATAGTGATGATCCAACTTGGAATAAATATTCTCATATTTCTATGAAAAATTATGAATGAATTTAACTATAGTATGTAATTCCTTAACATTTTTCATAATATAAAGTATATGTACTTACAACTTTATATTGTGAACTTAATTGTTTAATATCTACCTTAATGCATGGAAGAGTTTTTATGTTATTATAAAGTATACTTTAATAAGTGTGATAAAGGAGCATTACATGGTGTTAAGGAATTATGTTAATGTAATGGGCTTTATGAATTCACAAATTAGCTGAGCACTCAGAGTGATTGGAATTAGACAGGCAAATCTCTTGAGGGGAGTAGGGGATTGATGTGTAAACGATTAGTTCTAAGAGTGAGAATAGCATGTGTATGCCCCTGTAGCATGAGGGAACATAGTTAAGTACGAGGATTGTAAGAAGTATATCTATGGTAATGATCCTGAAGGTGAACAAGAAGTGATTTGAGGCTACTAACAAGGGTAAGGCCAAATATGTAACAGTCAGCATATTATAGCAGGCTGTCCTGCGAGCAGGCCCTCCGCCCGCGCCGCGGGGCGGGCAAGCGCCCCGCGGGGGTCTCGGGCTCCCAGCCCACTGCCCGGCCTCCCTGCCACATGCTATGCGTCATCTGGGGATGCCCCTCGCAGAGAGACCCTCAATCACAAGTCACCCGCCCTCCCCACCCTCCTCGCCATGCCTTGCAACCCCGCCCCCGAACCGCCCTCCCGATCTCCGTGCAGTAACCCCCGCCCCTCGCCGGGAAGAACGCAGTGACTCCAAGAGCCGTGGCGGCTCTTTGAGCCCAAGGGGAGAGCGATGCAGCCATTGGCGGAGGCCGCTGCCTCCGGCTGTCAATCCCGTGACCCGGCCCCGCCCCACCGGCGGAGCGTGGCAGGACGCAGGGCCGCGGGGACTGTCCAGACGGCTCGAAGATGGTCGCGCGCTTGGGGTCCGCACCGGATGGCGGCCCCGAGCTCCGTTCACTGCCACCGCTGCTGACCGGAGCCGCTGGTCGGGCCGGCGACTCCGGGGGCTGTACACGCGGGGCGGGAGGCCGCCATGGCGACCCTGGAAAACCTGGCTAAAGCCTTCGAGTCCCACAAGTCTTTCCAGCAGCCGCTGGCGACGCCTCAGCCCCCTCAGCCGGCACCGCAGCCGCCGCCGCTTCAGCCCCTTCGGCCGGTACCGCCGCCGATGCCGCCCCAGCCCCCTTAACCGCCACCGCCGCCCGCCCAGCCCCCTCAGCCGGCACCGCAGCCGCCGCCGCCTCGGCCCCCTCAGCCCCCTCAGCCCCCTCAGCCGGTACCGCAGCAGCCGCCGCCTCAGCCCCTTCACCCGGCACCGCAGCCGCCGCCTCGGGCCCCTCAGCCGGAACAGCCGCCTCAGCCGGCACCGCAGCCTCAACCGCCATCGCCGCCCGCCCAGCCCCCTCAGCCGGTACCGCAGCCGCCGCCGCCTCAGCCCCTTCAGCCGGCACCGCAGCCGCCGCCGCCTCGGCCCCCTCAGCCCCCTCAGCCGGTACCGCAGCCGCCGCCGCTTCAGCCGGTACCGCCGCCGATGCCGCCTCAGCCCCTTCAGCCGGCACCGCAGCCGCCGCCGCTTCAGTCCCCTCAGCCCCCTCAGCCCCCTCAGCCGGAACCTCAGCCGCCGCCTCCTGGGCCCCTTCAGCCGGCACCGCAGCCGCCGCCGCTTCAGTCCCTTCAGCCGGCACCGCAGCCTCCGCCGCTTCGGTCCCCTCAGCCGGCACCGCAGCCGCCGCCGCTTCAGCCGGTACCGCCGCCGATGCCGCCTCAGCCCCTTCAGCCGGCACCGCAGCCGCCGCCGCCTCGGCCCCCTCAGCCCCCTCAGCCGGTACCGCAGCCGCCGCCGCTTCAGCCGGTACCGCCGCCGATGCCGCCTCAGCCCCTTCAGCCGGCACCGCAGCCTCCGCCGCTTCGGTCCCCTCAGCCGGCACCGCAGCCGCCGCCGCTTCAGCCGGTACCGCTGCCGATGCCGCCTCAGCCCCTTCAGCCGGCACCGCAGCCGCCGCCGCTTCGACCCCCTCAGCCGGAACAGCCGCCTCAGCCGGCACCGCAGCCGCCGCCGCTTCAGCCGGTACCGCCGCCGATGCCGCCTCAGCCCCTTCAGCCGGCACCGCAGCCGCCGCCGCTTCAGTCCCTTCAGCCGGCACCGCAGCCTCTACCGCCACCGCCGCCCGCCCAGCCCCCTCAGCCGGCACCGCAGCCGCTGCCGCCTCGGCCCCCTCAGCCCCCTCAGCCCCCTCAGCCGGAACCTCAGCCGCCGCTTCAGCCCCTTCGCCCGTACCGCCGCCGATGCCGCCTCGGCCCCTTCAGCCGGCATTGCAGCCGCCGCCGCTTCAGCCCCCTCAGCCGGCACCTCAGCAGCCGCCGCTTCAGCCCCCTCAGCCGGCACCACCGCCGCCTCAGCCCCCTCAGCCGGTACCGCCACTGCTGCCGCCTCAGCCCCCTCAGCCGGCACCGCAGCCGCCGACCCCCAGCCCCCTCAGCCGGCACCCGCAGCCGCCGCCGCCTCGGCCGCCTCAGCCGCCACCGCCGCCTCAACCGCCACCGCCGCCCGCCCAGCTGTGGGTCAGGAGCCGCTGCACAGACGGTGAGTCCCTGCGGACCCCTCCCCAACCCTGCGCGGGTCTCCGTCCCTCCCTCGGCCTCCCACGAAGGCCCCGATGCTGTCCAGGCCCCAGGCCTCTTCTTTCCCGGCTGCGAAACTCGGGAAGGAACGGGGCTGTGTTGTGATCCGAGGCCGCGCGTCCCGTTCGGCTTCCTCTGGGCCACTCCGCACCCCTCTCCTCCTCCGGGCCAGGTGTAACGTTTTGTCTTCCCTTTTCAACTGACGGCTTAAAACAGTGTTTCAGATAACTGTCAAAACACTGTGCATGCAAAATACTAGGTCAACTTAAGGGAAGGAGTAGGAGAGAAGGGGGAAAGGAGCGAAGTTCACCGGTCACTTCTGTGGGGGTGGGTTAGGTGGTCACAGTGGTGGACGCGTAACTGCTACATGGCCCCGTGCGCTTACCATCATAGTCGTTACTGTTACTAATCCCGGACAGCCCTGTTATTAAGGAGGCATGACCACAGAACATCTGCTCATTGAGCTTAATTTTACACAAACAGTAAGATTTCCACGGAATCAAGACAGGCAGTAAACGCCAGCTGCAGAGGACAGCTTGTGCAGGGCTGGGAAACAGCATGGCATGATCAGAACTTTAGTTTGACTGGCTTGAAATGTAGAGGGAAAGGGAAACTTCACACTGATGAATCAGAGAGGAGATAGCTGTTTTTTATTAAACTAAAATGGTTGAATGAGCCTTGTTGGTTAATGATTTGCCTTAGCAATGTGAATTTGGATTCTGCAAGTATTTTATAAGTTCTGTAAGAAGCTTGTTTTAAAATTTCAGAACTCTTAAGGTATTAGAAGTTGTTTTATTTTATAAGAATTTTTTAAAAAGTGTTTATTTAACTCAATTAGAACAGAGTTCCTTTAACATAGGAGACTTTATTATCTCATGTATTAATACCCTCTAGAGGTACACAATGAAAAATGTGATTTATAAACAGATACATACAGACACAAGGAAAACAGAGCATGTAACTTCAGTAACAGTTTAAGAGAAAAGTCAGAAACAGAAATTTTCCCTGGTCAAACTATCAAAAAAAGCACCTGGGGCTTATATCCCTTAATTGATTTGAGCTCTAAATGGACAAATACACATTTTTTTTAAATTGCTAAGAACAAGAATGTTTTTCACGTTGAGTAATAACTTTGAAGTTTAAATAAATACCAACAATGGAGCTATGAGGGAGGCAAAATATAAAATACTGATTTTTTTTTTATTTCACCGTAAGGTGCATTCTTAAATACATAGGAGAGAACTGTCATGATTTGCGCAACTCGCTTGCAAATAGTTCAACAGTATTAACAATGATTGAATTTAGGTGGTGGGCATATGGGAATTTATCATCCTATTAAACAGTTTTCTGTACTTCTGAGACTTATAATAAAACATTGGAGGGAACCTGTTAGACATAATGCTCTATGTGAAGTAATTTGTTCCCTTTGTGAAATTCTAGGAAGGTTAAAATGCATGTTCATAACATCAAGAAAATCACAAGCATTTACGATGTAATCAGAACTACCTGAGGATCTGTGAAACTTGGTGAGTTGGTGAATTTTTTAAAATGTCTTAAAACATTTTGTTTTTACAAAGATTACAGGAGTAAGAGAAGATACATCTTAATCAACTCTTAATATTTTTTTCCTGGTTGATGTGATATAATTAAATGTGGGGAAAAAAAGGTAAATTCTAAAAGGAGACACTACCTTGATGGTTTTCTATGGAGGAAACTCAAGCAGGAGGAAGTTTAATTTAAAAACATAAATTACTGCTCTTTATAATACATTCTAAGTTGTCATTCTTTTGAATGCCTTCCTTTCCAGACAGATGTGTTATTCTGGGAGATCATCAGGACTTCTGGGTATTTGGAGGTATTGACCTAACCAGTGGAACTGCTGATTTGTAAGAAGTTGTCCAGAATTTTGGAAAACTGATTAGTAGAGGTAAATAATGTTTCCTTGGCAAGTGATGACAGAAAGTGACTCCAGTGAATTTTCCTTTGTTTTTAGGCAGATGTACCTAACCATGTATGTTAACAATGATTTCAAGCTGGAGACCGAGAAGAACTGCCATTTTTGCCAGCTGGGATGCAGAAAAATTTGGACTTCTGGGTTTCACAAATGGACTGAGGTAACTAAGACAGTAAACATATCTTCTTGGTCAACATGTATCTCAGGGTAATCACAGATGTGTTCCATTACCTGATACTGTTTTAATTTGGATAAAAACAAGAAAATTTAAGAAATAGAGTTTGGTTTTGCTTTTACATCAGTTTGACAAAACAGAACAACCTCTTAATTACTAAGCACAAACCAATTTTTTCATTAATTTTAAAATATTTTAGTTTCTATTTATATTTGTTTTGTGATAAGTAAGTAAAATCTGTAAGCTCAGAAAATAGTCAAACCTAGGAAGCTGCTTCTGACAAGTGAATTAGCTTATTGAAAATCTGATTTAGATCCTTGGCATTAATTTTCAATTTTTTACAGTTTCCTTGGATTTCTTCTATCCAGGAAAACAACATGCTCTTTTAAGATGACTATACTCTGATTATAGTCTCTCCTTTATGGATTCCACACTAAATTGTAACCATAGGTATATTTTACCATTTACAAAAGTGCCTGGTTGGGAAGTATAGTACAATGATTTTGTAAATTGAATTACTCTAAAATTTCAAGGATTTATTTTTAATTCAATTATGATTAATTTTCATGTGTCACTGGCTCTTAATGCTTTATTTTAAAGTGTCTCTCATAGACCCCCTTCTTTCATCTTCTTCCCTTAGGCTCTCTGTCCGGTAACTCTAAGTTCTTACATGTTCAAGGTAGGCTTGTGTATTTTTTTAAAGGCAGGTGCACCAAAAAGCACTTTCCTGTGACTATCCTCTGTTTTGTTCATCATTTATGAGTCCAAATTTTATAGAATTGATTTAAAGAATGTCATATGTTTCCTATTATTGTGTCTGGTTTTTAAAATGCTTTCTTTCTGACTCATTTCTGCATACTTTAAAAGAATAATATGAATCAAATAAGTATGGGAATAAAATCACAGTTACTTGTATAACATTTGATTCCATTTATATGGCAAAGTCTTATTATTATGTTGGTGTTATGAACATGCATTTCATAATACACTTATTTAGATGAATCAGATCTTATTCATTAAGGTCATCTACTTTTAGAAATGTGTAATTTCTTGTGAATACATGTATATAGAAATACATGTGTCTTTCTATAATTTAAGCAGCTTAAAATACAGATAAAATAAATCCAAGATACAAGATAATATGCCTTGCATTAATTTAAATTCATGTGAGTTAAAAGACAATTTGAATATTGTTTCCCATTTTCTACTATCTTGATCATATTCAGCAGCACCTTTACCTTTACATATAGTTAAGGAATCTTTTTTATTTCTACTGTAGCTCTGTCATAATTGAAACTCTGCAGCAGAATCAGCTGTCATCTATCCCATGTGGCCAAGTGCAGAGGTGAGAATTCTCATTTGTGGGATGACCACTCACAGCTTTAAATGTTTTTACTGTAACTGCTTTTATAAGGTAGCAAGCTAGAGAGAGAGAGAGAAACAGAGAGAAGAAAAGCGTTCTCTCTGCATATTCCCATGTGTGTGATGGCATTAGTCTTCTTCTGCTGTATTTCTCTAGAATGTGTGTGCGTGTGTGCATGTATGTGTGAGAAATGTCTTGTCTTTGTCCTAATAGCCACTCTTCTCTCCCTCTAGTTTTTTCTCTATCCTCCCCTCCTATATTTTTCTTTTTCATCAATATCTTCTCTTTCAAAAAATTCTTGATAAATCTAATTTCCAACTTCCTCACTTTTAATATGGTAAAGTTACTTGGATCCCCAACATCAAGGGATCTCATACTTTAATGTCTGTAAGGATTGCCAGGGACAACTTTTAAAAATACAGATTTCCAGGCCTTACTTTGAGCAGTCCTCTTCCAGTAGATCCAGGGTGATGCTGAGCATCTCGAGCCTTCCCCCTTCATATTATGGTGCAGGGGATCAGGGGCAGTTTTCCTCTGGGTCTCCCTGCTGCTGCTATGAACAGTGGCTACAGCATCACTACTATTTTTCTTTCTTGTTTTAATTGCATTAATATTATCAACCAGTTAATAGTATTTTCTTAAAATTATGGTCAAAAGCATAGGTGTTTGATTTATAATGGCACCTGCAAACCACTCTTTTACTGAATTAATTTGTTTTGCTTGTATTTCCACTATTGTAAACGCTGTGAGTTAAGTGACTGCTTTGCTTCAACTACAGGAGAATGTGAAAACACTCCAGGAGAGAGAGGTTGCATATATCAATGCAGACTCATACACAGAAGGTAAATTTTATTTCAGATTGTCATTAAATAGTATACCAGTATTTAAGTCTATCAACTCCAACTCATAAACTAGGATTATCCTCTTTCTATGAGATGCCTCAATAATACCTCCATTTCTCCATTTTACCAGAGAGAACATTATTATGATTCAAATGAATCAATATGATTCATAACTAAGCTATTGATCCTAATTTCTTTAGTATATTTACCATTTGCCTATCTTGGATTACTACTTAAAACTTTAGTACTTTTGACATTCTTCCTGTGGAGCTATTTTTAAAAGTTGGGCTAAAATATTTCATACAGAAATAGTTCCTGTATGTATTGGAACAACTCTGGAATAAGCACCCACTACAGACTTCCTTTTGACCCTGATATGTGGCATGTGCATCTGTAGGCTTTCATCGTATTATGGTTATTTCTAGGTAAGTGTCAGAGGACACATGTTAGTTACTGACATGCTCTAGCCTAAAGTCTTGATATTGAATTGAATGAATGAATAAAAACATGAACATTATGGCCTTACCACTTCCTTTGCCAAAGACCCCTAGGTACTGCTGCCGTAATGAGCAATGACCCTTACTGTTACTGCAGGAGCTGCCGCCTTAGCAGCAGAGTCCACCTCTGCAGTCTCCTATCCTGAGTGTGTGCTGCAGCCTCTCTGGCTCCTGAAGGGTTATTTCCACCTTGTGTTTTAGTTTTAGCCAGACTGCCTGTCTGTCTATTTATCTCCCTACCTGTCTATCTATTCTAAAATTTTATTTATTTCTTTTTACTGAAGTACATCTGATTTGTAATATTAGTTTCAGGTGTACAGCAAAGTTACTCAGTTATATACATATACATATACATATACATATACATATACATATACATATACATTGTTTTTAGATTCTTTTACATTATAGGTTATTATAAGATACTGAATATAATTCCCTGTGCTATACAGTAGGTCCTTGTTGGTTATCTGTTTCATATATAATAGTGTATATCTGTTAATCCTGAACTCCTAACATATCTCTTCCCTTCCCCCTTTCCCCTTGGGTAACCATAGTTTCTTTTCTATGTCATGAGTCTATTTCTGGTTTGTAAACAAGTTCATTTGTATCTTTTTTTGTTTGTTTACATTCCACATATAAGTGATAGAATTTGATATTTGCCTTTCTCTGTCTGACATACTTCACTGAATATGATAATCTGTAGGGTCCACCCTATTTTTAATTCTCCAGGAATGATGCCTTCAATTTGAAATCTGTTATATATTGTTTATAATTAGAAAATAAAGTTAGAATTAAATACAGGTTTGTAGTCCATTTGGAGGTATTAAAATTCTCTCTTATTTTTTTGCAGGCAATTATACTCTCAGAGTTGACTGTACACCCCTTCTTTTCCAGTTGGTATATAAACTGACAAAAGAGGTATGTAAATAGATCTGTTGTAATGATTTCTGATGAGTAGATAAATCAATAACTTTTGTTTTCTAAATTACTAATATTTAAACTGGTGACAGACATAGCTGATTTGTATAAACAAGAAATCAGAACGAGCTTTAATACACTACTTATGTCACATAACTATGAGAACAGTAGTGCTAGTCTCTGTTCTAATAATAGTTCCTAATAATTGTATACATTTGTTTAAATGTGCAGGGTCTATTGTTTCATGGGGCAGAGTCTCTTTGATATAACAGAAAGATTACTGAGCTGGGTTGGGGAAGCCTTGGCTGTGAAGATTGCCTTGGCTAGTCATTCATTCATTCATTCATTCAGGAAGTATTTATTGTGTGGTTACTATGTATCAGGTCCTATGAAAGGAACTCTTGCAGCAACAGTGATAAAAGGACAAGGTTACTGAATCCAAATACTTTGTAATCTAGAGAGGCCACAGACCTGTAAATGAGGACTCATACTTCACTTGAATATTGGATACCAAATACAGTGGAGGACAGTTGCAGAAGAGAGAAGTTAAAATCCTGGGGTAACTGGTGAGTTTGGAAAGCATTAGAAGGTGTTTAGAGAAGGGTTAGTGGTTAAGATGTAAAATGGAAGAATGTGAAAGTGGGGAGAATGTTTCTCCTCAGAGGACACAGGACCTAATAAAGATGTGGATGTGTGAAAGAACATTTCCTGACCTCTGGGTAATGCAATATAACCTCAATGTAAGGTGTTGGTGAAAAAGCTGGTAAGAAACGGGGCCTGACACATAGGCCTAAATGTTCATAAATCTGGTGATGGTGAAATTAAAGAATCTTTAACAAGGTTGTACATTATCATTTTTATTTGTTAGAAAAATTACTCTGTATCAGTGCAATGAATACGTTAAGCTGTAGTAAGTCTAAAAGCAAAATGGAAATAATTCCACATACTTATTTAGCACACGGGAATTTATAAATACTAGTTATTGATGTAAAAAGTACTCTGAAAATGCTACTGCACTCTGAATCTCTAAAAATTATGTGATCTACTCATTGAGTATATGTGTGCTTCATTTAAATAACCCCCATTATAGAATTTAACTGTCGAAATGTTTCTTTCAAGTAGGTATCACTTAGATGACAATGGGAAGTAAATGTCACATCTCTGTGGTCCTGTTTCCAAATCGCCCTTCATCTTGCCCTGTCCTTTTCACTGTTAGTGTCTTTAACATCTCATCCTCCCAAGTGAGCATCCTCCCATGCCCATCACAACTCCCACCATACTGGGAAGCTTAGGTCCTTGATCCTTTTATTGAAATGTCCCATAAAAACATCTAAAAGCACGCTGAAAAGACAGCCCTTGTTGGGGAATCCTTCTCAGGAGATACATTTACTCTCTGTCCTACAGAGGAGGCTCCTGCCTTTATAGAAGGTGTAGTAAGAATTTTAGGGCCAAGAAGGAGAAGCTTAGGTCTATCCCCTTTGTACATTTATTTAATAAGTATTAAATGTGTAAGTGGTTACCATAGTGACAGGATAAATCAAACATAGTTTCTGCTATTAGTGTGTTACCTGTGTAGCCAGGAGAGACTATGATCAAGAATTTTCAAATCCAAGATAGTGATTAAAATCACCAAAGCGAATACAAATAAAAGTGTGGGAAGCAAAAAATAAGTATCTTAGTTTATTATTTTACATGTTGGAATTAAACAGCCTGCTTAATGGGAAATTGCAAATTTTTTTCCCATTTTAAAGCCTCTTTTATGTTAATTTGAATTTAATTTTCATGCCACTTAAGATACAATGTATTTGTCTTTCAGAGTTTTTGTTTTAGATAGATTTTAACAGTTTAACTGGGAAATTAAAATGTATATTTAGAAGTTACATTTTCAGGGAACTAATTGATTGTCCAGAAGAGAAGAGTGAGATTTTATAATCTTGTTTGATTTGATTGTCAGTGGAAGAATCAGACATCATTAATCTGGAGAAATGCTATTGGTTGCTGAGGGCTCAATCCCAAACTGGATGATTTGATTTAGAGACATTTGGCCCATTGGCTTCACCACCAATTCGTCCATCTCTGAGTGAAGGTGGGAATCCTTCTATTTCCTACAAATGTTCTTTGCTAAACACGTGTGCCTTGTTCCAACTTTGGAGCCTTGTGTAAGTCGGTTTACCTTTCTGCACTTGAATATTCTCATATATAAAATCAGTTTGACCAAGACAATCATGAAAGTGTGCTTCAGTGCAGTGCCTCAGCATCTGGTGCAGGGTCAGGGTGGTGGACACTGAATAGGCAAAGCTCTAGCTTCCACACCTGACCCCACCTCTTCCTCAGCTGAGAAGTGTCTATTGTATTTCTTTTATATAGAAGAAGGTTCCACTGCTGTATCCTTCCCCCACCCTTAAAAAATTAAGAAACCACTAGACCATCTCTAAGGTCCCCACTTAGCTCTAAACTTTTCACTACTATATATATATATATATATATATATATATTTATTTATTTATTTTAAATGAGGTTTACAAGGAGCAGTTGTGGGTGATAATCACAAAAACTGTATTTGAAATCTGAAAGCTTGGGTTTTTCTTCTGATTCAGACCTTTTTAAAAAAATTTCTTAGTTTTAGCAAGTCATTTAACTACTTCTTAGCTCCAATTTTCTGCTCTTTGAGGGCACAGAATTAGATTCTTGAAATAGACAGTCTGTATTCTTCAGGTTTCTAGTGTGTTTTAGAAATATTTATTTGTTAGGGGAGCTAGAACAGACAGGGTTTCCACTTCAGCAGTGCAGTTATGTTTTTACCTTTTTATAATTAGAGATTGAGAAATCATTTCATTTGAAAATAAAATGATTCCATTTATTTTTTATGAAAAGTTTAAAAACCACAGGATTAGATTATAAATTGCCCTTTATTTCTGAAATTTAATATATTTAGTTATACAGATTAAGTGGTACAATGAAGACTGCAGTACAGAATTTCTGTCTCTTATAGTGTGTTAGTTTTCTTTGCTTCATGAAGGAGCCGTATGAAGCTCATTAATAACAACACAGTATATCTTTGATAGAGTTCAACTTTTCTTCTTCCTTTTTCCTTTTTCTTCTTAGTCTTTCCAAATTAGGATAATTGTGGTCTCTGACTTTTTTCCAGTTAAATTTTTAAAATACATTTTTATTTTTTACATTCTACAATCACTTTTGACTTTTGGAATTAATATAAGATAGAGATAGGTATGCAGACAAAACCAAACACTAAATGATAGTATTTTCTTCTAGGAAGTTAAATTTTGGTTATAATTATGCCAGGGGGAAAAAAATAAACTTCCTAAGACAGTGGAAACTACTGATAACTTTTAAAAACTAAATCAGTTTATGCGAGTCATGCCTCCTTTCATAAGCATGTCATTATTAACAGGAAGTTTGTTGGCTGTGATTTATTCTGTCTGTGTTCCTATTTTACAGGTTTATTTAATGCTTTTGGTGGAAATCATGACAGCCACATAGATTTTAAGGAGATATCCTGTGGGCTATCAGCTTGTTGCAGAGGACCTCTGGCTGAAAGACAGAAATGTAAGTGTGTTAAACATCACAAAATTTGGAAGCTATACAGAGAAAAACATAGCATCCATTCATGTAAAAAATCATCTGATTAAGGCTTGAATTTTCATCCCTTTGGCAAATAGCAGTCTCTTACTGAGGTTTTACTGAGATCAGTGTAAAGGTTCAATCATCTATTCTTTTTTACTGTGGAGTAATTTAAGATCTTTGTTATTAATAATGGTTGATTTTCCAGATAAATGTACAATTCATGATAAATGAACTACATCAATCATGATGTGTTTAAAAATGTTAAGCATATAGAAAATATTTTCTGGTAGTCTATATAGAAAATTTGTCTTGCTTAACTTGAATTCCAACTTATTTTCTATCACTGTGTATATTGATATTTTATTAGCAAAATTAAATTTATGATAAAACAATTTTATTAAATACTAAATTTATCTTTTAAACCTATCTAAAATATTATGGCATAATTTATAAGCATATTACATTCCTAAATCTTAACCATATTTGTTTAGGAAAATGCAGCAGTTTACATTTAATTGGAACATAATTCTTACATATTCACTAGGGTAATTATCTCTGCATCTTTCTAAAATACAGCTTTACAAATACTGCATATTTTGGGTATGATACTTAATAGTTCAATATTCTTTAGTAATGTTGTACTGTGATGCACTTAGTTAATTTAATAGCATAAATATTACATGGGTGTGTGAAGTAGATAATTATTTAATCTTAAAAATTTAGATTTCTTTTATCTTCCCTGATAGTATACCATTACTCTAACCTGGCTTTGTGATAGATTATTTGTTCACATTAAAGTTCTGGTATTAAAGAGGGTGAAGTCTTTGTTTCTCAATTGAGGTTAATTGTTGTCTTAAATTTTTTTTAAATTTATTTTTTTGCCAGTGGACTAGTGGAAGTTAACCAACTAGACTAACTAGCAATTTTGCTGATATTGATGTTAATTAGCAAAGTGCTGATATTTTGGATTTTTAGCTTGTTGTATATAAACTTCATTGAAGATTTGAAATTGTTCTTAGGCAAAAATATTGGGTGCACATTAATTACATTGGAGAGGCAAAATCGTTATACAGTCATCTCTCATTATCTGCTGAGGATTGGTTCTGAGACCCCCTCAGATACCAAATCCATGGATGCTCATGTCCTTATGTAAAATGGCATAGTATTTGCATATAATCTATGCACATCCTCTTGTATACTTTAAATCATCTCTAGGTTACTTGTAATACCTAATACAATGTAATTATTTGTAAGTACAATGTAAATGATATGTGAATAGTTGTCAGTGCATAGCAAGTTCAAGTTTTGCTTTTGAGAACTTTCTGGGAAAATTTATATATATATATATATTTTGATCTATTGTTTATACCTGTGAATGCAGAACCAATGGATACGGGGAGCTGACTGTAGCAGCTTTTTGTTGATTCTTAATGTAGATGGAATATTTTCAGCATTGTAAGAATCAACTCTGAAGAGATCAGTTATAAATATTAGAAATTAATTTAAAAGCTTGAATTACCTTCTCAAAATCTGTGAGATATTCTATAGTAACTTGGCCCTTCTTTTTCAGTTTGCAAGAAATTTAACTTTAGGTTTAGGTGAAGGATAGAGTTCTCACAGCTGGCTAATGATATAAGGAGAGAGACTTGTGAAGTGTACAGGAATTCCTACAAGTTCAAAGGACTTTAATGACACAATCTCCTCCAAATAAGAACTTAATCCAGAATGTAGTTGTTTGAGGAACTAAGTAATTTCACTAGGGCAGGTTGTAATAAAATGTATTATACTTCAGAATATAAAAGTAATTTTCCTCCATAAGAGTTTCTTTTCTTTAGTTTGCTTCAAGGTATTTGATGTTGACGGTGATGGAGTTCTTTCTAGGGTTGAACTGAGAGACACGTGGTTGCACAGAGGTCTGGAAGGACAACTGCACCGATGATACCCTGGTAAAGTCTGATTGTATACATCTTCTTGCATGTAAACTTCCAACAGGAACATAGAGTGAAGAATTTTTTTAAAAGAGGTTGAAAAAAAGATTTCTTACTACTTCTAGGTTCTATATTATGCTACTCAAAATATTCATAGCCAAAGATGCAAAATTGGGAAGAGAATTTGCCTAAGAAAATTTAATAAACAATGTATTATGTAAAAAAAAAATGAAACCACTGGAAAATTGTCATAAATTTTTAAGGCAAACAAGCAATCTATTTCTGGAATTAAAAAAAAAAAAACTTGACCGAAAAACTATTTTATACTTCAGCTACTGGCTAATAAAAATGATACCTTCTCTTTCCTAACTACTGATTTGGGTTTCTGGTTTTAAAGGAATTACTTGTGGATCTATCCAACATTGTAGAAGACACATAGAATGCACATGACACCACAAAGGTGAGTCTAGCAGAGACTAATTTATTCTTTTCTAAAAATACATTATATTCTGAATTGGTATACATACCTTACATATACATACTTGAATCTCTTCTACATCATCCCTGCTAAATGCTTATTTGGACCTGTGGTTACAATAACTCTAAGTTGTCCCTAAGGAAAGCCCATTCGACCTTTAAACAACTCCATTAAGTGTTATTTACATAAAAACATTATATTTTATAAGCTAGGCATTTTGTAAAAATTAAGTAGAGACAACCCTTGCCATCTGTAGTTTATAATCTTTACTTCTCCCAGTTTAATACATTATGGTAAGACAAAACTTATATTGAGCAAAAGAAGCCACAGAATAAAAGAACACATTGTACAATTTAATTTATATGAAGTTCTAGAACAGAGACAGAACTAATGTTAATAAGTGTTACAATAGTGATTTTGGAGATGGGTGACTTAACTGAGAAGGACCATAGGATATCTGGGATGATGGAAATTATTTTTTATCTCAATCTGGGTGGTGTATATAGTTTTTAAAATTTTTTTTCAATAATATTGGTGAGGGTCTGTCCTAAGTTCTTTAATAGCAGCCAGAATAAGTGTATAATAGCAGAAACAAGCATGTACTTTACAAAGAATAAAGCTTTGAATTTTTTTAGTTTCACAACATTTATTAAAGATATTATAATAGGTTTGCCTTAATGTCTATGTATCCCTGTGAAACTGAAGATAATCCATATATGTGAGACACATATGAGTTAATTTGACCCTTTCTATTCAAATGTTGACGTGTACCAAGTTGCAGATGGTAGGACGTAGACCATAGTGGCCTTACACAGGCTTAGAAAAATAAGTAACATTTTTTTCAATCACAAATCCAGAAGAAATCATCATAGTCTTATTAACTGACACTCAATAGAAATAAATAATAGAAATGAATTTTTCAGGGCTTGATCTTTGTTTGGCAATTCAGATAACCGTCTTCATTTACTTTTCTGCCCAAAACTAAGGTAGCCATTTCTATTTGGTATATATGAAAACAGAAACACAGGAAAGTTTCTACTAGGAAATACCTTATGTAGAGATACAATTTCCATCGCCTTTCTTCTGGGTGTTTGATAAGTATGAAGGTTATCATTGCTGTCTATTTTTATATAAGACCGAGTTTCTTCTTATGGCTGTACTTTTGAACATTAAAAAAAAGATCATTTAGCTACTCCATCTCCATGTAACCATAATAATGAAATGGTAAAAATTTAGAATAGAATTTGGACCTTTCAACCAAACCTATTACCCATATTCACTGGTGACTAGACGGTGACAATATTACCCATTATTTTGTACCATTACATTGGTGTTAATATACTTCAATGGAAGTTGCATCATGAAAGCCAATAATTACCATCACAGTGCTTTAAAATCTTTCCTTATAATAAATGGTAATATATATTGAATGAATACATGAATATCATTAATAATAAATATTATTATATATCATTAAATAATAAATCATTAGATAATAAAATATAATTAAGTAATAAAAGCTAAGAACATTATTATTCATCTAGGATTGTTAAGGTGATTGTTCAAAACATGAAGTAAGAAGCATTTGGTTATATTTTTGCCTGCCAAGAAATATTGTCTGCTGTATATAAATGTAATTTTTGGTACACTTTGACACCAAAAAAAAAAAAAATACTGCTTTACTCAACTTGTGAATGTAATGTTAAATTTTATTTTGAGGAAATGTTAATATAGATACTCATTTATTATATATATTTAGTTTTTTTAAATCTCTTAAGAAGTCTAATAATATTGCCAGATGTTTTAAAGATCTTAGAAAATTGTTAGGGTCAAAGGGCATAATCCAAAGAGTTTGGAAAAATGCTTTCAAAGTTAGTAAATAGTCCTTTTTCTCTACCCAGAACCTTTTGTGGGTTCTGTTAGTAAACTTCACCTTGAGCCAGAAGATACTGTGAGTTATTTCCCAGGTCTTACTGGAGGAAGATTTTTGGTGATAAATTGCCCACGTTATGACTGACTACTTCAGAGTTTGGTTACTTTTGAACTTACTCTTGCTGGCCTACTTTCAGATGAATACATAGCATCTACATTAAATCATTAGTTTTCTTTCAGACAAATGACCATTGCAAGTTTAATAAAACAAATTTAATTCAAATAATATAAGAAAATGAAGATTTAATATATTCTTAAATATTGTTTCTCTTTCAGAATGGCCATCTTAACTCTAGAAGAATATCAGATCTGGAGTGTGAAAAATGTTCTTGCCAATGAGTTTTTGAATCTACTTTTCCAGGTATGTTTAAGGTAAATGACAGAGACCGAGGGCCGTGGTACCAGTAGTTCTACATCTTTTCCATTATGTAGTAGTTAGACAACTAGACTACAAAACCATATATTGTCAAAAGAACTGCATTAACCTGTACACCACCTGCAGATGGTAAGTTAGAGCGTGCCTGCTTCTCAGAGTCACAATGTGCATGATAGGAAAGTAGAGTATAGCTGATAATGTCTATCTTAATTACTCTTGATAGAGCAGATTGTAGACACATAAAAAAGAATTTAAAATGAAAAAGCCATTATAATTTGCTATTTTTCTTTACTTTTTTTTTAAGACCCTCCCTAACAAGTAAGGCAGTGTGGACAGAGACATAGATCATAAGATGGCAGCTGTAAATTTTTCACAAAGTATACCATCTTTCCAGTTAGGAGGTTATTTTAGATGCAGAGCTGTTTCTTAATTTTCTTTCTTTCTTTCTTTTTTTCTTTTTTGTAATTTAATTCTTTAGAAGGTCCAATAAAGATTGAAGGAGAAAGGAGGAAAGAAAAGCTGTCAGGGGTGAACATGAAATCATAAAACTTGCCAGATTTTAACTATTTTCCCAGTTAAAGTAGTTCTCTTTGCTCCAATTTAAAGAAACAACTTATAGTTTCCCATTTTTCATAATTCTTCAAAAATATATGTTGATTTAATAGTATTTTACAGGGGGGAGGGGTGTGAGTAGGGACAGACTGGAAGTTCAAGATTTGTAAATACTGACAGGTATATATAGAATAGATAAACAAGCTTATACTGCATAGCACAGGGAAATATATTCAAGAATTTGTAGTAGCTCATGGTGAAAAAATATGAAAACAAATATACGTATATTCATAAAGGACTGAAAAATTGTGCTGTACACCAGAAATTGACACAACATTGTAAGTGGACTATAACTCAGTTAAAAAATAAAAGATAAAACTGTTAGAACACTATAAAAAAAGTAGTATTTTACATTTTTCTTATTTTATTCTCCTTTTCTTATAAAAGCACCCCTATGAAGATCAATAAGGCTTGATGTCTTCATATCTATCATGATCCTCCATTGTGAATACAGAGTAACCTGCCTGTGGCACAGCTATGTTAGAATAAATGAAAATTGAACTCTTCCTGACAGCTAATAACTAATGTATATTTAAAGCATATGAAATCTGATAAGCCTGTGATGCCCATTTAAATCAATCAGTTGCTCCACTGTCAGTTATCTGCCAGGATCTAAGTTGATGTCTTTATAAAATATAAATACATGTAAAAATAATATAAACCTACTATAAACAGAAATGACTTGCTTAGTAATATGAAAATTGAGCAGCTATTTTTATCTCATTTAAAATGATGCCCTCAATTACTTTGTTATCATTAATTATATAGATATTTTGACCACTTAAGTTTGTGTCTGAGTCATCTGGCAGCTCTTACATAGCAAAGCATTTTGAACTTTTATATTGCCTTTCCTATTTTCTCATGCTTATCAGGGACTTGCATAGGCACTATTTTTTCTATGACTCTATAAACAGATTTATGCCTGAAATTTTCTTTTGTGTCTCAGGGTTTCTAGCATTATATTACTGACAGATTTCTTGTTGGTTACCAATCTAATTTTTTTCTTGGTATATATAGTCCTTTCAGTCCTTTCAAATATATATATATATATGTAGTCAGTTTACAATGTTGTGTCAATTTCTGGTGTGCAGCACAATGCTTCAGTCATACATGAACATACATATATTCATTTTCATACTCTTTTTCACCATAAGTTACTACAAAACAGTATTGGATATAGTTCCCTGTGCTATACAGTATGAACTTGTTTATGACTAGGGAGTTTGAGATTTGCAGGTAGTAAATATTAACATTACATTTTATGATGCTCACTTTATCCCATATTCAGACATGCTTTTAAAACTTTATGTTCACTTAATATATAAGTAAGCAGACTTACTCTAAATTGTTTTATTTTCTGTCTGTTTCTAAAATAGAATTAGCTAATAAATTCAGTGATAAAAGCTTGAATTATACTTTTATTTTATTTGCCAAGATCCCACTCCTGGCTGACCATTTTGGGTATTTAAGTATAAAGTAAGTAAATGTCAGTAGAATTAGGAAACCATTCCTGTGGTAATATTATTTTCAGTCCTTTCAAATAAACTCAGTGCCCAATATTTTGCAGAGGAAGCATTCTAAACATGATCAGGATCTTCTATCTTGTACGTTTGTCAGAAAGCGTGAAATGTTAAACAGTTTGATAAACAGAATAGTGCACCACACTGACCCCTACCTATATCCATGTTCTAATCCTGAAATCTGTGAATATGTTATTTTACATGGCAAAGGGGATTTTGCAGATGTATCAGGTTAAGGACTCTGAGACAGGGAGATTAGCCTGGATTATCTACATGGGCCTAGTCTAACAACAGGAGTCCTTAAAAATTGAAAATCTTTCCCAGATGTGGTCAGAAAGATATGACTTTGGAAGAAGGATTAGAAAGCTGTAAAGCTGTTAGCTTTGAAGATAGAGGAAGGGCCATGGGTAAAGAAATGTGGGTGAACACTAGAAGCCAGAAAAGACAAGGAAATATATTCTTCCTTTGACTTACAGAAGGGCATACAGCCCTACTGACATCTTGATTTTTAGCCAAGAGATACCTGTTCCTCACTTGACCTACAGAACCATAAAATAATACGTTTGTGTTGCTTTAAGCTGCAAAATTTGTGATGATTTGTTACAGCAGTGATAAAAATAAATATAGGGGAGGTAATCCAAATTTATGGATTGGAGGGCTCAACATTTTAAAGATGTCAGGTCCCCTTCAACTGATTCAAAGATTTATATGTGCACATCAAAATCCCCAAAACTTAATTGTTGTTACTGTTTATTTGTAGAAATTGACAAGCTGATTCTAAATACATAGAGAAGCTTGAAGAGCCAACAATAGCCAAGATGATATTAAAGAACAATGTTAAAGAACTTATTATAAAACAATATTAAGTCTATGTGATAACTACCTAAAGTTAGACATATAGACCAATGGAACAGTATTGAATTAAACCCTGTACCATACATGAACAGTAATTTTAGATAGATTATAAATCTAATAAATTTGAAACAAAAAGCAAAGCATCTGGGGGAGGGTAAAGCTCAGGTGGAATGTGTGCTTAGCATGCATAAGGTCTTGGGTTCAACTCCCAGTACCTCCATTAAAATAAATAACCTAATCCCCCACCAAAATAAAGCATCTAGGAAATAGTGTAGGAGATATCTTAATGACTTTGAAGTGGCAAAGAGTTCTTAAACAGGACACAGCACTAAACATAAAAGAAGAGTTTTAAGTTAGACTTCAGTAAAATTAAGAATTATTTTTATCAAGAGATACCATTAAGAAAGTGAAAAGCCACACGGTGGGAAAATATATTTGCTATACCTATATCCAACAAAAGACTTGTATCTAGGGCATATAGAGAACAAAAACCAGTGGAGAAAAAGGCAAAACCTCAATATTAAAATGTGCAAAAAAATTGAACAAGTGCTTCACACACAAAAAGAAAAAAAATCCAAATAAGCTATGAAAAGTGGCTGACCTCTTTAGTAATAATAAAAATACGTACTAAAACCACACTTGGAACACCATTAGACATCCACTAGAATAGTTAGTTGTTAAGTGATATGAAGCATTGGTGAGGGTAACATGCAATGGGGACTCTTACACATGGCCAGTGGGAATATAAATTCTTTCAAATACTTTGAAAGTAGGCTTTTTGAATGAAAGTTATATATGTATATGTGTGTGTGTATATATGTACACACACACACACATACATACATACACACACACACACTCCCTGTGTACCCTTCAGAAGCTTCTACATCTGAGCACAAAAGGACATCCAGAAAATTCTCATAATCACTATTTGTTATAGCCCCAAATAGAAAATGACCCAAACACCTGTCAACAATAAATACATAACCATAAGTGGTGGCACATGCATACAAATTGTATACTTTAAAGCAATAAAAATAAATATACCAGTTTACAGAAAACACTAGTGGATGAATCTTACGTAATGTTGAGTGGAATGTACGGGACTAAAACTTTCAAAAGCAAAAAAAAAATCCATGGTGGCTGAGTTTAGGATGGTGAATCCATCAAAGGGGTGCCATAGTATCTGGGAAGAAACCCAAAGTGGAACAGCAATGTTCTGTTTCTTGACTGGATGAAGGTTACATAGATGTGTTTACTTTGTGAAAAATCACTGAGCTGTATACTTAAGATATGCTCACATTTAAGCATGTATATTATATTTGCATTTTTTAAAAAAATGTTTGCTGCAAAAAAAGATATCCAAAACCTAAGTATTTATCAGTAGGAGAATGGATAAAACAAATGATATTATATTCAAACAATGGAATACAATTCAACAATAAAAAAGAATCAACTACTGATACAAGGATGAACCTCAAAAGCCTAATTTATACATTTCATTGTCAGGTAAATTTTAACTCAGAAGGTAAACAAAACTATAAACAGGCATGTGCCCTGGGGGGAGGGGTGCTGAAGCCTTTGTCTCCTCAGACCTGTGCCATTACTGGCACATCTCGCAAGAAGAGAGGCAGGGCTCAGCCACAGCTACCATCTCCTCCTGTGCATAGTGCCCGGGTTGGGGCAGGGCTGAGACCTGAATCTGCACATGGGGGCTCCACAACCTTTTAGGCAGGACTGAGACTTGTTTATAGCTTGAGGCAGAGAGGATTTTTCTACCCTGACACCTCAGAGAACTTGTGCTGCCAAGGGAAACAAGGAGCTCAGATTTGGCACAGAGCGTAGGCGGAGCTGTTCCGTGGTCTTCCCTGAGCCCACCTACAGACCGCCTACCCGAGGCAGAGCAGGCTGCTGCACAGAGCAGCAGAGTGACCAGCACCAGGAGAGGGCAGGTGGGCAGCCACCCACCTTCCTGGCAGGAACACAGCACCTGACCACGGTGCTGGGGTGGGGTGTGATCTGCCCACCTGCTTTCCCCCAAGCACAGCATCTGACTGTGGCATCAGGAGGGGGAGTGACCTGCCCACCCACTGGATAAGAGCTCAGTTCCTGACCTAGTGTTAGGAGGGGGCACAATCTGCTGGCCAACAGCCACTGAGAGCAGCACAGATGAGGGTGCCAACAGAAGGCTTATGAAACAGCAAGCTGAGTTCGTGAAGCAGGGCAAAGACACAAAGACCTCTCGATAAAATCATTAAGGGCACACCATCTCCAGGATAAGGAGGTAACTGCTACTCCTTAAGCCACGGTGCCAGAGAGATATGAGCAATGTGAAGAAGAAGAGAAACCACTCCCAATGAAAAATTCAAGAGAAATCCCCTGAAAGCATGATCAAGCAAATAGACATTGATGGCCTATTAGATCAAGATTTTAAAAAAGAGTGATCAAAGTACTGAAGGAACTAAAAGAAATAGTGTTTAGGTATATAAAATGTATCAAAAATGAAATAGAAACTATAAAGAAGAACTAGGTAGAATTAGTAAACTCATTGGCTGAGATGAGAGCTGACCTAAAGGCTGTGCAAAGCAGACAAGAAAATACAGAAGAATAAATAAGTGACCTAGAAGACAGGACAACAGAAAGCACCCAATCAGAACAGCTGAGAGAAAAACAAATGAAAAACAAAACAATATACGGGACCTATGGGGTAATATAAACTGTGCCAATGTATGCATAATAGGAGTTCCAGAAGGGGAAAAAGAACAAAGCGGGTTGAAAAGGTATGGGAAGGACTCATGACTGAAAACTTCCCAAACCTAAAGAAGGAATCATATCCAAGCACAGGAGGCTCAGAGGGTCCCAAGCAGGAAGAACCGAAACAGACCCACACCAAGGCATATCCTAATCAAGATAGCCAGATTCAAGGATAAAGAAATGATCCTAAAGGTAGCAAGAGAAAAACAAAGAGTGAGTTACAAGGGAACCCCCATAAGGTTTTCAGCTGATTTTTCTACACTATTTACAACAGCTAAGACATGGAAACAGCCTAAAATGTCCATCAACAGATGACTGGATAAAGATGTGGGATATTTATATGATGGGATACTATTCAGCCACAAAAAATGACTACATAACGCCATTTGCAGAGATATGGATGCTCCTGAAGAATGTTATTCTAGGTGGAGCAGAACAGAAAGAGAAAGAGGAATACCATGTGAGATCACTCATGTGTGGAATCTTAAATATATGCAAGATCTTGTGGTAACTCACAGCAAAAAAAAAAAGTGACAATGAATATATGTACGTTCATGTATAACTGAAAAATTGTGCTCTACACTGGAATTTGTCATAACATTGTAAAATGACTATTACTCAATAAAAAATGTTTAAAAATAAGTAAAATAAAATATAACCTTTAAAATACCGTATAATGAGAGGTGTGATGTTCTAGTATCTGTTCTAAGAAGTACGTTAGACACACATAAGAATAGCCAATGGTCAGAAAGATCACATGTTATCAGCTACCACCCCATGCAAATTAATGGCATTTAGCAGATATTCATATATGTGTGTAAATATATAAAATAGGTATTAGTCTATATGTAAATCAAATCAAATATTATAATCTAACGTAAAATCATATCAGCAAAAGCACTTTGCTGACATAAGTGTCTTGGTGTAAACAGATTACAATTTTTTATTGAGTTGTCATAATGGGATAATATTGTGAACCAAGTGGAAATTGTAAAAAAAAAAGTTATCCAAAAAAAAAAAAAATCCTGACTACATGAAAAGATGCACAGTTACTATAAGGCCTCTCCCATTATTTACCATCAGTGTCAGAAAGTCTTGGAATAAGTTAGGAGAATTAAAAACTCTAACAAGACACAAAAATGCACTCTCTGTTAAAGAAAATAAACGAAAAGAAAAAAACAAATGAATAGACAATTAAGGTCCTACAGATAAAAATACCAATTTTTATGGGAAATAGCCTTAAAATCAAAAATAAGGAGATTATATTCTAATTTCACCTTTTGAATAAAGATATACAAAATTTAGCTGAATACCTTCGTATTTTGCACTTATGAAGAAAAAAATGTATTTGCAATGAAAAAGCAGCCATTACCCTGCCTTTTGAGTTTTCTAAAGTTTTAGGTTTGAATATATTTCATCTTAAATGATCTTAAGCACTATGCAGTGGTTGGTGTTTTAAAAATACCACTGTGTGTGGAACTTCTAAAAGTGCTTCAAAAAATTTATATTTTTGTAATAATTTAGTAATGGCCTGGATATTATTTTTAACAAGACAACTCATCATGAAATACTGCAAGATTTTTTCAATGAGTTTATATTCACAAATGTTTAAGATTGTCACTTTATTATGAGAAAATGTCAACCGTGGCAGTATTTTGACTTGAAAATGAGATAAGCTGAGAAGCATATTTTAAGTATAAACTAAATGATAGCACTCCTTTAAAGACAAGAAAGTAAAAGCATGATAAACTCTGACTTTGACACACTTAAAATATAAAAATTAACATAATGTAATTTTACACACTTCTGTTTAACTCTCAGTACTTTCTCAGCCCCTTTCCCATTACACCCGCGTCCCCGCTCCTGACCCTTGGTGTACACACCTCCGTTCACACGGGGGAAGGAGGGACCCGGGCGGTGAGGACCAGGGGCGCGGACACCCCCGCGGCCCGGATGGACACGGACACTCACACCCGCATCCCCGCTCCTGACCCGCGGTGTACACACCTACGATCACACGGGGGAAGGGGGGACCCGGGCGGTGAGGACCAGGGGCGCGGACACCCCAGCGGCCCCGATGGACACGGACACTCACCCGCTCCCGGCGGGCGAGGAGAATAGTCGAAGCGGGCCTGCCAGCGCACCCGTCCCCTCCTGCCCTGCCGGCCGGGGCCCCAGCTCGGTCAGGTCCACACACATCCCGGCAGGAAGCGGGCTCAGGCCGTGGGAAACCGGAGTAACTTCAGACAGAGAGCGGGGAGCATCCCCCCGCAGACACGCAGGCAGCGCTGTCCCGGAGCCTCCTTGGCGCCGCCCGCTCAGTCCTGAGGAAAACAAGCTCCGCCCCCAAGGAAGACGCTGGCTGCTGATGCGGACTGCGCATGCGCACCGCTACCTAAGACACGCTGGCTTCGTGCACCCCCTGCAGGTCCTCGAGGACGGTGCAGGATACTCGGAACTCATTGTAGAACACATGACTCCTCCCAGCCATGATGCTAAATCACTGGAAATCTCAGTGCCCTGGCCTCTTTTTTAATGGCACTGGTGATGCTCTCATCCAGCTATGCCTGCTCTCTTGCCTGGCACATGCCTCAGTCCTTGGAATCCCGTCTGAATCAGATTCTGTTCTGGAGGAAGGACAGGTGCAGAAGAATCTCAAAATTCCAGACTTAGAAGATGACCAGGAACCCAAACTCAACTCTGCCAACTCCCTGGGGTCCCCTGAGGAGTGTGGTTTTCTCAGAACCATCTGCCCTGTGTCAGGAGCAGACCAAGCCTCAGGTAGCTTAGAGAGGCTATCATGCAGCACATGCTTTGAATGGTTCTCAGTTCTGACCTGCATGATCTTGAGACCCTTTTGTAACTCTTAACACTCTGTTTTCTCATACCTATAGTGATGGTTATTGACGACTGAGTTAATCCTCTTACAATGCTGAGGTGCTATTGTTCCTTGGATAACAGAATATTTTGAAGGGATAAACAGTTTATCACTTCCCCCTAATGAAGTATGTTTTTAAAACTAGAAATGTTTCAGGGGGCACTCAGGTCCTCCTCTTGCACCAGTTCCTGGGGTGTTGGCAGTTTCTGCTCTGAGCTCCAGATCCTGATCCTGCTGGTGGTCTATGGTGATGCCAGTGTGTACATGCTCTTCCTTTTGCACCCGTGTGGAAAGGAGACAGCCCTTCCCCTACATGAGGCTGCAACATGCTGACACTCAAAGCAGGCACAATGAAGAACCAGCTAGAGTCCCCGGTACCAGCTGTCCCAGGTAGAAACGTCAACTTCACCACAGTGTTCCTGTGCTCCTATCAGGCCTTCACTACTCCCAGCAGGCCATGCCTGAGCAGTGTGACAGGTGACTGTCCCAGCATGGCATGGTGGTGATGATCCCACCTTATCTGTTTGTTTTTGGAATGTCCCCACACCTCTCTGAGCTTCACTTTGCTCTTCTCACAGGCAGAGTTGTACAGGCATAAACCTCACAGGGTTATGGTAGGTAGTCACAGTAGCTGCTCACCCAGTGGCACTCTCTGCCGAGAGGGCTGCTGGGAGTGCTGTGTGTCTTCACACTTGTCCTTCACTCTTCCCAATGAAAACACTCTTGGCCTTATTCTTCCCTGGCCTGCGGCCTTTCTGTGCTTGCAAAAGAACATGGAAACAATCTGCAAAGAAGTTTTGAGGTTCTGTCCATCTTGTCCAGGAAATGCTGACTCTGCTAGATATGCTGCTGGGTGGGCTCTCATGGGAGGGGCTTGGGCAGGACTTCCCTTTGCAATAAGCTGCCCCACCCAGGCCTTTCCATGATCCAGACTCCTGGGACCAGGGTGCAAATCCCCAGCTCCCCACTTGTCAACCATGTGAACTGGGCAACTTTCTCAAACCCAAGCTTTGTCCATCCAAGGTCAGCAGAGATGGGGGATAACAGGATGTCCCGCACAGAGTGTCTGTGCAGATTAAGTGAGGTAGAACAGACAGAACAGTGGTGGGGCCTGGCCCATTGGTTGGCAGAAGGGAGCTCACCATGTGCAGCAAGTTCCGCGGGTCACCCAGCAATCTGCCCAGAGGCTTAGCCACTCCATCGCTATCATGCATCTGAAGTCCACTTAACCACATGGGAGAGAAACAAACACATATTCTGAGAGTAGCTGCCACAGGGAAAATTGCATCTTAGCGGGGAGTAATACCAGAGGGTGATCAGGATGGAGGAAGATGCCCCCTGGGTTTGAGCAGACTGGAGCTGCCCTCCAGAGCCTGGGGTTAGTGAGGATGGGCTTGTAGAAATGCCCCTCTCCTTTACCCATCAATGCTGGGTCCTGCGGGTACTGAGTCCCACAATCGGTGTGCTGCTAGTGCCCTCAGCACAGAGAAAAACCCAGGGGTTCCCACAAGGCTTCGGCCACGTCCTCTGCTTCCTGAACTCCCACTCTGGTGACCCCATCTGGGATGCAGAGGTGAGGTGAGGCAGGGACCTATGCTGTCAACATCACTGCTCTACCCTGGGAATCTGGCACACAGTAGGTGCTTGGTAAGGTCATTGTTGAATGAACAGCAATACTGGGCCAAGTTTCTGTGGGTGTCTGTGCCCCCAGATCAGGGACCCCTCAGGGCCCACCTCACAAGTGACATGAAAATAATGATCCCACCAGGAGCAATAACAGTTCCTCAGAATAAATGGGCTTTTCCAAGCACTCTCCACCTGTTGCAAAGGCCTCCCAGCAGGGAAGTGGGCTGTCAGGGGCAGCACTGCACTCTCCACTGTAACAAGGAGAAAGCCAAGGGCCACAGAGAGGAGTGCCTTTCCAGTGTCACTGCTCACTTTCCCACCTTTTGGGAGACCAGGAGGCTTTTCTACTACATTCTGGCTCTGAAGCCCCAATACTGTGTGGACATGCCTCCCTCCCTGGAGCAAGGAACCACTAAGTGACCTGTCACTTGTCACCAAGCAGACAGGCTCATTCCAGCTCATTGTGCCACCAGCAGTTTGTGCTAGAAGCAGGATCCTCTGGGAGACATCACACTCTCCCAAGCTGGAAACAGGTGAACAGCTCACAGATTTCCTGGAGAGGATGGTCACATGGCCTTGATCTGGCCAATCAGCATTTTCCATCCTCCCTGGACACTGTGATTGGCTCAGGGCTGGGCACCAGCCCAATCAGGCTCCACGGAGGTCAGGCCTAGTTGCTGGAATCCTGGGAGCAGAGAAGTTCTATTTCAGTTGGGAGTTGAGGGGTGGTGATATCAGCCTGTGGCAGTTGGTGACCATCTTGCTTTCATAAAGGCAGAGCCATGTGAAGATGACACCAGTGGCAGAGCCCAGAGGTGGGGAAGGATGACTTCTGTTGATGTCACTGAGCACCAGGTACAGACCTGCCTGAAGCTATTTCCCTGTGGACGTCTCAGTTAGGTAAGTCATTCTCTCCTGCCCTGTTTGCTTCATTAAGCCACTTTGGTTTTCTGTCACTGGTTTTAAGAAAAAGTTTGACTATTCCTTCAAGCTGGCTAAATGGAGACCCTGGAACTGCAACAGTGAGGTGACAGGCAACAATGTGGCTAATAGAGTCCAGAGGCCTCTGTTCAAACAGGGGATTGTAAATGACAAGGGAGAGTACACATGGCCTCAGTGAACAGATTTGCTACTGGTAGCTCCCAGTTCCTGGATATTAGAGTGCATGCACTCAGCCAAGTCTCAGCTCTGCTGTCACACCTGCTAACCCACACCTCTCCTCTCCCACCTGCCGGGCCTAGGGGGGCTGGACACCCCCGGGCACCTGAAACAGCCCAGGGCTTTGTGTTGTAATTTACACAGGCTGCCCCCAGTTCTGAGGGTGAGGGTGACTGGGTTCCAGTTTACAGAGAAAACAGACTAGACAGTCTCACTGGTGAGATGTGGGGGTGGGACCCCAATCTACCTTCTGACCTATGACTTCAGAGTGGACAGCCTCCCCACCCTCAGCCAGGATGCTTGCTAAGCCTAGGGGCTAAGGAGTCCTGCTTCCTCCAGCACCCCTCCTGGAGGTGAGAGTGGGGGGCTCTTCTCTATACAACATTCACCCCTGCAGGGGCACACGTGTGACCTCACAGTCTGTCATCCCTTCCTTATGACCTGGACCTCCTTGATGTGTGAGCACTGCAGATCATGGGTGCACACGTGGGCAGGTGCACCATGACTGAGAGGACAACACTCCAATTTAAGCCCCCTCCTTGCTCAGATGATTACATCCTGGAATTGAGGGGTTCCCAGGGGTCAGTTGGCCAATTCTGGCCTTAGGGGCAAATTCTTATCACCCAGGGGGCTAATTTTTAAATTAAATTACACATTTACAATTCAATAGTCAAGCCCCTTTCTAGGCAGCCTTGTAGCCACTCAGCTTTTACCCCTCGCTGTGACCATGTTCTTAGCTTCAAATTGAGTGTCATTATGGACATGAACATGTCCCTTTCATGTGTCACCTTCACAGTAAGCGGCCACCCCAAACTCCCCTCCCTTCCCCTTGTCGATATCTCCACTCAGGGAGTAGGGCCCTTTTGATGCAGTTGTGCAAATGTGTGAGCTAAGGGTTTAGAATGTCCAGGCTAGGAGGGGTCTGCCCCACATGGCAGGGCAGGTGGGCTGGCAGGGGGTGATGGTTCACTTGCAAAACCTCAGCTGGTTTCAGGCAGTGACAACAGACTGGCAGCCAAGGGCTCAGCTGGTGCAGAGTAAGCGGATTAACTGTGTTCACCCAGACGCCTTGGGGGTGGCAGCCCTGGAGTACGACTACAAGTGAGGAAGGTGGAGGGTCCCCAGTGCCTGGACCTCCACCTTCTAAAAATCAGGACTGAGATGTGGCTCTGAAGTCAGAACACTGGAGTTCAAAGCTTCCCCCACCACTTTGTCAATAATTCAAAGCAAATGAGCCTCAGTTTTCTCATGTGTAAAATGAGAACTTTGAAGCCTCTCCATCTGAGGGTGTGGAGGGAAGTAAATGCGGTGACAGCAGAGCACAGGAGCTGTCTGGGCTGAGCCTGCACACAGGCAGGCCGTTGTTGCTGCCATGATCACTGTCTTCCAGGGCAGGGTCTGCACTCTCTCCCTGTGAAGATCCAGACAGTAAACATTCTAGGCTTTGAGGGACCTACAGTCTCTGTCACAACTACCACCCTCTGCTGTTGGAGGGCAAAGGCAGCTCCTGCAGTAGGTAGTCCAGGCTCGCACCCCCGCTTCCTGACATAAGTATTCCTGAGATACAATTTTCACATAACTTTGTTGGCTTTAGGTGTGCAGCATAATGACTTTTTACATGTGCATATTGTGAAATGATCAGTGCATTAAGTTTACCTGACGTCTGTCATCACCCATAGTCACACACTATTTTCCTTGTGATGAGAAATTTTAAGAGGTACTCTCTTAACTATCAAATGCACAATGCAGTGCTGTTAACTACAGTCACCTTGCAGTACATTATGTCCCCAGGACTTGTTTATCTTCTAACTGGAAGTTTGTACATTTTGATTATCTTTCCGAATTTCAATCATCCCCTGACTCACCTCTGGCAACCACCAACCTGATATCTGTTTCTATGTGTTTCGGTTTATTTTGTAGATTCCACATATAAATGAGATCATAGGTATTTGTCTTTCTGTCTTATTTATTTCACTTAGCATAATACCCTGAAGGTCCTCCCAAGTTGTCACAAATGGCAGGATTTCACTTTTTTAATGTCTGAATAAGAATCCATTTTATATACATATATATGCATCACGTTTTCTGTACCCATTCATCTGCTGATGGACACTTAGGTTGTTTACATATCTTGGTTATTGTAAATAATGATACAGTGAACATGAGGGTGCAGTTGTCTCATTGACATAGTGATTTCATTTCCTTTGGATATATTCCCTGTAGTGGACTTGCTGGATCATATGGAAGTTCTAATTTTAAATTTTGGGGGAGCCTTCATACTCTTTTCCCGAGTGATGGCACCAATTTACATTCCCACCAACATTGCACAAGTTTCCCTTTTCTTCACACCACCACCATCACTTGTTGTCTCTTATATTTTGATGACACCCACCCTGACAGGTGAGAGGGGGTATCTCATTGTGGTTTTGATTTGCATTTCCCTGATGGTGAGTGATGTTGAGCACCTTTTCATGTACCTGTTAGACATCTGTGTGCCTTCTTTGGAAAAATGTCTATTCAGTTCCTCTGCCCACTTTTTAAATCACATTGCTTTTTTTTTTTGCTGTTGAATTGTAAGAGTTCTTTATATGTTTTGAGTGTTAACCCCTTATCAGATATATAGTCTGAAAGTACTTTCTCCCCTTCTGTCTGTTACCCTACCCTCTGCTTTCTGGATGACAGGGGTCCAGGCACTTGGGAATCTCTGCTTCTCACGTGTTTCCAATGTTGGTTGGGTGAGGGCTGTGTTCTGATAAAAGTGTGCACAACCGTGGGTCACTACCCCTTATTTTAGAAGGTGGGCTCTGAAGAGTGCAGTGTGGGCAGGGATGTTTCACTGAAGTCATCATTTGGATGGTCATGTGCTCTGGAACTCACATCAACTAGCCCGGATGTGATGGGGCAATTTGCAAAGGGAGGACCTTGCAGCTAAGACACAGACCAGGTGCTCTTGTGTCTTGTTGGAAGGACCTGGAAACAAAGTTGTGTGGAACAGGGAATCCTCCAGGTCACAAGGCTCAGTTCAGACTTCTGGGATGCAGAGACCTGCTCTGAGCCACTGTCATTGAGGAGCGAAGGGCCTCAGGCTGGAGGGAGGAGTTGCTGGATTTCACTTGCCCTGTTTGTCAAGTTTCAGCTCTGGTGATGTGTGGAACATGGGCTTAGCTTTGGGAATGTAAGAGGAGAGGTTCCTGGGGAAGGGCTGGCTTTTTCCTTTGATTGAGGTCCTACTGTGTGCCAAGCACAGCAGTCCTCTGAGTCAGGGCTGGAAAGCCAGGCACAGAGAGGTCAGGGAGTTTCCAGGTCACACAACATTAGGCGCATCATCAGGGTCTGATGCAGACCTGACGCCCAGCCCACATTCTCTCTCCTTTCCCAGGACCATCATGATCCCACATGTCAGAATCACCCAGAGAGGCCCAGGTATGGGCACTGGGACATTTCCTGCCTAACATGCAAGGAGCCTTAAGAGGGACGACAAGGCACTTCCTGAGTCCATGATGCCCAGAGTCTGCTCTTAGCAAGAGGCTCAGCACACACTCTTGGATGAATCCTAGCTCTGTCCTGAGTCACTCTGTCCTCCCTGCCTCAGTTCTTCTGCCCACATGGGGCTGGAAACAGCAGCCACTTCACAAGGGTCTAAGGAACCTCCAGGATCCTGGAAGCAGCACCCTCACACAGGGAGCACGGTCTCCTTAACTTTTCCTCACCTCTTTGCTGGATGTAGAGTCCCAGCGGGGCCCTGGCTTGTCCCAATTCTCTCCCCAGATCAGGGTCCAGCAGGGGGTGGTGTCCAGGCTGGACTCTGTCCTCTGCCCCTTTTGGGGACCCTCATTCATCGCACCTTGGCTGCCTAGACACTGTCTTCCAGGGGCCACTCTGTGCCTCCCACACCTACCTAGCATCCACCCACCCTGGGTTACTCCAGCGCCCTCTGGCCCTTGGACACACACCTACTCCGTGTTGAGTGGAAATGAGGTGACCGACATGCTGGGCCTCCTGGACAGTCTGGAGGAGCCCGATATCCCCAACCTGCCCACCACCCCAAGAGCCCAAGATGGGGAGAGGGTGTGCCTCCATTCATACTCTGATTTGCTCAGATTCTCAGCACCTACTTTGCTGGGTGGATATGGGGGCAGAGGTATGATGTAAAAGCAGGAGACCTGGACAGCAGACCATGAGAAGGGGGCTAGCCCAGGCTGGTCTCATAACCCCCTTAGCTTTGGTTTTATCATCTTTAAAGTGGGACAGACTCTTGTGAGGTGAGCAGGATCCTGACCCATAGCCAGGAACTGCCCTACACGCCTAAGAGAAGCTCACTGACTCCTCACGAAAATCTGTGGGGCAGGGACAGGCATTATCACCCATTTCTGCAGAAGTAACTGAGGCACAGAGAGAACAGCTGAGGTGACCACCCCAGATTACAGAGCCCAGGTCATCTGGTTCCAGTGTCCAGGCTCATGGTCAGTGCCCACTCTGGGTTTTCCTCCTCCCTTTATCCTCCACTGGGACCCATGGCCACAGCCTCATCTCAGTGTGATTGTTCATGGGGAGCAGGATGGGTGCACTGAGGGCCCGTTTCTCTGAGGACTGCTTTCCCAGAAGGCTCAAGGGGTTGACTGTATTCACTACTGGACACCCAGGCCTGGGCCCAGGCCAGCCACACTGCAAAGCATGAATCAATGATTGTTGAGTGAATACCTGAACCTCTGCATGTACCTGCATGTTGCCCCCATTTCCTCATCTCCACAGCTGGCTACCCAGCCAAAACCCCGTGTAATCAGGCCTGGGCCAGGGACAGTCAAGGGGACCAGAGATGCTCAGCTGGGGACAGGAAGCCTCAGGGGCCCTGTGGCTGTCCCAAGCATCTCCTGGGGCAATTCACAGGGAAGCCCAGCCAGCTTCCAGGAACAGCAATCAGGTCCCAATCCCAGGGGTATAAGGTAGGTCTTGAGGGGTGTTTCCTGAGACTGACTTTGTGTATGAAGGGGGCCTGGGGGTCAGGCTGCTTTCAACGTCCATTCCAGGCCTACATCCCTGCTGGCAGCATGGAGCTAGTCATAAAGGACACAGGCCGTGGGGCCAAGGCTATAGCAGTGCTCTGCTCCCTCTCTGTGGCTGTGTCCTCATCTGTAACAGAGAACTAGTACAGGGCCATGGGAGGGCTCACTGAGACCCTCCTCTGTGGCTTTGGTTGGACACTGCCCTCCCTCTGCTCAGTGCCATTCTCTGTAATAGAGAATAGTAACATTTCTCTTAGCCCGTTTTGGCCCCATTTTTCTGAGTCTCTTTCTACATTGGGCCCAGGGCTTTCACAGAGATCACAGACTTGGGATGTAATCAGGGTGTGGTCACAGCCCTAGTGGTCCCAACTGAGGCCAGAGGAGCTTCAGGGGGGGTGGGAATCCAGAACTGCTTCATGGGGGAGGTGAGATCTGAGCTGTGTCCCCAAGGATGAGCTGTCATCTAGCTGAGGCCTGACACTGAGCAGGACCCATGTACATGGTTAATGAGGGTGTGAATGAATGAAATGGCACCCCTCTAACAGAGAGTGAGCGGGGGAGTCCCCTAGGCCAAAGCAGGAAACACAGGGCACCCTGGGAGAGCAGAGGGCGGGGCTGCAGTTTGATGCCCGCCTCACCCTTTATGGGTGTCTTGCCACCACTTTAGCGTGTGTTCTGGTGGATTGGGAGCCCTTTTCTCTCCTCTGCTTCAGTATCCTGCTCTTCATTCCCAGCAACACCCGCCTGTGTCACCTCAGTGTCCCCAAGTGGACCTGGACCTGTCTTGTGGGAGATTTTGAAGAGGGATTTGGTGTGCAGCCCAAGACTGAAGTGGAAGGGAGAGGATAATAGGGACCTCCAGAGGGGATCATGGGCTGGGAGTCATCGGAGGGGTGGGGAAGGCAGAGCCCAGAGCTGTAGGATCCTGCTAGTGGTGGCTCCTTCACGAGGGGCTTCACAGGGAGGAAGCAATCATGGGGAAAAGGCAGAGCTCAGTTTGGGGCTTGCTGACATGGAACAGCTCATCACAGAGACGTCCAGAGGAGCTGGATGTAGGGAATGAAGATGCCACTGATGTCAGGGTCAAAGCCTGAGACCCAGATGAGGTGGGGAGGTGGCGCAGGGGAAGGGGCTTGAGGATATCAAGATGTTCATTCATTGGGGTCCTCAGGGTGGGGACCTTCATGTTCATTTCACAGCCACCTGGTGCCTGACAGAGTTAGGCTTAGGGAGGTCACTGAGTAGACACGTGCCGATAACCTAGATTCTCCTCTTTCCACATAAAGTCCCTGGTGTGAAGCCAGCAGGCACTCTTCAGAGTCATACACCCTCACCCCTGGGCTCTCTGTGTGCCTAGAGCCCAGTGGCCCCTTACCTCCCACTCCCCACTGCAGGACCCTTTGCACACCTGCATTTCCACAAGCTATAAAGCATCTTCTCTTGCTGTGTGTTTACCCTATGAAACCTCATTGCCCCAGGAAGAGAGGCCTCACATCCTTCCCTTATTAAAGTGGTAAAGCCTTTTGTTCAGAGAAGCCCCTGTCAGATCTCATAACCAACCAGGTACCTGTGATGAATTGATCATGCAGCCCCCTCCTCCTTGTGTGCACAGCATCCCCCCAATAACAGACCCCACACACTCAACCTTGGCGCTCGTGTAGGCACCTCTTGTCTGTGTGGCCTGATGTTGTCTATAGCAGTGTCCCTATTGAACTTTCCTAAACCCTTCTCAGACGCTGGTATTTCTTTACCAACCCAAGTAATTAGTCTGCCATTGTGCCCACAACACCTGAAACAGAGTTGGCTAAATTATGCAGATTGATGATGCAGGTTAATTTGCTATAAAGCTGAAATCAAGGTTTACAAATAAAAGCAACATACATACTCAAGGCAGGACTAAGAACTCACACGGATAACTAAGACCCTCCACATACATCCCACTTTGCCCTTAGGGCCTTTGCGATGGCTGCTCTTCCAGCCAGGATCTCTCTCCGCCTGCTTCTTAAACACCTCCAGGAATCTGCTCAAATGTCCTCCCTGACCTTATTTTTCTCCATGGAACATATCACCTCTGGACATTGTGTATATTTTACTTAATTTTCTCTGTGTCCCCCACCAGGCTGTCTGCTGCATGAGGATGGAGAACTGACTGCTTCACTACCTGCTGTGCCCAGTATCTGGAACCCACCCAACACACAGTAGGACCTCAGAGATTGTGTGACGGGTGTGTGATCACTGTAGGCCACAGACAAAAGTCTTCCCAGCAGTCATGGTAAGAGTCATTCATTCTCTACTTACTGGGCCCTACTGTGTGCTGGATACTGACCTGGGTGGGAGGCATGCAGTGGATTAGACACAGTGAGCACACACTGCATGTTAGGAGGGACATGTGCTCTGGAGACCACACAGGGCTGGGGGAAGTCAGGAGTGCAGGAGTGGAGGAGAAGAGGGCCAGGTGGAGACAGTGGTGCCAGAGGAGACAGACAGGTGGGGCCCAGGTCGTGCAGGGCTTTATGGCTCCTGTGAGAGCTTTTCCTCAGGGCAGCGGAACCATGGCTGGGTACGGAGCAGGGGCCCTGTTCCTGAGTGCTATGCAGGAAATGGAGCAGGTGTCTGCTGGGGAGATGTGCGTGGAGGAGGCTGTCCCTGTAGACTGTGCAGGCAGAGAAGGCTCCTCTGAGGAGGTGACATCTGAGCTGAGCCCTTGTATGGACCGTGTTTCCACCTTCTGTAGACTGGATGCTTTCATCTGCCCTGCAGCCCTATGCAGGACACACCCTGTTCTCAGTCACCTGGACTTGGCCTCCTTTTGGGCCCTCCCACCCCAGAAGGAGTCCTTCTAGATCTAAATCACTACCTCCTCCACTGGACTTGGACTCACACTGAGCCACTGTCCACCTGCCCAACTCACCCAGAGTCAAGTCCAGACACTTGGGGGAGCCCCTCCACTCCAGAGCCCATGAACTTACTCAAATGGCCAGTGGTCAGCCTGCTCACATGCCTCACACTCCCCTCCTGCAGAAACCCTGTGACAGATCATGTCCACAGCACCCTGCTCCTCTGATCCTGACCCCAGGCTTTCCCATGGGGTGTGACCCCGCATAGGTTGCAGTCCCCTCATCCAGTCTGGTGAGTAGAAACTACCTTTTCTTTTTTCTTTTGTTAATATATTTATTTTTTAATTTTTATTTTATTGAGTTATAGTCAGTTTGCATTGTTGTGTCAATTTCCAGCATAGAACATAATTTTGTCAATTGTGTTTACTCTTTCAAGAAACCATCTCTTGGCTTGATTTTTTCAAATGTTCCTTATATCTCTATTTTATTTTTTTCCTCCCTGATCTTTATTATTTCCTTCCTTCTGCTTACTTTTGTTATTTTTGCTCTTCTTTTTCTAATTCTTTTAGGTGGTAAGTTTGATTGTTTATTGCAGTTGTTCCTCGTTTTTGAGGTAGACCTGATTCTCTCGCTATAAACTTCCCTCTAAGCACTGCCTTTTCTGGATCCCATAGGTTCTGTGTGGTTGTGTTTTCATCATCATTTGTCTCAATGTGTTTTTTATTGCTTCTTTGATTTCATCATCCACCCATTTTTTTTTTAAAGTAGTATGTTGTTTAACCTCCATACTGTCATTTATTTCTCCTTTATTTTTCTGTAGTTAATTTCTAGTTTCATGTTATTGTGGTCAGAAAAAGTTGCTTCAAATATTTTCTATCTTCTTCAAATTGTTAATGCTTCTTTTGTGCCAAAGTATATGATCTATCCTAGAAAATGTGGTATGTGCACTTGAGAAGAATGTATGTTCTATTTTAGGGAAATATAAAGTTCTGAAAATATTACCCAAAACAAATTGTTCTATTGTATCATTTAATTTCTATGTTGTCTTATTAATTTTATGTATGGAAGATCTGTCCAGTGATGTTAATGGATTGTTAAAGTCTTCTACCGTGATTGTATTCGGATCAAATTTTCCCTTTTTATCTGTTAGTATTCTCTTTTTGTCTGTTATATATTTAGGTGCTCCTATGTTGTGTTCATATATGTTAATGAGTGTAATATCTTCATCTATGACTCCTTTAATCATTATAAAATGTCCTTCTTAATCTTTCTTTATAATCTTTGTTTTAAAGTCTATTTTATTTGAAATCACTGTTGATATTCCTGCTTTCTTGTGATTTCCATTTGTGTGGAATATCTTTTTCAATCCTCTCACTTTCAATCTATGTGTGTCCTTCTCCCTAACGTGGGTCACTTGTATACAGCGTATTGTAGATACTTGCTTTATTATCCACTCTGCACTCTATGTCCTTTGATTAAAGCATTTAGTCCATTGACATTTATAGTAATTATTAATAGAAATGTGTTTATCACAATTTGAACTTTGTTTTGCAGTTCATTTTGTATTTCCTCTTTGTTCCTTATTTTTCTTTTTGTGGTTTGATAATTTTCCTTTTTATTATCTTGGTGTCTTTTTAGTTTTGTGACTCTATTGTAACTTTTTGGCTTGTGGCTACCCTCTTTGTACATATATTAACCCATTACTATATCTGTTTGTTTTAAACAGATAATAATATAAGCTCAAACCCATCCTACCAAGAACAAAAAAGAGAGAGAGACAGAGAGAAAGAGAGAGAGAAACCTGCATATTTTCTTGCTCGCCTCTCCCACCCTTAATGATTTAGATGCCCTCTTTTATGATTTCATGTTTATTCTGTTGTAATTCATTGTCGCAATCACCTTTCCAATTACGGTTTTCTCCTTTTTGTAGCATCCTGCTTCTTTTCTATTTAGAGTAGGTCTTTCAATATTTCCTTTAGCATAGGTTTAGTGTTGCTAACTTCTTTTAGTTTTTGCTTCTCTGTGAAGTTCTTTATCTCTCCTTCTATTCTAAAGGATACCCTTGCTGGATAAAGTATCCTAGGCTGCATCATTTTTTCATTCAGGACTTTGAATACACCTTGCTTCTCCCTTCTGGCCTGTACTGTTTTTGTAGAGAAATCAGCTGAAAATCTTATGGGGGTTCCCTTGTATCTCATTCTTTGTTTTTCTCTTTCTCCCTTTAGAATCATTTCCCATTCTCAACCCTGGTCATCCTGATTGTAATATGTCTTGGTGTGGGTCTGTTTGGGTCCTCCTTGTTTGGGACGCTCTGTGTTTCCTGTACTTGGATATCTGATTCCTTCTTTAGGTTTGGGAAGTTTTCAGTCATGATTTCTTCAAATATCTCTTCAATCTCCTTTGTTCTTTCTTCTCCTTCTGGGACCCCCATTATGAGTAGGTTGGCATGCTTTATGTTATTCCATAGGTCCCGTATATTGCTTTCATTGGTTTTTATTTGTTGTCTTTCAGCTGTTTTGTTGTCCTGTCTTCTAAGTCACATATTCATTCCTCTCAATTATCCAGCCTACATTTTACAGCCTTTACCTCAACTCTCCTCTCAGCAAATGAGTTTTCCAATTTTCACTGGCTCCTCTTTAGAGTTTCAATTTCGTTATTTGACATATTCTCTGTCTCTATACACAATCTCTTTTAGTTTCTTCAGTACTTTGATCACTCCTTTTTTGAAATCATCTAGTAGACTATCAATGTCTATTTCATTGATTGTTCTTTCAGGGGGTTTATCTTGTTCTTTTAATTGAGACAGGTTGCTCTGCTTTTTTATCTTGCTTATATCTCTCTGGCACTATGGCTTATGGAGTATCAATTATCTACTGTGGTCTTTTAAGAGTTTATTTATACAAAGTGGATGCAGAAATAAAACTAAGCACAAAGAATTTAGTTTTAAAAGCAGTATAATAAATAACAGAAGAACATATTGAAACAAGATAACAACTGAGTTGGGATGAATTTTTAAAATATTAAAGGAAGAAAAAATATTTGAGAACAGAGTATAATCACAACAGAAGAACAAAACAAGGATAAAACTGAAATTGGACAAATTGTAAGATAATAATAAAAGTATTTTAAAAGAAAATTTTAAAAGGGATTAAAAATAGAAATATAAAAATTATTTAAGAAGTAACATTTAAAAAGTAAAAGAAAATGGAACAGAAAAGGAAAAGAGTATGTTCCCGTGGAGATTGTGTGCCCTTAGTAATTTTATCAAGAGGTCCTTCTTAAATATGTGTGGTTACCAAGTCTTACTTCTGTGCCTTTTGTCTGTTATCCTTTTGGTTAATGATGTGGCCATTAACCTGTTAACCAGAGCCTACCCTGGCTATTGAATGGAGACTCCTCTTTGTTTTGTTGTTGTCAAAGCTCCTGCCCTTGCCTTGCTTCATGAACTCAGCTCGTTGTTTCCAGAGACCCTCTGGTCACACCCTTGGTCTGTGCTGCTCCCAGTGCCTGTAGGTAGACATGTCACTTCTCCTCCCAGTGCTGCATCTTGGTGCTGCACTCCTGCATGGTAGGTGGGCAGGTTGTGCCCCTTCTCAATGCCGTGTCCAGGTGCAGCAGTCCTCCACAGTAGTTGGGTTGGTTGCTCCCCTATTCAGTGCTACTCCCCACTCCACATCTGTTTCACACTCTGTGGGTGGGCTTGAGGCAAATGGCCACACCAGCCCTAGTCCCTGCTCTTTGCCAGAACGTTGCTCCTTGTTCATTTGTCTTAGAGGTGTGAGTTCGTAGAGACACCAGGACAGAAACGTCCTATATGTCTGGGGATGTAAACAAGTCTCAGTCCCACCTATGAGGTTGCAGAACTGCCAGGTACATATTCAGGTTTCAACCCCATGTCTTCCTGGGTGGGTATGATGGCTGTCGCTGAGCCTCATCTCTCTTATTCTGAGAAATCACCAGTTATGTTGCCATGAGTCAGTAGAAACAAAGGACGAAACACCCCTTCCCCCAGGCAAGCTAGCAATATTGCTTTGCTTTATTTTTTTCTTATTTTATTTGAGGCCCAGGCTGTTCTGATCTGTATACAATCCAAGCAGTTGTCCACAGCACACTGCAGTCCCCCAGGGTTACCTATGTACAGTCAACCAGCGTCTGCCTGGATCCAGCAGCCTGTCCCTTCCCATCCCTGATTCACTTCTAGGTTTGGGGGTTGTTGACACACTTTGTGCCCATTTAACTTAATTCTGTCAGTCAAGGGTGGTTCTGTACACATCTGAGCCTCAGAGGTTCCCTGTCCATCCTGCTGACCTCTCTGTTGGAAACAGGGAGACCCAGTCAACCAGCACTATCCCTCCTTTGCTGCTCCCTCTTCAAAGGACCAACCCCAAGCCATTTTGCATTTTCTTCCTTCTTTTTTCCTTTTCTCCTACCAGATTGGTGGCACATTTTGTCTTTTGAAGATGGCAATGTTTTATCAAAGTTCAGCAGATGTCCTGAGTGGATGGGTGTGTCTGTGAATGTCAGTCTTGGTGAATTTATTGAAGAGGATAAGATACAAGCATCCTTATACTCCACTATCTTGGCCTTTCTCCAAGAATATACACTCTTAATAATTTTGTCATAAGGTTATTTTTAACTATGGGTGGTTGCCAAGTCTTCCTTCCACGCCTTTTGCCTGTTATCCCCTTTGTTGGTGGTGTGGCTGGTGTTCTGGTGGCCTGAATCTGCCCTGGCTATTGAGCAGGAGCTCCTTTTTTTCCTGTGGTTGTCACACTCCTGCCCGTATCCTGCTGTGAAAACTCCACTTGCTGGTTCCAGAGGCCGTTATTCGTGCCCCTGGTCTGTGTCCCAGCATCAGTAAATGGGTGGTCTGCACCCCCCACCAGATGCCTGGTCCCAGGACCACACTTGTGCAAGGTAGTTGGCAGGTAGCTCCCCTGCCGCATTAGGTCCATGCTTTGTAGGTGGACTCAGAGGAAACAGCTGCACTAGCCCTCACCCCTGCTCTGTTCCAGAACACTGCTTCTTGTGCATTTGTCTTAGAAGAGCCAACTCAGAGAGGCATCGGTGTGTAATGGTCCCTTCTTCTTGGGACTGTAAACAAATCTCAGTCCCACCTATGAGGTTGTGGAGCCCCTAGGTAGGGATACGGGTTTTGAACCCTCCTCTACCTGGGAACCATGCACCAGAAAATATGGTGGCTATGGCTGAACCTTGACTCTCTTCTCCCAAGAAGTCTCCAATAATGGCACTGTGGGTCTGCAGACACAAAGGCTATGGCTCCCCTTCCCCCCAGGGCACACCAGCAGTGTTTTCTGCCTTTTTTTTTTTTTGTATTTTATGGGGGACCCAGGCTGTTCTGTATACTCTCCCAGCCATGGCACACAGAACATTGCAGTCCCCCAAGGTTTCCTCTGTAGAGTCAGCCCGAGTCCTCTGCTCAACTCAGACAGCCTGTCCCATCCCACCCCTGCTGGTTCGCGTCTAGGGCTGGGGATCTTTGGGACCCTTTGTGCCCAATTAACTTAGTTCTGTCAGTCAAAGTCTATTCTATACAGATCTGAGCCTCTGAGGTTCCATCTCCATCCTGCTGAACTGGCCATTGGAGTTGGGGAGACCCAGTGTATTAATGTTATTCCTACTTTGCAGCTGCCTCCCCATTGGAATGGTCCAGAACTATTTTCCTTTTTCTTCTTTTCTCCTGTTCTCCCACCAGATTTGTGGAAAATTTTATCTTTTGAAGAAGCCAATATTCTCTCAAAGTTCAGCAGGTATTCTGGGTGGTGGGTGTGTCTGTGGATGTCACTCTTGGTGAATTTGTGGGAGAGGGTGAGCTCTGAGCATCTTTTTTACTCCACCATCTTTCCTCCTCCTTCACTCTTTTTCTTTTGATTGGAACATTTAGTCCATTGACATTTATAGTAGTTATTTTATAGATGAGGGTTTATTGCCATTTTGAAATTTGTTTTCCAGTTGATTTTGGTAATTATTTGTTTCTTTCTTTTAATTATTTTTATTTTTGTGGTTTGATAAATTCCTTTTCTATTAGCTTGGTTTCTTTTTGGGTTTTATGACTCTACTATATACTTCTGATTTGTGGTTATCTTGTCATTCAAATATGGTAACCCCTTACTTCATCTGTTTGATTTTAGTTGATAGTCATGTGGGCTCAAGTGCATCCTAAAAATAAAGAAGACAAAGAGAAAAAAGAAAAAAGAGAGAAAAAATATATATTCTCTTGCTCTCCTCTTCCACCTTTCATGATTTTGCTATTCTCTCTTTCTTGTTTGCTTTCTTGTTTTCTTTATTGACTTACTGACTTATTTATATCCTCATGTTTTCCCTTGCAACTCACTGTATTTATCGCATTTCCAATTGTGGTTTCTTAATTTCTATAGCTTCCTGTTTATTTTTTATTTAGATTAGAACTTTCAAATTTTTTTTAGCATAGATTTAGTACTGCTGAATTCATTTAGTTTTTGCTTGTCTGTGAAATTCTTTCTCTCTTTCTGTTCTAAAGGATAGTCTTCCTAGATAGAATATCCTAGTTTGCAGCCTTTTCTTATTCAGGACTTTGAATATATCTTGCCACTCCCTTCTGGCCAGAAGATTTTAGGTAGTGAAATCTGCTGAATGCTTATGGGACTCCCTTGTAACAAACACTTTGTTTTTCTCTCACTGCCTTTAGAATATTTTATTTAACTTTAGCCATTTTAACTATGATATGTCTTGGTGTAGGTCTGTTTGGTTTCTCCTTGTTTGGGACCCTCTGTGCCTCCTGTACTTGGATAGTTCTTTCCTTCTTAAGGTTTGGAAAGTTTTCAGTCATGATTTCTTTAACTAACTTTTCAATCCCCCTTTCTCTTTCTTCTCCTTCTGGGACTCACCATTATGCATAGGCTGGCACACATTATATTATCTTGCTTTAATTGGTTTTTATTGACTTTTCTGTCTGCTGTTCTTTTTGGGTTATTTCTTTTATCTTGTCTCCTAAGTCATTTATTCATTCCTCTGCATTATCTAGTGTTCTTTTGATTGCCTGTATTTGAATTTTCTATTTTTAACTAGCTCTTCTTTATAGTTTAAATTTTCTTTTTAAAGTTTTCTGTCTCTATTGATAGTCTCTTTTAGTTCTTTCAGTGATTTGATCATTCCCTTTTTCAAGTCTAGTAGACTATCAAAGTCTATTTTACTGCTTGTTCTTTCAGGGGATTTGTCTTGTTCTTTTAATTGAAAGTGGTTCCTCGGCTTCTTTATTTTACTTATATTTCTCTGGCTCTATGTATTTCTTCTAGACCCGTTTCTGAGCTGTTACATGTAGTAGGCAGGGTTGGAGCACTTAAGTTGTGAAAAAAAATAGGCAGAAGATGTTCACTGGGGAGTTCTCTCTGTGGTGTTGCCTGTCACTTGTTATGCAGACTTACAAAGTACTATTTGTTGATTTTGGCTTTATCCCTGCCTTAGCTATGGGAATGTCAGCCACCTACTCTGGTGCCACTCAGGTTCTGAGCCCCAGGAAACATCAGTGCAGATCCAGCAGTGTCAGTCCCTTGGACCTGCCTTAGCAAGTGTGCAGTCGCACATATGAATTTGTGGTCCACTACAGGTTCAGCTCAAACCCCAATCCCACACTCACATATGGAAAGATACACCACCCTGTTTTAAATACCCTCACTGGCCACCCTTCTTGAGTAAGAACTCCACTCACTACCTGTAAGTCTCAGAGGTGTGGATCCACAAAGTGACCAGATACAGCAAATCCACCCTCTCTGTCTGGGGCTGTAAACAAATTTCAGTCCCGCCTGTGAAGTTGCAATGGCACAGGGTATGGAGTCAACATTCAGCTCTGCCTTTGTTCAGCAGTGTTGGCTCTCACCAAGCCCCATTTCTCTTCTCACGAGAACACACCAGCAATGGAGCCAAGTGGAGTAAGTGACTTTGGCACAGCTGTGTTTCATTCCTCCCCCATTATATCAAAATTGGTGCTTTTTTATGAGAGTTTCAGTCTGTTCTGTTCCACACACACACACACAGCCAGAGCTCACACTGCCCTCTAGTTTCCTCAGGCTGCCTCTCTGCAGTGTGACCCAGCCCTCTGCCTGGGCTCTTCACTGACTCCAGTAGCCTGTTCTGGCTCATCCCTGCTAGCTCATGTCTAGGGCTGGTCATCACAGGGACCCTCTGTGTCAGTTTTCCCCAGTTCTGCCTGCCATGCAGTTGCCACTGTCTCCTCCAAACCTTGGAAGCTCTGCTTCTTTCCTAGCTGATCTCCCAGCTAGAGAGGTTGTGTCCCAGTGTGAGGGTGCCTTTATTCCTATGCTACTCTTTCCCTGCAGGATCAGTCCTGCACTTAATTTTTCTTTTCTCTTTTTATTCCTTACCATATTTTGTGAGAATCTTCCTGTATTTCAAAATAAGAGACACTCTACCAGAGTTCAGGAGGTTTCTGTGCAAATCAATGTTTTTGTAGATGTAATTCTTTGAGTATTTGTGGGAGAGGTCAAGCTGTGAGTCTGTCTATTCTGCCATTTTGGCTCCTTCAAATTTTAAAATAGGGCTAGTTCTTTCTTAATTACTCTCAACAAGCTGTTGTAGTTTTCAGCGTACATGTCTTGTAATTTTTCCTTGCCTCTATTGGATGCTGATTCAGAACATACACAACCTTCTAGAGAAACCTGTCCCACCCTGCCATTTACTGCCAACTAGCTGGCCTGTGTCTGAATCACCAAAAGGTTTTGTTCTTTATCTGATTCTTAATTCTTTAGAATTTATCATTTTACTCTCATAAATGCTGATAGTACTTGTAACATATATTTTAAAATAAAAATAATAAACTTTATTCTATAGATGAAATATGAATGAATCTCAAGTAACATATGCTTTTAATACCTTAGAATTAGTAAAGCAACATAGATACATTATAAACGCTTGAAATGTTGCCTAAAGGAAAAGTGCAGAGATTTGCAAATCCCACTCCCAGAAGTGACCATCATTAATGGTTTGGTGAACATCTTTCAGTCTCTATCTCTCTCATTCTCTCTGCCTCTGTGTCTCACACACCACAAGATTCATTTACATCTATGATGATTTGACACATATGTGGTTATAGAGATGGCATCTGGGATGTAGATGATGGATTAACAGGCATCCAAACTGAGGGCTTCCTTGACATCAGGTAAAGACCTAGCACTCATTTTTCCAGCTGCACAACAATCATTCCTCCATGTGAACCAGAACTGATGAATCCCACCCCCTCTCCATGAACATTAGTGTTGCTTCCATTTCCCTAGTAGTTTAACCAGGATTGTGATGAACATCCTTGAAAAGACATCTTTGAAAAATTGTGCAAGAATTTTAGTATGATCAACACTAAGCATCAGCACTGCTCGGAAAGTGGTGCACTTGTGGAACTGTGATGCATTCTGCATACTGTTCTCCCAGAGAGGAGAGTCTGCTCACTCTTCCCTCCAGGGGATCTACTGTGGCCTCTGCCTCCTCATGTTGTCACTAGAGCTGGTTGTCTCCAGGCTAAAGGCCTGCCAATGTGATGTTGACCAATGCTGTCTCCAAAGTGTGGACATCTTCGTGCATCCTCACTTGAGAGGTCGAGCATCTCTAATATACACTGGCCACCTGCATTGTCTCTTGTTGGAATTGCATGTGTTTGTTCTGTTTCTGTTTAGAACACAGTGTTTCAAGATATTTTTGGACCACAGGGATGTGAAACCTTTCTCTGACTTTAGGTTATGAAAAATGATTTTTCCATGTTATGGTTTGTCTTTCATGGATTTTGATTATTATTATTTTTTTTATTTTGTTAGGTTATGTTTTGCCACAGGAAGAGCTAAGCATCTCCCTCCTGGCTCTGGTTTCACACAGAGAATAGCAGTGCCTATCTCGAGATTATGCACATAGTTACTAAAAATATTCATTTTGTATATCTCATATTTAATCCACCTGGATTTCCCTTTGAAATAACCAAAATGCTACTTCAAGTAAAAAAAAAAAACACCAATCACTTGTTAAAATATGAGAGCAGACACAAACAGCCACCTTTTGTATGATTTCATTGATAGGGAACATCCAGTGTAGGGAAAGACACACAGAGAGAAAGAGGATTAGGGCTTGTCAGGGGTTGGGGGAGGGATAAAAGAGAATGTGTGCTTTGGATACGGGGTTTTATTTTGAGGAAAGAAACAGTCTGAAACTAGACAGTGACGATGGTTACACAGCATTGTGAATGCACTTAATGCTCCTGAATTGCACAATTTAAAATGGAAAAACATCTAAATTTTATTATGGTAAACTTAAAACATAAAAATAGATGATACTCTAAATGACATGAAAGAAAACAAGGAAATGACAGAAAAAACAAACAAAAATGATGCCAGGAGAAGGGAAGTAAAGTTCGGGTCTGGGAGTGGGTTGATTCTTAGAATTAGATGACAGTGTTGGTGGTTGCAGAGACATCTCAGCCCGTAAGGGTGGTGATGCCTGAATTGGCTCTGGGTCTCATAGAAGTATGTGTGTAGGTTCAGGGGGAGCTACAAGATCAGGCTCAGGGTCTCCCTGCAGGACTGGTAATGTAACTTGGCTCTAGGTCTCCTGTAGGGCTAGTCTTACAGTCTGCAGAGCTGGTGGGATGTGACACGGTTCTGTGTGTTTTGCAGGTGCAGGCTCGGGTTCCCCAGCAGGGTTGTTGGAATGGGACCCAGTCCTGGGTCTCCTGCAGGAGCCAGATCAGGATCTCATGCAAGACCAGGCTCAGGGTATCCTTGTAAGGCTTGTGGAATGAGACCCCATCATTTTTCTCCTGCAGCAGCAGATTCAGGCTGTCCCTGCAAGGTTTTTCAATTTCACACTGCTCTATATCTCCTGCAGGAGCAGGCTTGGACTGTCCCTGCTGGGTTGTTGGAATATGACCCATCTCTGATTCTCTTTCAGAAGCAGGCTCAGGGTCCCCCTACAGGGCTAGTCGATTTTGTTCCAGTCTTAGGTCCTTTGCAGGTGCAGGACTGGGGTCTCCCTTCAGGGCTGGTGAAATGTGACTCAGCTGTTTTTCTCTTGCAGAAACAGGCAGAGTTTCTCCCTGCAAGCCTTGTGGAATGAGACCCAGTGCTGGGTCTCCTACAGGAGCATGCTCAGGGTCTACATGCAGGGCTAGAGGAATTGGACCTGGCTAATGGTGTCCCTGCAGTGCTGCTGGAATTGTTCCAATTCTTGGGTGTCTTGAAGGTGTAGGCTCTGAGTCTCCCTGCATTGCTAGTGAAATGTGACTCAGTTGTGGTTCTCCTGAAGGGACAGTCTCAGGGTTTCCCTGCAGGGCTGGTAGATGGGACATAGTGCTGGGTCTCCTGGAGGAGCAGGCTCATCTTGCAACATGACCAATCTCAGGTTCTCCTGCAGGAGTAGGCTCGGGGCCTTCCTGCAGGGCTAGTGGAATTGGACATGGCTCATGGTCTCCCTGCAGTGCCATTGGAATTGGTCCAATTCTTGGGTCTTTTGAAGGTGTAGGTTGCAGGCTGATAAATTACCTGTAGGGCTGGTGGAATGTGACATGGCTCTTAGTCTAATGCTAGAGCTGATTCAGGGTCTTTCCACAGGGTTGGTAGAATTGGCCCAGGCCTGGGTCTCCTGCATGTGCAGGCTCTGGTATCCCTGCAGGGCTTGTGGAATGTGACTGGGTTTCTGTTTCCTGCAGGGGCAGGCTCAGAGTCTCCTTGCAGTGTTGCTGGAATGGAACATGGTTCTGAGTTTCCTGCAATAGCAGGCTTATGTTCTTCCTGCATGGCTAGTTGAATATGACTCAGACCTTGGTCACTTGCAGGAGCAGGCTAGTTTTCTCACTGCTGGGATGGTGGAATCAGACCCTGTCCTGAGTCTTCTGCAGAAGTAGCTCCAGGTCTTCCTGCAGGGCTGTTGGAACATGACCCATCACTGGTTCTGCTTCAGGAGTAGGCACAAAGTCTCCTTGCAAGGATAGTGTAATTGGACCCAGCTCAGGGGTCACTACAGGGCTGATGAAATGTGTCCTGGCTCTGTGGTTCCTGCAAGTGTAGATTCTGTGTCTCCCTTCAGGGTTGGTTTAGTGGGACCCATTCCTGAGTCTCCTGTAGTAGTAGGCTCAGAGTCTCCCTGTAGGGCTGGTGGAATGGGCCCCTTCTCTAGGTCGCCTGCCAGAACAGATTTGGACTCTGCCTTCAGGCTGGTGGAATTGGGCCTGTTCGTGCATCTCCTGCAGGAGCAGGCCTTGGGTCTTCTTGGAAGAATACTGTAATATGACCCATCTCTGGTTCTCTTGCAGGAGAAGCTCATGGTCTCCCTAGAAGGTTAGCAGAATTTGTCTCATTCCTTGGTCCAAGGCTCAGGGTATCCCTGCAAGGTTGGTGGAATGGGACCTAGTCCTGTGTCTCCTGCAGTAGCAGGTTCTGTTCTCTTTGCAGGGCTGGTGGAATTTGACTCCACCCTGTGGTTCTTTTGCAGATGCAGGCTCAGGGACCCCACCAGAACTGATGGCTCTTAGTCTCCTATGGGAGCAGGTGAGGGATTCCCTGGAGAGCTGTTGGAATTGGTCCCAGTCCTAGCTCTCTTACAACTGCAGGCTCAGTGTCTCCCTGCAGGGTTTGTGGAATATGACTTGGCTGTGGGTATGCTGCAGGAGCAAGCTCAGTGTTTCCATGCAGGGTTGGTGGAATGGGATCTAGTTCTGGCTCTCCTGCAGGAGGAGGCTGGGGTTCTCCCTGGAGAGGCTGATGGAATTGGACTGGGATGTCTGTCTCCTGCAGGAGCAAGCCTATGGATTACCTGCAGAGCTGGTAGAATGTCACACAACTCTTGTTCTTCTGCAGGAGCTGGCTCATGTTCTCTGTGAATGGCTTGGTCTCCCCCAGGAGTAGGTTTGTAGTCTCACTACAGGGCTGGTGTTATGTGACCCGCACTGTGTTTTCTGCAGATGCAGTCTTAGTGTTGGACTGCAGGTTTGGTGGAATGGGACAAAGTTCTGGGTTTCCTGGAGTAGCAGGCTCACGGTCTCCCTTCTGGGGTATTGGAATGTGACCCAGTCATGTGTTTCCTGCCGAAGTGGCCTCAGGATATCCCTGCAGGGCTGTTGGAATTGGACCTCACTGTGTATCACCTGCAGGATCAGGTTTGTGCTCTCCCAGCAAGGCTGGCGTATTTGGACCTATTCCTGGGTCTCCTGCAGAAGCAGGCTTTCAGTCTTCCTGCAGGGCTTCTGAAATATGACGTATCTCTAATTTTCCTGCAGGATCAGGCTTGCGGGTCACCCAGCAAGGCTAGTGGAATTGGACCCAATTCAAGGTCTTAGTGCATGATTGATGTAATGGGACCCAGTCCTGGGTCTCCTGCAGGAATTGGCTCAAAGTCTTCCTGCAGGACTGGTGAAATTGGACCAATTCCTGAGTCTCCTGCAGGAGGAGGCCCTGCATCTCCCTGGAGGGATGGTGGAATATGACAGAGATCTGTTTCTCCTGCAGGAACAGGCTCAAGGTCTCCCTACAAGGCTAGTGTAATTGGACACATTCCTGGATCCATTGCAAGTGAAGGCATGATGGTCTTCCTACAAAGCTGGTGGAATGTGATTCGGCTCTGAGTCTCCTGCAGGAGTAGGCTTAGGGTCTCCTTGAAAGATTGGTGAAATGGGACACAGTGCTGTGTCTCCTGCAGTAGCAGGTTCAGGTTCTCCCTACAGTATTGGTAAAATTGGACCTGGCTCTAATTCTCCTGCAGTAGCAGACTGAGGGTATACCTGCATGGCTGGTTGAGTGTGAAGGAACAGCAAGTCTTAACACATTGGCCCACTCCTGGGAAAAGGATAAACAGGGCTTGGTGCATGGTCTCGTATTTTCTGAAAAAGCCCCTTGAGATGTGTTGATTCTGATGACCTCTTCCAAGAACTTGAACACTTTTAGAATCTCTGCCAACTCATCTTGTTTAGACTGAAGGACTCTGCCTTTCATCAGTTCTTGGAATAGAGATCAACACAAAAGGAAAGAGGGAAGAAAAAATTACCAATCTATCTGTTGAGAAATCAGCTGAAGACATTAAAAAGTTCTCTTGCAATACACTTGTTTCTATTTTGGTGCATTTAGAATCATTTCCTTATTATCAATTTTTGCCATTTAAATTAGAATATATATTGTCGTAGGCCTACTGGGGTTCATTATGCTTGGACGCTCTGTGTTTGCTGTGTTGAGATAGCCGGTTCTATATTTGGTTTAAGAAAATTTCAGTCTGATTTCTTCAAATACCTTTTCAAACCATTTGTCTTTATTCTTTTCCATGTGGGATCCCTATGAGTCATACACTGGTATGTTTTCTCTTATCCCAGGTTTCAGTTGCATTGCTTGCATTGGTTTTCACTTGCTTTTCTATGTCGTGTTCTGACTGAGTGATTGCGGTTATCCTGTTTTCTAAGTCATTTATTTGTTCCTGTGCATTATCTAGTCCGATTTGGACTGTCTTTAGCTTAGTTATTCTCACCATTGAGTTTTCTGATTATATTTGGCTCATCTAAAGTGTTTCTCTTTCCATTTATACTAGCCTGCATTTGTATTCATAGACTCAAGATTTCCTTCAGTGTTTTTATGTCCTCCCTTTTCAAGTCATGTTCTAGTAAATTTTGGGGGTCTAATACATTGGATGTTCTTTCAGGAGACTCCTGTCTTTTGAAAATTTGGAATAGTTCTTTTAACATTATTATATCTCTATCGCTATGGGTTAAGGATTATCAGTTATCTATTATAGGCTTGAACGGCTTTTGTAAGTGAAATCATTTCTGTGCACATTTAGTTTTAATGTTGTGAGGATTGTTTTTGGTATGTAATGATGCCATGCATTCCTTCTGTGTCCGTTGCCTGTTATATCTATGATTGCTACTGTGGTTTTTGTTGTGGTGAATATAACCTATTCTAGTAAAGTTAGCAGAGTGTCATTTTGGTTAAATATTTATCATAGCTCTGACAGTGCTGGGACTACTAATTTTTGCTGGAATAGAGGTTTCCAAATTGTTTCTGGGCTGCAGGCTGGATATGTGGAGAGGGAATTTTTCCAATATACACTCATGAAAGTACATTCGTCCTTACTGTTGCCACGGAAAAGTCAAAATTTTATAATGGGTGCCCTCAGATTCTCTGCAAGCAAAAACAAAAGTGGAAACAAATCTAATGATGTCACACATTAGAAACTGCTGAAACAATCCTGCAGTGCCATAATTGGGTCCTAAGTGTAGTACTGGGTCAGCACCACAACTATAGTTGCATTAGCATGTGGTAGGCAAGGTTGATGGAAAAGCTTCAAATTCTTTTTTTCAGCAGATCTCTGCTCCAAGAACTTTTGTCAATAAGGCATGGGAACTCAAAGTCAAGCATGGAGCATTTCAAAAACCTCTGCATTGGACAATAAGAAATTTCAATCCTGCCTATGAAAGTTGCAGATCTTTTGGCTATAGAATCTTATTTCAACACTAAATTGCCCTGGATTCTAGAAACCAGATAAAGATGGCTCTGATTGAGACCATTTCTCCTTTATGGAGAAAATGAGCAATTATACTGTGAATGTGAAAAGGCTGTGATTAAGGCCCTCGGTTACTAAGCTAATCCACAACACATATGCCAGCAGATTTAATATTAAGAGAGGACCCAGGCAGATCTGTTCTCTAGATAGTACCAACCACAGCCCAAAACAATCTCGAAATCCCTGGGAATAAATTTGAGACATCAACCACACCCCTAACACACAGATTCCACAGGCACACCTAGCTAAAAATTGGCAGATGGAGTCTTGGTCTGGGAATCAATTGAAGAGAAATTTTGTGATTATTGCTTTCAGTTATGTCAATCAAACGTCCACTATGCACTTTTTTAACCCTCAGCACATCGTCTTCCATCTTAAATGACCTGTCCACTTTAGAGTGTGCATCCCAGTAAAACACAGTTTCCCCTTTACGCTCCTTCACCAAAGGTCAGGCCCTGCACTGATTTCAATTCTCTACTATGCCTTCTACTCTTTCCAGGTTATGTGAGAATTCTTTCTGACTTTTGAAGTAAGAGATGTTTGGCCATTATTCAGCAGGGATCCTGAGCCAAGGGCCGTGAGAGTGGATGCTTATCTTGCTGTATACATGGGAGAGAGTGAGCGAAGATTGCACTGGTACTCTGCCAGTTTGGCATGGATAAATTAACACAATTTAGACATAACTCACAGACACTTGATCCTTGTTTAGATATTTTCCTCTATATCAATGGTGGAAGGATCTGTTCGAAGTATCCAAGTCTGACAATGTGTACATACCTCCATTGCAGACTTTCAAATAGTTAACAGAAATGAATTACATACTATGGGAAGGGTATAAAAATAAAGATAGTTTTAGAAATATGCTAAATCTAACTAAAAACAGAGTTGCCATATTTAGGTATCAGCTTGAAATACCCAAATACCATTCAGGATATGGTCTATGTCCTGGCACTCCTCCATGTCCTGCAATATTGCTGCCGATATATCAGCTGAAACCTCTCTGGAGGTTCCCTTGTGACTATGTTGCTTTCCTCCAGGCGCATTTTAAATCCCTGGGATGCTCATGAACTTCGTTGATTTGAATCATACAGCTGCTGGTAGGTCTATTGGGATTCCACCTCCTTTGGACGCTGTGTACTTCATGAATTCGCATAGATGATTCTATCTTGGCTTTCAGCAAGTTTCAGTCTAATTTATCTACAGATAACTTTTCAGAAAATTTTTGTTACTTTATCCCTTGCTTTTCCATCTGGGACTCTTACGAATCCTAGACTTTCATGCCTTGTCTTACCCCAGGATTCAACAGCAATGTTTTCATTGGTTTGCACTTGCTTTCCTATGTCAGCTTCTGACCGAGGGATTTCTGTTCCCATGTTTTCACAGTCATTCACGCGTCCCTCTGCATTATCTAGTCTGCTTAGGACTGAATTTTAGCCCTGATATTATCTCATCCACTGAGTTTTCTGATATTATTTGGCTCGTTATTAGGCTTTCTCTTCCCCTTTTCTGGTATTCTGCCTTTTGTGATTCTGAGACAGTTTTGTTCTTCAGTGTTTCCCTCACCTCCGTTTTCAATGCTTCTCTGGATTGCGTTTTGCAGTCTAGTTGTTTGAAAGCTTATCTTTTGGGCCTTCAATCTCTTTGGAACTGAAAATGGTACTTCCTGTTTCTTTTACTGTACTTCTTGAACTCTACTGGTCAGGTAATATCAGGTATCTAATATAGACTTCTAGGGCTTTGTTAAGTGAAAACTTTGGAATCTTGGCTCTATGCAATTCCATGGGATTTCTGTGAGGACAGTTTCTCCTAGACATTGATGCCATGTCCTGTTCCTGTGTGTTGTCTGGTATATCTCCAGTTGCTGGTGTTGCCTTTGATGTGATGAACACCCCATACTATTTCGATTAGCATAACCGTAGTCTGATTACGCTTATCTCACAATTCTAAAAGTGCACAGGACACTTCCTCTGGTGGAAATGAAGCTTCTAAAGGTTCTCAGCTCTGCATTCTGCTCCATGTCACTTTGGAGTGTTTCCAAAACTGCAAACTGAGAGTGCGCTTGTGCTTTGTAGTGCCACGGGAATGTCCCAATGAATCCAGTTCTTCCCAGAGCTTCTCTGCCTACAGAAACACCAGTGGAAGCATATCAATGGATGTCACACATCAGGGCCAGTGGAATGATCCCGCAGACCGACCTTGGTGTCCTCGGTGCCGTACCGTGCCGGTGCCATCCAAAATGTAGCATCTGCTTTTGGGAGATAATGCTGAAGGAAATGCTTCATCTTCTCACACTGTGGACTTGGACCACTCTTCCTTGTCCTCTCATCCTTGTGGCTCGGGTGCACGAAGGCAACCACAGAGCTGTTGCGTATCCTGTGCCTCAAACCAAACCATAATCCCAGCCCAGGTTATGAATGTAGCAGATCCTAAGGCTTTTCATTCTGATTTCAAACCCAAGGCCACCTAGGTCACTCAGACCAGATGCACGATATCTCTGATTCAGCCCCACACGTGCTCTATTGGCAAAATGCCCAATTGGTCCCTGCTCCTGCAGATGCACTGGGTGTGGCCATGGGACTTATCGATAATCTGAACCGCGCGTGCCGGTGTGGTGGCCTTCTCATTGGGGTCACAGGTCGGTTTGCTCTCTTGATAGGACCCACCACATCCCACAATGCACTCCAGATCCCTGAGACTCAGCGTGTGCCATCATCCGTAGCCCTATCCCTCCCTGACCGCTGCCTCTGCTACGTCAAATTTGGCAGCTCGGATCTTGGTCTCAGAATCAACTGTGGGGATATTTTGCGCTGGTTTCTTTGAGTTCTGTCAGCCAAGCATCTGCTGTGCACTCTTCTAACACTCAGCGCATCACCTTCAATCCCATGTCTCCTGTCCGCTTGAGAGTGTGCGTCCAAGTTAAACAGAGTTTCACCTTTGCTGCTCCATCACCAGGGGTCAGACCCTGCACTGGTTTCCATTCCCTGCTTTGCCTTCTCCTGCTTCCAGGGGTTCTGAGGCCTTATCCTGTCTTTGGAGGTAACAGAACTCTCTTCGGCAAGTGTCCTGTGCCAAGGGCTGGGTGAGTGGATGTTTCCATTGCTGTGTACATGGGAGCGAGTGTGCGCAGTTTGCACTGCTTCACTGCCAACTGGGCATCGATGAATCACCACTTTCCAGATGCACTTCCCAGATATGTGATTTTTGTTTAGCTCTTTGTTTCTATACAGCCGTGGTGGGAGGGATTGTCCGAAGACTCCAGTTTTGACATTGTGTTGATATTTCATTTGCAGCCTTTAAAAAGTTTAATAGATATGATTTCCATGTTTTGAGAGTTATACGAAAATGAAGTTAGTTTTTGAAACATCCTAAATCGACCTAGAAGCCAGACTTGTCAATTTCATTAACATATTGTCAGTTCTAAGGAAAACATAGACAGATAGAATGCAAAGTAGCAGTCCAAAGTTTAAAAGGGGTCATGTCAACTCTTTACTGTTGAAGCCTCCGAAACCAACAGGAACCATGAAATAGCTATTGGAAACATGATATAACCCCCAACCTTGGTTTCCCTTGTGCATGTGGTGCCCTTTATTCCCAATGACACTTACTGGCCAATGTTGGCATTTCAAGGGGTAACATCCCTCTCTAGGAAAATACAAGAGGAAACAAACCAAATATATACATTTAGGTTTGAATCCAAAATCACCTAGAGGCATTATAGCTTTGAGAACCCTGCTGCAGCTATGCTAGTCTATTGAGAACCAGGTGTTCTTCTATCAGTGATGAGAACGCTTAATCATCCGATCATGTTGGGTAAAGCAATTTAACGCAACCGAGTCTGCACCCCCATGAGATAGTGCCCACGGGGGCTTGACTCAATGAAAGAATGTCCACATGAGCTGTGTCTTTAATGTCATTGGCGACTTTTACAGTTCCGTTCACTATCTGACTTATAATATTTACCTATACTGTCTTGAAAAACTGAGGCCAAATACATATACAAGTTCAGTCAAAGATTCCCCTCACTTACCACACTCCCTTCACCCCAGAGAAGACACAAACCCAGCATTTGCTGAATCTAGCGGAAGGCCATCGTTTCTTTGTGTGAGATAATTATTCATATCCTATCTATTTCAGTCGAGACTTTTAGACCTTTACGGAGATCACTGTTGTTCACAGAGTGTAAAGCTGGAGGAACTCTGATTCGAGGAGGGGCTTGCCCTTCTCGTACTGGCTTCATTGCAGCTCAGGTACTGATCCTTCCAAATGGATGCCTGAGTGGAGGGGAGGGAAGAGCAAGTGCTTGTTATCTAGGCCCAAACCTGGGAAAAGGCTTACCTGGGCTTGGTGCACTTTGGTCTGAATGGCTTGGAAATGCCCCTTGGGACGTGTGGATTCTCACGACCTCTTCCAAGAACATGAGCGTTTTGATCACCTCTGCCATCTCTTCTCTTTTAGATGTCAGGGATCTTGGACCCGTTCTTGGAGCAGAGAATTGAGGAACTTCCTCAAGTCCACGTTGGCACTCCGTATGTTTCTGCCAGTATCAGCGAGGTTCAATAGGTCTCATGAATGTCTTTCGAGCCTGGTATCCTCTACAGCTGTCTCCAGGCCAGTAATGTCCATTGTAGCAGAACATCTCTCATCAATGTGTTCGCATCTCTCCTCAATCCGTGCAGCCAGCTTTTCGGCCAGCTTCTCTTCGTATCTCCCATACAGTCGACTTCAACAGGACTGGGCATGTCTGAAAGTACTTCGGAGCCTCACCAGTAAGCTGATGGCAGGCAGATCTTCCACTGTCTGCCCTTTCAGGTTATGGAAACTGACCCGTGAACTCAGGTCTTTGGGCAGCAGCAGTATCTCGAACTGACAGAGCTTCCCGGACCAAAGACCTAAGCTAAGCTCCACAGAAGGCGGCAGCCCCTCCACCACACTGATCCACCCACAGAACTCTGCCCGGTTACCTAGGTTCCACCGGCCACAACAAGCCTCGCGGTACACACCAACATTCCACCTGGAATCCAACCGGTAACTGCCATCCCCAATGGCTGCTGCATCTTGTCAGTGTTGGGGGAGGGGCTGCATCCGACGAGAGTTTCTTAATCTAGATGTGATTCTACCCACTAGCGTCCCATGGGCCTCTGTTCTTCCCTCTTTCCTTTTCTTCAGATCAGTATGCCCATTACCAACGGAGGCAATTGTGTCCATGTTCAGTTGATGGTTTCACACGTCTTTAAACTTTCTAACAGTTCACAGTACACAGAGACCCTCTAAAGGAAACTTATGTTCCTGTAATATCCGTACACCCGGAATACATATCCGTCGGTTGATTTCTGCTGAAACACCCGCACTCTCAGGACATGGATCCATTGTTTTCATGGGGGCTGAAATTCCTAGATATGAAACCAACCTCAATGTGCACTTTATTGTCTGTCTCTTTTGATCTTAGTACACTTTTGTAGAGCTACTTGTCTTTGTTAAAGGCTTATGCCATTTCTTCTCGAAGTAGGGTTTTATATGGCATTCATTCATCCTGTTGGAAGACTTGCAAGTCTATATCACAGACTAGGAATCCATTTGACTCCAAATCGGCATTTGGGTTAGGTCACGATATGCTCTTATTAATCAACATTAACGAATATAAATGCACGCCTCTAACTTCCGAATACAAGTGTGCTGATTAAATGCAAGCAGCTATACTGGGTCGATGCGTAATGAATGATCCTTGACATCACCTTGAGTAATTCCTTTTGAATAGTCATGGTTCCCTTGGTATATGTCAGCCAACCGTACCCTTTGGGTGCATGTTTGTTTGTTTGATTTTTGTTGGTCTGCTTCTCGTTTGTTTTGCAAACACGTCAGGCCATGCATCTCTCCGTTCGCTTCAAACAGAGAGTCATATAAGCTGATTTACTTAAGATAGTGCTTCTAATCACCTATGATTTCCTGCTTTCCTCTCCCATCTTTAGGGTATTTATGTCCTCCTTGCCTTCTTCTGGTTTCTTCTTTGCCACTCATGCTCTTCTTGCATTTCCAATAATGGTTTTCTTCTTTCCATTTCATCTTGCTGCTTTTCTATTCAGGGGAGAATTCACAACCTTTCTTGTAGGATAAGTTTCGAACTGCTGAATTCTTGTAAGATTTGCCGGTCTGTGGAATTCTCGAGCTCTGCCGTTATTAGAAATGGCGGTCATGTGGCCTAGGCTACCCTAGATGGCAGCATTTTGCCCTTCAGGGTATGGTCTATGTCCTGGCACTCCTCCCTGTCCTGCAATATTGCTGCCGATATATCAGCTGAAACCCCTCTGGAGGTTCTCTTGTGACTATGTTGCTTTCCTCCAGGCGCATTTTAAATCCCTGGGATGCTCATGAACTTGGTTGTTTTGAATCATACAGCTGCTGGTAGGTCTATTGGGATTCCACCTCCTTTGGACGCTGTGTACTTCCTGAATTCGCATAGATGATTCTTTCTAGGCTTTCAGCAAGTTTCAGTCTGATTTTTCTACAGATAACTTTTCAGACATTTTTTGTTTCTTTACCTCTTGCTTTTCCATCTGGGACTCTTATGAATCCTAGTCTTTCATGCCTTGTCTTACCCCAGGATTCAACAGCAATGTTTTCATTGGTTTGCACTTGCTTTCCTATGTCTGCTTCTGACCGAGGGTTTACTGTTCCCCTGTCTTCACATTCATTCACGCGTCCCTCTGCATTATTTGGTCTGCTTAGGACTGAATTTTAGCCCTGATATTATCTCATCCACTGAGTTTTCTGATACTATTTGTTTCGCCTTTAGGCTTTCTCTTCCCCTTTTCTGGTATTCTGCCTTTTATGATTCCGAGACACTGTTGTTCTTCAGTGTTTCCCTCACCTCCATTTTCAATTTTTTCTCTGGATTGCGTTTTGCAGTCTAGTTTTTTGAAAGCTTATCTTTTGGGCCTTCAATCTCTTTGGAACTGAAAATGGTATTTCCTGTTTCTTTTACTGCACTTCTTCACATCTACTGGTCAGGTAATATCAGGTATCTAATGTAGACTTCTAGGGCTTTGTTAAGTGAAAAATTTGGAATCTTGGCTCTATGCAATTCCATGGGATTTCTGTGAGGACAGTTTCTCCTAGACATTGATGCCATGTCCTGTTCCTGTGTTTGTTGTCTGGTATATCTCCAAATGCTGGTGTTGCCTTTATTGTGATGAACACCCCATACTATTTCGATTAGCAAAACCGTAGTCTGATTACGCTTATCTCACAATTCTAAAAGTGCACAGGACACTTCCTCTGGTGGAAATGAAGCTTCTAAAGGTTCTCAGCTCTGCATTCTGCTCCATGTCACTTTGGAGTGTTTCCAAAACTGCAAACTGAGAGTGCGCTTGTGCTTTGTAGTGCCACGGGAATGTCCCAATGAAACCAGTTCTTCCCAGAGCTTCTCTGCCTACAGAAACACCAGTGGAAGCATATCAATGGATGTCACACATCAGGGCCAGTGGAATGATCCCGCAGACCGACCTTGGTGTCCTCGGTGCCGTACCGTGCCGGTGCCATCCAAAATGTAGCATCTGCTTTTGGGAGATAATGCTGAAGGAAATGCTTCATCTTCTCACACTGTGGACTTGGACCACTCTTCCTTGTCCTCTCATCCTTGTGGCTCGGGTGCACGAAGGCAACCACAGAGCTGTTGCGTATCCTGTGCCTCAAACCAAACCATAATCCCAGCCCAGGTTATGAATGTAGCAGATCCTAAGGCTTTTCATTCTGATTTCAAACCCAAGGCCACCTAGGTCACTCAGACCAGATGCACGATATCTCTGATTCAGCCCCACACGTGCTCTATTGGCAAAATGCCCAATTGGTCCCTGGTCCTGCAGATGCACTGGGTGTGGCCATGGGACATATCGATAATCTCAACCGCGCGTGCCAGTGTGGTGGCCTTCTCATTGGGTCACAGGTCGGTTTGCTCTCTTGATAGGACCCACCACATCCCACAACGCACTCCAGATCCCTGAGACTCAGCGTGTGCCCTCATCCGTAGCCCTATCCCTCCCTGACCGTTGCCTCTGCTACGTCAAATTTGGAAGCTCGGATCTTGGTCTCAGAATCAACTGTGGGGATATTTTGCGCTGGTTTCTTTGAGTTCTGTCAGCCAAGCATCTGCTGTGAACTCTTCTAACACTCAGCGCATCACCTTCAATCCCATGTCTCCTGTCCGCTTGAGAGTGTGCGTCCAAGTTAAACAGAGTTTCACCTTTGCAGCTCTATCACCAGGGGTCAGACCCTGCACTGGTTTCCATTACCTGCTTTGCCTTCTCCTGCTTCCAGGGTTTCTGAGGCCTTATCCTGTCTTTGGAGGTAACAGAACTCTCTTCGGCAAGTGTCCTGTGCCAAGGGCTGGGTGAGTGGATGTTTCCATTGCTGTGTACATGGGAGCGAGTGAGCGCAGTTTGCACTGCTTCTCTGCCAACTGGGCATCGATGAATCACCACTTTCCAGATGCACTTCCCAGATATGTGATTTTTGTTTAGCTCTTTGTTTCTATACAGCCGTGGTGGGAGGGATTTTCCGAAGACTCCAGTTTTGACATTGTGTTGATATTTCATTTGCAGGCTTTAAAAAGTTTAATAGATATGATTTCCGTGTTTTGAGAGTTATACGAAAATGAAGTTAGTTTTTGAAACATCCTAAATCGACCTAGAAGCCAGACTTGTCAATTTCGGTAACATTTTGTCAGTTCTAAGGAAAACATAGACAGATAGAATGCAAAGTAGCAGTCCAAAGTGTAATAGGGGTCATGTCAACTCTTTACTGTTGAAGCCTCCGAAACCAACAGGAACCATGAAATAGCTATTGGAAACATGATATAACCCCCAACCTTGGTTTCCCTTGTGCATGTGGTGCCCTTTACTCCCAATGACACCTACTGGCCAATGTTGGCATTTCAAGGGGTAACATCCCTCTCTAGGAAAATACAAGAGGAAACAAACCAAATATATACATTTAGGTTTGAATCCAAATTCACCTAGAGGCATTATAGCTTTGAGAACCCTGCTGCAGCTATGCTAGTCAATTCAGAACCAGGTGTTCTTCTATCAGTGATGAGAACGCTTAATCATCCGATCATGTTGGGTAAAGCAATTTAACGCAACCGAGTCTGCACCCCCATGAGATAGTGCCCACGGGGGCTTGACTCAATGAAAGAATGTCCACATAAGCTGTGTCTTTAATGTCATTTGCGACTTTTACAGTTCCGTTCACTATCTGACTTATAATATTTACCTATACTGTCTTGAAAAACTGAGGCCAAATACATATACAAGTTCAGTCAAAGATTCCCCTCACTTACCACACTCCCTTCACCCCAGAGAAGACACAAACCCAGCATTTGCTGAATCTAGCGGAAGGCCATCGTTTCTTTGTGTGAGATAATTATTCATATCCTATTTATTTCAGTCGAGACTTTTAGACCTTTACGGAGTTCACTGTTGTTCACAGAGGGTAATGCTTCAGGAACTCTGATTCGAGGAGGGGCTTGCCCTTCTCGTACTGGCTTCATTGCAGCTCAGGTACTGATCCTTCCAAATGGATGCCTGAGTGGAGGGGAGGGAAGAGCAAGTGCTTGTTATCTAGGCCCAAACCTGGGAAAAGGCTTACCTGGGCTTGGTGCACTTTGGTCTGAATGGCTTGGAAATGCCCCTTGGGACGTGTGGATTCTCACGACCTCTTCCAAGAACATGAGCGTTTTGATCACCTCTGCCATCTCTTCTCTTTTAGACGTCAGGGATCTTGGACCCGTTCTTGGAGCAGAGAATTGAGGAACTTCCTCAAGTCCACGTTGGCACTCCGTATGTTTCTGCCAGTATCAGCGAGGTTCAATAGGTCTCATGAATGACTTTTGAGCCTGGTATCCTCTACAGCTGTCTCCAGGCCAGTAATCTCCATTGTAGCAGAACATCTCTCATCAATGTGTTCGCATCTCTCCTCAATCCATGCAGCCAGCTTTTCGGCCAGCTTCTCTTCGTATCTCCCATACAGTCGACTTCAACAGGACTGGGCATGTCTGAAAGTACCTCAGAGCCTCACCAGTAAACTGATGGCAGGCAGATCTTCCACTGTCTGCCCTTTCAGGTTCTGGAAACTGACCCGTGAACTCAGGTCTTTGGGCAGCAGCAGTATCTCGAACTGACAGAGCTTCCCGGACCAAAGACTTAAGCTAAGCTCCACAGAGGGCGGCAGCCCCTCCATCACACTGATCCACCCACAGAACTCTGCCCGGTTACCTAGGATCCACCGGCCACAACAAGCCTCGCGGTACACACCAACATTCCACCTGGAATCCAACCGGTAACTGCCATCCCCAATGGCTGCTGCATCTTGTCAGTGTTGGGGGAGGGGCTGCATCCGACGAGAGGTTCCTAAGCTCGATGTGATTCTACCTACTAGCGACCCATGGGCCTCTGTTCTTCCCTCTTTCCTTTCCTTCAGATCTGTATGCACAGTACCAACGGAGGCAAGTGTGTCCATGTTCAGTTGATGGTTTCACACGTCTTTAAACTTTCTAACAGTTCACAGTACACAGAGACCCTCTAAAGGAAACTTATGTTCCTGTAATATCCGTACACCCGGAATACATATCCGTCGGTTGATTTCTGCTGAAACACCCGCACTCTCAGGACATGGATCCATTGGTTTCATGGGGGCTGAAATTCCTAGAAATGAAACCAACCACAATGTGCACTTTACTGTCTGACTCTTTTGCTCTTAGTACACTTTTGCAGAGCTGCTTGTCTTTGTTAAAGGCTTATGCCATTTCTTCTCGAAGTAGGGTTTTATATGGCATTCATTCATCCTGTTGGAAAACTTGCAAGTCTATATCACGGACTAGGAATCCATTTGACTCCAAATCGGCATTTGGGTTAGGTCACGATATGCTCTTATTAATCAACATTAACGAATATAAATGCACGCCTCTGACTTCCGAATACAAGTGTGCTGAGTACATGCAAGCAGCGATACTGGGTCGATGCGTACTGAATGATCCTTGACATCTCCTTGAGTAATTCCTTTTGAATAGTCATGGTTCCCTTGGTATATGTCAGCCAACCGTACCCTTTTGGTGCATGTTTGTTTGTTTGATTTTTGCTGGTCTGCTTCTCGTTTGTTTTGCAAACACGTCAGGCCATGCATCTCTCCGTTCGCTTCAAACAGAGAGTCATATAAGCTGATTCACTTAAGATAGTGCTTCCAATCCCCTATGATTTCCTGCTTCCCTCTCCCATCTTTAGGGTATTGATGTCCTCCTTGCCTTCTTCTGGTTTCTTCTTTGCCACTCATGCTCTTCTTGCATTTCCAATAATGGTTTTCTTCTTTCCATTTCATCTTGCTGCTTTTCTATTCAGGGGAGAATTCACAACCTTTCTTGTAGGATAAGTTTCGAACTGCTGAATTCTTGTAAGATTTGCCGGTCTGTGGAATTCTCGAGCTCTGCCGTTATTAGAAATGGCGGTCATGTGGTCTAGGCTACCCTAGATGGCAGCATTTTGCCCTTCAGGGTATGGTCTATGTCCTGGCACTCCTCCCTGTCCTGCAATATTGCTGCCGATATATCAGCTGAAACCCCTCTGGAGGTTCTCTTGTGACTATGTTGCTTTCCTCCAGGCGCATTTTAAATCCCTGGGATGCTCATGAACTTCGTTGATTTGAATCATACAGCTGCTGGTAGGTCTATTGGGATTCCACCTCCTTTGGACGCTGTGTACTTCCTGAATTCGCATAGATGATTCTTTCTAGGCTTTCAGCAAGTTTCAGTCTGATTTTTCTACAGATAACTTTTCAGACATTTTTTGTTTCTTTACCTCTTGCTTTTCCATCTGGGACTCTTACGAATCCTAGTCTTTCATGCCTTGTCTTACCCCAGGATTCAACAGCAATGTTTTCATTGGTTTGCACTTGCTTTCCTATGTCTGCTTCTGACCGAGGGTTTACTGTTCCCCTGTCTTCACATTCATTCACGCGTCCCTCTGCATTATTTGGTCTGCTTAGGACTGAATTTTAGCCCTGATATTATCTCATCCACTGAGTTTTCTGATACTATTTGTTTCGCCTTTAGGCTTTCTCTTCCCCTTTTCTGGTATTCTGCCTTTTATGATTCTGAGACACTGTTGTTCTTCAGTGTTTCCCTCACCTCCGTTTTCAATTTTTTCTCTGGATTGCGTTTTGCAGTGTAGATTTTTGAAAGCTTATCTTTTGGGCCTTCAATCTCTTTGGAACTGAAAATGGTATTTCCTGTTTCTTTTACTGCCCTTCTTCACCTCTACTGGTCAGGTAATATCAGGTATCTAATGTAGACTTCTAGGGCTTTGTTAAGTGAAAATTTTGGAGTCTTGGCTCTATGCAATTCCATGGGATTTCTGTGAGGACAGTTTCTCCTAGACATTGATGCCATGTCCTGTTCCTGTGTTTGTTGTCTGGTATATCTCCAATTGCTGGTGTTGCCTTTATTGTGATGAACACCCCATACTATTTCGATTAGCAAAACCGTAGTCTGATTACGCTTATCTCACAATTCTAAAAGTGCACAGGACACTTCCTCTGGTGGAAATGAAGCTTCTAAAGGTTCTCAGCTCTGCATTCTGCTCCATGTCACTTTGGAGTGTTTCCAAAACTGCAAACTGAGAGTGCGCTTGTGCTTTGTAGTGCCACGGGAATGTCCCAATGAAACCAGTTCTTCCCAGAGCTTCTCTGCCTACAGAAACACCAGTGGAAGCATATCAATGGATGTCACACATCAGGGCCAGTGGAATGATCCCGCAGACCGACCTTGGTGTCCTCGGTGCCGTACCGTGCCAGTGCCATCCAAAATGTAGCATCTGCTTTTGGGAGATAATGCTGAAGGAAATGCTTCATCTTCTCACACTGTGGACTTGGACCACTTTCCCTTGTCCTCTCATCCTTGTGGCTCGGGTGCACGAAGGCAACCACAGAGCTGTTGCGTATCCTGTGCCTCAAACCAAACCATAATCCCAGCCCAGGTTATGAATGTAGCAGATCCTAAGGCTTTTCATTCTGATTTCAAACCCAAGGCCACCTAGGTCACTCAGACCAGATGCATGATATCTCTGATTCAGCCCCACACGTGCTCTATTGGCAAAATGCCCAATTGGTCCCTGGTCCTGCAGATGCACTGGGTGTGGCCATGGGACATATCGATAATGTCAACCGCGCGTGCCAGTGTGGTGGCCTTCTCATTGGGGTCACAAGTCGGTTTGCTCTCTTGATAGGACCCACCACATCCCACAACGCACTCCAGATCCCTGAGACTCAGCGTGTGCCATCATCCGTAGCCCTATCCCTCCCTGACCGCTGCCTCTGCTACGTCAAATTTGGCAGCTCGGATCTTGGTCTCAGAATCAACTGTGGGGATATTTTGCGCTGGTTTCTTTGAGTTCTGTCAGCCAAGCATCTGCTGTGCACTCTTCTAACACTCAGCGCATCACCTTCAATCCCATGTCTCCTGTCCGCTTGAGAGTGTGCGTCCAAGTTAAACAGAGTTTCACCTTTGCTGCTCCATCACCAGGGGTCAGACCCTGCACTGGTTTCCATTCCCTGCTTTGCCTTCTCCTGCTTCCAGGGGTTCTGAGGCCTTATCCTGTCTTTGGAAGTAACAGACCTCACTTCGGCAAGTGTCCTGTGCCAAGGGCTGGGTGAGTGGATGTTTCCATTGCTGTGTACATGGGAGCGAGTGTACGCTGTTTGCACTGCTTCTCTGCCTACTGGGCATCGATGAATCACCACTATCCAGATGCACTTCCCAGATATGTGATTTTTGTTTAGCTCTTTGTTTCTATACAGCTGTGGTGGGAGGGAATTTCCGAAGACTCCAGTTTTGACATTGTGTTGATATTTCATTTGCAGCCTTTAGAAAGTTTAATAGATATGATTTCCATTTTTTCAGAGTTATACGAAAATGAAGTTAGTTTTTGAAACATCCTAAATCGAACTAGAAACCAGACTTGTCAATTTTGGTAACATTTTGTCAGTTCTAAGGAAAACATAGACAGATAGAATGCAAAGTAGCAGTCCAAAATGTAAAAGGGGTCATGTCAACTCTTTAATGTTGAAGCCTCCGAAACCAACAGGAACCATGAAATAGCTATTGGAAACATGATATAACCCCCAACCTTGGTTTCCCTTGTGCATGTGGTGCCCTTTACTCCCAAGGACACCTACTGGCCAATGTTGGCATTTCAAGGAGTAACATCCCTCTCTAGGAAAATACAAGAGGAAACAAACCAAATATATACATGTAGGTTTGAATCCAAAATAACCTAGAGGCATTATAGCTTTGAGAACCCTGCTGCAGCTATGCTAGTCAATTGAGAACCAGGTGTTCTTCTATCAGTGATGAGAACGCTTAATCATCCGATCATGTTGGGTAAAGCAATTTAACGCAACCGAGTCTGCACCCCCATGAGATAGTGCCCACGGGGGCTTGACTCAATGAAAGAATGTCCACATAAGCTGTGTCTTTAATGTCATTGGCGACTTTTACCGTTCCGTTCACTATCTGACTTATAATATTTACCTATACTGTCTTGAAAAACTGAGGCCAAATACATATACAAGTTCAGTCAACGATTCCCCTCACTTACCACACTCCCTTCACCCCAGAGAAGACACAAACCCAGCATTTGCTGAATCTAGCGGAAGGCCATCGTTTCTTTGTGTGAGATAATTATTCATATCCTATGTATTTCAGTCGAGACTTTTAGACCTTTACGGAGTTCACTGTTGTTCACAGAGTGTAAAGCTGTTGGAACTCTGATTCGAGGAGGGGCTTGCCCTTCTCGTACTGGCTTCATTGCAGCTCAGGTACTGATCCTTCCAAATGGATGCCTGAGTGGAGGGGAGGGAAGAGCAAGTGCTTGTTATCTAGGCCCAAACCTGGGAAAAGGCTTACCTGGGCTTGGTGCACTTTGGTCTGAATGGCTTGGAAATGCCCCTTGGGACGTGTGGATTCTCACGAACTCTTCCAAGAACATGAGCGTTTTGATCACCTCTGCCATCTCTTCTCTTTTAGACGTCAGGGATCTTGGACCAGTTCTTGGAGCAGAGAATTGAGGAACTTCCTCAAGTCCACGTTGGCACTCCGTATGTTTCTGCCAGTATCAGTGAGGTTCAATAGGTCTCATGAATGTCTTTCGAGCCTGGTATCCTCTACAGCTGTCTCCAGGCCAGTAATCTCCATTGTAGCAGAACATCTCTCATCAATGAGTTCGCATCTCTCCTCAATCCGTGCAGGCAGCTTTTCGGCCAGCTTCTCTTCGTATCTCCCATACAGTCGACTTCAACTGGACTGGGCATGCCTGAAAGTACCTCAGAGCCTCACCAGTAAACTGATGGCAGGCAGATCTTCCACTGTCTGCCCTTTCAGGTTCTGGAAACTGACCCGTGAACTCAGGTCTTTGGGCAGCAGCAGTATCTCGAACTGACAGAGCTTCCCGGACCAAAGACTTAAGCTAAGCTCCACAGAGGGCGGCAGCCCCTCCATCACACTGATCCACCCACAGAACTCTGCCCGGTTACCTAGGATCCACCGGCCACAACAAGCCTCGCGGTACACACCAACATTCCACCTGGAATCCAACCGGTAACTGCCATCCCCAATGGCTGCTGCATCTTGTCAGTGTTGGGGGAGGGGCTGCATCCGACGAGAGGTTCCTAAGCTCGATGTGATTCTACCTACTAGCGACCCATGGGCCTCTGTTCTTCCCTCTTTCCTTTCCTTCAGATCTGTATGCACAGTACCAACGGAGGCAAGTGTGTCCATGTTCAGTTGATGGTTTCACACGTCTTTAAACTTTCTAACAGTTCACAGTACACAGAGACCCTCTAAAGGAAACTTATGTTCCTGTAATATCCGTACACCCGGAATACATATCCGTCGGTTGATTTCTGCTGAAACACCCGCACTCTCAGGACATGGATCCATTGGTTTCATGGGGGCTGAAATTCCTAGAAATGGAACCAACCTCAATGTGCACTTTACTGTCTGTCTCTTTTGCTCTTAGTACACTTTTGCAGAGCTGCTTGTCTTTGTTAAAGGCTTATGCCATTTCTTCTCGAAGTAGGGTTTTATATGGCATTCATTCATCCTGTTGGAAGACTTGCAAGTCTATATCACGGACTAGGAATCCATTTGAATCCAAATCGGCATTTGGGTTAGGTCACGATATGCTCTTATTTATCAACATTAACGAATATAAATGCACGCCTCTGACTTCCGAATACAAGTGTGCTGAGTACATGCAAGCAGTTATACTGGGTCGATGCGTACTGAATGATCCTTGACATCACCTAGAGTAATTCCTTTTGAATAGTCATGGTTCCCTTGGTATATGTCAGCCAACCGTACCCTTTGGTTGCATGTTTCTTTGTTTGATTTTTGTTGGTCTGCTTCTCGTTTGTTTTGCAAACACGTCAGGCCATGCATCTCTCCGTTCGCTTCAAACAGAGAGTCATATAAGCTGATTCACTTAAGATAGTGCTTCCAATCCCCTATGATTTCCTGCTTCCCTCTCCCATTTTTAGGGTATTTATGTCCTCCTTGCCTTCTTCTGGTTTCTTCTTTGCCACTCATGCTCTTCTTGCATTTCCAATAATGGTTTTCTTCTTTCCATTTCATCTTGCTGCTTTTCTATTCAGGGGAGAATTCACAACCTTTCTTGTAGGATAAGTTTCGAACTGCTGAATTCTTGTAAGATTTGCCGGTCTGTGGAATTCTCGAGCTCTGCCGTTATTAGAAATGGCGGTCATGTGGCCTAGGCTACCCTAGATGGCAGCATTTTGCCCTTCAGGGTATGGTCTATGTCCTGGCACTCCTCCCTGTCCTGCAATATTGCTGCCGATATATCAGCTGAAACCCCTCTGGAGGTTCTCTTGTGACTATGTTGCTTTCCTCCAGGCGCATTTGAAATCACTGGGATGCTCATGAACTTTGTTGATTTGGATCATACAGCTGCTTGTAGGTCTATTGGGATTCCACCTCCTTTGGACGCTGTGTACTTCCTGAATTCGCATAGATGATTCTTTCTAGGCTTTCAGCAAGTTTCAGTCTGATTTTTCTACAGATAACTTTTCAGACATTTTTTGTTTCTTTACCTCTTGCTTTTCCATCTGGGACTCTTACGAATCCTAGTCTTTCATGCCTTGTCTTACCCCAGGATTCAACATCAATGTTTTCATTGGTTTGCACTTGCTTTCCTATGTCTACTTATGACCGATGGTTTACTGTTCCCCTGTCTTCACATTCATTCACGCGTCCCTCTGCATTATTTGGTCTGCTTAGGACTGAATTTTAGCCCTGATATTATCTCATCCACTGAGTTTTCTGATACTATTTGTTTCGCCTTTAGGCTTTCTCTTCCCCTTTTCTGGTATTCTGCCTTTTATGATTCTGAGACACTGTTGTTCTTCAGTGTTTCCCTCACCTCCGTTTTCAATTTTTTCTCTGGATTGCGTTTTGCAGTGTAGTTTTTTGAAAGCTTATCTTTTGGGCCTTCAATCTCTTTGGAACTGTAAATGGTATTTCCTGTTTCTTTTACTGCACTTCTTCACCTCTACTGGTCAGGTAATATCAGGTATCTAATGTAGACTTCTAGGGCTTTGTTAAGTGAAAAATTTGGAATCTTGGCTCTATGCAATTCCATGGGATTTCTGTGAGGACAGTTTCTCCTAGACATTGATGCCATGTCCTGTTCCTGTGTTTGTTGTCTGGTATATCTCCAATTGCTGGTGTTGCCTTTATTGTGATGAACACCCCATACTATTTCGATTAGCAAAACCGTAGTCTGATTACGCTTATCTCACAATTCTAAAAGTGCACAGGACACTTCCTCTGGTGGAAATGAAGCTTCTAAAGGTTCTCAGCTCTGCATTCTGCTCCATGTCACTTTGGAGTGTTTCCAAAACTGCAAACTGAGAGTGCGCTTGTGCTTTGTAGTGCCACGGGAATGTCCCAATGAATCCAGTTCTTCCCAGAGCTTCTCTGCCTACAGAAACACCAGTGGAAGCATATAAATGGATGTCACACATCAGGGCCAGTGGAATGATCCCGCAGACCGACCTTGGTGTCCTCGGTGCCGTACCGTGCCGGTGCCATCCAAAATGTAGCATCTGCTTTTGGGAGATAATGCTGAAGGAAATGCTTCATCTTCTCACACTGTGGACTTGGACCACTCTTCCTTGTCCTCTCATCCTTGTGGCTCGGGTGCACGAAGGCAACCACAGAGCTGTTGCGTATCCTGTGCCTCAAACCAAACCATAATCCCAGCCCAGGTTATGAATGTAGCAGATCCTAAGGCTTTTCATTCTGATTTCAAAACCAAGGCCACCTAGGTCACTCAGACCAGATGCACGATATCTCTGATTCAGCCCCACACGTGCTCTATTGGCAAAATGCCCAATTGGTCCCTGGTCCTGCAGATGCACTGGGTGTGGCCATGGGACATATCGATAATGTCAACCGCGCGTGCCAGTGTGGTGGCCTTCTCATTGGGGTCAAAGGTCGGTTTGCTCTCTTGATAGGACCCACCACATCCCACAACGCACTCCAGATCCCTGAGACTCAGCGTGTGCCATCATCCGTAGCCCTATCCCTCCCTGACCGCTGCCTCTGCTACGTCAAATTTGGCAGCTCGGATCTTGGTCTCAGAATCAACTGTGGGGATATTTTGCGCTGGTTTCTTTGAGTTCTGTCAGCCAAGCATCTGCTGTGCACTCTTCTAACACTCAGTGCATCACCTTCAATCCCATGTCTCCTGTCCGCTTGAGAGTGTGCGTCCAAGTTAAACAGAGTTTCACCTTTGCTGCTCCATCACCAGGGGTCAGACCCTGCACTGGTTTCCATTCCCTGCTTTGCCTTCTCCTGCTTCCAGGGGTTCTGAGGCCTTATCCTGTCTTTGGAAGTAACAGACTTCACTTCGGCAAGTGTCCTGTGCCAAGGGCTGGGTGAGTGGATGTTTCCATTGCTGTGTACATGGGAGCGAGTGAGCGCAGTTTGCACTGCTTCTCTGCCAACTGGGCATCGATGAATCACCACTATCCAGATGCACTTCCCAGATATGTGATTTTTGTTTAGCTCTTTGTTTCTATACAGCCGTGGTGGGAGGGAATTTCCGAAGACTCCAGTTTTGACATTTTATTGATATTTCATTTGCAGCCTTTAGAAAGTTTAATAGATATGATTTCCATGTTTTCAGAGTTATACGAAAATGAAGTTAGTTTTTGAAACATCCTAAATCGACCTAGAAGCCAGACTTGTCAATTTCGGTAACATTTTGTCAGTTCTAAGGAAAACATAGACAGATAGAATGCAAAGTAGCAGTCCAAAGTGTAAAAGGGGTCATGTCAACTCTTTACTGTTGAAGCCTCCGAAACCAACAGGAACCATGAAATAGCTATTGGAAACATGATATAACCCCCAACCTTGGTTTCCCTTGTGCAGGTGGTGCCCTTTACAACGAATGACACCTACTGGCCAATGTTGGCATTTCAAGGGGTAACATCCCTCTCTAGGAAAATACAAGAGGAAACAAACCAAATATATACATGTAGGTTTGAATCCAAAATCACCTAGAGGCATTATAGCTTTGAGAACCCTGCTGCAGCTATGCTAGTCAATTGAGAACCAGGTGTTCTTCTATCAGTGATGAGAACGCTTAATCATCCGATCATGTTGGGTAAAGCAATTTAACGCAACCGAGTCTGCACCCCCATGAGATAGTGCCCACGGGGGCTTGACTCAATGAAAGAATGTCCACATAAGCTGTGTCTTTAATGTCATTGGCGACTTTTACCGTTCCGTTCACTATCTGACTTATAATATTTACATATACTGTCTTGAAAAACTGAGGCCAAATACATATACAAGTTCAGTCAAAGATTCCCCTCACTTACCATACTCCCTTCACCCCAGAGAATACACAAACCCAGCATTTGCTGAATCTAGCGGAAGGCCATCGTTTCTTTGTGTGAGATAATTATTCATATCCTATCTATTTCAGTCGAGACTTTTAGACCTTTACGGAATTCACTGTTGTTCACAGAGTGTAAAGCTGGAGGAACTCTGATTCGAGGAGGGGCTTGCCCTTCTCGTACTGGCTTCATTGCAGCTCAGGTACTGAACCTTCCAAATGGATGCCTGAGTGGAGGGGAGGGAAGAGCAAGTGCTTGTTATCTAGGCCCATACCTGGGAAAATGCTTACCTGGGCTTGGTGCACTTTGGTCTGAATGGCTTGGAAATGCCCCTTGGGACGTGTGGATTCTCACGACCTCTTCCAAGAACATGAGCGTTTTGATCACTTCTGCCATCTCTTCTCTTTTAGACGTCAGGGATCTTGGACCCGTTCTTGGAGCAGAGAATTGAGGAACTTCCTCAAGTCCACGTTGGCACTCCGTATGTTTCTGCCAGTATCAGCGAGGTTCAATAGGTCTCATGAATGTCTTTCAAGCCTGGTATCCTCTACAGCTGTCTCCAGGCCAGTAATCTCCATTGTAGCCGAACATCTCTCATCAATGTGTTCGCATCTCTCCTCAATCCGTGCAACAATCTTTTCGGCCAGCTTCTCTTCGTATCTCCCATACAGTCGACTTCAACTGGACTGGGCATGTCTGAAAGTACCTCAGAGCCTCACCAGTAAACTGATGGCAGGCAGATCTTCCACTGTCTGCCCTTTCAGGTTATGGAAACTGACCCGTGAACTCAGGTCTTTGGGCAGCAGCAGTATCTCGAACTGACAGAGCTTCCCGGAACAAAGACTTAAGCTAAGCTCCACAGAGGGTGGCAGCCCCTCCATCACACTGATCCACCCACAGAACTCTGCCCGGTTACCTAGGATCCACCGGCCACAACAAGCCTCGCGGTACACACCAACATTCCACCTGGAATCCAACCGGTAACTGCCATCCCCAATGGCTGCTGCATCTTGTCAGTGTTGGGGGAGGGGCTGCATCCGACGAGAGGTTCCTAAGCTCGATGTGATTCTACCCACTAGCGTCCCATGGGCCTCTGTTCTTCCCTCTTTCCTTTCCTTCAGATCTGTATGCACAGTACCAACGGAGGCAACTGTGTCCATGTTCACTTGATGTTTTCACACGTCTTTAAACTTTCTAACAGTTCACAGTACACAGAGACCCTCTAAAGGAAACTTATGTTCCTGTAATATCCGTACACCCGGAATACATATCCGTCGGTTGATTTCTGCTGAAACACCCGCACTCTCAGGACATGGATCCATTGGTTTCATGGGGGCTGAAATTCATAGAAATGAAACCAACCACAATGTGCACTTTATTGTCTGTCTCTTTTGCTCTCAGTACACTTTTGCAGAGCTGCTTGTCTTTGTTAAAGGCTTATGCCATTTCTTCTTGAAGTAGGGTTTTATATGGCATTCATTCATCCTGTTGGAAGACTTGCAAGTCTATATCACGTACTAGGAATCCATTTGAATCCAAATCGGCATTTGGGTTAGGTCACGATATGCTCTTATTAATCAACATTAACGAATATAAATGCACGCTTCTGACTTCCGAATACAAGTGTGCTGAGTACATGCAAGCAGCGATACTGGGTCGATGCGTACTGAATGATCCTTGACATCTCCTTGAGTAATTCCTTTTGAATAGTCATGGTTCCCTTGGTATATGTCAGCCAACCGTACCCTTTGGGTGCATGTTTGTTTGTTTGATTTTTGTTGGTCTGCTTCTCGTTTGTTTTGCAAACACGTCAGGCCATGCATCTCTCCGTTCGCTTCAAACAGAGAGTCATATAAGCTGATTCACTTAAGATAGTGCTTCCAATCCCCTATGATTTCCTGCTTCCCTCTCCCATCTTTAGGGTATTGATGTCCTCCTTGCCTTCTTCTGGTTTCTTCTTTGCCACTCATGCTCTTCTTGCATTTCCAATAATGGTTTTCTTCTTTCCATTTCATCTTGCTGCTTTTCTATTCAGGGGAGAATTCACAACCTTTCTTGTAGGATAAATTTCGAACTGCTGAATTCTTGTAAGATTTGCCGGTCTGTGGAATTCTCGAGCTCTGCCGTTATTAGAAATGGCGGTCATGTGGCCTAGGCTACCCTAGATGGCAGCATTTTGCCCTTCAGGGTATGGTCTATGTCCTGGCACTCCTCCCTGTCCTGCAATATTGCTGCCGATATATCAGCTGAAACCCCTCTGGAGGTTCTCTTGTGACTATGTTGCTTTCCTCCAGGCGCATTTTAAATCCCTGGGATGCTCATGAACTTCGTTGATTTGAATCATACAGCTGCTGGTAGGTCTATTGGGATTCCACCTCCTTTGGACGCTGTGTACTTCCTGAATTCGCATAGATGATTCTTTCTAGGCTTTCAGCAAGTTTCAGTCTGATTTTTCTACAGATAACTTTTCAGACATTTTTTGTTTCTTTACCTCTTGCTTTTCCATCTGGGACTCTTACGAATCCTAGTCTTTCATGCCTTGTCTTACCCCAGGATTCAACAGCAATGTTTTCATTGGTTTGCACTTGCTTTCCTATGTCTGCTTCTGACCGAGGGTTTACTGTTCCCCTGTCTTCACATTCATTCACGCGTCCCTCTGCATTATTTGGTCTGCTTAGGACTGAATTTTAGCCCTGATATTATCTCATCCACTGAGTTTTCTGATACTATTTGTTTCGCCTTTAGGCTTTCTCTTCCCCCTTTCTGGTATTCTGCCTTTTATGATTCCGAGACACTGTTGTTCTTCAGTGTTTCCCTCACCTCCGTTTTCAATTTTTTCTCTGGATTGCGTTTTGCAGTGTAGTTTTTTGAAAGCTTATCTTTTGGGCCTTCAATCTCTTTGGAACTGAAAATGGTATTTCCTGTTTCTTTTACTGCACTTCTTCACCTCTACTGGTCAGGTAATATCAGGTATCTAATGTAGACTTCTAGGGCTTTGTTAAGTGAAAAATTTGGAATCTTGGCTCTATGCAATTCCATGGGATTTCTGTGAGGACAGTTTCTCCTAGACATTGATGCCATGTCCTGTTCCTGTGTTTGTTGTCTGGTATATCTCCAAATGCTGGTGTTGCCTTTATTGTGATGAACACCCCATACTATTTCGATTAGCATAACCGTAGTCTGATTACGCTTATCTCACAATTCTAAAAGTGCACAGGACACTTCCTCTGGTGGAAATGAAGCTTCTAAAGGTTCTCAGCTCTGCATTCTGCTCCATGTCACTTTGGAGTGTTTCCAAAACTGCAAACTGAGAGTGCGCTTGTGCTTTGTAGTGCCACGGGAATGTCCCAATGAATCCAGTTCTTCCCAGAGCTTCTCTGCCTACAGAAACACCAGTGGAAGCATATCAATGGATGTCACACATCAGGGCCAGTGGAATGATCCCGCAGACCGACCTTGGTGTCCTCGGTGCCGTACCGTGCCGGTGCCATCCAAAATGTAGCATCTGCTTTTGGGAGATAATGCTGAAGGAAATGCTTCATCTTCTCACACTGTGGACTTGGACCACTCTTCCTTGTCCTCTCATCCTTGTGGCTCGGGTGCACGAAGGCAACCACAGAGCTGTTGCGTATCCTGTGCCTCAAACCAAACCATAATCCCAGCCCAGGTTATGAATGTAGCAGATCCTAAGGCTTTTCATTCTGATTTCAAACCCAAGGCCACCTAGGTCACTCAGACCAGATGCACGATATCTCTGATTCAGCCCCACACGTGCTCTATTGGCAAAATGCCCAATTGGTCCCTGGTCCTGCAGATGCACTGGGTGTGGCCATGGGACATATCGATAATCTCAACCGCGCGTGCCGGTGTGGTGGCCTTCTCATTGGGGTCACAGGTCGGTTTGCTCTCTTGATAGGACCCACCACATCCCACAACGCACTCCAGATCCCTGAGACTCAGCGTGTGCCATCATCCGTAGCCCTATCCCTCCCTGACCGCTGCCTCTGCTACGTCAAATTTGGCAGCTCGGATCTTGGTCTCAGAATCAACTGTGGGGATATTTTGCGCTGGTTTCTTTGAGTTCTGTCAGCCAAGCATCTGCTGTGCACTCTTCTAACACTCAGCGCATCACCTTCAATCCCATGTCTCCTGTCCGCTTGAGAGTGTGCGTCCAAGTTAAACAGAGTTTCACCTTTGCTGCTCCGTCACCAGGGGTCAGACCCTGCACTGGTTTCCATTCCCTGCTTTGCCTTCTCCTGCTTCCAGGGGTTCTGAGGCCTTATCCTGTCTTTGGAGGTAACAGAACTCTCATCGGCAAGTGTCCTGTGCCAAGGGTTGGGTGAGTGGATGTTTCCATTGCTGTGTACATGGGAGCGAGTGAACGCAGTTTGCACTGCTTCTCTGCCAACTGGGCATCGATGAATCACCACTTTCCAGATGCAATTCCCAGATATGTGATTTTTGTTTAGCTCTTTGTTTCTATACAGCCGTGGTGGGAGGGATTTTCCGAAGACTCCAATTTTGACATTGGGTTGATATTTCATTTGCAGCCATTAAAAAGTTTAATAGATATGATTTCCATGTTTTGAGAGTTATACGAAAATGAAGTTAGTTTTTGAAATATCCTAAATCGACCTAGAAGCCAGACTTGTCAATTTCGGTAACATTATGTCAGTTCTAAGGAAAACATAGACAGATAGAATGCAAAGTAGCAGTCCAAAGTGTAAAAGGGGTCATGACAACTCTTTACTGTTGAAGCCTCCGAAACCAACAGGAACCATGAAATAGCTATTGGAAACATGATATAACCCCCAACCTTGGTTTCCCTTGTGCATGTGGTGCCCTTTAATCCCAATGACACCTACTGGCCAATGTTGGCATTTCAAGGGGTAACATCCCTCTCTAGGAAAATACAAGAGGAAACAAACTAAATATATACATGTAGGTTTGAATCCAAAATAACCTAGAGGCCTTATAGCTTTGAGAACCCTGCTGCAGCTATGCTAGTCAATTGAGAACCAGGTGTTCTTCTATCAGTGATAAGAACGCTTAATCATCCGATCATGTTGGGTAAAGCAATTTAACACAACCGAGTCTGCACCCCCATGAGATAGTGCCCACGGGGGCTTGACTCAATGAAAGAATTTCCACATGAGCTGTGTCTTTAATGTCATTGGCGACTTTTACAGTTCCGTTCACTATCTGACTTATAATATTTACCTATACTGTCTTGAAAAACTGAGGCCAAATACATATACAAGTTCAGTCAAAGATTCCCCTCACTTACCACACTCCCTTCACCCCAGAGAAGACACAAACCCAGCATTTGCTGAATCTAGCGGAAGGCCATCGTTTCTTTGTGTGAGATAATTATTCATATCCTATGTATTTCAGTCGAGACTTTTAGACCTTTACGGAGATCACTGTTGTTCACAGAGTGTAAAGCTGGAGGAACTCTGATTCGAGGAGGGGCTTGCCCTTCTCGTACTGGCTTCTTTGCAGTTCAGGTACTGATCCTTCCAAATGGATGCCTGAGTGGAGGGGAGGGAAGAGCAAGTGCTTGTTATCTAGGCCCAAACCTGGGAAAAGGCTTACCTGGGCTTGGTGCACTTTGGTCTGAATGGCTTGGAAATGCCCCTTGGGATGTGTGGATTCCCACGACCTCTTCCAAGAGTATGAGCGTTATGATCACCTCTGCCAACTCTTCTCTATTAGACGTCAGGGATCTTGGACCCGTTCTTGGAGCAGAGAATTGAGGAAATTCCTCAAGTCCACGTTGGCACTCCGTATGTTTCTGCCAGTATCAGCGAGGTTCAATAGGTCTCATGAATGACTTTCGAGCCTGGTATCCTCTACAGCTGTCTCCAGGCCAGTAATCTCAATTGTAGCAGAACATCTCTCATCAATGTGTTCGCATCTCTCCTCAATCCATGCAGCCAGCTTTTCGGCCAGCTTCTCTTCGTATCTCCAATACAGTCGACTTCAACAGGACTGGGCATGTCTGAAAGTACCTCGGAGCCTCACCAGTAAGCTGATGGCAGGCAGATCTTCCACTGTCTGCCCTTTCAGGTTCTGGAAACTGACCTGTGAACTCAGGTCTTTGGGCAGCAGCAGTATCTCGAACTGACAGAGCTTCCCGGACCAAAGACTTAAGCTAAGCTCCACAGAGGGCGGCAGCCCCTCCATCACACTGATCCACCCACAGAACTCTGCCCGGTTACCTAGGATCCACCGGCCACAACAAGCCTCGCGGTACACACCAACATTCCACCTGGAATCCAACCGGTAACTGCCATTCCCAATGGCTGCTGCATCTTGTCAGTGTTGGGGGTGGGGCTGTATCCGACGAGAGGTTCCTAAGCTAGATGTGATTCTACCCACTAGCGTCCCATGGGCCTCTGTTCTTCCCTCTTTCCTTTCCTTCAGATCTGTATGCACAGTACCAACGGAGGCAAGTGTGTCCATGTTCAGTTGATGGTTTCACACGTCTTTAAACTTTCTAACAGTTCACAGTACACAGAGACCCTCTAAAGGAAACTTATGTTCCTGTAATATCCGTACACCCGGAATACATATCCGTCGGTTGATTTCTGCTGAAACACCCGCACTCTCAGGACATGGATCCATTGGTTTCATGGGGGCTGAAATTCATAGAAATGAAACCAACCACAATGTGCACTTTATTGTCTGTCTCTTTTGCTCTCAGTACACTTTTGCAGAGCTGCTTGTCTTTGTTAAAGGCTTATGCCATTTCTTCTTGAAGTAGGGTTTTATATGGCATTCATTCATCCTGTTGGAAGACTTGCAAGTCTATATCACGGACTAGGAATCCATTTGAATCCAAATCGGCATTTGGGTTAGGTCACGATATGCTCTTATTAATCAACATTAACGAATATAAATGCACGCTTCTGACTTCCGAATACAAGTGTGCTGAGTACATGCAAGCAGCGATACTGGGTCGATGCGTACTGAATGATCCTTGACATCTCCTTGAGTAATTCCTTTTGAATAGTCATGGTTCCCTTGGTATATGTCAGCCAACCGTACCCTTTGGGTGCATGTTTGTTTGTTTGATTTTTGTTGGTCTGCTTCTCGTTTGTTTTGCAAACACGTCAGGCCATGCATCTCTCCGTTCGCTTCAAACAGAGAGTCATATAAGCTGATTCACTTAAGATAGTGCTTCCAATCCCCTATGATTTCCTGCTTCCCTCTCCCATCTTTAGGGTATTGATGTCCTCCTTGCCTTCTTCTGGTTTCTTCTTTGCCACTCATGCTCTTCTTGCATTTCCAATAATGGTTTTCTTCTTTCCATTTCATCTTGCTGCTTTTCTATTCAGGGGAGAATTCACAACCTTTCTTGTAGGATAAATTTCGAACTGCTGAATTCTTGTAAGATTTGCCGGTCTGTGGAATTCTCGAGCTCTGCCGTTATTAGAAATGGCGGTCATGTGGCCTAGGCTACCCTAGATGGCAGCATTTTGCCCTTCAGGGTATGGTCTATGTCCTGGCACTCCTCCCTGTCCTGCAATATTGCTGCCGATATATCAGCTGAAACCCCTCTGGAGGTTCTCTTGTGACTATGTTGCTTTCCTCCAGGCGCATTTTAAATCCCTGGGATGCTCATGAACTTCGTTGATTTGAATCATACAGCTGCTGGTAGGTCTATTGGGATTCCACCTCCTTTGGACGCTGTGTACTTCCTGAATTCGCATAGATGATTCTTTCTAGGCTTTCAGCAAGTTTCAGTCTGATTTTTCTACAGATAACTTTTCAGACATTTTTTGTTTCTTTACCTCTTGCTTTTCCATCTGGGACTCTTACGAATCCTAGTCTTTCATGCCTTGTCTTACCCCAGGATTCAACAGCAATGTTTTCATTGGTTTGCACTTGCTTTCCTATGTCTGCTTCTGACCGAGGGTTTACTGTTCCCCTGTCTTCACATTCATTCACGCGTCCCTCTGCATTATTTGGTCTGCTTAGGACTGAATTTTAGCCCTGATATTATCTCATCCACTGAGTTTTCTGATACTATTTGTTTCGCCTTTAGGCTTTCTCTTCCCCTTTTCTGGTATTCTGCCTTTTATGATTCCGAGACACTGTTGTTCTTCAGTGTTTCCCTCACCTCCGTTTTCAATTTTTTCTCTGGATTGCGTTTTGCAGTCTAGTTTTTTGAAAGCTTATCTTTTGGGCCTTCAATCTCTTTGGAACTGAAAATGGTATTTCCTGTTTCTTTTACTGCACTTCTTCACCTGTACTGGTCAGGTAATATCAGGTATCTAATGTAGACTTCTAGGGCTTTGTTAAGTGAAAAATTTGGAATCTTGGCTCTATGCAATTCCATGGGATTTCTGTGAGGACAGTTTCTCCTAGACATTGATGCCATGTCCTGTTCCTGTGTTTGTTGTCTGGTATATCTCCAAATGCTGGTGTTGCCTTTATTGTGATGAACACCCCATACTATTTCGATTAGCATAACCGTAGTCTGATTACGCTTATCTCACAATTCTAAAAGTGCACAGGACACTTCCTCTGGTGGAAATGAAGCTTCTAAAGGTTCTCAGCTCTGCATTCTGCTCCATGTCACTTTGGAGTGTTTCCAAAACTGCAAACTGAGAGTGCGCTTGTGCTTTGTAGTGCCACGGGAATGTCCCAATGAATCCAGTTCTTCCCAGAGCTTCTCTGCCTACAGAAACACCAGTGGAAGCATATCAATGGATGTCACACATCAGGGCCAGTGGAATGATCCCGCAGACCGACCTTGGTGTCCTCGGTGCCGTACCGTGCCGGTGCCATCCAAAATGTAGCATCTGCTTTTGGGAGATAATGCTGAAGGAAATGCTTCATCTTCTCACACTGTGGACTTGGACCACTCTTCCTTGTCCTCTCATCCTTGTGGCTCGGGTGCACGAAGGCAACCACAGAGCTGTTGCGTATCCTGTGCCTCAAACCAAACCATAATCCCAGCCCAGGTTATGAATGTAGCAGATCCTAAGGCTTTTCATTCTGATTTCAAACCCAAGGCCACCTAGGTCACTCAGACCAGATGCACGATATCTCTGATTCAGCCCCACACGTGCTCTATTGGCAAAATGCCCAATTGGTCCCTGGTCCTGCAGATGCACTGGGTGTGGCCATGGGACATATCGATAATCTCAACCGCGCGTGCCGGTGTGGTGGCCTTCTCATTGGGGTCACAGGTCGGTTTGCTCTCTTGATAGGACCCACCACATCCCACAACGCACTCCAGATCCCTGAGACTCAGCGTGTGCCATCATCCGTAGCCCTATCCCTCCCTGACCGCTGCCTCTGCTACGTCAAATTTGGCAGCTCGGATCTTGGTCTCAGAATCAACTGTGGGGATATTTTGCGCTGGATTCTTTGAGTTCTGTCAGCCAAGCATCTGCTGTGCACTCTTCTAACACTCAGCGCATCACCTTCAATCCCATGTCTCCTGTCCGCTTGAGAGTGTGCGTCCAAGTTAAACAGAGTTTCACCTTTGCTGGTCCGTCACCAGGGGTCAGACCCTGCACTGGTTTCCATTCCCTGCTTTGCCTTCTCCTGCTTCCAGGGGTTCTGAGGCCTTATCCTGTCTTTGGAGGTAACAGAACTCTCTTCGGCAAGTGTCCTGTGCCAAGGGCTGGGTGAGTGGATGTTTCCATTGCTGTGTACATGGGAGCGAGTGAGCGCAGTTTGCACTGCTTCTCTGCCAACTGGGCATCGATGAATCACCACTTTCCAGATGCACTTCCCAGATATGTGATTTTTGTTTAGCTCTTTGTTTCTATACAGCCGTGGTGGGAGGGATTGTCCGAAGACTCCAGTTTTGACATTTTATTGATATTTCATTTGCAGCCTTTAGAAAGTTTAATAGATATGATTTCCATGTTTTGAGAGTTATACGAAAATGAAGTTAGTTTTTGAAATATCCTAAATCGACCTAGAAGCCAGACTTGTCAATTTCGGTAACATTTTGTCAGTTCTAAGGAAAACATAGACAGATAGAATGCAAAGTAGCAGTCCAAAGTGTAAAAGGGGTCATGTCAACTCTTTACTGTTGAAGCCTCCGAAACCAACAGGAACCATGAAATAGCTATTGGAAACATGATATAACCCCCAACCTTGGTTTCACTTGTGCATGTGGTGCCCTTTACAACCAATGACACCTACTGGCCAATGTTGGCATTTCAAGGGGTAACATCCCTCTCTAGGAAAATACAAGAGGAAACAAACCAAATATATACATTTAGGTTTGAATCCAAAATTACCTAGAGGCATTATAGCTTTGAGAACCCTGCTGCAGCTATGCTAGTCTATTGAGAACCAGGTGTTCTTCTATCAATTATGAGAACGCTTAATCATCCGATCATGTTGGGTAAAGCAATTTAACGCAACCGAGTCTGCACCCCCATGAGATAGTGCCCACGGGGGCTTGACTCAATGAAAGAATTTCCACATGAGCTGTGTCTTTAATGTCATTGGCGACTTTTACAGTTCCGTTCACTATCTGACTTATAATATTTACCTATACTGTCTTGAAAAACTGAGGCCAAATACATATACAAGTTCAGTCAAAGATTCCCCTCACTTACCACACTCCCTTCACCCCAGAGAAGACACAAACCCAGCATTTGCTGAATCTAGCGGAAGGCCATCGTTTCTTTGTGTGAGATAATTATTCATATCCTATGTATTTCAGTCGAGACTTTTAGACCTTTATGGAGATCACTGTTGTTCACAGAGTGTAAAGCTGGAGGAACTCTGATTCGAGGAGGGGCTTGCCCTTCTCGTACTGGCTTCTTTGCAGTTCAGGTACTGATCTTTCCAAATGGATGCCTGAGTGGAGGGGAGGGAAGAGCAAGTGCTTGTTATCTAGGCCCAAACCTGGGAAAAGGCTTACCTGGGCTTGGTGCACTTTGGTCTGAATGGCTTGGAAATGCCCCTTGGGACGTGTGGATTCCCACGACCTCTTCCAAGAACATGAGCGTTTTGATCACCTCTGCCATCTCTTCTCTATTAGACGTCAGGGATCTTGGACCCGTTCTTGGAGCAGAGAATTGAGGAAATTCCTCAAGTCCACGTTGGCACTCCGTATGTTTCTGCCAGTATCAGCGAGGTTCAATAGGTCTCATGAATGACTTTCGAGCCTGGTATCCTCTACAGCTGTCTCCAGGCCAGTAATCTCAATTGTAGCAGAACATCTCTCATCAATGTGTTCGCATCTCTCCTCAATCCATGCAGCCAGCTTTTCGGCCAGCTTCTCTTCGTATCTCCAATACAGTCGACTTCAACAGGACTGGGCATGTCTGAAAGTACCTCGGAGCCTCACCAGTAAGCTGATGGCAGGCAGATCTTCCACTGTCTGCCCTTTCAGGTTCTGGAAACTGACCTGTGAACTCAGGTCTTTGGGCAGCAGCAGTATCTCGAACTGACAGAGCTTCCCGGACCAAAGACCTAAGCTAAGCTCCACAGAGGGCGGCAGCCCCTCCATCACACTGATCCACCCACAGAACTCTGCCCAGTTACCGAGGATCCACCGGCCACAACAAGCCTCGTGGTACAAACCAACATTCCACCTGGAATCCAACCGGTAAATGAAATCCCTGATAGCTGCTGCATCTTGTCAGTGTTGGGGGAGGGGCTGCATCCCACGAAAGGTTCCTAAGCTAAATGTGATTCTACCCACTAGCGTCGCATTGGCCTCTGTTCTTCCCTCTTTCCTTTTCTTCAGATCTGTATGCACAGAACCAACGGAGGCAAGTGTGTCCATTTTCAGTTGATGGTTTCACACGTCTTTAAACTTTCTAAGAGTTCACAGTACACAGAGACCCTCTAAAGGAAACTTATGTTCCTGTAATATCCGTACACCCGGAATACATATCCGTCGGTTGATTTCTGCTGAAACACCCGCACTCTCAGGACATGGATCCATTGGTTTCATGGGGGCTGAAATTCCTAGAAATGAATCCAACCTCAATGTGCACTTTACTGTCTGTCTCTTTTGCTCTTAGTACAATTTTGCAGAGTTGCTTGTCTTTCTTAAAGGCTTATGCCATTTCTTCTCGAAGTAGGGTTTTATATGGCATTCATTCATCCTGTTGGAAGACTTGCAAGTCTATATCACGGACTAGGAATCCATTTGAATCCAAATCGGCATTTGGGTTAGGTCACGATATGCTCTTATTAATCAACATTAACGAATATAAATGCACGCCTCTGACTTCCGAATACAAGTGTGCTGAGTACATGCAAGCAGCGATACTGGGTCGATGCGTACTGAATGATCCTTGACATCACCTTGAGTATTTCCTTTTGAATAATCATGGTTCCCTTGGTATATGTCAGACAACCGTACCCTTTGGGTGCATGTTTGTTTGTTTGATTTTTGTTGGTCTGCTTCTCGTTTGTTTTGCAAACACGTCAGGCCATGCATCTCTCCGTTCGCTTCAAACAGAGAGTCATATAAGCTGATTCACTTAAGATAGTGCTTCCAATCCCCCATGATTTCCGGCTTCCCTCTCCCATCTTTATGGTATTGATGTCCTCCTTGCCTTCTTCTGGTTTCTTCTTTGCCACTCATGCTCTTCTTGCATTTCCAATAATGGTTTTCTTCTTTCCATTTCATCTTGCTGCTTTTCTATTCAGGGGAGAATTCACAACCTTTCTTGTAGGATAAGTTTCGAACTGCTGAATTCTTGTAAGATTTGCCGGTCTGTGGAATTCTCGAGCTCTGCCGTTATTAGAAATGGCGGTCATGTGGCCTAGGCTACCCTAGATGGCAGCATTTTGCCCTTCAGGGTATGGTCTATGTCCTGGCACTCCTCCCTGTCCTGCAATATTGCTGCCGATATATCAGCTGAAACCCCTCTGGAGGTTCTCTTGTGACTATGTTGCTTTCCTCCAGGCGCATTTTAAATCCCTGGGATGCTCATGAACTTCGTTGATTTGAATCATACAGCTGCTGGTAGGTCTATTGGGATTCCACCTCCTTTGGACGCTGTGTACTTCCTGAATTCGCATAGATGATTCTTTCTAGGCTTTCAGCAAGTTTCATTCTGATTTTTCTACAGATAACTTTTCAGACATTTTTTGTTTCTTTACCTCTTGCTTTTCCATCTGGGACTCTTATGAATCCTAGTCTTTCATGCCTTGTCTTACCCCAGGATTCAACAGCAATGTTTTCATTGGTTTGCACTTGCTTTCCTATGTCTGCTTCTGACCGAGGGTTTACTGTTCCCCTGTCTTCACATTCATTCACGCGTCCCTCTGCATTATTTGGTCTGCTTAGGACTGAATTTTAGCCCTGATATTATCTCATCCACTGAGTTTTCTGATACTATTTGTTTCGCCTTTAGGCTTTCTCTTCCCCTTTTCTGGTATTCTGCCTTTTATGATTCCGAGACACTGTTGTTCTTCAGTGTTTCCCTCACCTCCGTTTTCAATTTTTTCTCTGGATTGCGTTTTGCAGTCTAGTTTTTTGAAAGCTTATCTTTTGGGCCTTCAATCTCTTTGGAACTGAAAATGGTATTTCCTGTTTCTTTTACTGCACTTCTTCACCTCTACTGGTCAGGTAATATCAGGTATCTAATGTAGACTTCTAGGGCTTTGTTAAGTGAAAAATTTGGAATCTTGGCTCTATGCAATTCCATGGGATTTCTGTGAGGACAGTTTCTCCTAGACATTGATGCCATGTCCTGTTCCTGTGTTTGTTGTCTGGTATATCTCCAATTGCTGGTGTTGCCTTTATTGTGATGAACACCCCATACTATTTCGATTAGCAAAACCGTAGTCTGATTACACTTATCTCACAATTCTAAAAGTGCACAGGACACTTCCTCTGGTGGAAATGAAGCTTCTAAAGGTTCTCAGCTCTGCATTCTGCTCCATGTCACTTTGGAGTGTTTCCAAAACTGCAAACTGAGAGTGCGCTTGTGCTTTGTAGTGCCACGGGAATGTCCCAATGAAACCAGTTCTTCCCAGAGCTTCTCTGCCTACAGAAACACCAGTGGAAGCATATCAATGGATGTCACACATCAGGGCCAGTGGAATGATCCCGCAGACCGACCTTGGTTTCCTCGGTGCCGTACCGTGCCGGTGCCATCCAAAATGTAGCATCTGCTTTTGGGAGATAATGCTGAAGGAAATGCTTCATCTTCTCACACTGTGGACTTGGACCACTCTTCCTTGTCCTCTCATCCTTGTGGCTCGGGTGCACGAAGGCAACCACAGAGCTGTTGCGTATCCTGTGCCTCAAACCAAACCATAATCCCAGCCCAGGTTATGAATGTAGCAGATCCTAAGGCTTTTCATTCTGATTTCAAACCCAAGGCCACCTAGGTCACTCAGACCAGATGCACGATATCTCTGATTCAGCCCCACACGTGCTCTATTGGCAAAATGCCCAATTGGTCCCTGGTCCTGCAGATGCACTGGGTGTGGCCATGGGACATATCGATAAACTCAACCACGCGTGCCGGTGTGGTGGCCTTCTCATTGGGGCCACAGGTCGGTTTGCTCTCTTGATAGGACCCACCACATCAAACAACGCACTCCAGATCCCTGAGACTCAGCGTGTGCCATCATCCGTAGCCCTATCCCTCCCTGACCGCTGCCTCTGCTACGTCAAATTTGGCAGCTCGGATCTTGGTCTCAGAATCAACTGTGGGGATATTTTGCGCTGGTTTCTTTGAGTTCTGTCAGCCAAGCATCTGCTGTGCACTCTTCTAACACTCAGCGCATCACCTTCAATCCCATGTCTCCTGTCCGCTTGAGAGTGTGCGTCCAAGTTAAACAGAGTTTCACCTTTGCTGCTCCGTCACCAGGGGTCAGACCCTGCACTGGTTTCCATTCCCTGCTTTGCCTTCTCCTGCTTCCAGGGGTTCTGAGGCCTTATCCTGTTTTTGGAGGTAACAGAACTCTCATCGGCAAGTGTCCTGTGCCAAGGGCTGGGTGAGTGGATGTTTCCATTGCTGTGTACATGGGAGCGAGTGAGCGCAGTTTGCACTGCTTCTCTGCCAACTGGGCATCGATGAATCACCACTTTCCAGATGCACTTCCCAGATATGTGATTTTTGTTTAGCTCTTTGTTTCTATACAGCCATGGTGGGAGGGATTTTCCAAAGACTCCAGTTTTGACATTGTGTTGATATTTCATTTGCAGCCTTTAAAAAGTTTAATAGATATGATTTCCGTGTTTTTAGAGTTATACGAAAATGAAGTTAGTTTTTGAAACATCCTAAATCGACCTAGAATCCAGACTTGTCAATTTCGGTAACATATTTTCAGTTCTAAGGAAAACATAGACAGATAGAATGCAAAGTAGCAGTCCAAACTGTAAAAGGGGTCATGTCAGCTCTTTATTGTTGAAGCCTCCGAAACCAACAGGAACCATGAAATAGCTATTGGAAACATGATATAACCCCCAACCTTGGTTTCCCTTGTGCATGTGGTGCCCTTTACTCCCAAGGACACCTACTGGCCAATGTTGGCATTTCAAGGGGTAACATCCCTCTCTAGGAAAATACAAGAGGAAACAAACCAAATATATACATTTAGGTTTGAATCCAAATTCACCTAGAGGCATTATAGCTTTGAGAACCCTGCTGCAGCTATGCTAGTCAATTCAGAACCAGGTGTTCTTCTATCAGTGATGAGAACGCTTAATCATCCGATCATGTTGGGTAAAGCAATTTAACGCAACCGAGTCTGCACCCCCATGAGATAGTGCCCACGGGGGCTTGACTCAATGAAAGAATGTCCACATAAACTGTGTCTTTATTGTCATTGGCGACTTTTACCGTTCCGTTCACTATCTGACTTATAATATTTACCTATACTGTCTTGAAAAACTGAGGCCCAATACATATACAAGTTCAGTCAAAGATTCCCCTCACTTACCACACTCCCTTCACCCCAGAGAAGACACAAACCCAGCATTTGCTGAATCTAGCGGAAGGCCATCGTTTCTTTGTGTGAGATAATTATTCATATCCTATCTATTTCAGTTGAGACTTTTAGACCTTTACGGAGTTCACTGTTGTTCACAGAGGGTAAAGCTGGAGGAACTCTGATTCGAGGAGGGGCTTGCCCTTCTCGTACTGGCTTCATTGCAGCTCAGGTACTGATCCCTCCAAATGGATGCCTGAGTGGAGGGGAGGGAAGAGCAAGTGCTTGTTATCTAGGCCCAAACCTGGGAAAAGGCTTACCTGGGCTTGGTGCACTTTGGTCTGAATGGCTTCGAAATGCCCCTTGGGACGTGTGGATTCTCACGACCTCTTCCAAGAACATGAGCGTTTTGATCACCTCTGCCATCTCTTCTTTTTTAGACGTCAGGGATCTTGGACCCGTTCTTGGAGCAGAGAATTGAGGAACTTCCTCAAGTCCACGTTGGCACTCCGTATGTTTCTGCCAGTATCAGCGAGGTTCAATAGGTCTCATGAATGTCTTTCGAGCCTGGTAACCTCTACAGCTGTCTCCAGGCCAGTAATCTCCATTGTAGCAGAACATCTCTCATCAATGTGTTCGCATCTCTCCTCAATCCGTGCAGCCAGCTTTTCGGCCAGCTTCTCTTCGTATCTCCCATACAGTCGACTTCAACTGGACTGGGCATGTCTGAAAGTACCTCAGAGCCTCACCAGAAAACTGATGGCAGGCAGATCTTCCACTGTCTGCCCTTTCAGGTTCTGGAAACTGACCCATGAACTCAGGTCTTTGGGCAGCAGCAGTATCTCGAACTGACAGAGCTTCCCGGACCAAAGACTTAAGCTAAGCTCCACAGAGGGTGGCAGCCCCTCCATCACACTGATCCACACACAGAACTCTGCCCGGTTACCTAGGATCCACCGGACACAACAAGTCTCGCGGTACACACCAACATTCCACCTGGAATCCAACCGGTAACTGCCATCCCCAATGGCTGCTGCATCTTGTCAGTGTTGGGGGAGGGGCTGCATCCGACGAGAGGTTCCTAAGCTCGATGTGATTCTACCTACTAGCGTCCCATGGGCCTCTGTTCTTCCCTCTTTCCTTTCCTTCAGATCTGTATGCACAGTACCAACGGAGGCAAGTGTGTCCATGTTCAGTTGATGGTTTCACACGTCTTTAAACTTTCTAACAGTTCACAGTACACAGAGACCCTCTAAAGGAAACTTATGTTCCTGTAATATCCGTACACCCGGAATACATATCCGTCGTTTGATTTCTGCTGAAAAACCCGCACTCTCAGGACATAGATCCATTGGTTTCATGGGGGCTGAAATTCCTTGAAATGAAACCAACCACAATGTGCACTTTACTGTCTGTCTCTTTTGCTCTTAGTACACTTTTGCAGAGCTGCTTGTCTTTGTTAAAGGCTTATGCCATTTCTTCTCGAAGTAGGGTTTTATATGGCATTCATTCATCCTGTTGGAAGACTTGCAAGTCTATATCACGGACTAGGAATCCATTTGACTCCAAATCGGCATTTGGGTTAGGTCACGATATGCTCTTATTAATCAACATTAACGAATATAAATGCACGCCTCTGACTTCCGAATACAAGTGTGCTGAGTACATGCAAGCAGCGATACTGGGTCGATGCGTACTGAATGATCCTTGACATCTCCTTGAGTAATTCCTTTTGAATAGTCATGGTTCCCTTGGTATATGTCAGCCAACCGTACCCTTTGGGTGCATGTTTGTTTGTTTGATTTTTGTTGGTCTGCTTCTCGTTTGTTTTGCAAACACGTCAGGCCATGCATCTCTCCGTTCGCTTCAAACAGAGAGTCATATAAGCTGATTCACTTAAGATAGTGCTTCCAATCCCCTATGATTTCCGGCTTCCCTCTCCCATCTTTAGGGTATTGATGTCCTCCTTGCCTTCTTCTGGTTTCTTCTTTGCCACTCATGCTCTTCTTGCATTTCCAATAATGGTTTTCTTCTTTCCATTTCATCTTGCTGCTTTTCTATTCAGGGGAGAATTCACAACCTTTCTTGTAGGATAAGTTTCGAACTGCTGAATTCTTGTAAGATTTGCCGGTCTGTGGAATTCTCGAGCTCTGCCGTTATTAGAAATGGCGGTCATGTGGCCTAGGCTACCCTAGATGGCAGCATTTTGCCCTTCAGGGTATGGTCTATGTCCTGGCACTCCTCCCTGTCCTGCAATATTGCTGCCGATATATCAGCTGAAACCCCTCTGGAGGTTCTCTTGTGACTATGTTGCTTTCCTCCAGGCGCATTTTAAATCCCTGGGATGCTCATGAACTTCGTTGATTTGAATCATACAGCTGCTGGTAGGTCTATTGGGATTCCACCTCCTTTGGACGCTGTGTACTTCCTGAATTCGCATAGATGATTCTTTCTAGGCTTTCAGCAAGTTTCATTCTGATTTTTCTACAGATAACTTTTCAGACATTTTTTGTTTCTTTACCTCTTGCTTTTCCATCTGGGACTCTTACGAATCCTAGTCTTTCATGCCTTGTCTTACCCCAGGATTCAACAGCAATGTTTTCATTGGTTTGCACTTGCTTTCCTATGTCTGCTTCTGACCGAGGGTTTACTGTTCCCCTGTCTTCACATTCATTCACGCGTCCCTCTGCATTATTTGGTCTGCTTAGGACTGAATTTTAGCCCTGATATTATCTCATCCACTGAGTTTTCTGATACTATTTGTTTCGCCTTTAGGCTTTCTCTTCCCCTTTTCTGGTATTCTGCCTTTTATGATTCTGAGACACTGTTGTTCTTCAGTGTTTCCCTCACCTCCGTTTTCAATTTTTTCTCTGGATTGCGTTTTGCAGTCTAGTTTTTTGAAAGCTTATCTTTTGGGCCTTCAATCTCTTTGGAACTGAAAATGGTATTTCCTGTTTCTTTTACTGCACTTCTTCACCTCTACTGGTCAGGTAATATCAGGTATCTAATGTAGACTTCTAGGGCTTTGTTAAGTGAAAAATTTGGAATCTTGGCTCTATGCAATTCCATGGGATTTCTGTGAGGACAGTTTCTCCTAGACATTGATGCCATGTCCTGTTCCTGTGTTTGTTGTCTGGTATATCTCCAATTGCTGGTGTTGCCTTTATTGTGATGAACACCCCATACTATTTCGATTAGCAAAACCGTAGTCTGATTACGCTTATCTCACAATTCTAAAAGTGCACAGGACACTTCCTCTGGTGGAAATGAAGCTTCTAAAGGTTCTCAGCTCTGCATTCTGCTCCATGTCACTTTGGAGTGTTTCCAAAACTGCAAACTGAGAGTGCGCTTGTGCTTTGTAGTGCCACGGGAATGTCCCAATGAAACCAGTTCTTCCCAGAGCTTCTCTGCCTACAGAAACACCAGTGGAAGCATATCAATGGATGTCACACATCAGGGCCAGTGGAATGATCCCGCAGACCGACCTTGGTGTCCTCGGTGCCGTAACGTGCCAGTGCCATCCAATATGTAGCATCTGCTTTTGGGAGATAATGCTGAAGGAAATGCTTCATCTTCTCACACTGTGGACTTGGACCACTCTTCCTTGTCCTCTCATCCTTGTGGCTCGGGTGCACGAAGGCAACCACAGAGCTGTTGCGTATCCTGTGCCTCAAACCAAACCATAATCCCAGCCCAGGTTATGAATGTAGCAGATCCTAAGGCTTTTCATTCTGATTTTAAACCCAAGGCCACCTAGGTCACTCAGACCAGATGCATGATATCTCTGATTCAGCCCGACACGTGCTCTATTGGCAAAATGCCCAATTGGTCCCTGGTCCTGCAGATGCACTGGGTGTGGCCATGGGACATATCGATAATGTCAACCGCGCGTGCCAGTGTGGTGGCCTTCTCATTGGGGTCACAGGTCGGTTTGCTCTCTTGATAGGACACACCACATCCCACAACGCACTCCAGATCCCTGAGACTCAGCGTGTGCCATCATCCGTAGCCCTATCCCTCCCTGACCGCTGCCTCTGCTACGTCAAATTTGGCAGCTCGGATCTTGGTCTCAGAATCAACTGTGGGGATATTTTGCGCTGGTTTCTTTGAGTTCTGTCAGCCAAGCATCTGCTGTGCACTCTTCTAACACTCAACGCATCACCTTCAATCCCATGTCTCCTGTCCGCTTGAGAGTGTGCTTCCAAGTTAAACAGAGTTTCACCTTTGCTGCTCCATCACCAGGGGTCAGACCCTGCACTGGTTTCCATTCCCTGCTTTGCCTTCTCCTGCTTCCAGGGGTTCTGAGGCCTTATCCTGTCTTTGGAAGTAACAGACCTCACTTCGGCAAGTGTCCTGTGCCAAGGGCTGGGTGAGTGGATGTTTCCATTGCTGTGTACATGGGAGCGAGTGAGCGCAGTTTGCACTGCTTCTCTGCCAACTGGGCATCGATGAATCACCACTATCCAGATGCACTTCCCAGATATGTGATTTTTGTTTAGCTCTTTGTTTCTATACAGCCGTGGTGGGAGGGAATTTCCGAAGACTCCAGTTTTGACATTGTGTTGATATTTCATTTGCAGCCTTTAGAAAGTTTAATAGATATGATTTCCATGTTTTCAGAGTTATACGAAAATGAAGTTAGTTTTTGAAACATCCTAAATCGACCTAGAAGCCAGACTTGTCAATTTCGGTAACATTTTGTCAGTTCTAAGGAAAACATAGACAGATAGAATGCAAAGTAGCAGTCCAAAGTGTAAAAGGGGTCATGTCAACTCTTTACTGTTGAAGCCTCCGAAACCAACAGGAACCATGAAATAGCTATTGGAAACATGATATAACCCCCAACCTTGGTTTCCCTTGTGCATGTGGTGCCCTTTGCTCCCAAGGACACCTACTGGCCAATGTTGGCATTTCAAGGAGTAACATCACTCTCTAGGAAAATACAAGAGGAAACAAACCAAATATATACATGTAGGTTTGAATCCAAAATAACCTAGAGGCATTATAGCTTTGAGAACCCTGCTGCAGCTATGCTAGTCAATTGAGAACCAGGTGTTCTTCTATCAGTGATGAGAACGCTTAATCATCCGATCATGTTGGGTAAAGCAATTTAACGCAACCGAGTCTGCACCCCCATGAGATAGTGCCCACGGGGGCTTGACTCAATGAAAGAATGTCCACATAAGCTGTGTCTTTAATGTCATTGGCGACTTTTACCGTTCCGTTCACTATCTGACTTATAATATTTACCTATACTGTCTTGAAAAACTGAGGCCAAATACATATACAAGTTCAGTCAAAGATTCCCCTCACTTACCACACTCCCTTCACCCCAGAGAAGACACAAACCCAGCATTTGCTGAATCTAGCGGAAGGCCATCGTTTCTTTGTGTGAGATAATTATTCATATCCTATCTATTTCAGTCGAGACTTTTAGACCTTTACGGAGTTCACTGTTGTTCACAGAGTGTAAAGCTGTAGGAACTCTGATTCGAGGAGGGGCTTGCCCTTCTCGTACTGGCTTCATTGCAGCTCAGGTACTGATCCTTCCAAATGGATGCCTGAGTGGAGGGGAGGGAAGTGCAAGTGCTTGTTATCTAGGCCCAAACCTGGGAAAAGGCTTACCTGGGCTTGGTGCACTTTGGTCTGAATGGCTTGGAAATGCCCCTTGGGACGTGTGGATTCTCACGACCTCTTCCAAGAACATGAGCGTTTTGATCACATCTGCCATCTCTTCTCTTTTAGACGTCAGGGATCTTGGACCCGTTCTTGGAGCAGAGAATTGAGGAACTTCCTCAAGTCCACGTTGGCACTCCGTATGTTTCTGCCAGTATCAGCGAGGTTCAATAGGTCTCATGAATGTCTTTCGAGCCTGGTATCCTCTACAGCTGTCTCCAGACCAGTAATCTCCATTGTAGCAGAACATCTCTCATCAATGAGTTCGCATCTCTCCTCAATCCTTGCAGCCAGCTTTTCGGCCAGCTTCTCTTCGTATCTCCCATACAGTCGACTTCAACTGGACTGGGCATGTCTGAAAGTACTTCGGAGCCTCACCAGTAAACTGATGGCAGGCAGATCTTCCACTGTCTGCCCTTTCAGGTTCTGGAAACTGACCCGTGAACTCAGGTCTTTGGGCAGCAGCAGTATCTCGAACTGACAGAGCTTCCCGGACCAAAGATATAAGCTAAGCTCCACAGAGGGCGGCAGCCCCTCCATCACACTGATCCACCCACAGAACTCTGCCCGGTAACCTAGGATCCACCGGCCACAACAAGCCTCGCGGTACACACCAACATTCCACCTGGAATCCAACCGGTAACTGCCATTCCCAATGGCTGCTGCATCTTGTCAGTGATGGGGGTGGGGCTGTATCCGACGAGAGGTTCCTAAGCTAGATGTGATTCTACCCACTAGCGTCCCATGGGCCTCTGCTCTTCCCTCTTTCCTTTCCTTCAGATCTGTATGCACAGTACCAACGGAGGCAAGTGTGTCCATGTTCAGTTGATGGTTTCACACGTCTTTAAACTTTCTAACAGTTCACAGTACACAGAGACCCTCTAAAGGAAACTTATGTTCCTGTAATATCCGTACACCCGGAATACATATCCGTCGGTTATGAAACACCCGCACTCTCAGGACATGGATCCATTGGTTTCATGGGGGCTGAAATTCCTAGATATGAAACCAACATCATTGTGCACTTTATTGTCTGTCTCTTTTGCTCTTAGTACACTTTTGCAGAGCTACTTGTCTTTGTTAAAGGCTATGCCATTTCTTCTCAGAGTAGGGTTTTATATGGCATTCATTCATCCTGTTGGAAGACTTGCAAGTCTATATCACGGACTAGGAATCCATTTGACTCCAAATCGGCATTTGGGTTAGGTCACGATATGCTCTTATTAATCAACATTAACGAATATAAATGCACGCCTCTGATTTCCGAATACAAGTGTGCTGAATACATGCAAGCAGCGATACTGGGTCGATGCGTACTGAATGATCCTTGACATCACCTTGAGTATTTCCTTTTGAATAATCATGGTTCCCTTGGTATATGTCAGACAACCGTACCCTTTGGGTGCATGTTTGTTTGTTTGATTTTTGTTGGTCTGCTTCTCGTTTGTTTTGCAAACACGTCAGGCCATGCATCTCTCCGTTCGCTTCAAACAGAGAGTCATATAAGCTGATTCACTTAAGATAGTGCTTCCAATCCCCTATGATTTCCGGCTTCCCTCTCCCATCTTTATGGTATTGATGTCCTCCTTGCCTTCTTCGGGTTTCTTCTTTGCCACTCATGCTCTTCTTGCATTTCCAATAATGGTTTTCTTCTTTCCATTTCATCTTGCTGCTTTTCTATTCAGGGGAGAATTCACAACCTTTCTTGTAGGATAAGTTTCGAACTGCTGAATTCTTGTAAGATTTGCCGGTCTGTGGAATTCTCGAGCTCTGCCGTTATTAGAAATGGCGGTCATGTGGCCTAGGCTACCCTAGATGGCAGCATTTTGCCCTTCAGGGTATGGTCTATGTCCTGGCACTCCTCCCTGTCCTGCAATATTGCTGCCGATATATCAGCTGAAACCCCTCTGGAGGTTCTCTTGTGACTATGTTGCTTTCCTCCAGGCGCATTTTAAATCCCTGGGATGCTCATGAACTTCGTTGATTTGAATCATACAGCTGCTGGTAGGTCTATTGGGATTCCACCTCCTTTGGACGCTGTGTACTTCCTGAATTCGCATAGATGATTCTTTCTAGGCTTTCAGCAAGTTTCAGTCTGATTTTTCTACAGATAACTTTTCAAACATTGCTTGTTTCTTTACCTCTTGCTTTTCCATCTGGGACTCTTACGAATCCTAGTCTTTCATGCCTTGTCTTACCCCAGGATTCAACAGCAATGTTTTCATTGGTTTGCACTTGCTTTCCTATGTCTGCTTCTGACCGAGTGTTTACTGTTCCCCTGTCTTCACATTCATTCACGCGTCCCTCTGCATTATTTGGTCTGCTTAGGACTGAATTTTAGCCCTGATATTATCTCATCCACTGAGTTTTCTGATACTATTTGTTTCGCCTATAGGCTTTCTCTTCCCCTTTTCTGGCATTCTGCCTCTTATGATTCTGAGACACTGTTGTTCTTCAGTGTTTCCCTCACCTCCGTTTTCAATTTTTTCTCTGGATTGCGTTTTGCAGTCTAGTTTTTTGAAAGCTTATCTTTTGGGCCTTCAATCTCTTTGGAACTGAAAATGGTATTTCATGTTTCTTTTACTGCACTTCTTCACCTCTACTGGTCAGGTAATATCAGGTATCTAATGTAGGCTTCTAGGGCTTTGTTAACTGAAAAATTTGGAATCTTGTCTCTATGCAATTCCATGGGATTTCTGTGAGGACAGTTTCTCCTAGACATTGATGCCATGTCCTGTTCCTGTGTTTGTTGTCTGGTATATCTCCAATTGCTGGTGTTGCCTTTATTGTGATGAACACCCCATACTATTACGATTAGCATAACCGTAGTCTGATTATGCTTATCTCACAATTCTAAAAGTGCACAGGACACTTCCTCTGGTGGAAATGAAGCTTCTAAAGGTTCTCAGCTCTGCATTCTGCTCCATGTCACTTTGGAGTGTTTCCAAAACTGCAAACTGAGAGTGCGCTTGTGCTTTGTAGTGCCACGGGAATGTCCCAATGAAACCAGTTCTTCCCAGAGCTTCTCTGCCTACAGAAACACCAGTGGAAGCATATCAATGGATGTCACACATCAGGGCCAGTGGAATGATCCCGCAGACCGACCTTGGTGTCCTCGTTGCCGTACCGTGCCGGTGCCATCCAAAATGTAGCATCTGCTTTTGGGAGATAATGCTGAAGGAAATGCTTCATCTTCTCACGCTGTGGACTTGGACCACTCTTCCTTGTCCTCTCATCCTTGTGGCTCGGGTGCACGAAGGCAACCACAGAGCTGTTGCGTATCCTGTGCCTCAAACCAAACCATAATCCCAGCCCAGGTTATGAATGTAGCAGATCCTAAGGTCTTTCATTCTGATTTCAAACCCAAGGCCACCTAGATCACTCAGACCAGATGCACGATATCTCTGATTCAGCCCCACACGTGCTCTATTGGCAAAATGCCCAATTGGTCCCTGGTCCTGCAGATGCACTGGGTGTGGCCATGGGACATATCGATAATCTCAACCACGCGTGCCGGTGTGGTGGCCTTCTCATTGTGGTCACAGGTCGGTTTGCTCTCTTGATAGGACACACCACATCCCACAACGCACTCCAGATCCCTGAGACTCAGCGTGTGCCATCATCCGTAGACCTATCCCTCCCTGACCGCTGCCTCTGCTACGTCAAATTTGGCAGCTCGGATCTTGGTCTCAGAATCAACTGTGGGGATATTTTGCGCTGGTTTCTTTGAGTTCTGTCAGCCAAGCATCTGCTGTGCACTCTTCTAACACTCAGCGCATCACCTTCAATCCCATGTCTCCTGTCCGCTTGAGAGTGTGCTTCCAAGTTAAACAGAATTTCACCTTTGCTGCTCCATCACCAGTGGTCAGACCCTGCACTGGTTTCCATTCCCTGCTTTGCCTTCTCCTGCTTCCAGGGGTTCTGAGGCCTTATCCTGTCTTTGGAAGTAACAGACCTCTCTTCGGCAAGTGTCCTGTGCCAAGGGCTGGGTGAGTGGATGTTTCCATTGCTGTGTACATGGGAGCGAGTGAGCGCAGTTTGCACTGCTTCTCTGCCAACTGGGCATCGATGAATCACCACTTTCCAGATGCACTTCCCAGATATGTGATTTTTGTTTAGCTCTTTGTTTCTATACAGCCGTGGTGGGAGGGATTTTCCGAAGACTCCAGTTTTGACATTGTGTTGATATCTCATTTGCAGCCTTTAGAAAGTTTAATAGATATGATTTCCATGTTTTGAGAGTTATACGAAAAAGAAGTTAGTTTTTGAAACATCCTAAATCGACCTAGAAGCCAGACTTGTCAATTTCGGTAACATTTTGTCAGTTCTAAGGAAAACATTGACAGATGGAATGCAAAGTAGCAGTCCAAACTGTAAAAGGGGTCATATCAGCTCTTTACTGTTGAAGCCTCCGAAACCGACAGGAACCATGAAATAGCTATTGGAAACATGATATAACCCCCAACCTTGGTTTCCCTTGTGCCTGTGGTGCCCTTTATTCCCAATGACACCTACTGGCCAATGTTGGCATTTCAAGGGGTAACATCCCTCTCTAGGAAAATACAAGAGGACACAAACCAAATATATACATTTAGGTTTGAATCCGAAATCACCTAGAGGCATTATAGCTTTGAGAACCCTGCTGCAGCTATGCTAGTCTATTGAGAACCAGGTGTTCTTCTATCAGTGATGAGAACGCTTAATCATCCGATCATGTTGGGTAAAGCAATTTAACGCAACCGAGTCTGCACCCCCATGAGATAGTGCCCACGGGGGCTTGACTCAATGAAAGAATGTCCACATAAGCTGTGTCTTTAATGTCATTGGCGACTTTTACAATTCCGTTCACTATCTGACTTACAATATTTACCTATACTGTCTTGAAAAACTGAGGCCAAATACATATACAAGTTCAGTCAAAGATTCCCCTCACTTACCACACTCCCTTCACCCCAGAGATGACACAAACCCAGCATTTGCTGAATCTAGCGGAAGGCCATCGTTTCTTTGTGTGAGATAATTATTCATATCCTATGTATTTCAGTCGAGACTTTTAAACCTTTACGGAGATCACTGTTGTTCACAGAGTGTAAAGCTGGAGGAACTCTGATTCGAGGAGGGGCTTGCCCTTCTCGTACTGGCTTCTTTGCAGCTCAGGTACTGATCCTTCCAAATGGATGCCTGAGTGGAGGGGAGGGAAGAGCAAGTGCTTGTTATCTAGGCCCAAACCTGGGAAAAGGCTTACCTGGGCTTGGTGCACTTTGGTCTGAATGGCTTGGAAATGCCCCTTGGGACGTGTGGATTCCCACGACCTCTTCCAAGAACATGAGCGTTTTGATCACCTCTGCCATCTCTTCTCTATTAGACGTCAGGGATCTTGGCCCCGTTCTTGGAGCAGAGAATTGAGGAAATTCCTCAAGTCCACGTTGGCACTCCGTATGTTTCTGCCAGTATCAGCGAGGTTCAATAGGTCTCATGAATGTCTTTCGAGCCTGGTATCCTCTACAGCTGTCTCCAGGCCAGTAATCTCAATTGTAGCAGAACATCTCTCATCAATGTGTTCGCATCTCTCCTCAATCCATGCAGCCAGCTTTTCGGCCAGCTTCTCTTCATATCTCCAATACAGTCGACTTCAACAGGACTGGGCATGTCTGAAAGTACCTCGGAGCCTCACCAGTAAGCTGATGGCAGGCAGATCTTCCACTGTCTGCCCTTTCAGGTTCTGGAAACTGACCTGTGAACTCAGATCTTTGGGCAGCAGCAGTATCTCGAACTGACAGAGCTTCCCGGACCAAAGACCTAAGCTAAGCTCCACAGAGGGCGGCAGCCCCTCCATCACACTGATCCACCCACAGAACTCTGCCCGGTTACCTAGGATCCACCAGCCACAACAAGCCTCGCGGTACACACCAACATTCCACCTGGAATCCAACCGGTAACTGACATCCCTGATAGCTGCTGCATCTTGTCAGTGTTGGGGGTGGGGCTGCATCCCACGAAAGGTTCCTAAGCTAAATGTGATTCTACCCACTAGCGTCCCATGGGCCTCTGTTCTTCCCTCTTTCCTTTTCTTCAGATCTGTATGCACAGAACCAACGGAGGCAAGTGTGTCCATTTTCAGTTGATGGTTTCACACGTCTTTAAACTTTCTAAGAGTTCACAGTACACAGAGACCGTCTAAAGGAAACTTATGTTCCTGTAATATCCGTACACCCGGAATACATATCCGTCGGTTGATTTCTGCTGAAACAACCGCACTCTCAGGACATGGATCCATTGGTTTCATGGGGGCTGAAATTCCTAGAAATGAATCCAACCTCAATGTGCACTTTACTGTCTGTCTCTTTTGCTCTTAGTACACTTTTGCAGAGCTGCTTGTCTTTCTTAAAGGCTTATGCCATTTCTTCTCGAAGTAGGGTTTTATATGGCATTCATTCATCCTGTTGGAAGACTTGCAAGTCTATATCACGGACTAGGAATCCATTTGACTCCAAATCGGCATTTGGGTTAGGTCACGATATGCTCTTATTAATCAACATTAACGAATATAAATGCACGCCTCTGACTTCCGAATACAAGTGTGCTGAGTACATGCAAGCAGCGATACTGGGTCGATGCGTACTGAATGATCCTTGACATCACCTTGAGTATTTCCTTTTGAATAATCATGGTTCCCTTGGTATATGTCAGCCAACCGTACCCTTTGGGTGCATGTTTGTTTGTTTGATTTTTGTTGGTCTGCTTCTCGTTTGTTTTGCAAACACGTCAGGCCATGCATCTCTCCGTTCGCTTCAAACAGAGAGTCATATAAGCTGATTCACTTAAGATAGTGCTTCCAATCCCCTATGATTTCCGGCTTCCCTCTCCCATCTTTATGGTATTGATGTCCTCCTTGCCTTCTTCGGGTTTCTTCTTTGCCACTCATGCTCTTCTTGCATTTCCAATAATGGTTTTCTTCTTTCCATTTCATCTTGCTGCTTTTCTATTCAGGGGAGAATTCACAACCTTTCTTGTAGGATAAGTTTCGAACTGCTGAATTCTTGTAAGATTTGCCGGTCTGTGGAATTCTCGAGCTCTGCCGTTATTAGAAATGGCGGTCATGTGGCCTAGGCTACCCTAGATGGCAGCATTTTGCCCTTCAGGGTATGGTCTATGTCCTGGCACTCCTCCCTGTCCTGCAATATTGCTGCCGATATATCAGCTGAAACCCCTCTGGAGGTTCTCTTGTGACTATGTTGCTTTCCTCCAGGCGCATTTTAAATCCCTGGGATGCTCATGAACTTCGTTGATTTGAATCATACAGCTGCTGGTAGGTCTATTGGGATTCCACCTCCTTTGGACGCTGTGTACTTCCTGAATTCGCATAGATGATTCTTTCTAGGCTTTCAGCAAGTTTCATTCTGATTTTTCTACAGATAACTTTTCAGACATTTTTTGTTTCTTTACCTCTTGCTTTTCCATCTGGGACTCTTACGAATCCTAGTCTTTCATGCCTTGTCTTACCCCAGGATTCAACATCAATGTTTTCAATGGTTTGCACTTGCTTTCCTATGTCTGCTTCTGACCGAGGGTTTACTGTTCCCCTGTCTTCACATTCATTCACGCATCCCTCTGCATTATTTGGTCTGCTTAGGACTGAATTTTAGCCCTGATATTATCCATTCCACTGAGTTATCTGATACAATTTATTTCGCCTTTAGGCTTTCTCTTCCCCTTTTCTGGTATTCTGCCTCTTATGATTCTGAGTCACTGTTGTTCTTCAGTGTTTCCCTCACCTCCGTTTTCAATTTTTTCTCTGGATTGCGTTTTGCAGTCTAGTTTTTTGAAAGCTTATCTTTGGGCCTTCAATCTATTTGGAACTGAAAATGGTATTTCCTGTTTCTTTTACTGCACTTCTTCACCTCTACTGGTCAGGTAATATCAGGTATCTAATGTAGACTTTTAGGGCTTTGTTAAGTGAAAAATTTGGAATCTTGGCTCTATGCAAATCCATGGGATTTCTGTGAGGACAGATTCTCCTAGACATTGATGCTATGTCCTGTTCCTGTGTTTGTTGTCTGGTATATCGCCAATTCCTGGTGTTGCCTTTATTGTGATGAACACCCCATACTATTTCGATTAGCATAACCGTAGTCTGATTACGCTTATCTCACAATTCTAAAAGTGCACAGGACACTTCCTCTGGTGGAAATGAAGCTTCTAAACGTTCTCAGCTCTGCATTCTGCTCCATGTCACTTTGGAGTGTTTCCAAAACTGCAAACTGAGAGTGCGCTTGTGCTTTGTAGTGCCACGGGAATGTCCCAATGAAACCAGTTCTTCCCAGAGCTTCTCTGCCTACAGAAACACCAGTGGAAGCATAACAATGGATGTCACACATCAGGGCCAGTGGAATGATCCCGCAGACTGACCTTGGTGTCCTCGGTTCCGTACCGTTCCGGTGCCATCCAAAATTTAGCATCTGCTTTTGGGAGATAATGCTGAAGGAAATGCTTCATCTTCTCACGCTGTGAACTTGGACCACTCTTCCTTGTCCTCTCATCCTTGTGGCTCGGGTGCATGAAGGCAACCACAGAGCTGTTGCGTATCCTGTGCCTCAAACCAAACCATAATCCCAGCCCAGGTTATGAATGTAGCAGATCCTAAGGCTTTTCATTCTGATTCCAAACCCAAGGCCACCTAGATCACTCAGACCAGATGCACGATATCTCTGATTCAGCCCCACACGTGCTCTATTGGCAAAAAGCCCAATTGGTCCCTGGTCCTGCAGATGCACTGGGTGTGGCCATGGGACATATCGATAATCTCAACCGCGCGTGCCGGTGTGGTGGCCTTCTCATTGGGGTGACAGGTCGGTTTGCTCTCTTGATAGGACCCACCACATCCCACAAAGCACTCCAGATCCCTGAGACTCAGCGTGTGCCATCATCCGTAGCCCTATCCCTCCCTGACCGCTGCCTCTGCTACGTCAAATTTGGCAGCTCGGATCTTGGTCTCAGAATCAACTGTGGGGATATTTTGCGCTGGTTTCTTTGAGTTCTGTCAGCCAAGCATCTGCTGTGCACTCTTCTAACACTCAGCGCATCACCTTCAATCCCATGTCTCCCGTCCGCTTGAGAGTGTGCGTCCAAGTTAAACAGAGTTTCACCTTTGCAGCTCCATCACCAGGGGTCAGACCCTGCACTGGTTTCCATTCCCTGCTTTGCCTTCTCCTGCTTCCAGGGGTTCTGAGGCCTTATGCTGTCTTTGGAAGTAACAAACCTCTCTTCGACAAGTGTCCTGTGCCAAGGGCTGGGTGAGTGGATGTTTCCATTGCTGTGTTCATGGGAGTGAGTGAGCGCAGTTTGCACTGCTTCTCTGCCAACTGGGCATCGATGAATCACCACTTTCCAGATGCACTTCCCAGATATGTGATTTTTGTTTAGCTCTTTGTTTCTATACAGCCGTGGTGGGAGGGATTTTCCGAAGATTCCAGTTTTGACATTGTGTTGATATCTCATTTGCAGCCTTTAGAAAGTTTAATAGATATGATTTCCATGTTTTGAGAGTTATACGAAAATGAAGTTAGTTTTTGAAACATCCTAAATCGACCTAGAAGACAGACTTGTCAATTTCGGTAACATTTTGTCAGTTCTAAGGAAAACATAGACAGATTGAATGCAAAATAGCAGTCCAAACTGTAAAAGGGGTCATGTCAACTCTTTACTGTTGAAGCCTCCGAAACCAACAGGAACCATGAAATAGCTATTGGAAACATGATATAACCCCCAACCTTGATTTCACTTGTGCATGTGGTGCCCTTTACTCCCAATGACACCTACTGGCCAATGTTGGCATTTCAAGGGGTAACATCCCTCTCTAGGAAAATACAAGAGGAAACAAACCAAATATATACATTTAGGTTTGAATTCAAAATCATCTAGAGGCATTATAGCTTTGAGAACCCTGCTGCAGCTATGCTAGTCTATTGAGAACCAGGTGTTTTTCTATCAGTGATGAGGACGCTTAAACATCCGATCATGTTGGGTAAAGCAATTTAACGCAACCGAGTCTGCACCCCCATGAGATAGTGCCCACGGGGGCTTGACTCAATGAAAGAATGTCCACATAAGCTGTGTCTTTAAAGTCATTGGCGACTTTTACAATTCCGTTCACTATCTGACTTATAATATTTACCTATACTGTCTTGAAAAACTGAGGCCAAATACATATACAAGTTCAGTCAAAGATTCCCCTCACTTAACACACTCCCTTCACCCCAGAGAAGACACAAACCCAGCATTTGCTGAATCTAGCGGAAGGCCATCGTTTCTTTGTGTGAGCTAAGTATTCAATTCCTATCTATTTCAGTAGAGACACTTTGACCTTTAAGGATTTCACTGTTGTTCACAGAGTGTGAAGCTGGAGGAACTCGGATTCGAGGAGGGGCTTGCACTTCTCGTACTGGCTTCATTTCAGCTCAGGTACTGATCATTGCAAATGGATGCCTGAGTGGAGGGGAGGGAAGAGCATGTGCTTGTTAGCTAGGCCCAAACCTGGGAAAAGGCTTACCTGGGCTTGGTGCACTTTGGTCTGAATGGCTTGGAAATGCCCCTTGGGACGTGTGGATTCTCACGACCTCTTCCACCAACATGAGCGTTTTGATCACTTCTGCCATCTCTTTTATTTTAGATGTCAGGGATCTTGGACCCGTTCTTGGAGCAGAGAAATGAGGAACTTCCTCAAGTCCACGTTGGCACTCCGTATGTTTCTGCCAGTATCAGCGAGGTTCAATAGGTCTCATGAATGTCTTTCGAGCCTGGTATCCTCTACAGCTGTCACCAGGCCAGTAATCTCCATTGTAGCAGAACATCTCTCATCAATGTGTTCGCATCTCTCCTCAATCCGTGCAGCCAGGTTTTCGGCCAGCTTCTCTTCGTATCTCCCATACAGTCGACTTCAAAAGGACTGGGCATGTCTGAAAGTACCTCAGAGTCTCACCAGTAAGCTGATGGCAGGCAGATCTTCCACTGTCTGCCCTTTCAGGTTCTGGAAACTGACCCGTGAACTCAGGTCTTTGGACAGCAGCAGTATCTCGAACTGACAGCTTTCCGGACCAAAGACCTAAGCTAAGCTCCACAGAGGGCGGCAGCCCCTCCATCACACTGATCCACCCACAGAACTCTGCCCGGTTACCTGGGATCCACCGGCCACAACAAGCCTCGCGGTACACACCAACATTCCACCTGGAATCCAACCGGTAACTGACATCCCCAATGGCTGCTGCATCTTGTCAATGTTGGGGGAGGGGCTGCATCCGACGAGAGGTTCCTAAGCTAAATGTGATTCTACCCACTAGCGTCCCATGGGCCTCTGTTCTTCCCTCTTTCCTTTTCTTCAGATCTGTATGCACTGTACCAACGGATGCAAGTGTGTCCATTTTCAGTTGATGGTTTCACACGTCTTTGAACTTTCTAATAGTTCACAGTACACAGAGACCCTCTAAAGGAAACTTATGTTCCTGTAATATCCGTACACCCGGAATACATATCCGTCGGTTGATTTCTGCTGAAACACCCGCACTCTCAGGACATGGATCCATTGGTTTCATGGGGGCTGAAATTCCTAGAAATGAAACCAACCTCAATGTGCACTTTACTGTCTGTCTCTTTTGCTCTTAGTACACTTTTGCAGAGCTGCTTGTCTTTCTTAAAGGCTTATGCCATTTCTTCTCGAAGTAGGGTTTTATATGGCATTCATTCATCCTGTTGGAAGACTTGCAAGTCTATATCACTGACTAGGAATCCATTTGACTCCAAATCGACATTTGGGTTAGGTCACGATATGCTCTTATTAATCAACATTAACGAATATAAATGCACGCCTCTGATTTCCGAATACAAGTGTGCTGAGTACATGCAAGCAGCGATACTGGGTCGATGCGTACTGAATCATTCTTGACATCACCTTGAGTATTTCCTTTGAAAAATCATGGTTCCCTTGGTATATGTCAGCCAACCGTACCCTTTGGGTGCATGTTTGTTTGTTTGATTTTTGTTGGTCTGCTTCTCGTTTGTTTTGCAAACACGTCAGGCCATGCATCTCTCCGTTCGCTTCAAACAGAGAGTCATATATGCTGATTCACTTAAGACAGTGCTACAAATCCCCTATGATTTCCTGCTTCCCTCTCCCATCTTTATGGTATTGATGTCCTCCTTGCCTTCTTCTGGTTTCTTCTTTGCCACTCATGCTCTTCTTGCATTTCCAATAATGGTTTTCTTCTTTCCATTTCATCTTGCTGCTTTAGTATTTAGGGGAGAATTCACAACCTTACTTGTAGGATAGGTTTCGAACTGCTGAATTCTTGTATGATTTGCCGGTCTGTGGAATTCTCTAGCGCTGCCGTTATTGAAAATGGCGGTCATGTGGTCTAGGCTACCCTAGATGGCAGCATTTTGCCCTTCAGGTTATGGTCTATGTCCTGGCACTCCTCCCTGTCCTGCAATATTGCTGCCGATATATCAGCTGAAACCCCTCTGGAGGTTCTCTTGTGACTATGTTGCCTTCCTCCAGGCGCATTTTAAATCCCTGGGATGCTCATGAACTTCGTTGATTTGAATCATACAGCTGCTGTTAGGTCTATTGTGATTCCACCTCCTTTGGACGCTGTGTGCTACCTGAATTCGCATAGATGATTCTTTCTTGGCTTTCAGCAAGTTTCAGTCTGATTTTTTTAACAGAAAATTTCAGACATTTTTTGTTTCTTTATCTCTAGCTTTTCCGTCTGGTACTCTTACGAATCCTATTCTTTCATGCCTTGTCTTACCCCAGGATTCAACAGCAATGTTTTCATTGGTTTTCTCTTGCTTTCTTATGTCTGCTTCTGACCGAGGGATTTCTGTTCCCCTGTCTTCACATTCATTCACACGTCTCTCTTCATTATCTAGTTTGCTTAGGACTGAATTTTAGCCCTGATATTATCTCTTTCATTGAGTTTTCTGTTATTATTTGGCTCGTCTTTAGGCTTTCTCTTCCCCTTTTTTGGTATTCTTCCTTTTGTGATTCTGTGACACTGTTGCTCTTCAGTGTTTCCCTCACCTCCGTTTTCAATACTTGCTCTGGATAGCGTTTTGCAGTCTAGTTTTTTGAAAGCTTATCTTTTGGGCCTTCAATCTCTTTGGAACTGAAAATGGTACTTCCTGTATATTTTGCTGTACTTCTTCACCTCTACTGGTCAGGTAATATCCGGTATCTAATGTAGAATTCTAGGGCTTTGTTAAGTGAAAACGTTGGAATCTTGGCTCTATGCAATTCCATGGGATTTCTGTGAGGACAATTTCTCCTAGACATTGATGCTATGTCCTGTTTCTGTGTTTGTTGTCCAGTATATCTCCAATTGCTTTTGTTGCCTTTGTTGTGATGAACACCCCATATTATTTCGATTAGCATAACCTCACTTTCATTACACTTATCTCACAATTCTGAAAGTCCACAGCACACTTCCTCTGTTGGAAATGAATCTTCTAAAAGTTCTCAGCTGTGCATTCTGCTCTTTGTCATTTTGGAGTGTGTCCAAAACTGCAATCTGAGAGTGCGCTTGTGCTTTGTAGTTCCACGGGAATGTCCCAATTAAACCAGTTCTTCCCAGAGCTTCTCTGCCTACAGAAACACCAGTGGAAACATTCCAATTGATGTTATACATCAGGGTCTTCTGGAATGATACCGCAGACCGACCTTAGTTTCCTCGTTGTTGTACCGTGCCGGTGCCAATCAAAATGTAGCATCTGCTTTTGGGAGATAATGCTGAAGTAAATGCTTCATCTTCTCATGCTTTGGCCTTTGACCACTCTTCCTTGTCTTCTCATCCTTTTGGCACGCCTGCACGAAAGCAACTACAGAGCTGTTGTGCATCCTGTGCCTCAAACCAAACCATAATCCCAGCCCAGGTTATGAATGTAGCAATTCTTCTCCCCAAACCAGTATATATATTCTTTTCCTGTACACATGGAACATTTTCTTAGAATGATTATCTACTCAGGCAAATTTGAAACCTCTACAAAGTTAAGAAGATAAAAATTATTTTAAGCAACTTTTCTGAGAATAATACCATGAAACTCGAATTCAGTCACTGAATAACTGTGAGAAAATATCAAAGCATGTACATTAAAAATTGTGATTCTTTACCAAGGGGGGGAGGTGATGAATTAAAGTTGAAATTAAAAAATATCTTGATCATTATGACAAAACACTTCACAAAGTATATTAAATACATTTAAAGGAGGCTTAAGAGGGAAGTTCAAAGTGACACGGCCCTCTTCAATGTAGAAAAGCAATTACAAATAAATAATCTTACGTTCTATGTAAACTAATCATGTAAAGTTTAGTAAAATAGTCAAAAGTCAGCAGAAAGTGGGAAATAAGGAAGATCAAGGAAGAAAGATTTGAAATATGATTGAAAATTAGAACAAAATCAATGAAACTCTCTTTTGAAATAGCAAACAATATTGACAAACTCTGGACAGACTCACCAACAAGAAAAGAGAGAGAACACAATTAACATAAGAATTGAAATTTGAGAAACTGAAACGTGTACAACAAATTTGCATAATATCATAAGTGAATACCATGAGCAAATGTATGAAAACAAACTGGATAACCAGGAAATAATGGAGAAGTTTTTGGAAATATTCAGCCCACCTATATTGCATCAAGAAATAATTAACCATTTGAACAGACCAATAACCAGAAATCGAATAGAATTATCAATAAAATAAGAAATCTCTGCATACAAATTCAGACCCAAATAGCTTCACTTCGGAATTTGACCAAACATACAAAGAATAATACATATCAGTCCTCCTCAAACTCTTCGCAAAGATTGATATAGAGAGAGTACTCCCAAACTCACACTGTAAGGCCAACTTCAATCTGATACCGAAACCAGACAAAGACACTACCCCAAGAGAAATCTATAGACAAATATCATTGATATACATAAATGTAAATATCCTTAAGAAATTATTACAAACAGAATCCAACAGCATGAAAAAAAGATTTTACACCATAGTCATGTTAGGTTGATCCCAGGAACAAAAGGATGGTTTATCATACGTAAATCAATCAATAAATTGTGATACACCGTATCAACAACAGTGAGGAGAAAAAACCACATGATCATCTCAGTAGATGCAGAGAAAGCATTTGATTAAATTTAACACCTATTTGCAATAAAAGTTCTTATCACAGTGGGAATAGAGGAACCATATCTCAACATAATAAAAGCTAATTATGACAAATATATAGCCAGCAAAATATTCAATTGTGAAAAACTGAAATCTTCCCAGAAAATCCTTAGACAAGACAAAGTTGCCCATTCTCACAATTTCAATTCAATATTGTCTTGGAATTCCTAGTCACAACGATCAGGCAAGAAAAAGAAATTAAATGTTCAGACTGGAAAAAAAGAGGTAAATTTTCACAATATGCACACATGACACTATATATAGAAAAATATAAAAACTTCACAAAAATTTACTTAGGCTAAAAAAGGAACTGGGTAATGTACCCAGATTAAGGTACAAATACCAATTGCATTTCTTTACACTATCATTGAATCAACAGGAAAACAAACTGTAGAAACAACCGCTTTAATAACTGCAATGAAAATAATAAAATGCTTAAGAATAAATATGACCAGAGAGGTGAATGAATTATACATGGAGAACTAGAAAACATTGATTGAGGAAATGAAAAAACATTTGAAGAATTGAAAAGATACTCAATGGTCTTGTAATGGAATAAACAGTATGGTTAAAATGGTCACAATGCCCAAGGCAATCCACAGACTTAATGTGATTTCCTATCAAATTATGCAAAATATTTCTTTTAAGGACTGAAACAAATGATGCTAAGATTTACATAGAGTCATAAATGATCCATAATTTCCAAAGCAATATTAAAGAAAAAGAAAGAGGCTGGAAGAATAAACCACCAGGTCTCCATAGAGTATTGCAGAGTTACAAAAATCAAAATGACATGATATTGGTACAGAAATAGGCATATGGACCAATGGAACAGAATAGAGGGCCTCGGAATAAATCTACAGGCCTATGTTCAATTAATCTTTGACAGAGTAGAAAGGAAAATGACAAAGAAAGACGATCCCTTCACCAACTGGCGTTGGGAAAACTGGATAGCAGCATGCAGAGCAATGGAGTTAGAACACTCCACAACTCCATACACAAGAATAAACTCAAAATGCCTTGAAGACTTAAATGAAAGGCAAGACACAGTTAATCTCCTAGAAGAAAACGTAGGCAAAACACTCTGAGATATATCTCAGCAATGATCTACTAGAAGAACCTACCTATGTAATGGATGTAAGAGCAAAATTAATAAATGGGACCTAATTAAACTTATAAGCTTTTGCACAGCAAAGGGAACCATAAACAATGCAAAATGACAAACAACAGGATTAAAGAAAATATTTAGAAGTGATGCAACTGACAAAGTCTTAATTTCTAAAATATGAAGACTTCATACATCCTAATATTAATAAAAAAAAAAACAAGAAACCCAATCTGAAAATGGGCAGAAGCCCTAAACAAGCCATTCTCCAATAGAGACACACAAATGCCACATACAAATATGAAAAAGAAAATTGCCCACTATCATTATCAGAGAAGGGTTATTCAAAACTATAATGAAGTATCACCTCACAATAGTCACAATGACCATCATTCAAAAGTCCACAAACATTAAATGCTGAGGTAGCTGTGGAGAAAGTGAACCCTCCTACACTTTTGGAAGGAATGTAGTTTGGTTCAGTCATTGTGGAAACCAGGATGGGGATTCTTCAAAAGAATGAAAATAGACTTAATATATGATCCAGCAATTCCACTTCTGGGTATATATCAAAGGGAACCCTAATTCAAAAAGATACCTGCACCACAATGTTCTTCGCAGTGCTATAAACAACAGCCACGGCATGGAAACAACATAATTCCCAAAAACAGATGACAGTATTCAGAAATTATGTCGTATTTATACAATGGAATAATATTCTGCAATGAAAAATGATAAAACAATGACATTTGCAGCAAAATGGATGTTCCCAAAAAGTGTCATTCTAATTGAAGTTAGATAGAAAGAGAAAGAAAAATAATACAAGACATGACATATGTGGAACCTTAGAAAATATTTGGATGAGAACACTATGATTTCATCTACAAAACTGAAACACACTCGCAGATCTACTAAACAATTTTATGATTACTGTGGAAAGGGGCTGTGAGAGAATATATTTGGGAGCTGTAAATTTATAAATGTTATCCACTATATATAAAAATAGATTTTTTCAAAATTTCTCTTGTAAGACACAGGGCAATAAGTTAAATATCGTGAGGTAACGTTTAATAGGCACTCAATAATATGCGTGTATGGGACACTGTGTTATACACCACAGATTGACACATTGTAAATGGCAGCAATTCAATGATAAATAAATGAAAAAATATGTAAATAAATAAATAAATAAATAATAACTAAATAAAAAATATATAATAATAAATGAAATACAAAGATACACAATACTTAACTTTACAACTCAAGAATCTAGAAAACAACAGAAAAAATAAAGAAGAAAATTGAATGAATGGGAGTAAGGCAAATAACAACAGAAACAACTGAAAAGATGAAAAAGAAAATACCTAAGTCTGATTCTTTTCAACATAAACTGGACAAATTTTAAGTTGGCTAAGAAAATAAAGACTCAAATAAAATTAGAAATTAAAGAGAAGATATTACCACTGATGTTGTAGAAATGCAAAGCATCATAAGAAATTACCACTAGTCAACGATTTGAGTGACTTAGAACAAAAGACAAATTCCCAGAAACATATGTCTTCCAATCCTGAATCAAGAAGAAATTAGAAAGTAAAATAGAGCAAAAGTGTGTTTGAGTAAATCAATAATCCAAACTTCCCAAACCAGAAAAAATTTACAAGACTAATTTACTGGTGAATTCTGTCATATATTTGAAATCAAATTTTCACCAATTCTTCCCCAAATCTTCCCAGAATTTGAAGGGTGTGAAAGATTCCAAACATGTTTTATGATGTGAGATTTTTTGCACTAAAATGCTACAAAGGACATTAGATGTAATATATGCAATATTATCCCTGATGAACATATGTGCCAAAATTCTCAATGAAAAACAAGCAAAATGAATTCAACAACACATTTAATGTATCATACACATACATAGGTAAAGGGATTTATCCCTTGGTTTAACAATACTTCAAAATATTCAAATCAATAAACGTGACATGCCACACTAATAGAATGAGAAATAAAACTCACAATCGTCTCAAAAGATGCAGAAAGAGTATTGTATACAATGCAACATCCTTTTATGATACTCCTAACAAATTAAATTAACCCTGTCACTGGCACGATATCATTCACACACAAACACTGTGTGGAGAGAAGCGAAGCATTTCTCTGTTTATTGATTCTTAGAAGAAGGGTGTATATAGGACTTGCACAATGACTCACATATCATCTAAGTTATAACAATGATAATAATCTTAAGCTATTTATGTCCCCATGCTCCAGCAGTAAGCGCAGGTTGGTAAATGATCAAGGATTGTTTTAAAGTTCATCATGGAACTTCATTAAGTAGGCCACCTCTTATCCAGCCGACTTTGCCTGTCTTAGGTTGTCCTCCTCTGAGGATCTTGCCCAGCATTGGCTATCCAGTAACCATACTGGATATATCCAGCCTTGATATGTGAATTCCTCACAGCTTGTTTATCAGTTCAGCCCATGGGCTTATTCTCTAGAGCCTTCAGACAGGGGCCTACAAATTCGACATCCCTTGACAGAAAAATGGCTGATGAAAATTTGATGTATATATGCAATGGAATCAATATTTTGCATTCCTATCAACAGTGTGCACGGTGTTCCTTTTTCTCCACAATCTCACCAACATATATATATTTTCTTTTTGTTGAGAGCTTTCTGACAATTGTGAGGTCTTGTCTCATTTTTGGTTTATGACTTTCCTAATAATCTATAACTCTGAACATATTTTCATGTGTCATTTAGCCAACTGTATGTTTTCTACAGCTAATTGATTCAGATCTATCTATTCAGTTCCTTATGGACATTTTTTTTTATTTGGATTCTTAGGTCTGTTTGTTTTTGTTTGGGGTAAGAGTTTGCCATATATTTTGGATATTAACACTTGATTGGAAAATATCACTTGAAAATATATTCTCCCATTGTGTTGGTTGACTTTTCATTTTATTGATCATTTCTTCTGCAGTGTAAATCTGTTTAAAGTGATACAATCATATTTTGTAATTTTTGCTTCTACTTCCCTTGCCAGAGGAGACATATGTAGAATCAAATTAAGTCCAATGTCAGAGTGTGCTTCGTAAGTTTTACCCTAGGATTCTTTGTTTTCTTGTTTATATTTTATATGTCCAGGAGTGGGACTGCTGGGTCATAAGATAGGTCAATTTTTATTATTTAAAGAAACTTCCATACTGTTTCCAAAGTGGTTGCACAAATTTTCATTCCCACCAGCAGCGTTGGAGAGTACCTTTTTCTCCACAAACTCCCCAGTCTTTATTATTTGTAGATATTTGAATGACAGCCCTTCACACTAGTGTGACGTATAACATTATTTTATTTTTTCTTGCCTTTGTATAATGATTAGCAATGTGTGCACATTTTTATGTTCCTGTTTTTCATCTGTGTGTCTTTTTTAGAGAATTGTCTTCTGCTCATTTTCTGGCTGAGATGTTTGTAGATTTTTGAAATGGAGTTGAATGAACGATTTGAGTATTTTAGAAATTAGCCAATATTTGATTGCATTGTTTCCTAATGTTTTCTCCCATTTGGAACTTCAACTTTCATTCTATTTATTTTGCTGTGTAGAAGCTTTTAAGTTTAATTAGGACCTATTTGTTTAGTTTGCCTTTATTGTTTTCAGCTTGGGATTGTGACATGAGAAAATTTTGCTACAATTTTTGTCTTGTTTTGCCTATGTTAGTTTCCAGGAGTTTTATTCTGTCATGTATTAGATTCAGATATTTAAAACATTTTGAGTTTATCTTTATACAGTGTGAGGGAGTGTTCTAATTTCATTGATTTACAAGTAGCTGTCTAGCTTTCTCAACATCACTTGCTGAAGACTGTCTTTAAGGCTTTGTTTATTTTTGTTTCCTTTGTCATAGTTTAGTTGACCATAGGTGTGATGTTATATTTCTGCCTCTGTGTTCTGTTCCATTGATATAGATGTTTGTTTGTTATCCAGTATTGTGCTGTTTTGATTACTGTATTTTTGTAATATAGTCAGAGATCTGGGAGGGTTATGGGTTATGCCTCTAAATTTGTTCTTTTTCCTCATTCTTTCTTTTGCAGTTCTGGTTCTTTTGCAGTTCCATACAAATCATAGGACTGCTTTTACTTCTGTGGAAAATATCATAAAGTTCGATCTGAATCACATTATATCTGTAGACATATTGTAGTATGTATATGTTAACATTATTATTTCCTCTAATCTAAGACTTTGAGATTTCTTTCCATTTCTTTGCATCATCTTCAAATTTTTTATCAGTGCCCTATAGATTTTATTATCTTGGATTTTCCATAGAGTTTTCATTTTATGATCTGATTTCATATGGATTTTTTAAAATTGGAATATTTCATTGTTAGTGTAAAGAAATGTGACAATTTTTGTATATTAATCATGAATCATGCTACTTTGCTAAATCTCTTTATTAGATTTAGTTGTTTTGGTTTGGAAAATCTTTAGGGATCTCTTTATATATTATCATGTCATCTAAAATAATAACAGTTTTACTTCATTCATTTCAACTTGAATAAATTTTTTCTTGTCCGACTGCTGTTGCTAGGACTTCCCATACTGTGTTTAGTAGAACTGGTGAGATTGGGCATCCTTGTCTTATTCCTCAATTTGGCTTTCAGTTTTTCATTCTTGCATATTATGTTGTCTGTGGGATTGTAGTTAATGACTATAGTTATGTTGAGATATATTTCCTGAATCCTACTCATGTAAGAGGTTTCTGTTGTTGTTTCTGTTGTTGCTGTTTTTGTTGTTGTTGCTGTTGTTACTGTTTTAATGAACAAATGTTGAATTTTGTGAAATACTTTTTATGGATTTATTGGGATGGCCACATCATTTTCTCTTTTCCTTTTTTTAATGTGGTGTATCAAACAGATTGATTTGTGTATGTTGAAAATCTCTTGTGACCCTGCAATGAATCCAAGTTGACCATGGTGTATGATTCATTTTAGGTATTGCTGAATATAGTTTGCTAATAATATTTTGTAGAATTTTTGCTTCTAAATCTATCAAATTTACTGGCTTGAAGTTCCCTTTGCCTCTACTTTGTTTGCTGACTTTGCTATCAGGGTGATGAAAGTTTCGTAGAATTTTGTAGTTTCCCACATCTTCATTATTTTTGAATAGTTTGAAGAGTATAAGTTCTGCTTTGTATTTTTGTACAGTTCTCCATGGGAGTTGTTTAAATCTGCACTTCTATTTAAAGATTTTTTAAAATGCAGATTCTATCTTTCTTCTAGTAAATAGTTTGTTCAAATTACTTGTTTCTCCTTATCTTTGTCTCTTTCTAGACACTTGTCTATTTCTTCTAAGTTGTCCAGTTTATTGGCATGTAAGTGTTGACAAATGATCCCTTTTTTGTATATCTGTGGGAATAGTTGTTATTTCTTTTCTTTTATATCTTCCTTTATTTCTTTGGATCATCTCTCTTTTCTTCATGATGCACCTGGCTAGAGGTTTTTTGATTTTGCTTATCTTAAAAAAAATTAAAAAATCTTTGATTTTACTGCTCTTATGCATAGTTTTATTTTTCTCTCTATTTTACATTTACACCTGTAATATTTAGGATCATGTTTTTTCTGTTTTTAAGTTTTTTTATTGATTTACAGTCATTTTACAAAGTTGTCTCCAATTCCAGCATACAGCACAATTTTGCAGTTGCAATGAACATATATACATTTGTTGTCCCATTTTTTCCTCTGTGGGTGGCCGTAAGATCTTTTATATATTTCCCTGTGCTATATAATTCAATCCTGTTTATCTATTCTACAATATAGAACTCCCAGCCTATCTATTCCCACCCCCCACCAACTTGGCCACCAAAACTTTGTATTCTATGTCTGTGAGTCTATTTCTGTTTTGTATTTGAGTTTTCTTGTTTTGTTTTGTTTTGGATTCAATATATGAGCAATCTCATATGGTATTTTTCTTTCTCTTTCTGGCTTACTTCACTTAGACTTATTTTCTCCAGGAGCATCCATGTTGCTGAAAATGGCGTTATGTTGTTGGTTTATATGGCTGACCAGTACTCCATTGTAAAAATATATGACCTCTTCTTTATCCAGTTAACTTTTGATGGCCATTTAGGCTGTTTCCATGTCTTGGCTATTATAAATAGTGCTGGCTATGAATATTGGGGTGCAGGTGTCATCCTAAAGTAGGGTTCCTTCATGATTTATGGTCAGGAGCGGGATTCCTCGGTCATATGGTAAGTCTATTCCAAGGCTTATTGAGGAATCTCCATCCTGTTTTCCACAGTGGCTGCACCAAACTGCATTGCCCCCAGCAGTGAAGGACGGTTCCCTTTTCTCCACAGCCTCTCCAGCATTTGTCATTTGTGGATTTTTGAATGATGGCCTTTCTGTCTGGTGTGAGTTGATACCTCATTGCAGTTTTGATTTGCATTTCTCTGATAATCAGTGATATTGAGCACTTTCTGATGTGCCTTTTGATCGTTTGTATATCTTCCTTGGAGAATTGCTTGTTTAGGTCTTCTGCCCATTTTTGCATTGTGTAGCTTATTTTTTCTTATTCACTTGGATGAGCTGCTTATATACTCTGGAGATCAAGCCTTAATTGGTTTCATATTCAAATTTTTTCCCATTCCGTAGGTTGTCTTTTTGTTTTACTTCCAGTTTCTTTACTGTGCAGAAGCTTGTAAGTTTCATTAGGTCTCATTTGTTTATTCTTGCTTTTATTTTTTCTATGAGAAAATTTACGAGATATATGTCAGATACTGTTTTGCCTTTATTTCCCTCTAGGAGGTTTATTGTATCTTCTCTTATGTATAAGTCTTTGATCCATTCTGAATTTATTTTTGTGTATGGTGTTCTAGCTTCATTGGGAGTGTTCTAGCTTCTTTGATTTACATGCTGCTGTCGAGTTTTCCCAACACCAGTTCCTGAAGGGCCTGTCTCTATTCCATTGTATTTCCTTGCCTCCTTTGTTGAAGATTAATTGACCAAAAGTTTGTGGGTTCATTTCTGGGCTCTCTATTCTGTTCCATTGGAATATATGTCTGTTTTCCTACCAATACAGTGCTGTCATGTTGACTTTAGCTCTACAGTATTATCTGAATCTTTAGTGTAAAAAATGCCCCTGATTTTTAATCTTAATCTTAATCTTGTAACCTGCGGCATAGCTGAATTTTTTGATCAGCTGTGGGAGTGTTAGTCTGGATCTTGTAGGGTTTTCTATATATAATAACATTATCTGCATATCGTGAGACTTTTACCTCTTCCTTTCCAATTTGCATTGCTTTTACTTTTTTCTCTTGTTTGATTACTGTGGCTAGGACTTCCAAGACTATGTTGAGTAGGAGTGGTGATAGTGTGCATCCTTGCCTTGTCCCAGATTTTAGTGGGAAGGTTTTAACTTTCTCACCATTGAGTACTATGCTGGCTGTAGGTTTGTAATCTATAGCATTCATGATGCTGAGATATGTTGCCTCTATTCCCACTTTGGTGAGACTATTTATTGTAAGTGTGTGTTATTTTATCAAATGCTTTTCCTGCATCTATTGAGATGATCATGGTGTTTTGTTCCTTTCTCTTGTTGATGTGCTGTATTACATTGATTGATTTGCATATGTTGAACTACCTCTTTGTCCCTTGCATGATCCCCAATTGGTCATGATGTATAATCTTTCTTCTGTGTTGTTGGATTCTATTTGCTAATATTTAGCTGAGAATTTTGGCATCTGTGTTCATCAGTGATATTGGCTTATATTTCTCTTGTTTGGTAGTGTCTTTTCCTGGTTGTGCTATCAGGGTGATTGTGGATCCATAGAATGACTTTGGGAGTATTCTTCCCTTTTCAATCTTCTGGAAGAGTTTGAGAAGGACTGGTATGAGATCTTCTCTGCATGTTTGGTAGAAATCCACAGTGAAGCCATCCGGTCCTAGACTGTTATTTGTAGGGAGGTTTTATATTGCTATTTTGATTTCATTTCTAGTGCTCTGCTTGTTCAAGGGGTCAGTTTCTTCTTGATTCAGTCTTGGTGGACAGTATGTTTCCAGAAACTTGTCCATCTACTCTAGGTTATCCAGTTTGTTTCCACATACATTTCATAATATTCTCATATGATATTCTGTATTTCTATTTTATTAGTTGTAATTTCTCAATTCTCCTACGTTATTTTGCTAATTTGTGCTGTCTCTGTATTCTTCTTTTTGAGTTTGGCCAGAGGTTTGTCAATTTTACTTGCTTTTTTGAAAAACCAGCCTTTGGATTGGTTGAATTTTTCCTATGGTCTTTTTAAACTCTATTTTATCCATTTCCTCCCCAATATTTATGATTTCCTTCCTTCTGATGCCTTTTGGGGTTTTTTGTTCTTCTTTTTCTAGTTCATTCTCCTGAGGGGTTAAATTGTTTATTTGTGATTTGTCTTCTTATTTGAGAAAGGCCTGAATCACTATAAACTCCCCTCTCAATACTGTTTTTGCTGTGTCCCATAAGTTTAGTGTGGTTTTTCTTTAATATTCTTTTGTCTCAAAGTACTTTTTCATTGCAGCTTTGATTTCTTCTTTGACCCATTTGTTTTTTATAACATTTTGTTTAATCCCCATGTTCTCATTTTGTTCTCCTTTGTTTCTCTGTTGTTGATTTCTAGCTTCATGTCATTGTGGTGAGTAAATATGCTTGAGGTAATTTCTGTCTTCTTAAAATTGCTGAGGTTTCTTTTGTGCCCAAGTATATCATGAATCCTGTAAAATGTCCCTTGTGCACTTGAAAGGAATGTATATACTATTTTGTGGGGGGTGCAATGCTGTGAATATATCCACCAAGTGTAATATTTCTATTGTATTATTTAAATTCTCTATTGCCTAATTTATTTTCTGTATCGATGTTAAGTCCAGTGATGTAAATGCAGTGTTGAAATCTCCAACAATTATTAGTTTCCCATCACTATCCCCATTTATATCTGTTAGTAATTATTTTATGTACTTTGGTAGCCCTCTATTTGGTGCATATGTATTAATGAGTGTGCTATCCTCATCTTGTATCACTCCTTCAATCATTATAAAATGTCCTTATCATTCTTTATGGCCTTTGCTTTAAAGACTGTTTTCTCTGAAGTCAGTACTGCAACACCTGCTTTTTTGGCTTTTCCATTTGTATGGAATACCCATTTCCATCCTGTCACTCTCAATCTATATGTTTCCTTCTCCCTGAAGTGGGTCTCTTGTATTCAGCATATTGAAGATTCTTGCCTTATTATCCAGCCTATCACTCAATGACTTTGACAGGAGCATTTATTCCATTAACATTTAAAATAATCGATGATATGTTTGTGTTTATTGCCATTTTGACCTTTTCTTTGCTGCTGATTTTATACTTCCGCTTTGGTCGTTTCATCTTCCTGTTTTGGTTTGGTCATTTTCCTTTGTATTATCATGAAATTTATTTAGTTTTAGTGACTCCAGGAATAAATTTTTGCCTTGTTTTTACCCTTTTATATAAGTCTATTAGACCACTATTATAACTGATTTTATTAAACTGATAACAATATGATCTCAAAACCATCCTACTGAGAACAAAATATTTTAAAAGGAAAGAACAAAAAAATTTTTCTCTATTTTCCTGCCTCCCTATCTCACTCTCAATGATTTGTATGTGTTGTTTAAAATTTTGTGTTTATTTTACTTGTAGTTCATGAGTTGTCACTTTTCCAGCTATGAGTTTCACATATTTGTAGCATCCTGCTGCTTTTCTTTTTAGAGTAGATCTTTCAATATTCCTTTAAGCATGGGTCTAGTGTTGCTAGACTCTTGTAGATATTTTTGTCTGTGAAATTCTTTATGTCTCCTTCTACCATAAAGGATAGCCTAGCTGGTTAAAGTATCCTAATTTATATCATTTTTTCATTCAGGACTTTGAATATATCTTTCCACTCCCTTCTGGCCTTTAGTATTTGTGTTGTGAAATCAGCTGTGAACCTTATTGTAATTCCCTTGTAACTCACTCTTTGCTAATCTCTTGCTGCCTTTAGGATCTTTTTTTTATCCTTGACTCTGGCCATCTTAATTATATGTCTAGGTGTGGGTTTATTTGAGTTCTTCCTGTTTGGGACACTCTAAGCTTCCTGTACTTGGATATCTGATTCCTTCTTTAAGTTTGGGAAGTTCTCAGTTATGATTTCTACAAAAACCTTTGCAATCGCCTTTGATCATTCCTCCCCTTCTGGGAATTCTATCCTGCAAAGTTTGGCATGCTTTCTGTTATCTCATATGTCTCTTATGCTTTTTCTTTTGTCTCTCATTGTTTCTCTTGTAACTCTTCTGATTGGGTGCTTTCCATTGTCCTGTCTTTTAGGTCACTAATTCGTTCCTCTGCGTTAGGTAGCCAGCTTTGTGACACCTTTAGATCATTTCTCATCTCAGTCAACGGTTTTACCTATTCTACTAGGATCTTCTTTACAGCTTCCATTTCATTTTTAATATATTTTATATCTCTAAACACTATCTTTTATTTCCTTCAGTAATTTGATCAATCCTCTTTTGAAATCTTGACCTAGTAGGCTATCAATATCTATTTCTCTGATCGTTCTTTCAGGGGATTTCTCATGTTCCTTTTATTGGGTATTGTTTCTCTGCTTCTTCTTTTTGTTCCTACCTCTCTGGGACTGTGATTTATGGAGTATCAGTTACCTACTGTGGTACTAAATGAGTTTATCTACCTAATGCCTAATTATTAATACAACTAAAAAAGAGAAAAAAGAGTGAGGGAGACAAAGAATTTTAAAGAAGGGGAACTAAATGTTTGAAGACATTGTATAATGCATAATAGAGCAAGTTGAAGCAGAGTTTAGAAAAATAATAATAAAAATGTTTTTAAAAATTTAAATGGGATTTAAATGGGGGTATATATAATTGCCTAAGAAGTAAAAATTAAGAGAATAATAGAAAATGGAAAAGGTAAAATCAGATTAAAACTAGGGGGTGGTCAGTGTCCTCCTGGAGACTGTGTAATTTTAAAGTGAAGTCTTTCTGTATTCATCCTGTTTTGGAAGCTCAGCTTGCTTTTTCCAGAGGCCCTCCATTGGAGCCCTTATCTGTGCTGCTCCCAGGGCCTGTTGGCAAGCAGATCACTCCTTCTACCAACACTTGTTCCAGTGAAGCTCTCTTTACTAAGTACTGGCTTGTCACTGACCTGACTAATGCCTCAGTCAGATGTTTCAGAATGACAAGGCAGGATTAGGCATCAGACCATCTCCCAGCCACATGGTCAAGGGCTGCGTTCCATTCCAAAACGTGGGGCGACCAGCACCCTGAGTGTGCCGGTCTCTCTACTGCACTGTGCCCTGTCACTGGTCTGGGCCAAAACCCATCTCCTTGTTTGTCTTGGTGGAGCAAGTTCTCTGAGGAAATAGGATGGGATGATCTTATCTGCCTCAGGTGGTAGACAAGTCCCCATCTGGCACTTGAGTCTAAGTCCTTAGGAGTGAATGCAGGTTTTGCTCTCACTGCTGCCTGGGTGCAAAACACCAGAGGGCATGGTGGCTGTGTCTAAGCCCAAGCTCTCTTGTCCTAGAAACTTTTGTGGATTTTCATAGATGGGGAATACACCTTTCCCCTCCCAGGGCACGTCTGCTCTGTTGCTAAACGGAGGGCCCAAGATGTTCTTCCCTGTGCACCCACAGGAATGACACACAGTCCCCTCCATTCCCCCAGGGTGCCCCAGTACAGCCATTCCCATTTTCCACCCAGCTCGGGCAGCATGACCCTGCCACCAGCTGCCTGGATTCATATTGGGGTTGGTGTCACAAGGATTCTCTGTGCCTGTTTAACTTAGTACTGTCAGTCAACTTATACTCTGTAGAGGTCTAATCCTTGGAGGCTCCCCCTCCATCCTGCCAACCTATCAGTTGGAGAGGGGAGACCCAGTGAATGAGTGCCAGTCCTTCTTTGCTGCTCCCTCATGGTGGGATTTGTCCCAATCTCTTTTGCTTTTTCTTCTTTCTTTCTTCATTTTCTCTTACCAGATTTTTTGCATCTTTATCTTTTGAAGAGGACAATGTTGTATCAGAGTCTTGCAGGTTCTCTGGTTAGCTGAGTGGGTCTCTGGATATGAGTCTTGGTGCATTTGTGGGAAAGGGTGAGCTACGAGGATCCTTCGGCTCCACCATCTTGCATTCCCCCACAAAAAGTCTCACTTTATGGTGGAAGATAAAAACAACCAGTAAAAAGATGGAAAAGATATTCCATGGAAATGACAAGTAATTGCAGATTGCAATGCTCAACTCATACAAAATACGTTTTAAAATAAGGGCCACAATGAAAGATATATATGAGATTATATAAATAAGAAGAGATCAATATAAAAATAGAGCTTTACACTCATTGAATTATATATGGACCCAACAATGTAGATCTTAAGTATAAAAAGAAATATTAGTAGACATGAAGGAATTAATTCATTATAAAATAATAATAGTAGATGAATTTAACACCTCACTAGTCTGATGGCCATATCATCCAGAAAGAATATCTGTAAGGAAACAGAGGTCTTAATGGCAAATTATATAATTTGAACCTGAGATATTGTACACTGCATCAGTAAAGGGGAACACATAAATTTCTCAAGTGTGCACAGGATGTTATCTTAGGAATTAACCACATATTATGTCACAAAATGAGCAAGAAATATAAGTATACAAAATAATTAGAAAGATATTCTGTGCTTATGGATTGTATACAATGTGAGGAGCTATTCTAATCTATCTTTTACATGTTCAATCACCCCAGCACTACTTATTGAGGAGAATGTTTTTTCTTTTATACACTTTCTTTATGCACTTGCTTCGTTTTTAATGGGTTAATCGATTAGACGTGTGAGGGTTTATATCTGGTTGCTCTACTCTCTTCTATTGATTGGCGTCTGTTTTTGAGCCAGTATCATGTTGTTTAAATTACTAAAGTTTGTAGGGCTGTTTGACATAATAGAAATTTACACCATTAGATTTAATACACTTTTTTCAAGATCATTTTCGCAACTCATGATCTTTGTGAATACATATAAATTTTGAAATTATCTGTTCTATTAAATGGAAAATCTCATGGGTGTTTTGACATGAATCACACGAAATGTAGATTGCTTTGTGTAGTATGGTTGTTTCAACCACATTGTTTCACATCATTAACATAAGAGATCTTTTCATTTCTTTGGATCAGTTTTAATTTCCTTCATCGATGTTTTCTATTTTTTAATGTAAAAGTTTTCTCCTTATTTGTTAACTTCATTTCTAGGTATTCTTTACATATATATATATATAATATATATTTTATTTTAAACACGTTTCCTACACAAATACAAGTGGCAGAAGGCAGTGGCAAGACATATTCAAAGTCGAGAATGAAAGAAAGCTGTAATCTAAGACAATTTATCAAGCAAGGCTATCCTTTAGAATAGAAGGAGAGATAAATAACTTCCACAAAAGCAAATACTAAAAGAATTTTGCAGCAGAAAAAGAAATAATGAAAGGTTTACCCTAAAAAAAAAAAGAAGCAGGATACTACAGAAGGGAGAAAGGCATAATTAGAAAGGCAATAGCTGCAAAGACTTACAACAGATTAAACATGATGTTATAAAACAGGACATGAAAATTTTTAAGGTTCAGAAAGTGAAACAGGACAATACAGAGTATTTTCTTCTTGTTTCTGTTCTCTGTAGAATGGGATAGAGTTTGTATTCCTATCAGTTAAAATAAACAAATATAGTAACAGGTCAATATACATGCAAAACATGGTAACCATAAGTCAACAGCTTACAATGAAGTCACAAAGCCAAAAGAAACCAAGATAATAAAAGAAAACTTATCAAGCCACAAAAAGAAAATGAACAAAAATGAAATACCAAATCAACTGGAAAAAGAAGTTCAAAATGGAAATAAACACCAGTCTCTGAAAAATTGTTACAAATGTTAATACACTAAGTGGTTCGATCAAAAGATATATATTGTCAGGTGGGATAATATAACAAGACCCTACATTATGAAGCATACAAGAGACCCAATTTAGAAAGAGGAACACACATCAATTGAAATTCAGAAGATGGAAAAATATATTCCATGCAAATGGACATGACAAGAAAGCAGGACTAGCAGTACTGACTTAACACAAAATAGACTTTAAACCAAAGGCCATAGAGAAAGATAAACAGGGACATGATATAATGATTAAAGAAGCAATACAAAATGAAGGTATTATACTCATTAAGATATATGCACTCAATATAGGAGCACCTTAATACATAAAGCAAATACTAATAGATAAAAATGGAGAAATCGATGGGAACACACTCACAGAAGTAGACTATGACTCCGCATTACCATTATTAGACTGGGCTTTCAGAAAGAAAGTTAACAAGGGAACAAAGATACTAAATTTTACGAAAAAATAATTGATGTTGGTTGATATTTTCAAAACAGTACTTCTCACCAAAACAGAATATAAATTCTTTTCTAGTGCACATTTAACATTTTCTAGGAAAGATTATGTACTCAGCCACAGAAGAAGCCTCAACAATTTTAAGAAGATAAAAATAATTTCAAGCATCTTTTCTGAGTATAATACCATGAAACTAGAAATCAATCACAGAAAAACAGGGAGAAAAAATGACAGTGTGTAGATTAAACAACATGGTACTAAAATAAGGGGGGAAGGTGAAGAAGTAAAAGAAGAAATTAAAAAAATCTTGAGAAATATGACAAAACACTACTTAAAGTCTATGGAATACAGTTAAAGCAGGCTTAAGAGGGAAGTTCAGAGTGACAAGTCCCTCCTCAAAGTAGAAGAGAAATTTTAAATAAATAATCTAACGTTCTATGTAAACTAATCATGAAAAGAAGAGCAAACAAAACCAAAAGTCAGCAGAAAGAGGGAAATAAGAAAGATCAAGGGAGAAAGAATTGAAATACAAATAAAAAATAGAAAAATCATTCAAACTCTTTTTTGAAATTGTAAACAAAATTGACAAAACTCTGGACAGGCACACCAACAAGAAAAGAGAAAGAACACAAGTAACATAAGAAATGAAAATGGAAAAACTACATAGAGTACAATAAATTTGCATAATATCATAAGGGAATACCATGAAAAACTGCATGGAAACAAACTGAATAACCAAGAAGACATGGAGAAGTTTCTGGGAACATTAGCCAACCATTATTGCATCGAGAAGAAATTGACCATTTGAACAGACAGATCACCAGAAATGGAATAGCATTATCAATAAAAAAAAAAATCTGTGAAAACAAAATTCAGACCCAAATAACTTCACTGTGGAATTTGACCAAACATACAAAGAAAAATCCATACCAGGCTTCCTCAATCTCTTCCAAAAGATTGATATGGAGAGAGTACTCCCAAACTCACACCATAAGGCCAACATCAACCTGGTATGAAAACCAGACAAAGACACTTCCCCAAGAGAAAATTTTAGGCCAATATCATTGATAAACCTAGATGTAAATGTCCTTAAGAAACTTTTAACAAACAGAATCCAACAGCATGTAAAAAAAGATCATACACCATGGTGAAATTACGTTCATCCCAGGAACACAAGGATGGTTTAACATATACAAATCAATCAATCAATTGTGATACACCATATCAACAACAGAGAGGACAAAAAACACATGATAATCTCAGTAGATGCAGAGAAAGTATTTGATAAAATTTAACCCCTATTTGCAATAAAAGTTCTTATCACAGTGGGAATAGAGGGACCATATCTCAACATAATGAAAGCTATTAATGACAAACATATAGCCAGAAAAATACTCAGTGGTGAAAAACTGAAACCCTTCCCACAAAAACCTGAGACAAGTCAAGGTTGCCCATTCTCACAATTTCAATTCAATATAGTCTTGGAAATCCTAGCCACAACGATCAGGCAAGAAAAAGAAGTAAATTTTCAGACTGTAAAAGAAGAGGTAAAATTGTCACGATATGCAGACATGACACTATATATAGAAAAGTGTAAAAGCTTCACAAAAATTTACTTAGGCTGAAAAAGTAACTGGGCAAGGTACCCATAGTAATGTACAGAAACCAATTGCATTTCTTTACACTAACATTGAATCAACAGGAAAACAAAGTATAGAAGCAACCACTTCTATAACTGCACCCAAAACTATAAAATGCTTAAGAATAAATCTGACCAAAGAGGTGAATGGCTTATACATGGAGAACAAGAAAACATTGATTGAGGAAATCAAAAAAGATTTGAAGAATTGGAAAGATATCCAATGATCTTGTAATGGAAGAAACAATATTGTTAAAATGGCCATACTGCCCAAGGCAATCCACAGACTTAATGTGATTTCCTATCAAATTATGCAAAACATTTCTTTTTAGGACTGAAACAAATGTTCCTAAGATATACATAGATTCATAAAAGATCCGTAATTCCCAAAGCAATATTAAAGGAAAAGAAAGAGGCTGGAGGAATAAACCACAATGTCTCCATAAACTATTGCAGGGTTAGAATAGTCATAATGACATGATATTGGTACAGATACAGGCATATTGACCAATGGAACAGAATAGAGGGCCTAGGAATAAATCTACAGGCCTATGTTCTATTAATCTTTGACAGAGTAGCCAGGAATATGACAGAGAAAAGAGGATCTCTTCACCAACTGGTGTTGAGAAAAGTGGATAGCAGCATGCAGAGCAATGGAGTAAGAACTCTCCTTCACTCCATATACAAGAATAAACTCAAAATGGCTTGAAGATTTAAATGTAAGGCAAGACAAAATAAATCTCCTAGAAGAAAACATACGCAAAACTCTTTGAGGTAAATCTCATCAATGATCCCCTAGAACTGACTACCCAGGTAATGGATGTAAGAGCAAAATTAATAAATGGGACCTAATTAAACTTATAAGCGTTTGCAGAGAAAGGGAACCATAAACAAAGCAAAATGACAAACTACATGATTAAAGAAAATATTTAGAAGTGATGCAACTGACATAGTCTTTATTTCTAAAATATAAATACTTCATAAAACCCCCAAAAAAGAAACCCAATCTGAAAATGGGCAGAAGCCCTAAACAAGCAATTCTCAAATAGAGACATAGAAATGCCACGTAGCTATATGAAAAAAAATAATTTCTCACTATCATTATCAGAGAAGGGCAATTCAAAATTATAATGATGTATCACCTCACAATAGTCACAATGGCCATCATTCAAAAGTCTACAGACAATAAATGCTGGGGAAGCTGTGGAGAAAGGGATCCATCCTACACTGTTGGAAGGAATGTAGTTTGGTGCAGTCATTGTGGAATACAGGATGGGTATTCCTCAAAAGAATAAAAATTGACAATATACATTTCAGCAATCCCACTTCTGGGTATATATCAAAGGGAAGAGTAATTCAAAAAGACACCTGCACCCTAATGTTCTCAGCACTGCTGTATACAACAGCCATTACATGGAAGCAACGTAATTTTCCAAAAACAGATGAGAGTATTTAGAAGTTATGTTGTATTTACACAGTGGAACAATATTGTTCAATAAAAAATGATAAAACAATGACATTTGCAGCAAAATGGATGTCCCCAAAAAGTGTCATTCTAATTGAAGTTAGCCAGAAAGAGAAAGAAAAATAATACATGACAAGACATATGTGGAGCCTTAAAAAAAAATTTGGATGAGAACACGATGATTTCATCTTCAAAACTGAAACACACTCGCAGATATGCTAAACAATTTTATGATTACTGCGGAAAGGGGCTGTGAGAGGATGTTTGGGATCTGTAGATTTATAAATGTTACCCACTATATATAAAAATAGATTTTTTCAAAATTTCTCTTCTATGACACAGGGCAGTAAATTAAGTATCGTGAAGTAATCTTTAATAGGCACAAAAATATATGCGTTTACGGGGACACTGTGCTCTACACCACAGATTGACACATTGTAAATGGCAGTATTTCAAAGATAAATAAATTAATAATAATGTAAACAAATAAATAAACAAACAAACAAATAAATAAATACAAAATGAATAAATAAAATTTAATAATAAAAGAAATAAAAAGATTCACACTACTTAACTTTACACGTGAAGAATCTAGGATAAAACAGAAAGATTAAACAGGAAAATTGAATGAATGAGATTAAGGCAAATAATAAGAGAAACAATTGAAAAGATGAAAATTTTATACCTAAGTCTGTTTCTTTTTAACAAAAACACAAACGTTTAGGTTTGCTAAGAAAATTAAGGCTCAAATAAAATTAGAAATAAAAGAGAAGATATTACCTCTGATGTTGTAGAGATGCATAGCATCATAAGAAATTACCACTAGCCAATGATTTTAATGACCAAGAACTAATGCCAAATTCCCAGAAACATGTCTTCCAATACAGAATGAAGAAGAAATTATAAAGTGAAATAGAACAAAAGTGTGTATGAGTAAATCATTAATCCAAACATCCCAAATCAGAAAAAATTTACAAGATGACTTTACTGGTGAATTCTGTCATATATTTGTAGACAATTTTTCACCAATACTTCCCCAAATCTTCCAAGAATTTGAAGGGGGTGAAAGACTCCAAACTTTTTTTATGATGCCAGCATTATTTGCATAACAATGTTAGAAAAGACATTATATACAAAATATAGAATATTATCCCTGATGAATATATGTGCCAAAATACACAACAAAACACAAGCAAAATGAATTCAAAAACACATTTGATGTATCATACACTTTCATGAGTAAAGGGATTTATCCCTGGGTTTAAGGATACATCAAAATATTCAAATCAATAAAGGTGACATGCCACACTAATAGAATGAGAAATAAAACTCACATAATCATCTCAATAGGTGCAGAAATGACATTGTATATAATGCAACATCTTTTTAAGATACTCCCAACAAATAAAATTAACCCTGTCAGTGGCACGATATCATATACACACAAACACTGTGTGGAGAGAAGCGAAGTAGTTATCTGTCTATTGATTCATAGAAAAAGGGTTTATATAGAACATGCACAATGCCTCACATATCATCTAAGTTATAACAATGTTAATAATCTTAAGCTCTTTACGTCCCCATGCTTCTGCAGTAAGCACAGGTTGTTAAATGATCAAGGGTTGTTTTAAAGTTCATCACGGAACTTCATTAAGTAGGCCATCTCTTCTCCAGCCGGCTGTGCCTGTCTTATGTTGTCCTCTGAGGATCTTACCGAGAATAGGCTATCCATCCATCCATAGTGGATACATTGAGTAGGCCATTTCTTCTCCATCCTGGATATGTGACATTCCTCACAGCTTGTTTATCAGTTCAGTCCATGGGCTTATACTCTAGAGCCTTTAGACAGGGTCTTGCAAACCTAACATCCCTTGACAGACAAATTGATAAAGAAAATTTGATGTATATATGCAATGGAATCAATACTTTGCATTACTATCAGCAATGTCCACGGTGTTCATTTTTCTCCACAATCTCACCAACATCTACTTCTTTTCTTTTGATGAGAGCCTTCTGATAAATGTGAGGTCTTGCCTAATTTTGGGGTTATTACCTTCCTAATAATTTATAACTCTGAATATATTTTCATGTGTCATTATGCCAACTGCATGTTTTCCACAGAAAATTGATTCAGATCTATCTATTCAGTTCCTATGGACAATTTTTTCAATTGGATTGTTTGGGGTTTTTTATTGTTGTGGTGTATGAGTTTACCATATATATTGGATATTAACACTTGATTGGAAAATATCACTTGCATATATATTCTCCCATTGTGTTGGCTGACTTTTCATTTTATTGATCATTTCTTCTGTAGTGTAAATCTGTTTAAATTGATACAATCATCTTTTGTTAATTTCTTCTGCTTCCCTTGCCAGATGAGAGATATGAAAAATCAAATTAAGTCAAGTGTACTTCTTATGTTTTACCCTTGGATTCTTTGTTTTCAGGTTTTATGTTTTATATGCCCAGGAGTGGGATTGCCGGGTGATATGATAGGTCTATTTTTATTATTTAAAGAACTTCCATACTGTTTCCAAAGTGTTTGCACAAATTTTCATTCCCACCAACAGCGTTTGAGAGTCCCTTTTTCTCTACAACCTCGACAGTCTTTATTATTTGTAGACATTTGGATGACAGCCCTTCTCAAGAGTGTGAAGAAAAATATCATTTAATTTTTGTCTAGCCTTTGTATAATGATTAGCAATGTGAGCATGTTTTTATGTTCCTGTTTGTCATCGGTGTGTCTTCTTTTGGGAATTGTTTTCTGCTCGTTTTCTGGCTGAGTTGTTTGTAAATTTTTGAAATGGAGTTGAATGAACGATGTGTGTATTTTAGAAATTAGCCTCTTATTGATTACATTGTTTCCTAATGTTTTCTCCCATTTGGAAGTTCATCTTTTCATTCTGTATATTTTGCTGTGTACAAGCTTTTAAGTTTAATTAGGACCTATTTGATTATTTTGCTTTTACTGTTTTCAGCTTTGGAGAGTGACATAAGAAAATTTCATGACATTTTATCTATTTTTTTGCCTATGTTAATTTCCAGGAGTTTCATTGTCTCATGTATTAGATTCAGATATTTAAAACATTTTATTTTATTTTTGTACAGTGTGAGGGAGTGTTCTAATTCCATTGATTTACATGTAGCTGTCTAATTTTCTCAACATAACTTGCTGAAGACTGTGTTTTAGGCATTGTATGTTTTTGTTTCCTTTGTCATAATTTAGTTGATCATAGGTGTGATGTTTTATTTCTGCATCTGTGTTATATTCCAGTGATATACAAGTTTGCTTGTTTTCCAGTATTGTGCTGTTTTAATTACTGTATTTTTGTAATAAAATCTGGGATCTGGGAGGGGTGTGGGTTATGCATCCATCTTTGATCTTTTTCCTCATTGTTCCTTTTGCAGTTCTGGTTCTTTTGCAGTTCATTATAAATCTTAGGACTTTTTTGTTTCTGTGGAAAATATCATATAGTTCAATCTGAATCACTTTATATCTGTAGAAATCTATTGTAGTATATATATATTAACAATATAATTCCTCTAAACTAAGACCTTGAGATTTCTTTCCATTTCTTTGCATCATCTTCAAATTTGTTTTTCAGTTTCCTATTGAATTTATTACCTTGGTTTTTCCATATGTTTTTCATTTTTTGATCTGATTTCATATGGATTTTTTAAACTTATGAAATATTTCATTTTTAGTTTAAAGAAATGTGATAGTTTTTGTACATTAATCATGAATCATGGAAGTTTGCTAAATGTCTTTATTAGTTTTAGTTGTTCTGGTGTGGAGAATTTTTAGCGTTCTCTATATAGACTATTGTGTCATCTAAAATAATAACAGTTTTACTTCATTCAATCCAACTTGAATAAATTTTTTTCTACTACGATTGCTGTTTCTCGGACATCCCATACTGTGTTTAATAGAAATGGTGAGAGTGGGCATCCTTGTTTTATTCCTTAATTTGGCTTTCAGTTTTTCACTTTTGCATATTATGTTGTCTGTGGGTCTGTAATTAATGACTTTAGTTATGTTGAGAGTTATTTCCTGTATGCTACTTTGATAAGAGGTTTCTGTTGTTGTTGTTGTTGTTGTTGTTGCTGTTGTGCTGTATTAATTAATAAATATTGAATTTTGTGAAATAATTTTTATGGATTTATTGGGATGACCACATCATTATCTTTTTCTTCTCTTAATATGGTGTATCAAACTGATTGATTTGTGTATGTTGAACCTCTCTTTTGACTCTGCAATGAATCCAAGTTGATCATGGTGTATGATTCATTTTATGTATTGCTGGATTTAGTTTGCTGATAATATTTTCTAAAATTTTTGCATCTAAATCAATCAAATATATTAGCTTGAAGTTCTCTTTGCATGTACTTTGTTTGTTGGTTTTTCTATCAGGAGGATGAAATCTTCATAATATTAATTTGGGAGTTTCCCACATCTTCAATATTTTTGAATACTTTGAAGAGTATAAGTTCTGCTTTGTAGTTTTGTACAGTGCTCCATGGGAGCTGTTTAAATCTGCACTAGTGTTTAACGATTTTTTTTAAGTGCAGATTCTATCTTTCGTCTAGTAATCAGTTTGTTCAAATTGTTTGTTTCTCCTTATCTCTGTCTCTTTCTAGACATTTGTCTATTTCTTCTAAGTTGTCCAGTTTTTCGGCTTGTAAGTGTTGACAAAATATTCCCTTTTTTGTATATCTGAGATAACAATTGTTATTTCTCTTCTTTTATTTCTTACTTTATTTCTTTGGAACATCTCTCTTTTCTTCATGATGCACATGGCTAGAGGTTTTTTGATTTTGTTTATTTTAAAAAGAAATCATAAAACAAAATCTTTGGTTTTATTACTCTTTTGCATTGTTTTTATTCTCTCTAATTTATATTTACACCTGTAATATTTAAGATTACGTTTTTTTAACTTTTTTATTGATTTACAGTCATTTTACAAAGTTGTCTCAAATTCCAGCGTTGAGCACAATTTTGCAGTTACAATGAACTAATATACACTTGTAGTCCCATTTTTTTCTCTGTGGGTTGCCGTAAGATCTTTTATATATTTCCCTGTGCTATAAAGTACAATCCTGTTAACTATTCTACAATTTTGACCTCCCAGTCTATCTCTTTCCACCCCCAGCCCCATGGCAACTAAACTTTGTATTCTATGTCTGCGAGTATATTTAGTTTTGTATTTGTGTTTTTTTTTTGTTTTGTTTTGTTTGGTTTGGTTTTTAGATTCCACTGAAGAGCCATCTCATATGGTATTTTTCTTTCTCTATCTGGCTTACTTCACTTAGACTGATTTTCTCCAGGAGAATCCATGTTGCTGAAAATGGCATTATGTTATAGTTTTATATGGTTATCTAGTGTTCCATTGAATAAATATACCACCTCTTCTTTATACAGTCAACAGTTGATGGACATTTAGGTTGTTTCCATGTCCTGGCTATTGTAAATATTGCTGGCTATGAACATTGGGATGCAGGTGTCATCCTGAAGTAGGGTTCCTTCTGTATTTATGCCCAGGGGCGGGATTCCTGAGTCATATGGTCAGTATATTCCTAGGCTTTTGAGGAATCTCCATCCTGTTTTCCACAGTGGCTGCACCTAACTGCATTGCCACCAGCAGTGAAGGACTGTACCCTTTTCTCCACAGCCTTTCCAGAATTTGTCATTTGTGTATTTTTGAATGATGGCCATTCTGACTGGTATGAGGTGATACCTCACTGTCGTTTTGATTTGCATTTCTCTGATAATCAGTGATATTGAGCATTTTCTGATGTGTCTTTTGATCATTTTTATGTCTTCCTTGGAGAATTGCTTGTTTAGGTCTCCTGCCCATTTTTCCATTGGGTGGTTTATTTTTTCTTGTTCAGTTGGATGAGCTGTTTATATACTCTGGAGATCAAGCCTTTTTTGGTTTCATATTCAAATTTTTCCCATTCCATAGGTTGTTTTTTTGTTTGACTTCTGGTTTCTTTACTGTGCAGAAACTTGTAAGTTTCATTAGGTCTCATTTGTTTTTTCTTGATTTCACTTCTTCTATGAGAAAATTTTTGAGACTTATGTCAGATAATATTTTGCCTATATTTTCCTCTAGGAGGTTTATTTTATCTTGTCTTATGTTTAAGCCTTTGTACCATTCTGAGTTTATTTTTGTGTATGGTGTTCTAGCTTAATTGGGAGTGTTCTAGTTTCATTGATTTTCATGCTGCTCTCCAGTTTTCCCAACACCAGTTGCTGAAGGGACTGTCTGTATTCCATTGTATTTTCTTGCCTCTTTGTTCAAAGATTAACTTACCAAACGTTTGTGGGTTATTTTCTGGGTTCTCTATTCTGTTCCATTGGCCTATATGTCTGTTTTCCTTCCAATACATTGCTATCATGTTGACTGTAGCTCAATATTATTATCTGAATCATTAGCATAAATAATGCCACTGATTTTTGAACCTTAATCTTGTAACCTGCTACCTTGCTGAATTCTTCGATCAGCTGTAGAAGTTTTTGTCTGAATCTCACAAGGTTTTCTATATATAGTGACATATTATCTGCATATAGTAAGACTTTTTCCTCTTCCTTTCCAATTTGCATCCCTTTTATTTCTCTCTCTTGTTTGATTGCTGTGGCTAGGACTTTCAAGTTTATACAGAGTTGGAATGGTGATAGTGTGCATCCTTGTCTTGTCCCAGATTTTAGTGGGAAGATTTTAACTTTCTCACCATTGAGTACTATGCTAGCTGTAGGTTTTCTATCTATAGCTTTCATGATGCTGAGATATGTTCCCTCTATGCCCAGTTTGGTGAGTTTTTATCATACGTGGGTGTTGAATATTATAAAATGCTTTTCCTGAGAAGATCATGTGGTTTTGGTCCTTTCTCTTGTTGATGTGCTGTATTACATTGATTGATTTGCATATGTTGAACCACCCCTGTGTCCCTTTCATAATCCCCACTTGGTCATGATGCATAATCTTTTTTCTGTGTTGTTGGATTTTCTTTGCTACTATTTTGGTGAGGATTTTGGCGTCTGTGTTCATCAGTGATATTGGCCTATAATCCTCTTTTTTAGTAGTGTCTTCTGATTGTGGTCATAGGGTGATTTTGACTTCATAGAATGGCTTTGGGAGTATTCCTTCCTATTTAATATTCTGGAGGAGTTTGAGAAGGAATGGTATGAGCTCTTCTTTGTATGTTTGGTAGAAGTACACAATGAAGCCGTCCGGTCCTGGACTGTTATTTTTAGGGAGGTTTTATATTGCTATTTTGATTTCATTTCTGGTGCTCTGCTTGTTCAAGGGGTCAGTTTCTTCTTCATTCATTCTTGGTGGACTATATATTTCCAAAAACTTGCTCATCTCCTGTAGGTTATCCAGTTTGTTTCCACATAATTTTCATAATATTTTCGTATGATATTCTGTGCTTCTTTTTTATTTCTTGTAATTTCTCCATTCTCCTTTTTATTTTGCTAATTTATGCTCTCTCTCTTTTCTTCTTTTTGAGTTTTGCCAGAGGTTTGTTGATTTTACTTACTTTTTCAGAAAACCAGCTTTTGGATTGGTTGCATTTTTTCCTATAGTCTTTTTAATCTCTATTTTATTTATTTCCTCAACAATATTTGTGATTTCCTCCCTTCCGCTGCCCTTCAGGGTTTTTTTTTTCTTTTTCTAGTTCAATCTGCTGGTGGGTTAAATTGTTTATTTGTGATTCTTCTTCTTTTTTGAAAAAGGCCTGTATCACTAAACTCCCATCTCAGCACTGCTTTTGCTCTGTCCCATAAATTTTCTGTGGTTTTGCTTTCATTTTCTTTTGTCTCAAGGTACTTTTTCATTGAAGCTTTGATTTCTTCATTGACCCATTTGTTTTTTAATAACATATTGTTTAATCTCCATGTCTACCTTTTTTTCTCCTTTGTTTCTCTGTTGTTGATTTCTAGCTTCATGTCATTGTGGTCAGTAAAGATGCTTGAGGTAGTTTCTATATTCTTAAAATTGCTGAGGTTTCCTTTGTGCCCAAATATATCATGAATCCTGGAAAATATCCCATGTGCACTTGAGAAGAATGTATGTACTATTTTGCGGGGGGTGCAATGCTCTGAAAATATCCACCAAGTTTATTATTTCTATTGTACTATTTCACTTCTCTTTTGCCTAATATATTTTCTGTTTCGGTGATCTGTACAGTGATGTTAATGCAGTGTTGAAATCTCCAGCTGTGATTAGAATCCCATTGCTATCCCCCTTTATATCTGTTAGCAATTATTTTATGTGCTTAGGTGTTCATCTATTTGGTGCATATGTATTAATGAGTGTGCTATCCTCATCTTGTATCACTCTTTCAATCATTATAAAATGTCCTTCTTTATATTTCTTTATGGTCTTTATTTTAAAAAATATTTTGTCTGAAATCAGTACTGCAACCCCTGCTTTTTTGTCTTTTCCATTTGAATGGAATACACTTTTCCATCCTTTCACTCTCAATTTATATGTGTCCTTATCTCTGAAGTGGGTCTCTTGTATGCAGCATATTGAAGGTTCTTGCTTTATTATCCAGCCTGCCACTCTATGACTTTTGACTGGAGCATTTAGCCCACTAACATTTACAATAATTGATGATATGCTTGTGTTTATTGTCAATTTGACCTTATTTTTGCAGTTGATTTGGTATTTCCTCTTTGTTCCTTTCATCTTCCTTTTATGGTTTGGTCATTTTCCTTTGTATTATCATGAATTTTATTTAGTTTTAGTGACACCCTGATAAGTTTTTTTTCTTCTTGTTACCCTTTTTATAAGTCTTTTAGAGAACTAGTGTAACTGCTTTTATTAAACTGATAGAAACATGGTCTCAAACCCATCCTACCGGGAACAAAAAACCTTAAAATGAAAGACCAAAAAAGAAAATTCTCTATTTTCCTGCCTCCCCCTAACACTCTCAATGATTTGTATGTCTTATTTTAAAATTTTGTGTGTGTTTTATTTGTAATTCATGAGTTATCACGTTTCCAGCTGTGAGTTTCACATTTCTGAAGCATTCTGCTGCTTTTGTATTTAGAGTAGAACTTTCAATATTTCTTCTAGCATGGGTCTAGTGTTGCTAAACTCTTGTAGCTTTTTCTTGTCTGTGAAATTCTTTATGTCTCCTTCTACCAAAAAGGGCAGCCCTGCTGGTTAAAGTATCCTAGTGTATATCAGTTTTTTCATTCAGGACTTTGTATATATCTTTCCACTCCCTTCAGGCCTGTAGTATTGTTGTAGTGAAATCAGGTGTGAAACTTAAGGGAATTCCTTTGTAACTCAATGTTTACTTTCTCTTGCTTCCTTTTGGATTATTTCTTTATCCTTGACTATGGCCATCTTAATTATATGTCTTGGTGTGGCTGTATTTGTGTTCTTCCTGTTTGGGACACTCTGAGCTTCCTGTAGTTGGATATCTGATTCCTTTTTTATGTTTGAGAAGTTCTCAGTCATCATTTCTTCAAACACCTTTGCAATCCCCTTTGATCTATCCTCCCCTTCTGGGACTTGTATCATGCCAAGATTGACATGCTTTATATTATCCCATAGGTCTCTTATGCTTTTTTCATTTGTTTCCCATTGTTTCTCTTCTAGCTCTTCTGATTGGATGCTTTGTACTGTCCTGTCTTCTGAGTCACTAAGTAGTTCTTTTGCATTGTCTTGTCAGCTTTGTGATGCCTTTAGTTAATTCCTCATCTCAGTCAATGTGTTTACCTATTTTACTCGACTCTTCTTTATAGCTTCCATTTCATTTTTAGCATATTTTATATCTCTAAACCCTATCTTCTATTCACTTCAATAATTTGATCTCTCCTTTTTTGAAATCATGATATTGTAGGCTATCAAACCCTATTTCACTGATCATTCTTTCAGGGGATTTCTCTTGTTCTTTTAATTGCAACTTGTTTCTCTGCTTATTCATCTTGCTCCTACCTCTCTGGCACTGTGGTTTATGGAGTATCAGTTATCTACTGTGGTCCTAAAAGAGTTTATCTACCTAATTCCTATACAGTAATACAACTAAGAAAAGATAAAATTGAGAGAGAGAGATAAAGAATTTTAAAGAATGGAGAAATAAAGGTTTGAAGGCATTGTATAATAAATAATATAAAAGTAAGTTGAAGCACAATTTTGAAAAATAATAGTAATAAAAATATTTTTAAAAATTTCAAAGGGATTAAAATGGGGGTATTTATAATTGCAGAAAAAGTAAAAATTAAGAGGGTAATAGAAAATGGAACAGGTGAAAACAGATTAAAACAAGGGGGTGTTCAGTGTCCTCCTGGATATTGTGCAATTTTAATGTGAACTCTTTCTCTATTCATCCTGTTTTGGAAGCTCAACTTGCTTTTTCCATTGGCCCTCCATTGGAGCCTGCCTCTGTGCTGCTCCCAGGGCCTGTCAGCAAGCAGATCACTCCTACTCCCAACACTTGTTCCCAAGCAGCTCTCTTTACTGTGGGCTGGCTTGTCACTGCCCTGCCCGATGGTACAGTCAGATGTTTCAGACTGACCAGGCAGGAGTGGGTGTCAAGACCTCTCACAGCCACGTGGTTAGGGGCTGCATTCCATCCCAAGAGGTGGGGGGCCAACAGCCCCTCAGGTTGCCAGTCTCTCCACTGCTCTTTACCACTGTATGCTCCGCCTAAGGTTTGAACAACGGATTGGGCTCAGGGTAGACTAAGGAACATCCCTGTCCCTGTTTGTGCCAAAACTCAGCTCCTTGTTTGTCTTGTCAGAGCATGTTCTCTGTGGAAATAGGACGGAAGTATCCTATCTGCCTCATGCTGTAGACAAGTCCCCGTCATGCTCTTGAGACTACTAAGTCCTTAGGAGTGGATGCAGGTTTTGCCCCCACTGCCATCTGTGTGCAAAGCTCCAGAGGGTATGGTGGCTGTGTCTGAGCCCCAGCTCTCTTCACCTGGAAAATTCTGTGGGTTTTCAGAGATGGGGAGTGCACCTTTCCCCTCCCAGGGCATGTCTGCCCTGTTGTTTTATGGAGGGCCTAGGTTTTTCTGCCCTGTGCACCCATAGCAATGGCACACAGACCCCTCCATTCCCCTGGGCTGCCTCAGTGCAGCCATCCCCATCTTCCACCTAGCTCGTGAAGCATGGTCCTGCCCTCAGCTGACAGGATGCATCTTGGGCTGGGTGTCACAAGGATTCTCTGTGCCTGTTTAACTTGGTTCTGTCAGTCAACTTATACTCTGTAGAGATCCAATCCTTGGAGGCTCCCTCTCAGTCCTGCCAAAACCCAGTTGGAGAAGGGAGACCCAGTGAATGAGCACCAGTCCTTGTTAGCTGCTCCCTCCCTGTGGGAACTGTCCCAATCTGTTTTGCCTTTTCTTCTTTCTTTCTTCCTTTTCTCCTACCAGATATTTTGCATCTTTATCTTTTGAAGAGGACAATGTTCTATCAGAGTTCTGCAGGTTCACTGGTTAATTGAGTGGGTCTGTGGATGAGTCTTGGTGCATTTGTGAGAAAGGGTGAGCTACAAGCATCCTTCTCCTCCACCATCTTGGCATCCCACCCCAAAATGTCTCACTTTATGGTGGAAGATAAACACAGCCAGGAAATAGATAAAAAAGATATTTCATGGAAATGACAAGAAAGTGAAGATTGCAATGCTCAAATCATACAAAATACATTTTAAAATCAGGGTCACAATGAAAGATAAATATAAGAATACATAAAGAAATAAGAGATCAACATTAAAAAAGAGTATTACACTCATTAAATTATATATGGATCCAAAAGTGTAGATCATACGTATAAAAAAATATATTAGTAAACATGAAGTAATTAATTCATTTTAAAACAATAATAGTAGACAAGTTTAACACCTCACTATTCTGATGGCCAGATCACTCAGAAAGAATATCTTTAAGGAAACAGAGGTCTTAATAACATATTAGATCATTTGAACCTAAATGAGTTATTGGACACTGGGTCAGAAAAGAAGAACACATAAGCTTCTCAAGTGTGCACAGGATGTTTTCTAAGGAATTAACCACATATTATGCCATGAAAGGAGCCTCAGGAACTTTAAGCAAATATAGTTTACAGCAAGTATTTTTCCATACAAAAAAAGTATTAAACTATTCATCAACCCTAGAAAGAAGAACATGAAAAGCACCAACATGAGATTAAACCACATCCATTAAAAAAATAAAACAAGGTCAATTATGAAATCAAAGGGGTAATAAAATCATACCTAGAGACAAATTACAATGAAAACACAGCTTCATAAAATGTACGGGATGCAGCAAAGACAAATCTATCAAGTAAGTTTAGAACAATTAAGGCCTTTTACAAGGAACAAGAAAAACCTGACACAAAGGACCAAGCATAACACCCAAAATTACTTGATATAAAAACAAGCAAAACCCAAAGGCATTAGAATAAGAATTCTTTAATGAGTACTTTGAAAATAAATGAAATAAAAATCAAAAAATAAATTAAATGTCATAAAATCAACAGCTTTAATTTTTCTTAAATATATTAACAAATTGACAAACATTTAGCCAGGCTTATCAAGAAATACAGAGTGGACACGAACAAAATAAGAAATGAAACAGTTGAAATAACATCTGATATTACAGAAATGCAAACAAAGATTATGAAAGCACTCTGAGCAGTTACGTGACGAACAACTGGACCTTAAATAAATGGACAAATTTCTTGAAATGTACAGCCTGGCAACACTGAATAAAGAGAAAACAGTAATCTTGAAAAGAGCAATCGGTATAAGTTAAATAATATCTATAATTTTAAAAACACCCCTTGAACAAAATGCCTGGATGCATTCACTAAAACCTCTTTCCTCCCAACTATTTCAAAAAATGAAGGAGGAAGGAAAATTTCCACAGTTATTATATGAAGCCACCAATACCATGAAAACAAAACCAGTCACAGACACTACAAAAAAAATGAAAATGTAAAGCCAAAATCCTTGATGAATATATATTAAAAAATCCTCAACAGAACATCAACAAATTAATCCAGGAATACATAGAAAGGATTATACACAATGATCAGTTCGATTCCTTCCAGAGTCACAAAGATGGTTCAACATACACAAGTCAATCAGCATGACACAAACTTAATATGGAAGGACAAAATTCACAGGACCATGTCAATACACACAGAAAAATCATTAGACAAAATTCGACATACATTCATGATCAGAACTCTCGTGAATGTGATTACATTGGGAACATCTCTCAACATACTAAAGGCCATGTATAACAATTTATAATACTCAGGGGAAAGGCTGAATGTCTTCTGGGTAAATTCAGGAACAACGCAAGTATTCCTACTCTCAGAACTTCTGTTCCAGAGTAAAAGAAGAAAGGAAAGGAAAGAAAAAGAAGTAAAAGAAATGCCAAATGGAAAGAAAGAGGCAAAATTGTCACCATTACTGATGACATAACAATCTACATAGAGTCCTAAGTGCTTCACACAAACTATTATGAACAATAAATAATTTCAACAACAGAGCAGGGTACAAGATTAATGTAAAGTAGTCTCTTGCATTTCTACACATTAATCATGAGATACCATAAAATGGCCATTGAAAGCAATACTATTTAAAATCCCATCCCACCGAACATCTCGGAATAAATGTAACCACATATATGAAAGACCCTACACACTGAAAATTAAAAAAAATTGACAAAGAAATTAAAAATGACTCAAAGAAATGGAAAGATGCCTTGTGCTCTTGGATTGAAGGAGTTAATATTGTTAACATGGCAGTACTAACAAAAAAACCTATAGATTTTTTGCAATTCCTGTTACAAAGCTGTAGTATTTCACACAGAACCAGAAAATAAATAACTCTATGTTTTACATGAAACCATTAAAAATTGCCAAAATGGTCTTTAGAAAAACAACAACTCTGGAGGTATAAACCTGCCGGATTCCTTAGTATACTATAAGCCTACAGTAATAAAAACAGCATGGCATTGGCACAGAGATACAATCAATAAAAACAGATAGAGAGCCTAGAAATAATTCCACACACCTATGAATAATGAATCAATGATAAAAGAGGCAAGAGTACACAATGGAGAAAAGACAGTCTCGTCAATGAATGGTGTTGGGAAAGCTGGACATCTAAATGTAAAACAGTGATATTAGAGCATTCCCAGACATCATATACAAAAATAAACTCCAAGTTTATTAAGGACCTAAATGTAAGACCTGATATTATAAAACTGTCAGAATGTTATATAGGTGATACTCAATTGGATATATATCATAGGAACATTTTCTTATATCAGTCCCCTAAGGCAAAAGAAATAAAATCAAAAATAAGCAAGTGAGACATAAACAAACTTGAAAACTTCTGCACAGCTAAGGGCACTATAAATGAAATGAAAACATTGCCTGTGTTATTGGAGAACATATTTGCAAACAATGCAAGTGACCAGGGGTTAATAGATGTAGGTTAATAGATGTAACATGGATTTCAGTTACCCAACTCAATGTGAAAAAAAATAACCCAATCAAAAAAAGAGCAGAGTACCTTAGTTAATATTTTTCCAAAGAAAACATACAGATGAGTAATAGGCAAGTGATAAAAATGCACAACAATAATAATTATTGGTAATTGCAGTTCAAAACCACAATGAGTTATCATTTCACACTGGTCAAATGGCTATTATCAAAAAGTCTTCAAATAGAAAGTGTTGGAGACGATGTGGAGGAAACAAATCTCTTGTATACCTTGGTAGGAATATAAATTAGTACAACTTCTATGGAAAACAGTATTCAGATTTTTTAAAAAGTTAAAAGAGAACTACCATATGAAACAGTAATACCTCTCCTAAGAGAAACCTCAGGAAAAACACTAAATTGAGAAGAACCAATGTTCACAACAGCACTGTTTATAATATGCAAGGCACGGAAGCAATCCAAGAGTCCACTGTTGAATTTGGACTTAAGAATATGTGATGTTTCTATAAATATGCAATGGAATATTACTCAGCCATGAAAAAGTATAGCACATTGCTATTTCAGCATCATGAATGGGCTTAGTAAATATTGTGCTTAGTGAAGTAGCTTAGACAAAGACAAAAGTAAATAATATAATTTATATGTGGAATCTAAAGAATAACAAATATCTGGGTACATCTATCTATAGATATCTATTGATAGATGACAGATCAATAGATACATAGAAGGATAGATACATAGATACAAGATAGACAGATAGACAGATAGATAGATAGATAGATAATAGATGACAGATAGATCAATAGATAGATAGATTGAATGAGATGTGGTATAGAGATAGAGAGATTAGATAGACAAGACTGAAGCAGACTGAAAGATATGGAAAAAATTTATGTTTACCAAAGGGGAAGGGAAAGAGTATTTAATGGTAGGACATTGACAGATGCAAAGTAGTATACATTAAGGAGATAAGCAACAAGGATAATCTGTATAGATCAGGGAATTATACACAATAACATACAATTATTATATGTTACAATTATTGTAATAAATTATAATGCAATATAATCTACAATGTGGTTGGAATCACTATGCCGTACATATGAAACAACACAATATAGTACATCTACTGTACGTCAATTAAAAATAAAACATCTCATGTATAATTTAGTCCTTTTCCACTGATAGCATCTTCCTTTAATATTGTTTTATTTTCACTCTTTTCCTTTTATGAATACTGACTCAAATTATTTCTTTTGCTTTTGTGAACATCATACCAGATTGATGTATCTACATTTATTGCAAATGATTTCCTATTTTCCTCTCTTTAATCCATATAGAATATTAGCATTTAAAAACATACCCAAAGAAACTGTTGCAACTTTCTCGTGGTCTCTGCTTAGTATTTTGTTCAATGTTTTGCGTATTTTTGCCATTTTATTCTTATTAGAAGAGCTCTTTTCTGCACCTCTTGTAAGGTGTTTCGGTTTTGTTTTTTATCTCATTCAGGTTTTGTTTGTCTGGTAAAGTTTTTATTTTCACTTTATACCTAAGTGATAACTGTGCAAAGTAGAGTATTCTTAGGTGAGATATTTCTTATTTCAGTATTTTGAAAATGTCATGTTTTTTACGTTTGGCATATGTTTTCTGCTCAGAAGACTGCTGATAGCCTAATGGGGGTTCCTTTGTAGATTATCATAACTATTTTTGGCTGCCTTTAAAATTTTACTCTGTCATTGACTTGCCAATTTGCATATCACATATCTTGAAGGAGGTCTCTTTGTCTTAAAGTTATTGGTGTTATCTTGGCTCACACACTTTTATATCAGTTCCTTACCCAGGTTTGCGAATTTATCAACTATTACTTCTTAAAATAAACCATCAGCTGCCTTCTAACTTTCTTCTCCATCCAGAATTTCACTCTAATGTGCACTTCTTGAAGAAGTCTGATGGCTATTGTAGAATTTCCTCACTTTTCAATATCTTGTATCTCTGCCATCTCCTTTCATTTCCAGTTTTGTATTGGTGAGTTTGCTAAACTCTCTTCCACAAAGACAGTCTTCTTCCAATGCTTTCTGTTGCATTCTTCATCTCATTTACTAAGTTGATCTGATCCTCCAATAATGTTTGGTTATTTTATAGTTTCAATCTCTTAGGTAATGTAAACCTTATCATCATTTATTTTAATCCAGAGCTGAGTAAACTGCTTTCTGGATTTTGTTTTTTGTATTGAGTTTCTGTATGATATGTCTCTGGATCCCCTATTAGTTATATGGCAATATTCCATGACTTTAAGTTTGCTGCAGTGTTGAAATTGTGTGTGTGTGTGCGCGTGTGTTTGTGCGTGTGCCTGTGCATGTGTGTCTGCATCTGTGTCGATGTCTGTGTGTGTGTATCTGTGTGTGTGTGTGCTATAATGTTACTGTGATTGGTCATGATTTTAGTAAATTTTTGCTCTGATGACGCTAAATAACAGATTGGGAGTTGGAGTCTTTCCTTTTGTTATCTGGTAGTTTGCAATATTGCACAATTTTTGGTTTTACTTACCTGATCAACCTCTGATAATATTTCAAAATGGTGCTTTCCAGTCGCTACTTTTTGGATAAAAGTTGTGCTTTCATTGTAACTTCTTAGAATTCTATGGAGGTTAATGTCACTGTTGTCACTGGGAGAGCAAACCCTTCCTTTTATTTTATATCCCTTGAGACTCAGTGTACACATTGAAGAAAGGTGTAAACACAGGTGGGTAGTTGGATTCAGGCAAGTGCCTTTGCCATGTACAGTGTTGCAAGGTAACTTGTCTCCACCACTTTGAATGGGAAGTAGGGACAGTGTCATGAATGTCTGAGTGTCTGAAGGATGGAATTTCTGTCTCCATTGTGGCTCCCTCCTAGTTACCTGTGACAATGTGTACTGGTGAACTTGGAGGCTAAAGCTGTGTGAATCACTGAGACCCTGTATCTACTGGGTACTCTGAACCTGTGGGCTCAGATACCCTAGTCAGTGGGCTTTGGACGCAGGCAACAACCCTGCTCTTCCCTCAGTTCAGCCACCTTTATGTGTTTTAGCCCACCAAACTTCAGCTGTACACATGCGTTCTGGAGTATTGTTTTGTGTTGTAGTTATTTTTGTTGAGATGTGATCGTCACTGACTGTTGATTTAAGGGGAGAGACAAATAATTTTAACTTATATCACTTTTTCAAAAGTATATGCTTTTTCATTTAAAAGCTTAAATTCTACTATGGAAATTTTAAGAACAGTAAAGAAAGTGAACAAATCACCTCCCTTAATATCAGAGTTCTACACAATATTTTGTTTTTCCTGGGTTCTTTTCTTCAATGCTTTTCCCACATAAATGCACATTTTACTACAATATATGACTATAATCTCCTTAAGTCATTTAATATATTAAAATATATTTCTGTGCTGTAAATACAGCCCTGTTTCTTCTCTAATTTATAACTAGTAGCTTGCACATTTCTGTCTTCTCCATCCTTCTTCCCTTTCCCCACATGATACCACTACTTGGTACACTGCACATATATAAGTGATTCTGTTTCTATTTTTTATGATTATTTCTCTTATATCTTTAGTTTCCTCATGTAAATGATAATGTAGAGTGTTTTTCTCCGTATGACTTATTTTCCTATGTGTAACTCTGTCTGGGTCTAGTCACATTGCTCCGAAAGGCAGAATTTTATTTTTTGATATGACAATGACTAAGTATTTATTATGTTATCTATATTTCACATCTACTTCAGCCAATCATCCGTTGATGGGCATTTGAGTTGTGCATCTATCCTTGGCTATTATAAATGATGATGTTAAAACATTGAGGGTAATATATCCTATAAATTTAATGTTTTAATTTTTTTCAGATTTGTACCAAAACTTGAATTGTTGCAAGAAATAATGTTTCTATTACAAATTTTCTGGGCACTCCCCATACATTTTTTAAAGTGGATGCATCAAATTATATTTCCACCAAAATTGCACCTGGGTTCCCTCTTATCGACTTTCTTATTAATGTTTGTCATTTGAAGAATTTTTTTATTAACGATTTTGGTTGCTGTGAGATTATATTTCATCCTGGTTTTGATTTACAATTTCCTAATGAATAACAACGTTACGTTTCTATTTATGTGTATGAGAATCATCCACATGTGTGTTTTTGAAAAGTTTCCATGAAGATCCTTAAACTGTTTTTAACTTGTGGTCTTTGTTTTTAAATATTGAGTCTGATATGCTACATATATATAATGGATAGTAACATAATGTTGGTTTAATTGTCTGAAATTCTTCATTCTATTCTGTGTGCTGTCATAAGTCTTGCTGAAGCTTTCATTTGCTCTGCAAAAGGTTTCACACTTCACACTTATACAAGAAGTGGAATCTCAATATCACATAGTACATCTATTGCTTCCACGGTAAACTAAAAGTTGTTATTGTTAGTTTTCCTTTTTTTTCTACTTAGGAGATAGATCAAAAATAAATATTGCCTTGATTTATCTCAAAGTCAGTTCTGCTCCTGTTCTTGGTCAGAAATTGTAGAGTTCCAGGCTTTCCATTTAGGAAATTACTCGATATTTATCTTATTTTATATATTATGGAAGGAAGTGCTCTTACACCTTCATTTTACATGTACTGTCCAGTTTTCCCAGAACTACTTGTTGAAGAGACTGCCCATTTTCCATTGTATACTCTTGCCTCCTTCATTGTAGACTAATTGACCATATGCGTGTGGGTTTATTTTAGGACTCTTTATTTTGTTCCCTTGATGTGTGTGTTTCTTTTAGTGCAATATTTTGATGTTTTCATTACTGTAGCCTTGTAGTATGTTCTAAAGTCAGGGAGGATAATACCCACAACTTTGTTCATTTTTCAAAGATAATTTTAGAAAATTTGTGCATTTCATATTTTTGTATAAATTTTAGTATTTTTCTCCTTGTTTTGTGAAGAAACATATGGATTCTGTGAGAATAGAAATTTACTAAAAATAGAAAACTGGGAAAAATAGTAAAGTGCGGAGGATAAATCATACAATATTAAACAACAAATGGATTGCTGTATAAATCAAAGAAAAAATATATAAAGAAATAAGACTACAAAAACAAAGTCCATGGGGTATAGCCAAAGGAGTATTAATAGGGATGTTTATAGCAAAACAATCCCACTTATACAAACAAGAAATATCTCTCTTATATAACATAATCTTACAAACAAAAGATGTAGCAAAATAATAAACAAACTAGTTATTAGAAGGAAAGCAGCTGAAAGGTCAGAACATAAATTAATAAAATAAAGATTAAAAATAGAAACATCTAATCAAACTAAATAATGCCTTTTGAAAGAAAAATAAAATTGATAAACTTTAACTAGACTCATGAGCAAAATAGAGAGTACAGATTAATAAGCTCCAAAATAAATGAGAAGTTTCAGCTTATATCAAAGTAACACAAAGCATCATAAGAAGAAGACACAACAAATTATATGCCAATAAAAATGGATAACATAGAAGAAATAGACAATGTCTTAGAAACACTTAATCTCCAGAATGGAATGAGAAATAGAAAATATGAACAGTTATCACTAATGAATTTGAATAAGTAATTAAATAAAATCTCCCATGAAACAAAATTCCAGCCCTAGTCATCTTCACAGGTGACTCCTGCCAAACATTTAGAGAAGATCACTCAAAAATACATCTCAGAGAATTCCAAAATTTTGAAGAGGAAGGAAGGATTCCTACCCCACCTATCTGTATCACACTATTAATAAAACTGGAACAAATACCTCATAACATTTCTGGTTAAATACTACTGATAATCTTAGATGAAAAATCATCACTAAAATGTTAGCCAAGCAAACAATACATTAAAAGGTTTATACATTATGTTTAGGTCCATTTCATTCCAGGCATGCAAAAGTAATTCATTACCCAGAAATTAATTAATATGATACATCACACTAACAATTTGAAGAATAAAAATTATATGGTCACCTAGATAGAGTCATAAAATATTGTGACATATTCAGTATCTATTTAAGATTATATTTCTCCTCAAATTGGGCATAAGGAAACATACTTCAACACAGTTAAGGTCATATATGATAAGAACTCATCTAACATGTCACTCACTGATTAAAAGCTGAAAACATCTCCTTTAAGAGCAGGAGAAAGACAAGAATACTGACTCTTACCACTTTTATTAAGTATCGTAATGGAAATTCTAGCCATAGCTATCCAAAATAAAAGTAAATAAAATATAGCTATTTCAGAGAAGGAGTAAAATATCTGTTTGCAGATGAAATACTTTAAACAGAAATCCTAAAGAAGATGCCACAATACTACGAGGGCTTATCAATGCATTTGGTAAAATTTCAGAATGTAAAATTATCATACAGAAATCTTGCATTTCTACACACTAACAACAAGCTAACTGATAGAGAAAGTAAGGGAACTGTATCATTCACAGTTACATTACAAAAAAAAATCAAGGAATGTATCCATCCAAGGAGGTAAAGGATCTATACTCAGAAACCTGTAAAATATTTATAACACAAATTGAACATAATGCAAACAGATGAAAGGATATACTCTGTTAATAGATTAGGAAAAAGTATTGTTAAAATGACAGTACTAGACAAGAAATTACACAAATTAAATTAAGAGCCTTTTAAAATACCAAGGGCATTTTCAGACACTTAAAATAAATAATTCTTAAATTTACATGTAAACACAAAAGAGTTGAAATCACAAAAAAAAGAAAAGGAAAGAAAACAACCAAACTAAAAACACAAACACCTCTGACATAGTACAAAGAGGATGTATCAATTTCCCTATTTTTAATCTATAATACAAAGCAACAGTACTAAAAAGAGTACGGTAGTGGCACAGAAGAAACAGAATAATGGAACACAACACAATGCCTAAAAATGAAATCAGAGAGTTATGGTCATTTAGACCATTATAAAAATGAATATTCAGTGGGGGGAAAGTAACAAACAGGCACATGAAATCAGTAAATATAACTAACCAACTGAAAAATGAAAGTCCATAACACAATGAGATTTTATGTCAGTCCTGTCAGAATGACTATTATCAAAAAGATAAAAATATAAGTTTTGGTGAGGATGTAAGAAAAAGCACCCTGATTGACTACTTGAGTGAATGTAAATTTGTGCTGCCACTGTGGAAAACAGTATGGAGTTTTATCTAAAAATTAAAAATGAAATATGACCCAACATTTCCATATCTGGATACTTATGCAAGAAAATAAAAACACTAATCAGGAAAGAAAAATTCAAACCTATATTCACTGTGGCATTATTTACAATAGCCAGGATATAGAAGAAAATTTATTGCTCATCAATAGATGATGGGTAAAGAAGATGTGTGCTTATAGTATATATATCAACCCATCTATTAACTAGAGATTTATATATATATATAATATATAAACACACTAAATATATATATAAATATATCTATATAATTCAGTGGGTTATTACTTAGCTCCAAAAAGAATAAGATCTTGTCATTTGAAACAAATGGGTAGACTAAGAGGGTAATACGCTAAGTGAAATAAGTCAGACAGAGAATGACAAATGCTGAATGGTTTTACACATATTTGGAATTTAAAACAAATGAACATAACAAAACAAATGGAGATATAGATATAGAAAGAAACAGGTTGCTCACAAGAAGGAGAAAATGTGGTGAAGAAAAAGAAATAGTTGAGGATAATTAAGAGAGAAGATTTTCAGTTGCAAATTAAACGTGTAAGGGACAAGAAATATACAGTATGGGGAATAGTCAATAACTATGAAATATTTTAAATAGCAAAATATAATAAATAGATTTAATAATGTAATCAGTATTAAATGTATTAAAAAGAGAAAACAGTATGTTATGTAAGAGAAACAAACAGTTTTATACATTAAAGTACACTTCAAAAACAAACAAACAAACTTACAGAAAAAAAATTAGATTTGTGGTTAACAGAGTCGGGTTTGGGAAGGGAGAAATTGATTCATGCACTCAAAAGCTAAACATCACCAGTCGAAAAATAAACGTGTTCTAGGGATGAATCGTAGTAACATGAAAATTGCAATTATTACTGCTTTTTGTTCTATATGAAAGTTGTTAAGAGAGTAGACCATATGATTTCTCATCACAACAAAAAGACAAATTGTATTTCTTTAAAATTGTATCTAAATGAGATAATGAATTCTCCCTAAAGAAACTATGATATTTATTTCATGATACTTATAAATCAAATCACTATCCTGTGCACCTAAACTTACATAATGTTTTATGCTAATTATATCTCAATAAAAGCAGAAGGAAAATGGAAATTCAATGGTCATTTTTTCCCATGTCACTTCTCATGTTTGTTTTTGCAGTAAGAAAACTTGAGTCATGATACCAACTTATCGTAGGTAAAGATAATAATAAATAAGTGATTCTAATAAATTATGCATAAAGATAATAATAAAATTAGTGCTTTACCATGCCTTAAACTTTCTTCATGTTAACAGCCAACTCTTTTTGCAGACATCAAAATTTCACTCTGTGTATTCATCTGAGATTAGGGAATGGATACAAATTTAACCCTGGCTGCTCTCGCTCTGAGTGACAAAGTTCACTGTCTGTGACCGATGATCTCATCTCCCTGATATCATCTGTAGGAAATGAATATGCAAGGTTGCTAAAAATCTCAGCATGGTAAAATCTCAGAACTCCTACAATTCTTAACTGTTTTGCAATGGGAATGCAATACTGACAAAGACTACATTTTGGAAAACAATGTGGTGTTTTCTCATGGTTGCATTAGGGGATGTGAGGATAATCACTGAGATCCAAAACAATAATTCTTGCTCAAGTGCTGGGCAAAGAAGTGTAAAGTTTCTGCATTATTAGGACAGAGAACTGCTTTCAAAATTATGACTACACTCACTCTATTCCAGGCTGTCATAGGAAAGAATGGTTATTGCAATTTCTAAGTGAACAGGAATAAGTCAGTGGTTCAGTCTCTATAAATTAGTCAACGTGTGTTCAAAGCCAAAATAAGTTGTGTCAACAATGAAAATAAGAGAAAAAAATTAGACATAAGCTTAAATTAAAAAGGAGACACAGTTCTGTGCTGTGCTCTGGGGACTGGAAAATGTATATGCCTCAGTCAAATTCAAGAGTTCAGTGGTTTGGCCCTAGTATCAGCTCGGGATTCAATGAACAGATAACAATTAGAATACTGGAAAAAATATAATCTATCTCTCCCTGATCTGAAGAAAACCTGGTGGTTCAATGAATCTCTTATTTCACAGAGATTCTGCCAGATGCAGAGGAATAATTCACGGATGACTCAACTAAGACAAACTTAGTTACTGCTTACCAATCCATCTTCACACACACACAGTGGTAGACAGATTTGTAGTATTTAGTGGGAAAAATTCAGTGGGCAGAGCTCAGAGTACAGTTTTCAAACACCAGCCAAATTTTTTACTTTTGCAAATAGTCTAGCTTTACCCTGGTAGAAAATTACAGATGGACAAATAATATTCTTCCTTAGAATTTCTAATTTCGAAATTAAACTGCAGCTTTTGACTTATCAGTATAGAACCTTGTTAAGATGATCACGGTAAGACACACTGTCTGATAAGAGAGCTGGAAACTAGCTGCTGAACCAGCCCATTTGAACCCTTGACTGCTAATGTAAGCAACAACATTTCCACCATTAGAGTTGTGTTGACAAACTAAGAAGCTTGATGTTCCTGTTGTAGGAACAGCCACTGCTGTCCAGACAGAGTTCTCCTGCTGCAAGAGGGCTCTTTTCTTCTCTTGGTAAAGTTCATATTGGTGGGATGTTGCTAGAAATTACCCTGGCGTATTTTCAAGTTCTCCAGATTATCAAAGGCTTTCTTCACAACTGATGACACAATTTCAGGACTCAATGTTGCCATTTCAGTCTTATCAGATGACACTGGCTGCATCATTGTGAGAAGAAGCCTTATTCTCCCTGACCTTACCTACAATTTTCCAGCATATCTTGGCATTTCACATTCTGAAAATGCTTCACCTTTTATTTTAAATTAATGGGAAATAGTCAAAGTCTTCCATGGATATTTTATATTTCCTAGTATCTGCAGAAATTTGGTATTCTTGAAGTTGGACAAATTTTTAATTCTACCATCCTCGCCTCTTTGTAGTCCACACATTTTAGACTGCAATTTGGTTACTGAATATGACCACCTCATCCAAGGGGCTAATACCTCTTAGATACTTACTGTGTGAACGTTAGAATCGGCACAAGTTATGTGGGGTGTATAAACCTAAATTAAATGTTTGCAATGGCACTGTCTTTTTTGGACAAATCTCTGATTCTAAGAAGTAAATTAATTAGAAGGCAGTAGATTTATTGGTATGTGGAAGAGAATCAGATAATTTGGGGTGGATGGGTGATGAAGAGTCAGGAAAAATTCCAGCAAATGGGAATGGAATGCTTTAGGCCTCTGGAGGCATGAATTAAGAAGAAAATAATACTTTGTCTCCTTACCTACTTCTACTTACTATCTTGAGTGACTAGTCCTTGGGCTATGAAAACAGCTAGTTTGTGGCAAAGAGTAAAGAACATAACAAAATAGTTTGAAATCCATGAGAGTTTCGTTGTTTCAGGAAAGATGATTTTGCTTTAAGTCAACATGTATTTTTCATTCACTAAATAATAAAATGCATCCTGTGGCATGTGCTGTGCTTAGTGTACTGGTATCCATGTTAGACAGGGAAAGGGGAATAGACAGAAAAATTCTAAGTAGGTAAAAGGAGGAAACCAAAAGTCAAAGAATGAGTTGTTGAAATGTGGTGAGGTTGCAGCTAAAATAGCTGACAAGCATTTGCCTGCATGGATCTCCAGATACAGTGAAACATAAAGATATGCCAAGGTAGTCAGATGCCAGATTTATAAAGAAATGACTAAACTAAGTTGAGTTGTGGTCTTAGATTTGGAAAGGCATTAAGAGACACCCTGAGGACGTAAGCTTGTCTTTGGCTGGAACATAAAAGCAACAGAAAGTATTGACTAGAAAATATAGCGTAGATACTTGAGGGCAGGAATTGAAAGCACAAATTGGAATGCTTTGAGAACAGCATAAAGAAGATCATAGATAAAATAACTTCTTATATTCTACCATATAATGAATGTGCCATCTGAGACTACATCATTTGATATTTATGATTCCAGGGATGACATTATAGAGACCATTATCCCTGGGCAGGTTCCTGCATTTCTCTCCTGTTCCAACCTATCCTAACTTAAACACTTTTCATACTTTCCAGAATGAACCAGAAACCACTTAGTACTTTTCCCTCTCTCCATGTTTCAGTCTTTTCCCAAATTCTTCCAATTTCTCATCTTCCTTACAGGAAATTATTTAAATTTACTATCATATTTTTCCATCAAATGATCATATCAATAAAATATCTCTTTTTTCTTTAAATGGTAACTTAGTCTCCCTTTTAACTCTTAATTTTATTTAAAAACAAAGTAAAGAAAATAGTGGTACACAACTTTGTTTATTGTTCAAATAAGAAATTTGCAGATATTTGTTGACATTTGCCAACATCAGTTTTAATCTTTGTTATCCTGCATAAACTGGTAGTCATCTGGTAGATCAGTTGTAATTGGGATGACGTTCATAAACTGAAGATGGCTGATGAATTGTCGTTGAAAGAAAGGTAGCTGATGTATCAGATATCACTGGCACTGGAAACCGTGGGTTGCTCCCTTGTTGAACTTTAGAAAAATGACCTTCATTTGCAGATATGTTGTGATATCTATTTGGAAATTTAGAAGGCTCCACCATCAGTCCATTATAATTGCTCAGTATGGGAGACAAGTTGCTGTACTGAGAAGGAGAAGTTGAAGTTGTAATGAAGTACAAAACACGGCCATTTGCTTCAGTGTAGCTGCTTTGAGAGTGCCCGTGGACAGTGGTCAATTGATTTAAAATAGCACGTTGATCCACTGCAATTTGTTCTGGTGGTCTTAATGACATTGATGATGGAGGAGAAAAATCACCTCTGATTGGGTTATTTATATCACCTATTTTGTGGCTAGTTGAGGGCTTTCTTATTAGAGGCATGTTTAAATTTGTAGAAAGTAAAAATGCACATTCTCCACTAGTGTCAAACAGAAAAACAGAATTATTATTATCCACATTACACCCTGCTTTAAAGTGCTTCTTTTTGGAATCTACAGCCAATGAAGATAACAGAGAGGCATTTTTAATCTCAATTCTTCTTTTCATTCTCACTAAAAGCTGGGGACAGACTCGTTTAAAATTTGGATTATGTACAAGTGCAGCTACAACCAAAGGAGAAAGATTTTAGTAATATTTATCCAAAATAGAAGGCTACAATAAGCCTATCCTATAAAACCTCAGATTTCACCTTTACTATGCAAAGATAATATCATCAAAACATGAACATTGCTGATGATATTTTGAAGTTCCTTATTTGGAAAATGCATATTTAAATATTATACTCATGAAATTTTAGGAGTTAGCATTTGCAGTAATGGTGAATGCCACTTTTTAAAAGCAGCTTTTCTACCTTTATTTAGATTTCTGGTAAGATTCATAGTTGCAAGCAATGTTTCTCATAATCTTGACTACTTAAGGCACTGTCCTCATTTTTCAGAAATAATAATGGATTTTAAACACTAGTAGTTTTATACAATTTTCAAAATCCAGCTTTACATTCATATTACCAAAGATTGATGTATAAAATAAAATTTTATATATAAGTTACCAATTGGTAACAAAAATTTCCGAATACCTTGCTTAAAACAGAGACTTCTTTTGCTTCTGCCAGAATGTCAGCTAGACAAGCAGACCTTTGAAAATTCTGCTGCACTTTACTAAACCCATAAAGGTTAAGCTGTCTAACTAAACTTTTCATACGTCCAGTTCCAAATATTCTGAAAGGGGACTTTATTTCCAAAACTTCCTTCTTAAAGACATCTTCATCAATCACTATGGAAGTTCCATTATCATCCCACCAGATGGATTTAAATTGGTCATTCCCAGCCATTTTCCAGTGTTTCTTGATAAATCTCAGTGAACGAAAATCATTATCTTCATCTGGTTCAGAGACACAAAGTGCGTAACATTGTGTTTTTATCAAGGATTCTTCAGACAAAGTCTGAAAAGCATTTTCTTCAATCATAGATCTCAAGTCCAAGTCCACAGAGAATGATTGATCACACAATAGAGATTTACCAGAGTTTTCTGAACCTGTTGGTCTATATTTATGAGACACATCCTGAATTTCTGAAGAAATATGTGCCATCTCAAATAAATATTCTACAGTTGCTTTCCTAATCTGCATGTTTTTCAGCACTGCAGCTCCAAATGCTGCTTTGGCAGGCCTGCACAGGTAAACTGCTAGTCTATAACAATGGTTCTCAACCTTAGTAGATGTGACATCACAAAACGAGTTGTCTCTTAGCAACTCAAGTGTAACATTCAGCCAGTGTTTACTTCTCATTCATCCAGTTAATATGAAACATATAGGATCCTTATTTTTATAGTGTGATATGCAAATATTATCCACACAATATCTTTTTAAATAATTTAATTTTGGGGTCTATTAAATAAAACCAATCTCTATACTTTTGCACACAAATTTATATCAGATCTGTGAACAGAGTATAAATAATGCACAAAATATATAAAATAATTTTAAAATTATGGAATTTAAAGTGAAATTTGTGTAAAACCTGTACAGAAAATGTAAAACTATTTCATCATCATTTGTAATTAAAGTGAAACATAATTTGATTTGGAAATGGAAGTAGGTATTTATCTGTGTACTTTACAATAAGTAACTCTATATTCAAAACATGAGAAGAATAAATATCAGTTTATTTGGTATGTTTATAAATAAATGTTAAATATTTATGAAATAAAATTAGATTAAAATAATCAATCAAAAATAAGAAACCCCAAACGGGTCAATTTTTGTTTTAAATTATAATTCCGTGCTATTAGTAATAAATATAATTTAATATTCTACTTTAAAATTACAGAAGAGCCAACCTTCTTGTATATTTACAAATGTTAATTTTTTGCCATTCTTTCACTCAGAGGTTTCTCAGTCACTAGAAGGAAAAAACTTTCTTGTCATCTTTATAATCCATTCTCTTGTGGCTTCTGTTATGTGTTTCAAAATGATGTTGATAAATACAGTTATGGACAAGATCCTGGGTTCTATCAGCAGTGACACCATTAAAGGGCAAACAAAGAATCAAAGAACAAAGAAATAACAGTATATGTTGCTTGAGTTGGAAAAGACCAGGTAATGCATTTTAGGAAGCAATATGTTTTCCAGTCCTGAAACAGTTGGCATTGTAAGTATTATACAGCAATTTAAGGGATGTGCTTTGTGTACTAATTGTAAATAGCTATGTTCTGTATCAGTAGGCTGTAGTAAATCCAGTTCTACCAAAAGTTATATTCTTTATTTAGAAATAAATTCCATTAATTATAAGCCAAATTCAAAATGAGTGATAAAATTTTTAAATACATAAATGTACACTCAAACTACAATGTAAAATTTTCCTTCACTATCTGTAAATTCCATTCAAAATAAATAATAGCAACCAGAATTCATGGCATATTATAAGTATTATTAAGTATAGATAAGTTGGATTTAGTCCTCATTAATAAATATTATTTAACATACACAAATGAATACATGTGACACCACCCTTAAAAAAGAAACAATTAAAAAATAACAATCTAAATAAATGTAGGAAAATTATTGAAAGATCAGATCTTAATATTTTATAAAAATATTCTTTACAAATTCGCTCTAGATAGAATGTAACTAAACATAATAAAAGCCTTATATGAAAAACCCATGACTAACATCAAGTTCAATGTTAACATACAGGAAGCTTTTCCTCTGGTCTAGTGATAAGAAAAAGTACCTCATTTTGACAAGTCCTAAATTACACTACTAGAAGTCCTAGTCAGAAAAACTAGTCAAGAAAAATATAAAAGGCATCCAACTTGTAAAAAAGCAGTAAAGTTTTTACAGATGACATAATTCTGCATAGATAGAAAACTCCATAGGCTCCTCCAGTGACTGTTAGAACCAATGAACAAACATAGTAAACTTGCAGAGTACAAAATCAATATACATATATATGTTGCATTTTTATATAGTAACAACAAATTATCAGAAAGATAAATTAGGAAAACAATTGTGTGTGAATTTATACCAAAAAGAATAAAATAGGAATAAATTTGTTAAGTGAAATAAAAGAACTAAACATAGATCTATAAATTACAGGGGCAAGAAATATATGTAAACAAAATAAATAGAAAGATATTCTGTGCTCATGGACTGTATAAAATCTGAGGAAATATTCTAATCAATTTTTTACATGTTTAATCTCCCCAGCACTAATTATTGAGGAGAGTGTCTTTTCTTCATTTTATACTCTTGCTTCCATTTTCATGGGTTAATTTATCAAAGGTGTGAGAGAATATATCTGGTTGCTCTATACTCTTCTATAGATTGGTGTCTGTTTCTGAGCCAGTATCATGTTGTTTTAATTACTAAAGCTTTGTAGGACTGTTTAACATCAGAGATCTTTACACCATTAGTTTTAATACTCTTTTTCAAGATTATTTTGGCAACTCATGTTCTTAGTGGTTACATATAAATTTTGAAATTATTTATTCTACTTAATGGAAAAATCTCATAGGTATTTTGACATGAATCACACTAAATATAGATTCCTTTGTTAAGTATGGATGTTTCAACCACATTGTTTCACAACATTAACATAAGGGATATTTTCATTCCTTTGGATCAGTTTTAATTTCCTTCACCAATATTTTCTGTTTTTTAACGTATAGGTTTTCACCTTACTTGTTAACTTCATTTCTAGGTGTTCTTAACATATATATTATATACATAATATTTTTAAACTCGTTTCCTACACAAATACATCAGGCAGAATGTAGTGGCAAGACATATTCAAAGTCCTGAATGAAAGAAAATTGTAATCTAAGATACTTTATCAAGCAAGGCGATCTTTTAGAATAGAAGGAGAGATAAATAAATTCACACAAGGAAATACTAAAAGAATTTAGAAAGAGAAAAAGAAATAATGAAAAATCTACTCTAAATTAAAAGGAAGCAGGATGCCATAGAAAAGAGAAAAGTATAACTGGAAAGGCAATAGCTAAAACGACTTACAACAGAATAAATATGATGTTGTAAAACAGGACATCAAAATTTTTAAGGGCCAGAGAGTGAAACAGGACAATACAGAGTATTTTCTCCTTCTTTCTGTTTTCTGTAAATGGGTAAGAGTTTGTAATCTTATCAGTTAAAATAAACAGATATTGTACGGGTCAATAGAAATACAAAACAATGTAACCATAAGTCAAAATCTTACAATAAAGTCACAAAGCCAAAAGGAAATCAAGATAAAAGAAAACTTATCAAGCCACAAAAAGAAAAAGAAATGAACAAAAAGGAAATACCAAATCAACCGGAAAATGAACTTCAAAATGGAAATAAACACCAGTCTATCAATAATTATCACAAAGGTTAATGGACATTGTGGTTCAATCAAAAGATATATATTGTCAGGTGGGATAATATAACAAGACCTTACATTATGAAGCATACAAGAGACCTACTTTAGAAAGAGGAACAGATATCAGTTGAATGTCAGAAGACGGAAGAATATATTCCATGCAAATGCACGTAATAAGAAAGTAGGACTAGTAGTACTGACTTCAAACAAAAGAGACTTTACAAGAAAGGACATAGACAAAGATAAACAAGGACATGATATAATGATTAAAGGAGCAATACTAAATGAGGGTATTATAATCATTAAGATATATGCACTCAATATAGGAGCACCTAAATACATAAAGGAAATACTAATAGATAATAAGAGAGAAATCACTGGGAACACAATCATAGTAGGAGACTATAACACCACATTACCATCATTGGACTGGTCTTTCACACAGAAAATTAATAAGGGAATAAAGATACTAATAGACATGATTAAATAATTGGAGTTGGTTGATTCATTCAAAGCACCACTTCCACCCAAAACAGAATATACATTCTTTTCCCGTGCATATGGTACATTTTCTAGGAAAGATTATGAACTCAGGCACTGAAGAAGCCTCAACAAATTTAAGAAGATAAAAATTATTTCAAGCATCTTTTCTGTGTATAATACCATGAAACAAGAAATCAATCACAGAAAAACAGGGAGAAAAATGTCAGCATCCAGATTAAAAAACATGGTACTAAAACAAGTGGGGGGGTGATCAAGTAAAAGAAGAAATTATAATATATCTTAAGAAATACGACAAAACACTACACAAAGTCTAAGGAATACAGTTAAAGCAGACTTTAGAGGGAAGTTCATAGTGACAAGGCCCTCCTCAAAGTAGAAGAACAATTTCAAGTAAATAACCTAATGTTCTATGTAAAGTAATCAAGAAAATAAGAGCAAACAAAACCAAAAGTCAGCAGAAAGAGGGAAAATTTAAACAAGAAAGAAGAAAGAATTGAAATGGAGATTAAAAAATAGAAAAAATCAATCAAACTATTTTTGAAATAGTAAACAAAATTGACAAATCTCTGGACAGACTCACCAACAAGAAAAGAGAGCGAACACAAATAATATAAGAAATGAAAATGGAGAAACTACAAAGTGTACAACAAATTTACAAAATATCATAGGGGAATTACATGAGCAACTGCATGGAAACAAACTGGATAACCAGGAATTAATGGAGAAGTTTTTGGAAATATTTAGCCCACCAATATTGCATCTAGGAAAAATTAACCATTTGAAAAGACAGATCACCAGAAATGGAATAGAATTATCAATAAAATAAAAAATCTCTGTAAACAAAATTCAGACACAAATAGCTTCACTGGGGAATTTGACCAAACATGCAAAGAAAAATCCATACCAATCCTCCTCAAACTCTTCCAAAAGATTTATATGGAGAGAGTACTCCCAAACTCACACCATAAGGCCAAAATCAACCTGATAATGAAACCAGACAAATACACTTCCCCAAAAAGAAAACTATAGGCCAATATCATTGATAAACATAGCTGTAAATGTGCTTAAGAAATTATTAACAAACAGAATCCAACATCATGTAAAAAAAAGGTCATGCACCATGGTCAAGTTTGGTTCATCCCAGGAACACAAGGATGGTTTAACATATGCAAATCAATCAATTAATTGTGATATACCTTATCAACAAAAGAGAAGACAAAAACGATATGATCACCTCATTAGATGTAGAAAAAGGATTTGATAAAATTTAACACCTATTTGCAATAAAATTTCTTATCACAGTGGGCATAGAGGGAACATATCTCAACATAATGAAAGCTACTTATGAAAAAAATATAGCTAGCAAAATACTCAATGGTGAAAATCTGAAACCCTTCCCAAAGAAACATGAGACAAGACAGGATGCCCATTCTCACAATTTCAATTCAATATAGTCTTGGAAGTCCTAGCCACAACGTTCAGGCAAGAAAAAGAAATAAAAGTTTCAGACTGGAAAAGAAGAGGTAAAATTGTCACGATATGCAGACATGACACTATATACAGAAAAGTGTAAAAGCTTCACAAAAAATTACTTAGGGTAAAAAAGGAACTAGGCAAGGTACCCAGAGTAATGTATAAAAACCAATTGCATTTCTTTACACTACCATTGAATCAACAGGAAAACAAAGTATAGAAACAACCCCTTTTATAACTGCACCAAAAACTATAAAATATTAAGAATAACTCTGACCAAGTAGGTGAATGACTTATACGTGGAGAACAAGAAAACATTGATTGAGGAAATCAAAAAACATTTGAAGAATTGAAAAGATACCCAATGGTCTCATAATGGAAGAAATAATATTGTTAAAATGGCAATACTGCCCAAAGCATTCCACAGACTTAATGTGATTTCCTATCATATTATGCAAAACATTTCTTTTTAGGACTGAAACAAATGATCCTAAGATTTATATAGAAACAAAAAAGATCCATAATTTCCAAAACAATACTGAAGACAAATAAAGAGGCTGCAGCAATAACCCGCCTGGTCTCCATACACTATTGCAGAGCTACAATAATCAAAACGACATGATATTGGTACAGAAACAGGCATATTTACCAATGAAACAGAATAGACAGCCTAGGAATATATCTACAGTCCAATGTACAATTAATATTTTACAGAGTAACCAAGAATATGACAGAGAAAAGACCATCTCTTCACCAACTTTTGTTGGGAAAACTGGATAGAGGCATCAGAGCAATGGAGTTAGAACACTCCATCACTCCATACACAAGAAGAAACACAAAATGGCCTGAAGAGTTAAATGTAAGGTAAGACACAGTAAATCTCCTAGAAGAAAACATACACAAAACACTCTGAGATAAATCTCAGCAATGATCCCCTAGAACAGCGTACCCAGGTAATGGATGTAACAGCAAAATTAATAAATGGGACCTAATTAAACCTATAAGCTTTTGCACAGCAAAGGGAACCATAAACAAACGAAAATGACAACCTACAGGATTAAAGAAAATATTTAGAATTGATGAAACTGACAAAGTCTTAATTTCCAAAATATAAAGACTTCACACAACCTAATAATAATAAAAAAATCAAGAAACCCTATCTGAAAATGGGCAGAAGCTCTAAACAAGCAATTCTCCATTAGAGACATACAAATGTCACATAGAAATATGAAAAAAAATTTGCTCACTGTCATTATCAGAGAAGTGCAATTTAAACCTATAATGAAGTATCACCTCAGTATAGTCACAATGGTCATCATTCAAAGTCCACAGACAATAAATTCTGGGGAAGCTGTGGAGAAAGTGAACCCTCCTACACTGTTGGTACAAGTGTAGTTTGGTGCAGTCATTGTGAAAAACAGGATGGGGATTCCTCCAAAGAATAAAAATAGACTTAACATAAGATCCAGAAATCCCACTTCTGGGTATATATCAAAGAGAACACTAATTCAAAAGTCACCTGCACCCCAATATTCTTAGCAGTGATATATACAACAGCCACGAAATGGAAGCACCCTAATTGTCCATCAACAGATGGCAGTATACAGAATTCATGCCATATTTACACAATGGGATAATATTCTGGCATAAAAAATGATACAGGAATGACATTTGCAGCAAAATAGATATCCCTAAAAAGTGCCATTCTGATTGAACTATGCCAGAAAGAGAAAGAAAAATAAAACATGAAATGACATATGTAGAATCTTAAAAATGAATTTTGATGAGAACACTATGATTTGATCTACAAAACGGAAACACACTTGCAGATCTACTTAATAATCTTATGGTTTCTACAGAAAGGGGATAGGAGAGGATATATTTGGGAGCTGAAGATTTATAAATGTTATCTATTATATATAAAACTAGATTTTTTCAAGACATCTTTTGTATGACACAAGGCAGTATGTTAAATATTGTGAAGATAACTTTAATAGGAACACAAATATATGCATGAAGTGGAACACTATGCTATGCACCACAGATTGACACATTGTAAATGGCAGTATTTCAATGATAAATAAATCAATAAATAAGTAAATAAATAAATAAATAAATAAATAGATAGATAACATTTAATAATAAAAGAAATACAAAGATTCACAACACTTAAAATTCACCTCAAGAATCTGAGTAAACAAAGATTAAAGAAGAAATTTGAATGAATGAGAGTAAGGCAAATAACAAGAGAAACAATTGAAAAGATAAAAAAAAAAACCTAAGTCTGTTTCTTTTAAGCATAAAGTGGACAAATATTTAGGTTCGCTAAGAAAATAAAGACTGAAATAAAATTAGAAATAAAAGGAAGCATATTACCACTGATGTTGTAAAGATGCAGAGCATCATAAGAAATTACCACTAGCCAACAAATTCAATGACCTAAAACAAAAAACAGATTCCCAGAAACATATGTCTTCCAATACTAAATCAAGAAGAAATTAGAAAGTAAAATAGTGCAAAAGTGTGTATGAGTAAATCAGTAATCCAAACCTCACAAACCAAAAAATATTTACAAGAAGACTTTACCGGTGTATTCTGTCATACATTTGAAGACAAATTTTCACCAATTCTTCCCCAAATCTTCCAAGAATTTGAAGGGGTGAAAGTTTCCAAACATATTTTATGATGCCAGCTTTATTTGCATAACAATTCTAGAAAGGGCACTATACACAAAATATAGAATATTATCCCTGATGAATATATGTGCCAAAATTATCAACAAAACACAAGCAAAATGAATTCAACAACACATTAAATATATCATACACATACATGAGTAAAGAGATTTATCCCTGGGTTTAAGGATACTTCAAAATATTCAAATCAATAAAGGTGACATGCCACACTAATAGAATGAGAAGTAAAACTCACATAACCATCTCAATAGGTGTAAAAAGAGCATTGTATATAATGCAACACCATTTTAAGGTACTCCCAACAAATTAAACTAACCCTGTCAGTGGCAAGATATCATATACACACAAACTGTGTGGAGAGAAGCAAAGAAGGTCCCTGTTTATTTATTCTTAGAAGAAGCATTTATACAGGACATGCACAATAACTCACATATCATCTAAGTTATAACAATGTTAATAAAATTAAACTATTTATGTCCCCATGCTCCTGCAGTAAGCACAGGATGTTATATGATAAAGGATTCTTTTAAAGTTCATCACGGAATTTCATTAAGTAGGCCATCTCTTATCCAGCAGGCTGTGCCTGTCTTAGGTTGTCCTCCTCTGAGAATCTTACCCAGCATAGGCTATACAGCCATCCATACTGGATACATTGATTAGGCCATTTCTTAACCAGCCTGGATATGTGACATTCCTCACAGCTTGTTTACCAGTTCAGCCCATGGGCTTATTTTCTAGAGCCTTCAGACAGGGGCCTACAAATACAACATCCCTTGACAGAAAAATGGATGAAGAAAATTTGTTGTATATATGCAATGGAATCAAGACTTTGCATTCCTACCAACAGTGTCCATGGTGTTCCTTTTTTCCCACAATCTCACCAACATTGATAACTTTTCTTTTTGTAGAGAGCCCTCTGACAAGTGTGAGGTCTTGTCTCGGTTTTGGCTTATGACTTCCCTAGTAATTAAATCTGTAAACATATTTTCATGTTTTTTTTATCCAACTGTATGTTTTCTACAGAAAATTGATTCAGATCTATCTATTCAGTTCCTATGGATAGTTTTTTTAATTTGATTGCTTGGTCTTTTTTGTTGTTGTGGAGTATGAGTTTGCCGTATATTTTGGATATTAACACGGTTGGATAATATCTCTTGCAAATATATTCTCCCATTTTGCTGGTTGAATTATAATTTTATTGATCATTTCTTCTGCAGTGTAAATGTGTTTAGACTGATACAATCATCTTTTGTTAGTTTTGCTTCTGCTTCCCTTGGCAGAGGAGACATGAAAAATCAAATTAAGTCAAGTATGCTTCTTATATTTTACCCTAGGATTCTTTGTTCTCAGGTTTTAAGTTTTATATATCCAGGAGTGGAATTGCTGTGTGATATGATAGGTCTATATTTATTATTTAAAGGCACTTCCATACTGTTTCCAAAGTGGTTGCACCAATTTTCATTCCTAAAAATAGCGTTGGAGAATCCCTTTTTCTCTACAATCTCCAAAGTCTTTAATATTTGTAGGCATTTGGATGACAGCCCTTCTCACTAGTGTGATGTAAAACATTGTTTAATTTTTGCCTTGCCTTTGTATATTGATTAGCAATGTGAGCATATTTTTATGTTCTTGTTTGTCATCAGTGTATCTTCTTTAAAGAATTGTCTTCTGCTCATTTTCTAGCTGAATTGTTTGTAGATATTTGAATTGGAGTTATATGAATGATTAGTGTATTTTAGAAATTGGCCTCTTGTTGATTGCATTGTTTCCTAATGTTTTCTCCCATTTGGAAGTTCAAATTTTCATTCTGTTAATTTTGCTGTGTTGAAGCTTTTAAGTTTAATTAGGATCTATTTGATTATCTTGCTTTTAATGTTTTCAGGTTTGGAGAGTGACATAAGAAAATTTTACTACAATTTATCTCTTGTTTTGCCGATGTTAGTTTCCAGATGTTTTCTTGTGTCATTTATTTGATTCAGATATTTAATACATTTTGAGTTTATTTTTGTACAGTGCGAGGGAGTGTTCTTTTTTCATTGATTTACATGTTGCTGTCTAGTTTTCTCAACATCACTTGCTGAAGATTGTCTTTTAGGCATTGTATATTTTTGTTTATTTGTCATAGTTTAGTTGACCAAAATTGTGATGTTATATTTCTGCCTCTGAGTTCTGTTCCATTGATATCGCTGTTTGTTTGTTTTCCAGTATTGTGCTGTTTTGATTACTGTATTTTTGTAATATAGTCTGGTTTCTGGGAGGGTTATGGTTTATGCCTCCAACTTTGTTCTTTTTGCTCATTGTTTCTTTTGCAGTTCTGGTTCTTTTACAGTTCCTTACAAATCTTAGTACTGTTTTTATTTCTGTGGAAAATATCATGTAGTTCAATCTGAATCACTTTATATCTGTAGACATCTTTTGTAGTATGTATATTTTAACAATATTAATTCCTCTAAACTAAGACTTTGAGATTTCTTTCCATTTCTTTGCATCATCTTCAAATTTCTTTTTCATTGTCCTATTGATTTCATTATCTTGGATTTTTCATAGGTTTTTCATTTTTTGATCTGATTTCAAACGTATGTTTTAAAATTATGTTATAGTTCATTGTTAGTGTAAATAAATGTGACAGTTATTGTATATTAATCATGAATCATGCAACTTTGCTAAATGTCTTTATTAGTTTTAGTTGTTCTGGTGTGGAGAATCCTTAAGGTTCTCTATATAGATTATTATGTCATCTAAATTAAAAACAGTTTTACTTCATTCAATCCAACTTGAATAAATTTTTTTCTAGTATGATTGCTGTTGCTGGGACATCCCATAGTGTGTTTAATAGAAATGGTGTGTGTGGGTATCCTTGTCTTATTCCTTAATTTCTCTTTCAGTTATTCACTTTTGCTTATTATGTTGTCTGTGGTCCTGTAATTAATGACTTTAGTTATGTTGAGATATATTTCCTGAATTCTACTTTGGTAAGAGGTTTCTGTTGTTGTTGTTGCTGTTGTTGTTTTTGTTGCTGCTGTTATGCTGTTGTAATGAATAAATGCTGAATATTGTGAAATGCTTTTTATGGGTTTTTTGAGATGACCACCTCGTTTTCTCTTTTTCTTTTATAATGTGGTGTATCAAACTGGTTGATTTGTGTATGTTGAACTTCTCTTGTGACCCTGCAATGAATCCAATTTGATTATGGTGTATGATACATTTTAGGTATGGCTGGATTTAGTTTGCTAATAATATTTTGTAGAATATTTGAATCTAAATTAATCAAATATATTGGCTTGAAGTTCTCTTTGCCCGTACTTTGTTGGCTTTGCTATTAGGGTGATGAAATCTTCATAGTATTAATTTGGGGGTTTCCCACATCTTCACTATTTTTGAATAGTTTGAAGAGTATAAGTCCTGCTTTGTATTTTTGAACTGTTATCCAATGGAGCTGTTTAATCTGCACTAATGTTTAAAAATTTTTTTAAATGCAGGTTCTATCTTTCTTCTAGTAATCAGTTTGTTCAAATTACTTTTTCTCCTTATCTCTCACTTTTTCTAGACATTTGACTGTTTCTTCTAAGTTGTGCAGTTTATTGGCATGTAAATGTTGACAAAATGATCCCTTTTTTGTATATCTGAGGTAATAATTGTTATTTCTCTTTTTTTATTTCTTACTTTATTTCTTTGGAGCATTTCTCTTTTCTTCATAATGCACCTGGATATAGGTTATTTGATTTTGCTTATCTTAAAGAAAACATAAAACAAAATCTTTGGTTTTATTACTCTTTTGCATATTTTTTCTCTCTAATTTATATTTACACCTGTAATATTTAGGATCATGTTTTTTTCTTTTTTTAACTTTTTTTATTGGTTTACAGTCATTCTACAAATTTGTCTCAAATTCCAGTGTAGAGCACAATTTTACAGTTCCAATGAACATGTATACATTTGTTATCCCATTTTTCCTCTGTGAGCTGCTGTAAGATCTTTTATAAAATTTCCTGTGCTATATAGTTCAATCCTGTTTATCTATTCTATAATTTTTACCTCCCAGTCTATCTCTTTGCACCCCTCACCAAGTTGGCAACCAAAATTTTGTTTTCTATTTCTGCGAGTCTTTTTCTCTTTTGTATTTGTGCTTTTTTTGTTTTGTTTTGTTTTGTTTTTAGATTCCACTGATGAGACATCTCATATGGTATTTTTCTTTCTCTTTCTGGCTTACTTCACTTAGACTGATTTTCTTCAGGGGCATCCATGTTGCTGAAAATGGCGTTATGTTGTTGATTTATATGGCTGACTAGTATTCCATTGTATAAATATACCACCTCTTCTTTATCCAGTCAACTGTCGATGGACATTTAGGCTGTTTCCATATCTTGGCTATTGTAAATAGTGCTGGCTATGAACATTGGGGTGCAGGTGTCATCATGAAGTGGGGTTCCTTCTGAATTTTTGCCCAGGAGTGGTATTTCTGGGTCATATTGTAAGTCTATTCCTAGGCTTTGAGGAATCTCCATCCTGTTTTCCACAGTGGCTGCACCAAACTGCATTGCCACCAGCAGTGAAGGGCGGTTCCCTGTTCCCCACAGCCTCTCCAGCATTTGTCATTTGTGGATTTTTGAGTAATGGCCATTCTGACTGATGTGAATTGATACCTCATTGCAGTTTTGATTTGCATTTCTCTGATAATCAGTGATATTGAGTATTTTCTTATGTGCCTTTTGATCATGTCTATGTCTTCCTTGGAGAATTGCTTGTTTAGGTTTTCTGCCCATTTTTGGATTGCATTGTTTATTTTTTCTTATTCAGGTGAATGAGCTGCTTATATACTCTGGAGATCAAGCATTTGTCTTTTTCATATGCAAATTTATTTCCCATTCTGTATGTTGTCTTTTTATTTCACTTTCGGTTTCTTATTTTGCAGAACTTTGCAAGTTTTATTATGTCTCATTTGTTTACTCTTGCTTTTATTTCTTCTACCAGAAAATTTTAGAGACATATATCACATAATATTTTGCCCATATTTTCCTCTAAGAACTTTATTTTATATTGTCTTATGTTTAAGCCTTTGATCCATCCTGATTTTATTTTTGTTTATGGTGTTCTAGCTTCATTGGGAGTGTTCTAGTTTCATTGATTTACGTGCTGCTGTCCAGTTTTACCAACACCATTTGCTGAATGGACTGTCTCAATTCCATTGTATTTTCTTGACTAATTTGTCTAAGTTTAATTGACTAATGTTTGCAGGTTCATTTCAGGGCTCTCTATTCTGTTCCATTGGCCTATATGTCTGTTTTCCTACAAATATAGTGCTGTCATGTTGACCGCAGCTCTTTAGTATTATCTGTTTCGTTAGCATAAAGAAATGCCACTGATTTTTGAACCTTAATCTTGTAACGTGCTACATTGCTGAATTCTTCGATCAACTCTGGTAATTTTTGTCTGGATCTTGAAGGGTTTTCTATATATAGTAACATATTATCTGTATGTAGTGACTTTTACCTCTTCCTTTCCAATTTGCATCCCTTTTGCTTCTCTCTCTTGTTTGATTGCTGTGGCGAGGACTTCCAAGATTATATTGAGTTGGAGTAGTGATTGTGTGTATCCTTGTCTTGTCCCAGATTTTAGTGGGAAGATATTAACTTTCTCACAATTGATTACTTTGCTGGCTGTATGTTTGTTTTCTATAGCTTTCATGATGCTAGATATGTTCCTTCTATGCCCACTTTGGTGATAGTTTTCATCATCGGTGGGTGTTGAATTTTATCAAATGCTTTTCCTGCATTTATTGAGGTAATCATGTGGCTTTGGTCTTTTCCCTTGTTTATGTGCTGTATTACATTTATTGATTTGCATATGTTGAACCACCCCTGTGTCCCTGGTATGATTCCCAATTTGCCATGATGTATAATCTTTTTTCTGTGTTGTTGGATTCTATTTGCTACTATTTTGTTGAGGATTTGATGTCTGTGTTCATCAGAGATAGTGGCCTATAATTCTCTTGTTTGGTAGTGTCTTTGCCTGGTAGTGGTATGAGGGTGATTTTGGCTTCATAGTATCACTTTGGGAGTATTCCTTCATATTTAATCTTCTGGAGGATTTTGAGAAGGACTGGTATGAGCTCTTCTTTGTATGTTTGGTAGAATTCCGCAGTGAAGACGTCCGGTCCTGGACTTTTATTTGTAGGGAGGTTTTATATTGCTATTTTGATTTCATTTCTAGTGCTCTGCATGTTCAAGGGGTCAGTTTCTTCTTGATTCATTCTTGGTGGACAGTATGTTTCCAGAATATTGTCCATCTCCTCTAGGTTATCCAGTGTGTTTCCATATGCTTTTCATAATATTTTCATATGGTATTCTGTATTTCTTTTTTATTTGTTGTAATTTCTCCATTCTCCTCTCTTATTTTGCTTATTTGTGCTCTCTGTCTATTCTACTATTTGAGTTTGGACAGAGGTTTTTCGATTTTACATAGTTTTTTGAAAAAACAGCTTTTGGATTGGTGGAATTTTTTTCTATGGTCTTTTTAATCTCTATTTTATTTATTTCCTCCCCAATATTTATGATTTCCTTCATTCTGCTGCATTTGGGGATTTTTCTTCTTCTTTTTCTAATTCATTCTGCTAGTGGGCTAAATTATTTATTTGTGATTGGTCTGCATTTTTGAGGAAGGCCTGCATTGCTATAAACTCCCCTCTCAGCACTGCTTTTGCTGTGTTCCATAAATTTTGTGTGGTTTTGCTTTCATTTTCTTTTGTCTCAAGGTACTTTTTCATTGCAGCTTTGATTTCGTCATTGACCCATTGGTTTTTGAATAACATATTAATCTCCATGTTTTCCTTTGTTCTCCTTGTTTCTCTGTTGTTCATTTCTAGCTTCATGGCATTGTGGTCAGTAAAGATGCTTGAGTTTATTTCTATCTTCTTAAAATTGCTGAGGATTCTTTTGTGCCCAAGTATATCATGAAAACTGGAAAATGTCCCATGTGCACTTGAAAAGAATGTATATACTATTTTGTGGGGCGTACAATGCTCTGGAAATATCCACCAAGTGTAATATTTCTATTGCATTATTTAAATTCACTGTTGCCTAATTTATTTTGTCTCAGTGATCTGTCCTGTGATGTTAATATAGTGTTGAAATCTCCAACTATGATTAGATTCCCGTCACTATTCCCCTTTATATCTGTTAATCATTATTTTTTGTATTTAGCTGCCACTCTATTTGTTGCATATGTATTAACGAATGTGCTATCCTCATGTTGTATCACTCCTTCAATCATTATAGAATGTCCTTCTTTATCTTTCTTTATGTCCTTTGTTTTTAAGACCATTTTGTCTGAAATCTGTACTGCAACACCTGCTTTTTGGCTTTTCCATTTGAATTGAAAACCCTTTTCCATCCTTTCACTCTCAATCTTTATGTGTCCTTCTCCTTAAAATTTGTCTCTTGTATGCATCATATTGAATGTTCCTGCTTTATTATCCAGCATGCCACTCTATGACATTCGACTGGAGCATTTAATCCATTAACATTTACAATAATCGATGATATGTTTGTGTTTATTGCCATTTTGTCCTTTTCTTTGCAGTTGATTTGATATTTCCTCTTTGTTCCTTTCATCTTCCTTTTATGGTTTGGTCATTTTCCTCTGTATTATCATGAATTTTATTTTGTTTCAATGACTACCTGATAAGTATTTGTCTTGTTGTTACCCTTTTTTATAAGTCTTTTAGACCATTATTGAAACTGTTTTTATTAAACTCATAGTAACATGATCACAAACCCATCATACCGAGAATAAAAAATTTTAAAAGGAACGACCAAAAAAATAAATTCTCTATTTTCCTTCCTCTCTCTCCCACCTTCAGTGATTTGTATATGTTGTTTTAAAATATTGTGTGTATTTTATTTGTTATTCATGAGTTATCACGTTTCCTGCTGTGAGTTTCACATTTCTGAAGGATCCTGCTGCTTTTCTATTTAGAGTAGATCTTTCAATATTTCTTCTAGCATGGGTCTATTGTTGCTAAACTCTTGTAGCGTTTTCTTGTCTGTGAAATTCTTTATGTCTCCTTCTACTATAAAGGATAGGTTTGCTGTTTAAAGTATCCTAGGGTATATCACTTTTTTAGTTCAGGAATTTGAATATATCTTTCCACTCCCTTCTGGCCTTTAGTATTATTTCAGTGAAATCAGCTGGGAGCCTTATGGGAATTCCCTTGTAACTCACACTTTGTTATTCTCTTGCTGCCTTTAGGATCATTTCTTTATCCTTGACTCTGGCCATCTTAATTATATGTATTGGTGTGGGCCTATTTGTGTTCTTCCTGTTTGGAACACTCTGAGCTTACTGTACTTGGATATCTGATTCCTTCTTTAAGTTTGGGAAGTTCTCAGTCATGATCTCTTCAAACAACTTTGCAATCCCCTTTGATCTTTCCTCCTCTTCTGGGACTTAAATCATGCCAAGATTGGCATGCTTTATATTAGCCCATAGGTCTCTTATGCTTTTTTCATTTGTTTCTCATTGTTTCTCTTGTAGCTCTTCTGATTGAATGCTTTCTCTTTTCCTGTCTTCTTAGTCACTAATTCATAACTCTGCGTTGTCCAGTCAGCTTTGCAAAACCATTTGATCATTTCTCATCTCAGTGAACATGTTTACCTATTCTACTCACTCTTCTTTATAACTTCCATTTCATTTTTAAAATATTTTATATCTCTAAACACTATCTATTATTTCCATCAATAAGTTGATCACTATTTTTTGAAATCTTCCATCTAGCAGGCAATCGATATCTATTTCACTGATCATTCTTTCAGGGGATTTCTCTTGTTCTTTTAATTGGGAATGGTTTCTCTGCTTCATCTTGCTCCTACCTCTCTGGCACTGTGGTTTATGGAGCATCAGCTATCTACTTTGGTCCTAAAGGAGTTTATCTACCTAATGCCTATATAGTAATACAACTGAGAAAAGAGAAAAAAGAGAGAGAGAGATAATGAATTTTACAGAAGGGAGAAATAAAGGTTTGAAGACATTGCATAATGAATAATAGAAAAGCAAGTTGAAGCAGAGTTTTGAAAAATAACAATAATAAAACTATTTTTTTAAATGTAAACGGGATTAAAATGGGGGTATATATAATTGCCTAAGAAGTAAAAATTAAGAGTGTAATAGAAAATGGAAGAGGTAAAAACAGATTAAAACAAGGGGGTGGTCTGTGTCCTCCTGGAGACTGTGTACTTATAATGTGAACTCTTTCTGTATTCATCCTGTTTGGAAGCTGAGCTTGCTTTTTCCAGAGGCCCTCCATTGAAGCCCTCATTTGTGCTGCTCCCAGGGCCTGTCAGCAAGCAGATTGCTCCTACTCCCAACACATGTTCCAGAGCAGCTCTCTTTACTCTGGGCTGGCTTGTCACTGCCCTGCCCGATGCTGCAGTCAGATGTTTGAGACTGACCAGGCAGGGGTGGGCATTATGCCCTCTCCCAGCCACATGGTCAGGGGCTCCATTCCAGCCCAAAAGTTGGGGGTCACCAGCCCCCTCAGAGTGCCGATCTCTCCACTGCTCTGTGCCACTGTACTGTCTGCCTCAGGTTGGCAAACAGGAATTGGGCTCAGGGTAGACTGAGGAACATCCTTGTCCCTGTTTTGTGCCAAAACTCAGATTCTTGTTTGTCTTGGCAGAGCAAGTTCTCTGAGGAAATAAGACGGAAGTATCCTATATGCCTTAGGCTGTAGACAAGTCCCTGTCTTGCGCTTGAGGCTGCTAAGTCCTTAGGAGTGGATGCAGGTTTTGCCCCCACTGCCACCTGGATGCAAAGCACCAGAGACTACGGTGGCTGTGTCTGAGCCCCAGCTCTCTAAACCTAGAAAGTTTTGTGGATATTCAGAGATGGGGAATACACCTTTACCCTCCCAGAGCACTTCTGCCCTGTTGTTTTGTGGAGGGCCCAGGTTGTTCTGCCCTGTGCACCCACAGCAATGGCACACAGCTCCCTCCACTCCACGAGCTGCCTCAGTGCAGCCATCCCCATTTTCATCCCAGCTCGTGTGGCATGGCACTGCCCTCAGCTGCCTGGATGCATCTTGGGCTGGGTATCACAAGGAACCTCTGTACCTTTTTGTCTTAGTTCTGTCAGTCAACTTATCCTCTGTAGAGATCCAATCCTTGGAGGCTCCCCTTCCATCATGCCGAACTCTTAGTTGGAGAGGGGCGAACCAGTGAATGAGAACCAGTCCTTCTTAGCTGCTCCCTCCCTGTGGGACCTGTCCCAATCTGCTTTGCCTTTTCTTCTTTCTTTCTTCCTTTTCTCATACCAGATTTTTTGCATCTTTATCTTTTGAAGGGGACAATGTTCTATCAGAGTTCTGCAGGTTCTCTGGTTAGCTGAGTGGGTCTGTGGATGAGTCTTGTTTCATTTGTGGGAAAGGGTGAGCTACAAGCATCCTTCTACTACACCATCTTACCCTCCACCCCCAAAAAGTTTCACTATATAGTGGAAGATAAACATAGCCTGGAAATAGATGGGAAAGATATTTCATGGAAATGACAAGAAAGTGCAGATTTCAATGCTCAAATTATGCAAAATACATTTTAAAATTAGGGTCAGAATGAAAGAGAAATATGAGATTACATAAAGTTAAAGAGATCAATATAAAAATAGGGTATTACACTCATTAAATTATATATGGACCCAACACTGTAGATCCTAAGTATATAAAGAAATATTAGTAGACATGAAGGAATTAATTCATTATAAAACAATATTATTAGATGAGTTTAACACCTCAATATTCTGACGGCCACATCATTCAGAAAGAATATCTGTAAGGAAACAGAGGTCTTATTGTCATATTAGATCGTTTGAACCTTAATGAGCTATTGGAAACTGTATCAGAAAAGAACACATAAGCTTCTCAAGTGTGCACAGGATGTTTTCCAAGGAATTAACCACAAATTATGTCATGAAATGAGCCTCAGGATCTTTAAGCAAGTACAGTTTACAGCAAGTATTTTTCCAAACACAAAATTATGAAACTATGCATCAACTCTAGAAAGAAGAACAAGAAAAGCACCAACATGAGATTTAACCACATCATTTAAAAAAATTAAATAAAACAAGGTCAAAGATGAAATCAAAGAGGTAAGAAAATCATACCTCGGAACAAATTACAATGAAAACACAGCTTCATTAAATGTATGAGATGAAGTAAAGGCAAATCTAAGAGGGAAGTTTAGAACAACATAAGAGTTCTACAAGGAAAAAGAAAAACCTCACACAAAGGACCAAGCATACCACCCAAAATAACTAGAAATAAGAACCAACAAAACCCAAAGGCAGTAGAATTAGTAATCTTTAATGATTAGGTTGAAAATAAATATAATAAAAATTAAAAAATAAATTAAAAATCATAAAATCAACAGCTTAATTTTTTCTTAAATATATTAACAAATTGACAAGCATTTTGCCAGGCTTATCAAGAAATACAGAGAGTGGACCTATACAAAATAATAAATGAAAAAGTAGAAATAATATCTGATATTACAGAAATACAAACACAGATTATTTAAGCACTCTGAGCAGTTACGTGACAAAGAACTGAACGACCTTAAAGAAATAGAAAATTTCTTGAATCGTACAACCTGCCAAAACTGAATAAAGAGAAAACAGAAAACTTGAAAAGAGCAATCAGTATAAGTTAAATAAAATCTATAACTTTAAAAACACCCCTTGAACAAAATGCCTGATGCGTTCACTAAAATCTCTTTCCTCCCAACTATTTCAAAAAATGAAAGAGGAAGGAAAATTCCCAAAGTTATTCTTTGAGGCCACCAATACCATGATAACAAAACCAGTCACAGACACTACGAAAAAAAAATGAAAATGTAAAGCCAATATCCTTGATGAATATACTCTCACAATTCCTCAAAAATCATCAACAAATTAATCCAGCAGTTCATAGAAAGGATTATACATGATGATCAGTTGGATTCCTTCCAGAGTCACAAGGATGGTTCAACATACACGTCAATCAGCATGACTCATTTTTAATAAAGGAAGGACAAAATTCACAGGGCCATGTCAATACACACAGAAAAACCATTAGACAAAATTCAACATACATTCATGATCAGAAGTCTCATGAAAGTGATTACATTAGGAACATCTCTCAACTTACTAAAGGCCATTTATAATAAATTTTAATACTCAGGGGAAAGACTGAAGACTTCTGGGTAAATTCGGGAAAAGCAGAAGGATTCCTGCTCTCAGCACTTCTGTTCTGTGGTAAAAGAAGAAAGGAAAAGGAAAGAAAAAGAAGTAAAGAAAGGCAAAATGGAAAGAAAGAGGCAAAATTGTCACCATTACTGATGACATAACAATCTACATAGAGTCCTAAGGGCTCCACACAGACTATTAGGAATAATAAAAAATTTCAGCAAGGGAGCAGGGTACAAAATTAATGTAAATAATTCTCTTGCATTGCTACACATTAATCATGAGATACCCTAAGATATACTTTGAAAGCAATACTATTTAAAATCCCATCCCACCTAATATCTTGGAATAAATGTAACCACATATATGAAATATCTACACATTGAAAATTAAAAAGCATTGACAAAGAAATTAAAAAAGATTCAAAAAGTTGGAAAGATGTCTTGTGCTCTGGATTGAAGGAGTTACCATTGTTAACATGGCCTTACTACACAAAGAAACCTATAGATTTAGTGCAACTCACGTTACGAAGCTGTAGTATTTCCCACAGAACCAGAAAAATATAACTCTAAGTTTTGCATGAAACTATTAAAAATTTCCAAATTGATCTTCAGGTAAAACAACAAACCTGGAGGTATAAACCTCCCGGTCACCTTATTATAATACAAACCTACAGTAATAAAAACAGCATGGCATTGGCACAGAGATATAATTCATAAAAACATATAGAGAGCCTAGAAATATTTCCACACACCTATGAGTAATGAATGAATGATAAAAGAGGCAAGAGTACACAATGGAGAAAAGACAGTCTCGTCAATGGATGGTGTTGGGAAAGCTGGACATCTTCATGTAAAACAGTGAAATTAGAGCATTCCCTGACATCATATACAAAAATAAACTCCAAGTGTATTAAGGACCTAAATGTAAGACCTGATACTTTAATTCTGCTAGAAGGGAATATAGGTGATACCCTATTGAATATATATCATAGGAATATTTTCTTATAGCAGTCTCTCATGGCAAAAGAAATAAAAGCAAAACTAAGCAAGTGGGACCTAAACAAACTTAAAAACTTCTTCACAGATAAGTACACTATCAATGAAATGAAAACATTCCCTGTGTAATTCGAGAACATATATGCAAACAATGCAAGTGACCAGGGGTTAATAGATGTAGGTTAATAGATGTAACATGGATTTAGGTTACCCAACTCAAGGTGAAAAACAAAAGTCAAACCAAAAACAAGAGCAGAGTACCTAAGTTAAAATTTTTCCAAAGAAAACATATAGATGAGTAACAGGCAGGTGATAAAAATGCTCAACATTGCTAATTACTAGGTAATTGCAAATCAAAACCACAATGTGTTATCACTTCACACTGGTCAAATGGCTATTATCAAAAATTCTACTAATAGTAAATGTTGGAGACAATATGAAGGAAATAAACCACTTGTATACTTTGGTAGGAATGTAAATTGGTACAAATTCTATTTAAAACACTATTCAGATTTCTATAAAAAGAAAAAAGAGAACTACAATATTACACAGTAATAACTGTCCTAGGAAAAATCTAGGGAAAAACACTAAATTGAGAAGAACTAATGTTCACAACAGCACAGTTTATAATATGCAAGACAGGGAAGCAATCTAAGAGTCCACAGTAGACTATGGACTTAAGAATATATGATGTTTCTATAAATATGCAATGGAATAATACTCAGCCATGAAAACTTAAAACACATTGTTATTTCAGCATCATGAATGGACCTAGTAAATATTGTGTTTAGTGAAGTAATTTAGACAAAGACAAAAGTATATAATTTAATTTATATGTGGAATCTAAAGAATAACACTTACCTGTGTACATCTATCTAAAGCTATCTATTGATGATAGATAAATAATTAGATAGAAGGATAGATACATAGGTACATGATAGATAGATAGGTAGATAGATAGATAAATAGATAGATTGATAGAAACGTGGTAGAGAGATAGAGAGATTAGATAAAGACTGAAGCTGACTGAAAGAAACCAGTAAACATTTATGTTTACCAAAGTTGAAGGGAAAGGCAATTTAATGGTAGGACATTGACAAATACAATGTAATATACATAAAGCAGATAAACAACAAGGATAATCTGTATAGATCACTGAATTATTCACAATAGCATATAATAATTGCATGTTACAATTATTGTAATGATTTATAATGCAATATAATCGACAAAGAGGTTGGAATCACTAAGCTGTACATCTGAAACTACACAATATAGTACATCTACTGTACTTCAATTAAAATTAAAACATCTCATGTATAATTTAGTCATTTTTCTGCTGATAGCATCTTCCTTTAATATTGTTTAATTTTTACTCTTTACATTTTATGACTACAGATTAAAATTGTTTCTTAAACTGTTGTGAACATCTTACCAGATTGATGTATCTATATTTTTTGCAACTGATTTCCTATTTTTCCCTCTTTAATCCATATAGAATAGTAGCATTTAAAAACATACCCAAAGAAACAGTTGCAAATTTCTCGTGGTCTCTGCGTAGTATTTTGTTCAATGTTTTGTGCATTTTTGCCATTTTATTTTTTTTAGAATAGCTCTTTTCTGCACCTCTTGTAAGATGTGTCTGTTTTGCTTTTTTAAACTTTTCAGGTTTTGTTTGTCTGCTAAAGTCTTTATTTTCACTTTATAACTAAGCGATAACTGAGCAAGGTTGAGTATTCTTAGGTGAGAAATTTTTTTTATCAGTAGTTTGAAAATGTCATTTTATTTACCCTTGGCATATGTTTTCTGCTCAGAAATCTGCTGATAGCCTAATGGGGGTTCCTTTGTAGATTATCATAACTTTCTTTCGCTGCCTTTAAAATTTTACTTTGTTATTCACTTGCCAATTAGCATATGATATATCTTGACGGAGGTCTCTTTGTCTTAAAGTTATTGGTGTTTTGTTGGCTCACAGACTTGTATAACAGTTCCTTACCCAGGTTCGGGAAGTAATCAACTATTACTTCTTTAAATAAACCATCAGCTGCCATCTAATTTTCTTCTCCATCCAGGATTTCACTCAAATGTACACTTCCTGAAGAAGTCTGATGGCTATTGTAGAATTTCCTCACTTTTTAATATCTTGAATTTCTGCCCTCTCCTATCATTTCTAGTTTTGTTTTGGTGACTTTGCTAATGTCTCTTCCACGAAGAGTCTTCTTCCAATGCTTTCTGTTGCATTCTTCATCTCATTTACTAAGTTCATCTGGTCCTCCAACAATGTTTGGTTATTTTATAGTTTCAGTCTATTAGGTAATGTTTTACTTATCATCATTTATTTTAATTCTGAGCCCACTAAACTGCTTTCTGAGTTTTGTTTTTTGTATTGAGTTTCTGTATGACACCTATTTGGATTCTCTATTAGTTATATGGCAACATTCCATGACTTTATGTTTGTTTACTGCAAGGTTGACATTGTGTGAGTGTGTGTGTGCGTGTGTGTCTGCATCTGTTTCGGTGTCCATGTGTTTGTATCTGTGTGAGTGTGTGCCCTAGAATGTTACTGTGATTGGTCATGATCATGGTAAATTATTGCTCTGATGACACTAAATAACACATAGGGAGTTGGAGTCCTTGCTTTTGTGTTCTGGTAGTTTAAAATATTGCACAATATTTGATTTTATATACCTGAGTTACCTCTGATAATAATTGAAAATGGCACTTTCCAGTCATTACTGTCTGGATAAATGATTGCTTACATTGTCAATTCTTGGACATCTCTGGTAGTTAATGCCACTGTAGTCACTGGGCAGGTGAACCCTTCCTTTTATCTGTTATCCCTTGAGACTCAGTGTACACGTTGAGGAAAGTTGTAAAGACAGGTGGGTAGTTGGAATCAGGCAAGTGTCTTAGCCATGTCCAGTGTTTCAAGGTACCTTTTCTCCACCACTGTGAATGGGGAGTAGGGAAAGTGTCATGAATGTCTGAGTGTCTGAAGGATGGAATTTCTGTCTCCATTGTGGCTCCCTCTTAGTTACCTGTGACCATGAGTACTGGTGCAGTTGGAGACTGAAGCTGTGTGAACCACTGAGACCCTGTTTCTACTGGGTACTCTGAACCTGTGGGCTCAGATACCCTAGTCAGTGGGCCTTGGATGCCGGCACCAACTCTGCTCTTCCCTCAGTTCAGCCTCCTTTATTTATTTTACCCCACCAAACTTCAGCTGTACACATGTGTTCTGGAGTATTGTTTTGTGTTGTAGTTATTTTTGTTGAAATGTGATCATTTCACTGACTGTAGATTTAAGGGGAGAGGCAGAAATAGCTTAAACTTATGTCACTTTTTTAAAACTATATGCATTTTCATTAAAAAGCTTAAATTCTACCAAGGACATTATAAGAACAGTAAAGAAATTGAACATATCACCTCTCTTAATTTCAGAGTACAACAAAATATTTTGTTTTTCCTGGGTTCTTTTCTTCAATGTTCTTCCCACATACATGCACATTTTACTATAATATATGCCTATAATCTCCTTAAAATCATTTAAATTATTAAAATATTTCTCTGTGCTGTAAATATAGCCCTGTTGATTCTCTAATTCATAACTAGCAGCTTGCACATTTCTGTCTTCTATATCCAACTTCCCTGTTCCCAGAGGAAACCACTACTTTGTACACTACACATATATATGTGATTCTGTCTCTGTTTCTTATGATTATTTCTCTTATATCTTTAGTTTCCTCATGTAAGTGATAACGTAGAGTGTTTTTCTCTGTATGACTTATTTTCCTATGTGCAACACACTCTGGGCCCAATCACATTAGTCAGAATGGCAGAATTTTATTTTTTGATATGAAAATGACTAAGTATTTATTATGTTATCTATATCTCACTTCTACTTCAGACAATCATCTGTTGATGGGCAGTTGAGTTGTGCATCTATCCTTGGCTATTATAAATGATGATGTTAAGAATATTTTGGGTAATATATGTTTTAAAGTTAATGTTTTCAACTTTTTTCAGATTTATACCAAAAACTGGAATTGCTGCAACATATAATGCTTCTATTTCTACCTTTTTTGGGCACTGTCCACACTTTTATAATAGTGGATGCATCAATTTATATTTCCACCAAATGTATACCTGAGTTCCCTTTTATCAATATTCTAATAAATGTTTGTCATTTGAAGACATTTTTATTAGCCATTTTGGTTGCTGTGAGATTATATTTCATTCTGGTTTGATTTACATTTTCCTAATGAATAGCAACGTTTTGTTTCTTTTTATGTGCATGAAAATCATCCACATGTCTGTTTTTGAAAAGTTTCCAAGAAGATCCTTAAACTGTTTTTAAGTTAGGGTCTTTGATTTTTAAATAATGTGTCTAATATACTATATATATATTATCGATATTAACAAAATGTTGGTTTCATTGTCTGAAATTCTTCTTTCTATTCTGTGTTTTGTAATAAGTCTTGCTGAAGGTTACCTTTACTCTGCAAAAGATTTTGCACTTCACCCTTTTACAAGAAGTGGAATCCCTGTATCACATAATATATCTATTTTTTCCACAGTAAACTAAAAACTGTTATTGTCAGTTTTCCTTTTTTTTTCACTTCGGAGTTAGAAGAAAAATAAATATTGCTATGATTTATCTCAAAGTCAGTTCTGCTCCTGTTCTTGGTCAGAAATTTTATAGTTCCAGGTTTTACATTTAGGAAATTAATCAATTTTATCTTGTTTTTATATTATGGAAAGAAGTGCTCTTACATCTTCCATTTACATGTACTGTCCAGTTTTCCAAGAACTACTTGTTGAAGAGACTTCTTTTTTTCCATTGTATACTCTTGCCCCCTTCATTGTAGACTAATTGACCATATGTGTGTGGGTTTATTTTAGGATTCTTTATTTGTTCCATTTATCTGTGTGTCTCTTTTAGTGCCATATTTTGATGTTTTCATTACTATAGCTTTGTAGTATGTTCTAAATTCAGGGAGGATAATAACCACAGCTTTGTTCATTTTTCAAAGAAAATTTTAGAAAATTTGGCTCTTTCATATTTTTGAATAGATTTTAGCATATTTCTCTTTGTTTTGTGAAGTAATTTATGGCTTCTGTGAGAATAGAAATTTACTTAAAGAAAAAACCTGGGAAAAATAATAAAGTGTGAAGGATAAATCATACAATATTAAACAACAAATGGATTGCTGTATAAATCAAAAAATACATATGAAAATATAACTACAAAAAAAATTCCATGGGGTATAGCAAAAGCAGTATTAATAGGGACGCTTATAGCAAAATAATCCCACTTATACAAATAAGAAACATCTCTCTCTTTTAACATAATCTTACAAACAAAAGATGTAGCAAAATAATAAACAAACTTATTAGTAGACGGAAAGACTTCCAAAAGGTCAGAACATATATAAATAAAATAAACATTAAAAATAGAAACATCTAATCAAACTAAATAATGGCTTTTGAAAGAAAAAAAATTGATAAACTTTTACCAGACTCATCAGCAAAATAAAGAGTACAGATTAATAAGCTAAAAAATGAATAAGAAGTTACAGGTTATATCAAAGTAACACAAAGCATCATAATAAGATACAAAAAAATACATGGCAATTAATATGTAAACCCTAGAAGATATGGACTGTTTGTTAGAAAGATAAAATCTCCCGGATGGAATGAGAAACAGAAAATATGAACAGATTATCACTAATGAAATTGAAAATGTAATTAAATAAATCTCCCAAGAAACAAAATTCCAGGCCTAGACAGCTTCACAGGTGACTTCTGCCAAACATTTAGAGAAGAGCTATCACCTATACTTCTCAGAGAATTCCAAAAATTTGCAGAGGAAGGAAGGCTTCCTACCCCAATATTCTGTATCACACTACTACTAAAACTGGAACAAATACCTCATAAAAATGCAGGTTAAATACTACTGATAAGCATAGATGCAAAAATCATCACTAAAATGTTAGCAAAACAAACAATACATAAAAAGGATTATAAATTATGAATAATTGCATTTATTCCAGGGATGCAAATGTGATTCATTATGAACAAATTAATTAATATGATATACACCTAACAAATTGAAGAATAAAAATTATATGGTCACCTCAAAAGAATCAAATTATATTTCGGCCAATTCAGTATCTATTTATGATTATATTTCTCCTCAAATTGGGCATAAGGAAACATACCTCAACACACTTAAGGTCATATATGACAACAACTCAGGTAACATGACTCTCATTGATTAAAAGCTGAAAGAATCTCCTTTAAGAGCAGGAAGAAGGCAAGAATGCTCACTCTTACTATTTTTATTAAGTATAGTATTGGAAATTCTAGCCATAGCTATCCAAAATAAATATAAATATAATAGAGTGAATTAAGAAAAGGAGTAGAAGTATCTGTATGCAGATGACATAATTTAAATTGAAATCCTAAAGATGACGTCACAGAACTACTAGGGATTATCAATGCATTTGGCAAAATTTCAGAATGTAAAATTAACATACAGAAATCTTGCATTCCTACATACTAACAACAAGTTAACAGATAGAAAAATTGAGGGAACTGTCTCATTTACTGTTGCATTCCAAAAAAAAAAATCAAAAATATATCCAACCGAGAAGGTAAAAGACCTGTACTCAGAACACTATAAAATATTTATAACAGATATTGAAGTTAATGCAAACAGATGAAAGGATATACTCTGTTCATAGAGTAGGAAAATAATATTGTTTAAATGACAGTAGTGGACAACAAAGTACACAAATTAAATTCAGTCCCTATTAAAATACCTAGTGCATTTTCAGACACTTACAATAAATAATTATTAAATTTACATGTAAATACAAAAGAGTTGAAATCACTAAAAATAATAAAAGAAAAGAAAACAAACTATAAACCCAAACAACTTTGACAAAAACAAAGAGGATGTATCACTGTCCCTGATTTTAATCTATAATGCAAAGCTACAGTAATGTATATGGTAGTGGCACAGAACAAATAGAATAATGGAACACAACGGAATGCCAAAAAATGAAATCAGACAGTTATGGTCATTTTGCCCATTACTAAAATGAATATACAGTGGGGGAATGGGAACCAACAGGCACATGAAATCGGTCAACATCACTAACCATCAGAAAAGTGCAACTCCAAAACACAATGAGATTTTATGTCAGTCCTGTCATAATGATTATTATCAAAAAGATAAGAAATATTTGTTGGTGAGGATGTAAGTAAAAGGACCCTGATGCACTGATTGAATGAATGTAAATTTGTGCTGCCACTGTGGAAAAGAGTATGGAGTTTTATCTAAAAATTAAAAATGAAATATGATCCAACATTTCTATATTTGGATACTTATTCCAAGATAATAATAACACTAATCAGAAAAGATACAGTCAATCCTATATTCACTGTGGCATTATTTAAAATAGCCAGGCTATAGAAGTAAATTAATTGCTCATCAATAGATGATGGATAAAGAAGAAATGTGTTTATAGTATATATATCGACACATCTATTGACTAAAGATTTATCTATATATATGTATACACACACACACACTAAATATATATATATATGTATATTTATTATTATGTACAAACACATAGAAAAATACAATGGGGTATTACTCAGCTCTAAAATGAATAATTTCTTGTCACTTGCAACAAATTGGTAGACTAAGTGGGTTATATGCTAAGTGAAATAATTCAGACAGAGAATGACAAATGCTGAATTGTTTTACTCATAGTTGGAATTTAAAACAAATGAACACAACAAAACAGAAAAGGAGTTACACATAAAGAAAGAAAGAGGTTGCTCAAAAAAAGGAGGGAAATGTGAAGAAAAAAATAGTTGAGGAAAATTAAGAGAGAAAATTTTCAATTTGCAAAATAATGAGTCAGTGACAAAAAATGTACTGTATGTGGAATAGTCAATAACTATGAAATATCTTTAAATAGCAACATATCATAACTAGATTTATTCTTCTGATAAGTTTGAAACATATTAAATATAGAAAAGAGTATGTTGTATAAGAGAAACTAACACAGTGTTATACATTAATATACACTTCAAAAACAAAGAAACATACCTATAGAAAAAAGATTGCATATGTAGTTATCAGAGACAGTGGTTGGGAAAGGAGAATTTAATTAATGCACTCAAAAGCTACAAATATCCAGTCGTAAAATAAACCTCTTACGGGAAGCCCCGTAGTAACATGAAAATTACAATTATTACTGCTTTATGTTCTATATGAATGTTGCTAAGAGAGTAGACCATAAGTTTTCTCATCACAACCAAAAGACAAATTGTATTTCTTTAAAATTGTATCTAAATGAGATAATGAATACTCCCTAAAATTGCTATGATATTTATTTCATGATACTTGTAAATCAAATCACTATCCTGTGCACCTAAACTTTCACAATGTTTTATGCCAATTATATTTCAATAAAAGTGGAAGGAAAAATGGAAAGTCAATGGTAATTATTTCCCATGCCATTTCTCATGATTGTTTATGCAGCAAGTAAACTTGAGTCATGATATACTTATCCTAGGTAAAGATACTAATAAATAAGTGATTCTAATAAATTATTCATAAAGATAATATTAAAATTAGTGTTTTACCATGTCTTAAACTTTCTTCATGTTAACAGCCCACTGTTTCTGAAGGCATCAAAATTTCACTCTGTGTATTCATCTGAGATTAGGGAATGGATACAAATTTAATAATGGCTGCTCTTGCTGTGAGTGATAAAGTTCAGTGTCTCTGAACGATGGTCTCATCTCCCCGACAGCATCTGTAAGAAATGATCATGCTAGGTTGTTAAAAATCTCAGCGTGGTAAAATCTCAGAACTCCTATAATTCTTAACTGTTTTGCAATGGGAATGTAATATTGACAAAAACTTGATTTTGGATAACAATGTGGTGTTTTCTCATGGTTTAATTAGGGGATGTGTGGATAATGCCAGAGATCCAAAACAAACATTCTTGCTCAAGTGCTGGGCAAAGATGTGTAAAGGTTCTGCATTATTAGAACTGAGGACTGCTTTCAAAATGATGACTACACACACTCTATTCCAGGTAGTCCAAGGAAAAAAGGTTACTGCAATTTGTAGTTGAACAGGAATAAGTCAGTGGTTCAGTCTCTATAAATTAGTCAACGTGTGTTCAAAGCCAAAATAAGTTATGTCAACAATGAGAATTAAAAGAAAAAAACTTGGATATATGCTTAAATTAATAAGAGAAACAGTCCTGTGCTGGGCTCTGGGGACTGGAGAATGTATATGCCTCAGTCCAATTCAAGGGTTCAGTGGCTTGGCCCTAGCATCAGCTCGGGATTCAACGAAAAGGTAACAAATTGTATACTGGGAGAAATATAATCTACCTCTCCCTGATCAGAAGAAAATCTGGTGGCTCAATGGAACTCTTATTTCACAGAGATTCTGCAGATGCAGAGGAATAATTCACTGATGACTCAGCTAAGAAAAACTTAGTTACTGCTTAACAATCCATCTTCACACACACAGTGGTAGACAGATTTGTAGTATTTAGTGGGAAGAATTCAGTGGGCAGAGCTCAGAGTATAGTTTTCAAACACCAGCCAAATTTTGTACTTTTGCAAATAGTCTAGCTTTACCCTGGTAGAAAATTACAGATGGACAAATAATATTCTTCCTTAGAATTTCTAATTTTGAAAGTAAACTGTAGCTTTTGACTTATCAGTATAGAACCTTGTTAAGATAATCACGGTAAGACACACTGTCTGATAAGACAGATGGAAACTAGCTGCTGAAACAGCCCATTTGAACCCTTGACTGCTAAAGTAAGCAACAACATTTCCACCATTAGAATTGTGTTGACAACTAAGAAGCTTGATGTTCCTGTTGTAGGAACAGCCACTGCTGTCCAGACAGAGTTCTCCTGCTGCAAGAGGGCTCTTTTCTTCTCTTGGTAAAGGTCATATTGTTGGGATATTGCTAGAGATTACCCTGGCCCATTTGCCCATTCTCCATATTATCAAAGGCTTTCTTCACAACTGATGACACATTTTCTGGACTCAAAGTGCCATTCCATTATTATCTGCTGACACTGGCTGCATGATTGTGAAGAGAAGCCTAAGGCTCCCTGACATTGCCTACAATTTTTCCAGCATTTCAGTGCATTTCACATTCTGAAAATGCTTCACATTTTATTTTAAATTAATGGGAAATTGTCAAATCTACCACGAATATTTCATAATTCCTAATATCTGCAGAAATTTGGTATTCTTGCAGTTGAACAAATTTTTAATTCCACAACCCTAACCTCCTTCTAGTCCTCACATATAAGATTGCAATTTTGTTACTGAATATGACCACCACATACAAGGGTCTAGTACCTATTAGATACTCCCTTGGTGAAGGTTAGAAGGGGGAAGGTTTTGTGGGTTGTACAAACGTTCATTAAATATTTGCAATGGCACTGTCTCTTCTGTACAAAGCTCTGATTCTAAGAAGTAAATTAAATAGAAGTCAGTATAGTAATTGGTATGGGGAAGAAATTCAGCTATTTTGGAGTGGGTGGGTGATGAAGAGACAGGAAAAAAACCAACAAATGAGAATGGAATGCTTTAATCCTCTGGAGGCATGAATTAAGAAGAAACTCATACTTTGTCTCCTGGACCTGCCTCCAATTACTGTCTTGAATGACTAGTCCTTGGGCTATGAAACGACCTAATTTGTGGTGAAGAGTAAAGACCATAACGAAATACTTTGAAAACCATGAGAGTTTTGTTGTTTCAGGAAAGTAGATTTTGCTTAAAGTCAACATGTATTTTTCATTCACAAAATACTAAAATGCATCCTGTGGCAAGTGCTGTCCTTACTGTGCTGGTATCCAAGTTAGAAAAGGAAAGGGGGATAGACAGAAAATATCTGGAGGAGGTGGTTTCTGTGCTGAGACTGGGAAAGTGTAAGTAGGTAAAAGGAGGACACCGAAATTCCAAGGATGAGCTGGAGCAAAAGTGTTGAGTTTGCAACTTAAATTGTTGACAAGCATTTGCCTAGATGTATCTCTAGATACCGTGAAATGTAAGGATATGCCAAGGTAGTCAGTTGCCAGATTTATAAATTAATGAATAAACTAAGTTAAGTTTGTGGGCTAAGAGTTGGTAAGGCATTAAATGCCACCCTGAGGATGTAAGATTGTATTTGGCTGGAACATAAAAGCAAAATAAAGTATTGACTAGAAAACATAGTGTAGACTCTTGAGGGCAGGAAATGAAAACACAAATTGGAATGCTTTGAGAACAGCACAAAGAAGATCATAGATAAAATTACTTCATAAATTCTACCACATGCTGAATGTGCCATCTGAGACTACATCATGTGACCTTTATGACTCCAGGGATGACATAATAGAGACAATGATCCCTGGGCCGGTTCCTGCATTTATTTCCAGTTCCAACTTATCCTAACTTAAAAATTTTAATACTTTCCAGGATGAACCAGAAACCACTTAGTAATTTTCCCTCTCTCCATGTTTTAGTCTTTTTCCAAATAATTCCATTTCTTCTTCTTCCTTACAAGAAATTATTTAAATTTACTCCCATATTGTTCTATCAAATGATCATATCAATTATCTCTTTTTGTGTTTAAATGGTAACTTAGTCTCCCATTTAACTCTTAACTCTATTTAAACTAAATAAGGAAAATACAGGTACACATCTATGTTTATTGTTCAAATAAGAAAATTGCAGATATTTGTCGACATTTGCCAACATCAATTTTAATCTTTGTTATCCTGCATAATCTGGTAGTCCTCTGGTAGATCAGTTGTAATTTGAGTGACGTCCATAAGCTGAAGATGGCTGATGAGTTGGCCTTGAAGGAGAGTTAGCTGATATATCAGCTATCACTGTCACTGGAAACCGTGCGTTGCTCCCTGGTTGAAGTTTAGAAAATCAACCTTCATTGGCAGGTATGTTGTGATATCTATTTGGAAAAGTAGAAGGCTCCACCATCAGTCCAAAATAATTGCTCTGTGTGGGAGACAAGATGCTGTACTGAGAAGTAGAAAGTGTAGTTGTAATGAAGTTCACAACATGGCCATTTGCTTCAGTGTAGCTGCTTTGAATGTGCCCGTGGACAGTGGTCAACTGATTTAAAATAGCACATTGATCCACAACAATTTGTTCTGGAGGTTTAACTGACATTGATGATGGAGGAGAAAAATTACCTCTGTTCCAGGTAGTTGTATCACCAATTATGTGGCTAGTAGAGGGCTTTATTATTAGAGGCATGTTTAAATTTGCAGAAGGCAAAAATGCATTTTCTACACTAGTGTCAGTCACAAAACCAGAGTTATGATTATCCACATTATCCCCTGCTTTAATGTGCTTCTTCTTGAATTATTCAGCCAATGAAGATATCAGAGGGGCGTTTTTAATCCCAACTCTTCTTTTAATTCTCACTAAAAGCTGGGGACAAACTCGTTTAAAATTTGGATAATGATAGAACTGCATCTAGAACCAAAAGAGAAAGATTTTAGTAAAATTTAAACCAAAATACAAGACTACAATTAGCCTAACCTATAAAATCTCAGGTTTCAAGTTTACAATGCAAAGATAATATTATCAAAATATGACCATTGCTGACGACATTTTGAAGTTCCTTATTTGGAAAATACACATTTAAATAGTATAGTCATCAAATTTAAGGGTTAGCATTTGCAGTAACGGTGAATGCCACTTTTAAAAAGCAGCTTTAATAACTTTATTTAGATTTCTGATAAGATTCATGGTTGCAAGCAAAGTTTCTCTTAATCTTGACTACTTAAGACACTGACCTAATTTTTTAGAAAAAATAAAGTATTTTAGCCTTAGTAGTTTTATAAAATTTTCAAAATGTAGCTTTACATTTACATTACCATAGATTGATGTACAAAATAAAATTTTATATATAAGTTACCAAGTGGTAACTAAAATATTGGGGTACCTTGCTTAAAACAGAAACTACTTTTTCTTCTGCCAGAAAGACATCTAGACAAGCAGATCTTTGAAAATTCTGCCACTCTTTACTAAAACCATAAAGTTTAAGCTGTCTAACTTAACTTTTCATACTTCCAGTTTCAAATATTCTGAAAGGGGCCTTTCTTTCCAAAACTTCCTTCTTAAAGACATCTTCATCAATCACTATGGAAGTTCCATTATCATCCCACAAGATGGATTTAAATTGTCCACTCCCAGGCATTTTCCAGAGTTTTCTTGGAAATGCCAGAGAACAAAAATCATTATCTTCCTCTGGTTCAGAGACACAATATTTGTAAAATGGTCTTTATATCAAGGATTCTTCAGACAAAATCTGAAAAGCATTTTCTTCAGTCATAGATTTCAAGTCCAAGTCATCAGAGAATATTTGTTCACACAATAGAGATCTACTGGAGTTTACTGAACCAGTTGGTCCGTATTTATGGGACACATCTTCAAATTCTGATGAAACTTTTGCCATCTTAAATAACTTTTTCTACATCTACATTTCTAATCTGTGGGATTTTGAGCACTGCAGATTCAAATGATGCTGTAGCAGGCCTGCACAGATAAACTGCTAGGCCATCAAAATGGTTCTCACCCTGAGTAGATGTGACATCACAAAACGACTGGTCTCCTAGCAAATCAAGTGAAACATTCAGCCAGTGTTTACTTCTCATTCATTCACTTAAAATGAAACATATAGGATGCTTAATTTTATAGTTTTCTGTAAATATTATCCGCACAAAATCTTTTTAAAGAATTTAATTTTGGGTCTATGAAATAAAACCAAACTGCAACCTTTTGTACACAAATTTATACCAGATTGGTGAACAGAGAATAAATAAAGTACAAAATATATAACATAATTTTAAACTTTTGGAATTTAAAGTGAAACTTGTGTAAACCTGTACAGAATAGGTATACATATTTCATTATAATTTGTAATTAAAGTGAAACTTAATTTGATTTGGAAATGGAAGTAGTTATTTATCTGTGTACTTTACAATAAGTAGCTCTATATTCAAAACATGAGCAGAATAATTATCAGTTTATTTGGTATGTTTATAAATAAATGGTAAATATTTATGAATTAAAACTAGATTAAAATAATGAATCAAATTTAAGAAATCCCAAAGGGGGGAATTTTTGTTTTAAATTGTAATTCAGTGCTCTAAGTAAAACAAATGTAATTTAGTATTCTACTTTAAAATTAAAAAAGAGATAATCTTATAGTATACTTACAAAAGTTTATTTTTACCATTCTTTCATTCAGCGGTTTTTCAGGCCCTAGAAGTAATAAAATTTCTTGTCAGCTTTATATTCCATACTCTTGTGGCTTCTGTTAAATGTTCCAAAATGATGTTGATAAATACACTTATACACAAGATCCTGAGTTCAATAAAATGTGCCTCCATTAAGGAGCAAACAAACAATGAAAAAACAAAGAAATAATAGTATATGTGGGTTGGGGTGGAAAATACCAGGTAATGCAATTTAGGAAGAAATATGTTTCTCAGTCCTGAAACAGTTGGCAATGTTAGTATAATGCGGCATTTTAAGGCAAGTGTTTTGTGCACTAGTTGTTAATAATAGCTATGTTCTGTATCAGTAAACTGTAGTAAATCCAGTTCTAAAAATGTTGTATTTTTTATTTAGTTATAAATTCCAATAAGCATAAGCCAAATTCAAAATGAGAGATAAAATGTTTAAATAAATAAGTGTTCACTCAAGCTACAATGTAAATTTTTCCTTCAGTATGTGTATATTCCATTCAAAGTAAATATTAGCAAGCATATTATAAGTATTATAAAGTATAGTTAAGTTGGATTTAGTCCTGATTCATAAATTTTATTTAAATTATGAAAATCTATAAATGTGATATCATCCCTTAAAAAACAAAGAATTGAAAAATAACAATCTCAAAATATGTAGGAATATTTTTCACAAATCTGATCTTAACATTTTTATAAAAAAATTCTTAACAAATTCGCTCTAGATAAAGTATGACTAAACATAATAAAAGCCATTTATGAAAAACCCATGACTCACATCAAATTCAATGTTAACATACAGGAAGGTTTTCCTCTGGTCCTGTAATGAGAAAAAGTAGCTCATTCTCACAAGTCATAAATTACACTACTAGAAGTCCTAGCCAGAAAAACTAGTCAAGAAAAAATATAAAATGCATACAACTTGTAAGCAAGCAGTAAAATTTTTAAAGATGACATAATTATACATAGATAACAAACTTCATAGACTCCTCCAGTGACTGATAGAAATAATGAACAAACGAAGAAAACTTGCAGAATATAAAATTAATATGCAGGGGTTGGGAAAGGAGAATTTAATTAATTTAATTAATGCACTCAAAAGCTACAAATATCCAGTCGTAAAATAAACCTCTTATGGGGATGCCCCGTAGTAACATAGAGTAACAACACATTCTCAGAAAGAGAAATTAGGAAGACAATTGCGTGTAAATTTATACCAAGAAGAAAAACATAGGAATACATTTATAAGTGAAATAAATTATCTAAACATAGATCTATAAATTACAGCTGCAAGAAATATATGTAAACAAAATATATAAAAGATAGTCTGTGCTTGCTGATTGTATAAAATGTGAGGAAATACTCTAATCTATCTTTCAATTGTTCAATCTCGCCAGCATTACTTTTTGAGGAGAATCTCCTTTCTTCATTACATACTCTTGCTTCCTTTTTCATGGGATAATTGATCATAGGTGTGAGGGATTATATCTGGTTGCTCTATTCTCTTTTATTGATTGGTGTCAGTTTTAGAGCCAGTATCATATTGTTTAAATTACTAAAGCTTTGAAAGACTGTTTAACATCTGAGAATTTACACTATTAAATTTAATACTCTTTTTCAAGATTATTTTGTCAACTCATGATTTTTGTGTTTACATTAAAATTTTGAAATTATTTCTTCTATTTAATGGAAAAATCTCATGGATATTTTAACAAGAATCACATTAAATGTAGATTCCTTTGGGTAGTATGGTTGTTTCAAACACATTGTTTCACATCATTAACATAAGAGATCTTTTCATTTCTTTGGAAAAGTTTTAAATTCCACAATCAATGTTTTCTATTTTTTAGTGTAAAGGTTTTCTCCTTATTTGTTAAATTCATTTGAAGGTATTCTTTACATATATATATAATTATATACATTATATTTAGAAAAACATTTCCCACTCAAATACAACAGACAGAAGGCAGTGGGAAGACATATTCAAAGTCTTGAATGAAAGAAAGCTGTTATCTAAGGTAATGTATCAACCAAGGCTATCCCTTAAAATAGAAGGAGAGATAAATAACTTCCACACAAGCAAATACTAAAAGAATTTAGCAACAGAAAAAGAAATAATGAAACATCTACTCTAAAAATAAAGAAGCAGGAAGCTATAGAAATGAGAAAGTCATAATTAGAATGGCAATAGCTACAATGACTTACAACAGAATAAACATGATGTTGTAAAACAGGACATCAATATTTTTAAGTGTCAGAGAGTGAAACAGGACAATACAGAGTATTTTCTTCCTGTTTCTGTTCTCTGTAGGATGGGTTTGAGCTTGTATTCCTTTCAGTTAATATAAACAGTTATAGTAACGGGTCAATATACATACAAAACAGCGTAACCATAAGTCAAAATCTTACAATGAAGTCACAAAGCCAGAAAAAAACCAAGATAAAAAAGAAAACTTATCAAGCCACAAAAAGAAAAAGAAATGAACAAAAAGGAAATACCAAATCAATTGGAAAATGAAGTTCAAAATGGAAATAAACAACAGTTTATAAATAATTTTTACAAATGTTAATGGACTTGGTGCTTCAATCAAAAGATATATAGTCAGATTGGATAATATAACAAGACCCTACATTATGAAGTATACAAGAGACCCACTTTAGTAAGAGGAACACACATCAATTGAAAGTCAGAAGATGGAAAATTATATTCCATGCAAATGGACATGACAAGAAAGCAGGAATTGCAGTACTGACTTCACACAAAATAGACTTTGCAATAAAGGCCATAGAGAAAGATAAACAAGGACATGATATAATGAATAAAGGAGCAATACAAAATGAGGTTATTATACTCATTAAGATATATGCACTCAATATTGGAGCACCTTAATACATAAAGCAAATACTAATAGATAAAAGTGAGAAATCAATGGGAACACAATCACAGTAGGAGAATATAACTCCCAATTACCATCACTAGACTGGTCTTTCAGACAGAAAATTAATTAGGGAACAAAGATTCTAAAAGATACGATAAAATAATTGGAGTTGGTTGATGTTTTCAAAACAGTACTTCTCCCCAAAACAGAATATACATTCTTTTCCAGTGCACATGTAACATTTCCTAGGATAGTTTATGTACTCAGGCACAGAAGAAGCCTCAACCAATTTAAGAAGATAAAAATAATTTCAAGCATCTTTTCTGAGTATTATACCATGAAACTAGAAATCAATCACAGAAAAATGGAGAAAATATGACAACATGTAAATTAAAAAACATGGTACTAAAACAAGGGGGGGAGGTGTTGTAGTAAAAGAAGAAATTAAAAAATATCTTGAGAAATATATCACAACACTTTACAAAGTCTATGGAATACAGTTAAAGCAGGCTTAAGAGGGAAGTTCATAGTGACAAGGTCTGCCTCAAAGTAGAAGAGCAATTTCAAGTAAATAATCTAACGTTCTATGTAAACTAATCATGAAAAGAAGAGCCAACAAAACCAAAAGTCAGCAAAAAGTGGGAAAATAAAGATCAAGGAAGAAACAATAGAAATAGAAATTAAAAAATAGAAAAAATCAATCTTATTGTTTTTTGAAATAATCAACAAAACTGAAAAAACTCAGGACAGCTCACCAACAAGAAAAGAGAGAGCACACCAATAATATAAGGAATGAAAATGGAGAAACTACCAAGAGTACTACAAATTTGCAAATTATCATAAGGGAATACCATGAGCAACTGCATGGAAACAAACTGGATAACCTAGAAGAAATGGAGAAGGTTCTGGAAATATTCAGCCCACATTTATTGCATCAAGAAGAAATTGATCATTTGAACAGAAAAATCACCAGAAATGGAATAGAATTATCAATAAAATAAAAAATCTCTGCAAACAAAATTTCAGACCCAAATAGCTTCACAGGGGAATTTGACCACACATACAAAGAAAAATACATACCAGTCCTCCTCAAACACTTCCAAAAGATTGATATGGAGAGAGAACTCCCAAACTCACACCATAAGGCCAACATTAACCTGATAACAAAACCAGACAAAAACACTACCTAAAAAGAAAACTATAGGCCAATATCTTTGATAAACATAGATGTAAAATTCCTTAAGAAATTATTAACAAACAGAATCCAACAGCATGTAAAAAAAGATCATGCACCATTATCAAGTTAGGTTCATCCAGGAACGCAAGGATGGTGTAACATATGCAAATCAATCAATTGTGATACACCATATCAACAAAAGAGAGGACAAAAAAGCACATGATCATCTCAGTAGATGCAGAAAAAGCATTTGATAACATTTAACACCTATCTGCAAAAAAATTTCTTATCCCAGAGGGAACAGAGGGACCATATCTCAACATAATAAAAGGTATTTATGACAAATATGTAGCCAGCAAGTTACTCAATGGTGGAAAAACTGAAACCCTTCTCACAAATCCTGAGACAAGACAAGGTTGCCCATTCTCACAATTTCAATTCAATATAGTCTTGGAAATCCTAGCCACAATGATGAGGCAAGAAAATTTGATTTCCTATCAAATTATGCAAACCATTTCTTTTTAGGACTGAAACAAATGATCTTAAGGTTTAAATAGATTCATAAAAGATCCATAGTTTCCAAAGCAATATTGAAATAAAAGAAAGAGGCTGGAGGAATAACCCATCAGGTCTCCATACACTATTGCAGAGCTACAATAATGAAAATGACATCATATTGGTAAAGAAACAGGCATATGGACCAATGGAACAGAATAGAGAGCATAGGAATAAATCTACAGGACTATGTTCAATTAATCTTTGACAGAGTAGCCAGGAATATGAGAGAGAAAAGACCATCTCTTCACCAGCTGGTGTTGGGAAAACAGGATAGAAGCATGCAGAGCAATGGAGTTAGAACAATCCTCCACTCCATACACAAGAATAAACTCAGAATGAGTTGAAGACTTAATAATAAGCAAGACACAGTAAATCTCCAAGAAGAAAACATAGGCAATACACTCTGAGATAAATCTCAGCAATGATGTCCTAGGATAGACAACCCAGGTTAGGGCTGTAAGAGCAAAATTAATAAATGGAACCTAATTAAACTTATAAGCTTTTGCACAGCAAAGAGAACCATAAAAGGAGAAATATGACAACCTACAAGATTAAAGAAAATATTAAGAAGCGATACAACTGATAAAGTCTTAATTTCCAAAATATAAAGTCTTCATACAACCTAATAAGAATTAAAAAAAACAAGAAACCAAATCTCTAAACGTGCAGAAGCCCTAAATAAGGAAATCTCCAAAAGAGACATTCAAATGTCACACAGATATATGAAAAAAAATTACTCACTATCATTATCAGGGAAGGGCAATTCAAAACTATAATGAAGTATCACTTCACAATAGTCACAATGGTCATCATTCAAAAGTCCACAAAGAATAAATGCTGGGGAAGCTGTGGAGAAAGTGTACCCTCCTACACTGTTGGTAGGAATGTAGATTGGTGCAGTCATTTTGGAAACAAGGATGGGGATTCCTATAAAGAATAAAAATAAGCACAACATATGATCCAGCAACCCCACTTTTGGGTATATATCAAAGGGAACCCTATTCCAAAAAGACCCCTGCACCCCAATGTCCTTAGAAGTGCTATGTACAAGAGTCACAACATGCAAGCAACCTAATTGCCCAACAACAGATGACAGTATAAAGAAGTTATGCCATATTTACAAATTGGAATAATATTCTGGAATAAAAAATGATAAAACAACTATATTTGCAGCAAAATGGATGTCCCCAAAAAGTGTCATTCTAATTGAAGTAAGCCAGAAAGAGAAAGAAATATAATACAAGACATTACATATGAAGAAGCTTAAAAAATATTTGGATGAGAACACTATGATTTCGTCTACAAAACTGAAACACACTCGCAGATCTACTAGACAATTTTATGATTATTGCGGAAAGGGGTTTCCAGAGGATATATTTGGGAGCTGTAGATTTATAAATGTTATCCACTATATATAAAATTAGATTTTTTCAAAATTTCTTTTGTATCACACAGCACAGTATGTTAAATATCATGAAGTAACGTTTAATAGGTACAGAAATATATGCAAGTATGGGGACACTATGATGTACACCACAGATTGACACATTGTTAATGGCATACTTCAATGATAAATAAATGAATAAATCTGTAAATAAATAAATAAATAACATTTAATAATAAAAGAAAAACAAAGATTCACAATACTTAATTTTACACATCAAGTATCTTGGAGAAAACAGAAAGAATAAAGAAGAAAATTGATTCAATGAGAGTAAGGCAAATAACAAGAGAAACAATTGAAAAGATAAAAAAAATCTCTGTTTCTTTTAAACATAAAGTGGACAAACTTTTAGGTTGGCTAAGAAAATAAAGACTCAAATAATATTAGAAATAATAGATAAGATATTAGCACTCGTGTTGTAGAGATGCATAGCATCATAAGAAATTACCACTCGCCAACAATTTGAATGACCGAGAACAAAAGACAAATTCCCAGAAACATATGTCTTCCCATACTGAATCAAGAAGTAATTAGAAAGTTAAATAGAGCAAAAGTGTGCATGAGTAAATCAGTAATCCATACCTCCCAAACCAGAAAATATTTACAAGATGACTTTGCTGTTGAATTCTGTCATAGATTTGAAGACAATTTTTCACCAATTCTTCCCCAAATCTTCCAAGAATTTGAAGGGGGTGAAAGATTCCAAACTTGTTTTATGATGCCAGCTTTATTTGCATAACAATGATAGAAAGAACATTAGATGCAAAATATGGAATATTAACCCTGATGAACACATGTGCCAAAATTCTCTACAAAACAGAAGGAAAATGAATTCAACAACACATTTAATGTATCATACACATGCATGAGTAAAGGGATTTATCCCTGGGTTTAAGGATACTTCAAAATATTCAAATCAATAAAGGTGACATGCCACACTAATAGAATGAGAAATAAAACTCACATAATCTTCTCAATAGGTGCAAAAAGAGCATTATATATAATGCAAAATCCTTTTAAGATACTCCCAACAAATTAAATTAACCCTGTCAGTGGCACGATATCATATACACACAAACACTGTGTGGAGAGAAGCGAAGCAGTTCTCTTTTTATTGATTCTGAGAAAAAGGGTTTATATAGGACATACACAATGCCTCACATATCATCTAAGTTATAACAATATTAATAATCTTAAGCTATTTATGTCCCCATGCTCCTGCAGTAAGCACAGGATGTTAAATGATCAAGGATTGTTTTAAAGTTCATCACGGAAATTCATTAAGTAGGCCATCTCTTAACAAGCCAGCTGTGCCTGTCTTAGGTTGTCCTCCTCTGAGTATCTTACCCAGCATAGGCTATCCAGTCATCCATACTGGATACAATGAGGAGGCCATTTCTTCTCCAGCCTGGATATGTGACATTCCTCACAGCTTGTGTATCAGTTAAGCCCATGGGCTTATTCTCTAGAGCCTTCAGACAGGGGCCTACAAACCCAACATCCCTAGAGAGAAAAATGGATGAAGAAAATTTGATGTATATATGCAATGTAATCAATACTTTGCATTCCTATCAACAGTGTCCATGGTGTTACATTATCGCCACAATCTCACCAACATGTATTTCTTTTCTTTTTGATGAGAACCTTCTGACAAGTGTGAGGTCTTGTCTAATTTTTGGTTTATGACTTACCTAATAATTTATAACTCTGAATATATTTTCATGTGTCATTTAGCCAACTGGATGTTTTCTACAGATAATTGATTCAGATCTAACTATTCAATTCGTATGGACACTTTTTTAATTGGATTGTTTGCCCTTTTTTGTTGTTGTTGTCGGGTAAGAGTTTGCCATTTATTTGGATATTAACACTTGATTGGAAAATATCACTTGAAAATATATCCTCCCAGTGAGTTGGTTGACTTTTAATTTTATTGATCATTTCTTCTGCAGTGTAAATGTGTTTAGAGTGATACAATCATATTTTGTTTGATTTGCTTCTGCTTCCCTTGCCAGAGGAGACATATGTAGAGTCAAGTTAAGTCCATTTTCAGAGTGTACTTCTTAAATTTTACCATAGGATTCTTTGTTTCCAGGTTTTATGCTTTACATGCACAGGAGTGGGATTGCTGGATCATATGTTTGTTCTATCTTTATTATTTAAAGGAACTTCCATAATGTTTCCAAAGTGCTTGCACCAATTTTCATTCCCACAAACAGCGTTGGAGAGTCCCTTTTTCTCCACAACTTCCCCAGTCTTTATTATTTGTAGAGATTTGGATGACAGCCCTTCTCACTTGTGTGAGGTAAAACATTATTTTATTTTTGTCTTGACTTTGTATAATGATTAGGAATGTTAGCATGTTTTTATATTTCTGTTTGTTATCTGTGTGTCTTCTTTAGAGAACTGTCTTCTGCTCATTTACAGGCTTAGTTGCTTGTAGATTTTTGAAATGGAATTGTATGAACCATTTGTGTATTTTAGAAATTAGACTCTTGTTGATTGCATTGTTTCCTAATGTTTTCTCCCATTTGGAAATTCATCTTTTCATATTGTTTATTTTGCTGTTTAGAAGGTTTTAATTTTTATTAGGACCTATTTGTTTATTTTGCTTTTACTCTTTTCAGCTTGGGAGCTGGACATTTGAAAAATTCGCTGCAATTTATGTTTTGTTTTACATCTGTTAGTTTCCAGGAGTTTTATTGTGTCAAGTATTAGATTGAGATATTAAAAACATTTTGAGTTTATTTTCGTACAGTGTGAGGTAGTGTTCTAATTTCATTGATTTACATGTAGCGCTCTTGCTTTCTCAACATCACTTGCTGAAGACTGTGTTTTAGGCATTGTATGTTTTTGTTTCCTTTGTTATAATTTAGTTGACCATAGGTGTGATGTTTTATTTCTGCCTCTGTGTTCTGTTCTAGTGATATAGATGTTTGTTCATTTTCCAGTATTGTGCTGTTTTGATTACTGTTTATGTAATATAGTCTGAGATCTGGGAGGGTTATGGGTTATGCCTCCAACTTTGTTCTTTATTCTCATAGTTTCTTTTGCCGTTCTGGTTCTTTTGTAGTTCCATACAAATCTTAGTACTGTTTAAATTTCTGTGAAAAATATCATGTAGTTCGATCTGAATCACTTTATATCTGTTGACATCTTTTGTGGTATGTATATTTTAACAATATTAATTCCTCTATACTAAGACCTTGAGATTATTTTCCATTTCTTTGCATCATCTTCAAATATATTTATCAGTGTCCTATAGATTTTACTATCTTGGTTTTTTCTTAGGTTTTTCATTTTTGATCTGATATAATATTGATTTTTTAAAATTATGGAATATTTCATTGTTAGTGTAAAGAAATGTGACAGTTTTTGTATATTAATCATGAATCATGCTACTTTGCTAAATGTCTTTATTAGATTTAGTTGTTTTGGTGTGGAGAATCTTTAGGGTTCTCTATATAGATTATCATGTCATCTAAAATAATAACAGTTTTACTTCATTCAATCCAACTTGAGTAACTTATTTTCTTGTCTGATTGCTGTTGCTATGAATTCCCATACTGTGTTTAATAGAAATGGTGAGAGTGGACATCCTTTTCTTATTCCTTAATTTGGCTTTCAGTTATTCACTTTTGCATATTATGTTGTCTGTGGGTCTGTAATTAATGACTTTAGTTATGTTGAGATATATTTCCTGAATCCTACTTTGGTAAGAGTTTTCTCTTGTTGTTGTTTCTGTTGTTCTTGTTGTTGTTGCTGTTGTTGCTGCTATTTAATGAATAAAATTTGAAGTTTGTGAAATGGTTTTTATGGATTTATTGGGATGACCACATCATTTTCCCTTTTGGTTTGATTAATGTGGTGTATCAATCTGATTGATTTCATGTAATTTCAACCTCACTTATGACCCTGCAATGAATTAAATTTACATGGTGTATAATTCATTTTACGTTTTGCTGGATTTAGTTTGCTAATGATATTTTTAAAATTTTTGCATCTATATCAATCAAAGATATTGGCTTGAAATTCTCTTTGCCTGTATTTTGTTTGTTGTCATTGCTATCAGGGTGATGAAAGCTTCATAGAATTAATTTGTGAGTTTCCCACATCTTCACTATTTTTCAATAGTTTGAAAAGTATAATTTCTGCTTTGTATTTTTGTACGGTTTTGCATGGAAGCTGTTTAAATCTGCACTAACTTTTAACGATTTTTTAAATGCAGATTCTATCTTTTTTCTAATAATCAGTTTGTTCAAATTATTTGTTTCTCTTTATCCCTGTCTCTTTCTAGACATTTGTCTATTTCTTCTAATTTGTCCAGTTCCTTGGAATGTAAGTGTTCACAAAATGATCCCTTTTTGTATATCTAAGGAAACAATTGTTATTTCTCTTCTTTTATTTCTTACTTTATTTCTTTGGAGCATCTATATTTTCTTCATGATGCACCTGGCTAGAGGTTTCCTGATTTTGCTTATGTTAAAAAGAAAACAAAAACAGAACTTTTGGTTTTACTACTCTTTGCATAGTTGTTTTTTCTCTCATATATATATTTGCACCTGTAATATTTAGGATCATGTTTTTTCTTTTTAAACTTTTATTATTGATTTTTAATCATTTTACATAGTTGTCTCAAATTCCATTGTAGAGCACAATTTTTTAGTTACAATGAAAATATATACAGTTGTTGTCACATTTTTTTCCCCTGTGAGCTGGCGTAAGATCTTTTATATATTTCCCTGTGCTATAAAGTAAAATCCTGTTTATCTATTCTACAATTTTGACCTCCCAGCCTATCTCTTCCCACACCCCAGCCGCTTGGCAATCAAAACTTTGTATTCTCTGCCTGCGAGTCTATTTCTGTTTTGTATTTATGTGTTATTTATTTGGTTTGGTTTTGTTTTTAGATTCCACACATGTGCCATCTTATATGGTATTTTCCTTTCTCTTTCTGGCTTACTTCTCTTAGACTGATTTTCTCCAGGACCATCCATGTTGCTGAAAATGGAGTTATGTTGTCAGTTTATAAGATAGACTACTATTCCATTGTATAAATATACCACCTCTTCTTTAGCTAGTCAACTGTTGATGGACATTTAGGCTTTTTCAATGTCTTGGCTATTGTGACTATTGCTGGATATGAACATTGGGGTGCAGGTGTCATTCTGAAGTGGGTTCCTTCTGGATTTATACCCTGGAGCGGGATTCCTGGGTTATATGGTAAGTCTATTCCTGGCGTTATGAGGAATCTCAATCCTGTTTTCCACAGTGGCTGCACCAATCTGCATTGCCACCAGCAGTGAAGGACGGTTCCCTTTACTCCACAGCCTCTCCAGCATTTGTCATTTGTGGATTTTTGTATGATGGCCATTCTGACTGGTGTGAGGTGATACCTCATTGCAGTTTTGATTTGCATTTGTCTGATAATCAGTGATATTGAGCATTTTCTGATGTGCCTTTTGATTTGTATGTCTTCCTTGGAGAATTGCTTGTTTAGGTTTTCTGCCCAATTTTGGATTGGGTTGTTTATTTTATTTTATTCAGTTGGATGTGCTACTTATATACTCTTGTCATCAAGTCTTTGATGGCTTCATATGCAAATTCTTTCCCATTTCTTGGGTTGTCTTTTTGTTTTAGTTCTGGTTTCTTTACTGTGCAGAAGATTGCAAGTTTCATTAGGTCTCATTTGTTTATTCTTGCATTTATTTGTTCTACGAGAAAATTTTAGAGACGTATGTCAGATAACGTTTTACCTATATTTTCCTCTTGTAAGTTTATTGTATCTTTTTTATGTTTAAATTTTGATCCATTCTGAGTTTATTTTTGTGTATGGTGTTCTAGCTTCATTGGGAGTGTTCTAGTTTCATTGAATTACATGCTGCTGTCCAGTTTTCTCAACACCAGTTGCTGAATGGACTATCTCTATTCTATTGTAATTTCTTGCCTCCTTTGTCTAAGATTAATTGACCAAACGTTTGTGGGTTCATTTCTGGGCTCTCTTTTCTGTGCCATTGGCCTATATGTATGTTTATCTACCAATGCAGTCCTGTCATGTTGACCGTAGCTGTATAGTATTATCTGAATCATTAGTGTAATGAAATGCCACTGATATTTGAACCTTAAACATGAAACCTGCTACCTTGCTGAATTTTTTGATCAGCTGTAGTAAATTCATTCTTTATCTTGTTGGGATTTCTATAAATAGTAACATATTATCTGCATATAGTGAGACTTTTATCTCTTCCTTTCCAATTTTCATCCCTTCTACTTCTCTCTCTTGTTTGATTGCTGTGGCTAGGACTTCCAAGACTATCTTGTGTAAGAGTCATGATAGTGTGCATCCTTTTACTTTCCCAGATTTTAGTAGGAAGAATTTGACTTTCTCACCGTTGAGTACTATGCTGGAAATAGGTTTGTTATTTATAGCTTTTGTGACGCTGTGATATAATCCCTCTATGCCCACTTTGGTGAGAGTTTTTATCATACATGGGTGTTGAATTTTATCAAATGCATTTCCTGCATCTATTGAGATGATCATGTGGTTTTGGTCCTTTCTCTTGTTGATGTGCTGTATTACACTGATTGACTTGCATATGTTGAACCACCCCTGTGTCCCTGGCATGATCCCCACTTGGTCATGATGTATATTCTTTTTTCTGTGTTGTTGGATTCTATTTGCTACTATTTTGGTGAGGAACTTGCATCTGTGTTCATCTGTGATATTGGCCTATAATCCTTTCTTGGAAGTGTCTTTGCCTGGTTGTGGTATCAGGGTGATTGTGGCTTCATAGAATGACTTTGGTAGAATTCCTTCTTTTTCAAACTTCTGGAAGAATTTGAGAAGGAATGGTATGAGTTCTTCTTTGTATGTTTGGTAGAATTCCTCAGTGAAGCCGTCCATTCCAGGACTGTTATTTGGAGGGAGGTTTTATATTGCTATTTTGATTTCATTTCTAGTGCTCTGATTGTTCAAGTGGTCAGTTTCTTCTTGATTAAGTTTTGGTGGACAGTATGTTTCCACAAATGTGTCCATTTCCATTAGATTTTCCAGTTTGGTTCCATAAACTTTTCAGAATATTCTTGTATGATATTCTGTATTTCTATTTTATTTGTTTGTAAATTCCCCATTCTCCTTTCTTATTTTCCTTATTTGTGCTCTCTCTCTTTTCTTCTTTTTGAGTTTGGCCAGAGGTTTGTCGATTTTACTAGCTTTTTCGAAAAAGCAGCCTTTGGATTGGTTGATTTTTTTTCCTAGGGTCTTTTTAAACAATATTTTTTTAATTTCCTCCCCAATATTTATGATTTCCTTCCTTCTGCATCCTTTTCTGGTTTTTTGTTCTTTTTCTAGTTCATTCTCCTGATGGGTAAATTGTTAATTTGTGGTTGTTCTTCTTTTTTGAGGAAGGACTGTATTGCTTTAAACTCTCCTCTCAACACTGCTTTTGCTGTATCCCATAAATTTTGTGTGGTTTTGCTTTCACTTTCTTCTATCTCAAGGTACATTTTCATTTCAGCTTTGATTTCTTCATTGACCCTTTGGTTTCTTAATAACATATTGTTTAAGCCCCATGTTTTGCTTTTGTTCTTTGTTTCTCTGTTGTTGATTTGTACCTTCATGGCATTGTGGTCAGTAAAGATGCTTGATGTAATTTCTATCTTCTTAAAATTTCTGAGCTTTCTTTTGTGCCAAAGTATATCATGAATTCTGGAAAATGTCCCTTGTGCACTAGAAAAGAATGTATATACTATTTTGTGGGGGGTGCAATGCTCTGAAAATATCCACCAAGTGTAATATTTCTATTGTAATATTTAACTTCTTTGTTGCCTAATTTATTTTCTGTAACAATGACAAGTCCAGTGATGTTAATGCAGTGTTGAAATCTCCAACTATGATTAGATTCCCAACACTATCCCCTTTTATATCTGTTAGTAATTATTTCATGTACTTAGGTACTCCTCTATTTGTTGCATATTTATTTACGAGTGTGCAATCCTCATCTTGTATCACTCCTTCAATCATTATAAAATGTCCTTCTTTATCTTTCTTTATGGCCTTTGTTTTAAAGATTATTTTGTCTGAAATCAGTACTGCAACACCTGCTTTTTTGGCTTTTCCATTTGTATGAAATACTCTTTTCCATCCTTTCACTCTCAATCTATAAGTGTCCTTCTCTCTGAAGTGGGTCTCTTGTATGCAGCATATTGAAGGTTCTTGCTTTATTATCCAGCCTGCCACTCAATGACTCTGACTGGAGCATTTAGTCCATTAACACTTACGATAATCAATGATATGTTTGTGTTTATTGCCAATTTGACCTTAACTTTTCAGTTGATTTGTTATTTCCTCTTTGTTTGTTTCATTTGCATTTTTTGGTTTGGTCATATTCCTTTGTATTGTCATGAAATTTATTCAGTTTAGTGACTCCCTGAATAAGTTTTTGTCTTGTTTTTACCCTTTTTTATGTCTATTAGACAATTGGTATAACTGATCTTATTAAACTGATAGTATCATGATCTAAAAACCATCCTGAGAACAAAATATTTTAAAAGGAAAGACCCCCCCAAAAATTCTCTATTTTCCTTCTTCTCTTTCCCACTCTCAATGATTTGTATCTCTTGCTTTCAAATTTTGTGTTTATTTTATTTGTAATTCATGAGTTATCACGCTTCCAGCTGTGAGTTTTATATTTCTGTAGCATCCTGCTGCTTTTCTTTCTAGAGTACAATTTTCAAAATTTCTTTTAGCATGGGCCTAGTGTTGCTAAACTCTAGTAGCTTTTCTTTTCTGTGAAATTCTTTATGTCTCCTTTTACCATAAATGATAGCCTAGCTGGTTAAAGTATCCTAATTTATATAATTTTTTCTTTCAGGACTTTGAATATATCTTGCCACTCCATTATGTTCTGTAGTATTTTTTTGTGAAATCAACTGTGTGCATTATAGGGATTCCCTTGTAACTCACTCTTTGCTATTCTCTTTCTGCCTTTAGGATCATTTCTTTCTCCTTGACTCTGGCCATCTTAATTATATGTCTTGTTGTGGGTTTATTTGAGTTCTTCCTGTTTGGGACACTCTGAGCTTCTTGTACTTGGATATCTGATTCCTTCTTTAAGTTTGGGAAGTTCTCAGTCATTTTTTCAAACACCTATGCAATCCCCTTTGATCTTTCCTCCCCTTCTGGGAAATTTATCATGCCAATATTGGCATGCTTTCTATTATCCCATAGGTCTCTTATGCTTTTTTCATTTGTTTCTCAATGTTTCACTTGTAGCTCTTCTGATTGTCTGCTTTCTATTGTCCTGTCTTCTAAGTCACTAATTCATTCCTCTGCATTATTTAGTCAGTTTTGTGACATCTTTAGATCATTCCTCATCTCAGTCAATGGGTTTACCTATTCTACTCAGCTCTTCTTTATAGCTTCCATTTCATTTTTAACATATTTTATATGTCTGAACACTATGTTTTATTTCCTACAGTAATTTGATCACTTCTTTTTTGAAATCTTGATCTAGTAGGATATTGATGTCTATTTCACTGATCATTCTTTCAGGGGATTTCTCTTGTTCTTTTAATTGGGAATGGTTTGTCTGCTTCTTCATCTTGCACCTACCTCTCTGGTACTGTGGTTTATGGAGTATCAGTTATCTACTGTGGTCCTAAAGAGGTTATCTACCTACTTAGTAATACAACTGAAAAAGAGTAAAAAGAGAGAGGGAGACAAAGAATTTTAAAGAACGGGAAATAAATGTTTGAAGACATTGTATAATACATAATAGAAAAGCAAGTTGAAGCAGAGCTTTAAAAAGTAATAATAATAAAAATATTTTTAAAATTTCAATGGGATTTGAAAAGAGGTATTTATAATTGCCTAAGAAGTAAACATTAAGAGGGTAATAGAAAATGGAACAGGTAAAATTAGATTAAAACAAGGGGGTGGTCAGTGTCCTCCTGGAGACTGTGTAATTTTAATGTGAACTCTTTCTGTATTCATCCTGGTTTGGAAGCTCAGCTTGCTTATCCCAGTCACTCTCCATTGGAGCCCTCATCTGTGCAGCTCCCAGGGCCTGTCGGCAAGCAGATCTCTCCTTCTCCCAACAGTGGTTCTGGAGCAGCTCTCTTTATTGTGGGCTGTCTTGTCACTGCCCTGACCGATGCCTCATTCAGAAGTTTCAGACTGACCAGGCAGGAGAGTGCATTAATTCCTCTCCAAGCCACATGGTCCGGGGCTGCCTTCCAGCCTAAGTGTTCAGTGGCCAACAGCCCCCTCAGGGTGCCAGTCTCTCCACTGTTATGTACCCTATCACTCATCTGGGCCAAAACCCAGCTCCTTGTTTGCCTTGGCAGAGCAAGTTCTCTGAGGAAATAGGACAGAAATATCTTATCTGCCTCAGGCTGTAGACAAGTCCCCATCTGGTGCTTGAGGCTGCTAAGTCCTTAGGAGTGAATGCAGGTTTTGTTCTCACTGCTGCCAGGGTGCAAAGCACCAGAGGCTATGGTGGCTGTGTCTGAGCCCCAGGTTTCTTGTCATAGATAGTTTTGTGGCTTTTCAGAGATGGGGAATGCACCTTTCCCCTCCAAGTGCATATCTGCCCTGTTGTTAAATGGAGGGCCCAGGTTGTTCTCCCCTGTGCACCAACAGCAATGGCACACAGCTCCCTCCATTCCCCCAGGTTGCCTCAGTGCATCCATCCTCATCTTTCACCCAGGTCAGGCAGCATGGCCCTGCCCCCAGCTGCCAGGATGCATCTTGCATTCGGTGTCACAGGGATCCTCTGTGCCTGTTTAACTTAGTACTGTCAGTCAACTTATACTCTGTAGAGTTCCAATCCTTGGAGGCTCCCCCTCCATCCTGCTGACCTCTCAGTTGAAGAGGGGAGATCCTGTGAATGAGTGCCAGTACTTTGCTGCTCCCTCCCTGTGCGAACTGTCCCAATCTGTTTTGCCTTTTCTTCTTTCATTCTTCATTTTCTTCTACCAGATTTTATGCATCTTAATCTTTTGAAGAAGACATTGTTCTATCAGAGTTTTGCAGGTTCTCTAGTTAGCTGAGTGGGTCTGTGGATGTGAGTCTTGGTGCATTTGTGGGAAAGGTTGAGCTACGAGCATCCTTCTGATCCATCATCTTCACCTCCCCCACAATAAGTCTCAGTATATGGTGGAAGTTAAACACAGCCAGGAAATACATGGAAAAGATGTTTCATGGAAATGACAAGAAAGTGCAGTTTGCAATGCTCAACTCATACAAAATATGTTTTAAAATAAGGGCCACAATGAAAGATAAATATGAAATTATATAAAGAAAAAGAGATCAATATAAAAATAGAGTATTACACTCATTAAATTATATATGGACCCAACACTGTAGATCCTAAGTATAAAAAGAAATATTAGTAGACATGAAGGAATTAATTCATTATAAATCAGTAATAGTAGATGGCTTGAACACCTCACTATTCTGATGGCCATATCATACAGAAAGAATATCTGTAAGGAAACAGAGTTCTTAATGGCATATTAGATCATTTGAGTCTAACTGAGCTATTGGACACTGCATCAGAAAAGGAGAACACAATAATTTCTCAAGTGTGCACAGGATGTTATCTAAGGAATAAACCACATATTATGTCATGAAATGAGCCTCAGGAACTTTAACCTATTACAGATTACAGCAAATATTTTCCATACACAATATTATGAAACTTTGCATCAACTCAAGAAAGAACAGGAAAAGCACAAAGATGAGATTAAACCTCATCCTTTAAAAAAATAAAAAAAACAAGATCAGTGATGAAATCAAAGAGGTCATAAAATCATACCTGGGGAAAAATAGCAATGAAAACACAGCTTCATCAAATGTATGGGATGCAGCAAATGCAAATCTAAGAGGGAAATTTAGAACAATTGAGGCCTTCTACAAGGAAAAAGAAAAACCTCACACAAAGGATAAAGCTTACCACCGAAAATAACTAGAAATAAGAACAAACAAAACCCAAAAGCAGTAGAATGAGAAATCTTTGATGATTAGGTTGAAAATAAATAAAATAAAAATTAAAAAATAAATTAAAATTCATAAAATCAACAGCTATTTTTTCTTAAATATTTTAACATATTGATAAGCATTTAGACAGGCTTATCAACAAATACAGAGTGGACCCAAACAAAATAATAAATGATACAGTAGAAAGAATTTCTGATAGTACAGAAATGCAAACAAAGATTATGAAAGCACTCTGAGCAGTTACGTGACAACCAACTGGACTACCTTAAAGAAATGGACAAATTTCTTGAAACCTACTGCCTGCCAACACTGAATAAAAAGAAAACTGAAAACTTGAAAAGACCAATCAGTTAAGTTAAATAAAATCTATAATTTTAAAAACATGCCTTGAATAAAATGCCTGGATGCCTTCACTACAAACTCTTTCCTCTCAACTATTTCAAAAAATGTAGGAGGAAGGAAAATTCCCATAGTTATTCAATGAGGCCACCAATACCATGATAACAAAGCCAGACAAAACACTACCAAAAAAAACCCCAAAAATGTAAACACAATATCCTTGATGAATATATATTCAAAAATCCCCAAAAAACATCAACAAATACATAGAAAGATTATAAACGAGGATCATTTGGACTCCTTCCAGAGTCACAGGGATGGTTCAACATACACAAGTCCATCAGCATGACACATATTTAAAAAAGGAAGGGCAAAATTCAGAGACCATGTCAATACAGAATGAAAAAGCATTGGACATAATTCAACATACATTCATGATCAGAACTCTCATGAAAGAGAGTACAATGGGAACATCTCTCAACACACAAAAGTTCATTTATAACAATTTATAATACTTAGAGGAAAAGCTGAAAGCCTTCTGGGTAAATTCAGAAACAAGACAAGGATTCCTACTCTCAGCACTTTTGTTCCATAACAAAAGAAGAAAGGAAAAGGAAAGAAAAAGAAGTAAAAGAAATGCAAAATAGAAAGAAAGAGGCAAAATTGTCACCAAAATAGTTATGTCTGATGACATAACAATCTACATAGAGTCCTAAAGCCTCCACACAGACTAATATCAACAATAAGTAATTTCAACAAGGGAGCAGGGTACAAGATTAATGTAAAATTGTCTGTTGCATTTCTACACGTTAATCATGAGACACCATAAAATGGACGTTGGAAGCAATACTATTTAAAATCCCATCCCCTGAATACATTGGAATAAATGTAACAAATATATGAAAGCTCTGCATACTTAAAATTTAAAAACATTGACAAAGAAATTAAAAATGATTCAATAAAATGGAAAGATGTCTTGTGCTCTTGGATTGAAGGAGTTAATATTGTTAACATGGCCGAATTACACAAAGAAACCCACAGATTTAGTGCAATTCCTGTTACAAAGATGTAGTATTTTCCACAGAACCAGAAAATAAATAAGTCTGTTTTACATGAAACCATTAAAAATTGTCAAAATGATCTTGAGAAAAAAAACAACAAATCTGGAGGTATAAACCTCCCTGATTCCTTACTATACTACAAAGCTACAGTATTAAAAACAGCATGGCATTGGCACAGAGATATAATCATTAAAATCAGATAGAGAGCCTAGAAATAATTCCACACACCTATGAGCAATGAATCAATGATAAAAGAGGCTAGATTACACAATGGAGAAAAGACAGTCTTGTCAATGGATGGTGTTTGGAAAGCTGGACATCTACATGTAAAACAGTGAAATGAGAGCTTTCCCTGACATCATATAAAAAAATAAACTCCAAGAGTATTAAGGACCTAAATGTAAGACCTGATACTATAAAACTTCTAGAAGGGGTTATAGGTGATACACTATTGGAAATATATCATCAGAATATTTTCTTGTATCAGTCTCCTATGGCTGAAATAATAAAAGCAAAATAAGCAAATGGGACCTAAATAAACTTGAAAACTTCTTCACGGCTAAGGACACTTGAATGAAATGAAAACACTGCCTGTGTAATTGGAAAATTTAACTGCAAATAGTGCAAGTGACCAGGGGTAAATAGATGCAGATTAGAAGATGTAATATGGATTTATGTTACACAACTCAATGTGAAAAACAAAAACCCAATCAAAAAAGAGCAGAATACCTGAGTTAATATTTTTCCAAAGAAAAATTACAGAAGGGTAACATGCAACTGATAAAAATGCTCAACATTACCAATTATTATTTAATAGCATTTCAAAACCACAATGAGGTATCACTTCACACTGGTTAAATGGCAATTATCAAAAAGTCTACAAATAGAAAGTGTTGGAGATGATGAAGAGGAACCAAATCTCTTCCATACTTTCGTATGAATGTAAATTGGTACAACTTCTATGGAAAATAGATTTCAGATTTCTTTAAAACCTAAAACAGAACTACCATATGAAACAATAATTCATCTCCTAGGAAAAATCTGGGGAGAAAACCCTTATTTGAGAAGAACCAATGTGCACAACAGCACTGTTTATAATATGCAAGACATGGAAGGAATCCAATAGTCCACAGAAGTCTATGGACTTAAGAATATATGATGTTTCCATAAATATGCAATGGAATATTACTCAGCCATTAAAATGTAGAACACATTGCTATATCAGCATTATGAATGGACCTAGTAAATATTGTGCTTAGTGAAGTAACTTAGACAAAGACAAAAGTATATAACTTAATCTATATTAGGAATCTAAAGAATAACAATTATCTGTGTATATCTATCTATAGCTATCTATTGATAGATTACAGATAAGTAGATACATAGGATACATACATAGACATGATAGATATATTGACAGATAGATAGATACATAGATAGATAGATTGATAGAGACATGATTGAGAGATAGAGAGATTAGATAGACAAGACTGAAGCAGACTGAAAGCTATGGGAAAAAATTTATGTTTACCTAAGGGGAAGGGAAAGACAATTTAATGGTAGGACACTGACAGATAAAAAGTAGTATACATAAAGGAGATAAGCAACAAGTATTTTCTGAATAGATTAGGGAATTACACACAATAAATTATAATAATTTTATGTTACAATTATTGTAATAATTTATAATGCTATATAATCTAATATGTGGTTAGAATCACTATGCTTTACATGTGAAACTACACAATATAATGCATCTACTGTACTTCAATTAAAAATAAAACATCTTATGTATAATTTAGTCCTTTTTCAGCTGATAGCATCTTCCTTTAATATTGTTTTATTTTTACTCTTTACCTTTTATGAAAACTGACTCAAATAATTTCTATTTCTGTTGTGAACATGTTACCAGATTGATGTACCTATATTTATTGTAACTGAATTCTTATTTTTCTCTCTTTAATTCATATAGGGTAGTAGCATTTAAAAACATACCTAAAGAAACAGTTGCAACTTTCTCGTGGTCTCTGCTTAGTATTTTGTTTAATGTTTTGCGTATATTTGCCATTTTATTTTTCTTAGAATAGCTCTTTTCTGCACCTATTGTAAGGTGTCACGGTTTTGTTTTTTACATCTAATTCAGGTTTGTTTGTCTGGTAAAGTCTTTATTTTCACTTTACAACTAAGTGATAACTGTGCAAGGTAGAGTAATCTTGGGTGAGAAATTTCTTATTTCAGTGGTTTGAAAATGTCATATTATTTACCCTTGGTGTATGTTTTCTGCTCAGCAATGTGCTGATAGCACAATGGGGGTTCCTATGTAGATTAACATAACTTTTTTTGGCTGCCTTTAAAATTTTACTCTGTCATTGACTTGCCAATTTTGATATGACGTATCTTGAAGGAGGTCTCATTGTCTTAAAGTTATTGGAGTTCTGTTGGCTCATGGATATGTGTATCAGTTCCTTACCCATGTTCAGTAAATTATCAACTATTACAACTTTAAATAAACCATCAGCTGCCTTCTAACTTTCTTCTCCCTCCAGGATTTCAATCTAATGTGCACTTCCTGAAGAAATCTGATGGCTATTGTAGCATTTCCTCACTTTTTATTTTTATTTTTATTTTTTTTAAAGGGACAATGCAACATGATTATATTTCAATAAACAACCAAAATATAAAACACTATTGTAAACTGATGGTAAAAACATGGTATTATATTTACAACACATGACAAATAGTTAACATCCTTAGTCATAAATGAGTTCTTACAAGCCAGTAACAAAGACATCAATATTCCAAGCAAAATGAAAAAAAAAAAATGAAGTAACGCTAGTGACTTGTAAGGATTAAGCACATTGCCTCACTTTTTAATATCTTGTATCTCTGCCCTTCCCTATCATTTCTTGTTTTGTATTGGTGAGTTTGCTAATCTCTGTTCCACAAGACAGTCTTCTTCCAGTGCTTTCTGTTGCATTATTCATATCACTTATTAAGTTCGTCTCGTCCTCAAATAATGTTTGTTTGTTTCATAGTTTCAGTCTCTTAGGTAATGTAATCTTTATCAACATTTATTTTATTCCTGAGCTCGCTAAACTGCTTTCTGAGTTTTGTTTTTTGTATTGAGTTTCTGTATGACATCTGTTTGGATTCTCTATTAGTTATATGGCAATATTCCATGACTTTAAGTTTGTTTCCTGCAGGGTTGATATTGTGTGTGTGTGTGTGTGTGTGAGTCTGTGTGTGTGATTTGCCTGTGCGTGTGTGTCTGTTTCTGTGTTGGTGTCTGTGTCTGTATCTCTGTGTGTGCATGCCCAATAATATTACTGTCATTGGTCATGATCTTGGTAAATTATTACTCTGATGACACTAAAAAACAGATTGGGATTTGGAGTCTTTGCTTTTTTTTCTGGTAGTTTGCAATATTGCACAATTTTTGGTTTTACTTATCTGATCTACCTCTGATAATATTTCAAAATGACACTTTCCAGTGGCTACTGTCTGGATAAAAGATTGCTTATATTGTCACTTCTTAGACAACTCTGGTAGTTAATGCCACTGTTGTCACTGGGCCATTGAATCCTTTCTTTTATCTGATATCTGTAAAGACTCAGTGCACACACTGAGGAAAGGTGTAAAGACAGGTGGGTCATTGGAATCAGGCAAGTGCCTTTACCATGTCCAATGTTGCAAGGTACCTTGTCTCTACCACTATGAATGTGGAGTAGGGAGAGTGTCATGAATGTCTGAGTGTCAAAAGGATGGAAATTCTGTCTGCATTGTGGCTCCCTCCTAGTTACCTGTGACCATAAATACTGGTGCAGTTGGAGGCTGAAGCTATGTGAACCACTGAGACCCTGTTTCTACTGGGTATGCTGAAACAGTGGGCTCAGATACCCTAGTAAGTGGACCAAGGTCGCAGGCACCAACTCTGTTCTCCCCTCAGTTCAGTCACCTTTATGTGTTTTAGGCCACCAAACTTCAGCTGTACACATGAGTTCTCGAGTATTGTTTTGTGTTGCAGTTATTTTTGTTGAGATGTGATTGTTTCACTGACTGTAGATTTAAGGGTAGAGACAGAAATAGTTTAAACTTATGTCACTTTATTCAAAGTCTATAATTTTTCATTTAAAAGCTTAAATTCAAATAAGGTCATTATAAGAACAACAAAGAAAGTGAACAAATCACCTCCCTTAATATCAGAGAACTACAAAATATTTTGTTTTTCCTGGGTTATTTCTTCAATGTTTTTCCCACATGCATGCACATTTTAGTATAATATATCCCTATAATCTCTTTAAAATCATTTAAATTATTAAAATATTTCTCTGTGCTGTAAATATAGCCCTGTTGCTTCTCTAATTTATAACTAGAATCTTGCATATTTCTGTCTTCCCCATCCTTCTTCCCTGTCCCCAGTGTAAACCACTACTTGGTACACTACACATATATATGTGATTCTGTTTCTGTTTTTTTATGATTATTTCTCTTATATATTTAGCTTCCTCATGTAAGTGGTAACATAGAGTGTTTTTCTTATTTTCCTATGTGTAACACTCTCTGGGTCCAGTCATATTGTTTCAAATGGTAGAATTTTATTTTTTGATATGAGAATGACTACGTATTTATTATGTTATCTATATCTCACATCAACTCAGCCAATCATCTGTTGATGGGCAGTTGAGTCGTGCTTCTATACTTGGCTATTATAAATGTTGTTGTTAAGAACGTTGTGGGTAATATATCCTTTTAAGTTAATGTTTTCATTTTTTTTCAGATTTATAACAAAAACTGGAATTGCTGCAACTTATAATGCTTGTATTTCTAGTTTTCTCAGCACTGTCCCCACTTTTATAATAGTGGATGCATCAATTTATATTTCTACCAACAGTCTACTTGGGTTCCCTTTTATTGACATTTTTATTAATGTTTGTCATTTGAAGAATTTTTTAATGGACATTTTGGTTGCTGTGAGATTATATTTCATTCTGGTTTTGATTTATGTTTTCCTAATGAATAGCAACGTTATGTTTCTTTGTGCATGAAAATCATCCACATGTCTGTTTTTGAAAAGTTTCCATGAAGATCCTTCAACTGTTTATAAGTTGGTTTCTTTGTTTTTTAAATATTGAGTCTAATATGCTATATATACATTATGGATATTAACACCTTGTTGGATTCATAGTCTGAAACTCTTCCTTCTATTCTGTGTGTTGTCATAAGTCTTGCTGAAGGTTTCCTTTGCTCTGCAAAAGGTTTTCATTTCACACTTATACAAGAAGTGGAATCACTGTATCACATAGTACATCTATTTTTTCCTCAGTATAATTAAAAACTGTTATTGTTAATTTTCCTATTTTTTTTACCTAGGAGATAGATTAAACATAAATATTCCTATGATTTATCACAAAGGCAATTCTGATCCTTTTCTTGGTCAGAAATTTTACAGTTTCAGGTTTTACATTTAGGAAATTAATCCATTTCAGTTTTATTTTGTATAGTGTGGAAGGAAGTGCTCTTACATCTACCTTTTACATGTACTGTCCAGTTTTCCCAGAACTACTTGTTGCAGAGACTGCCTTTTATCCATTGTATACGCTTGCCTCCTTCATTGTAGGCTAATTGACAATATACTTGTGGGTTTATTTTAGGACTCTTTATTTTGTTCCATTGATCTTTGTGATTCTTTTAGTGATAAAGTTTGATGTTTTGATTACTGTAGCTTTGCAGTATGTTCTAAATTCAGGAAGGATAATACCCACAGCTTTGTTCATTTTTCAAAGATAAATTTAGAAAATTTTGGTCTTTCACAATTTTGTATAAATTTTATTATTTTCTCCTTGTTTTGTAAAGAAACATATGGATTATGTGAGAATAGTATTTTACAAAAAGAAGAAAACCTGAGAAAAATTGTAAATGTGGAGGATAAATCATAAAATATTAAGCAACCAATGTATTCCTGCATAATTCAAAGAAAAAATACATGAAGAAATATGACAACAAAAACAGAGTCCATGCGATATAGCAAAAGCAGTATTAATAGCGATGCTTATAGCAAAACAATCCCATTTATACAAATAAGAAACATCTCTCTCTTATAACATAATCTTACAAACAAAAGATGTTGCAAAATAATAAATAAACTTGTTAGTAGAAGGAAAGACAGCTGAATGGTCAGAATAGAAATAAATAAAATAACAATTAAAAAAAGGATCATCAAAACAAACTACATAATGGCCTTTGAAAGATAAATATAACTGATAAATATTAATGAGACTCATGAGCAAAAAAGAGAGAACAGATTAATAAGCTCCAAAATAAATGAGAAGTTACAGCTTATATCAAAGTAACACAAAGCATAATAAGATGATACAACAAATTATATGCCAACTAAAATGGAATCCCTAGAAGAAACGGACAATTTATTAGAAAGACCAAATCTCAGAATGGAATGAGAAGCAGAAAATATTAACAGATTATCCCTAATGAAATTGAATTAGTAATTAAACAAAATCTCCCAAGAAACAAAATTCCAGGCCTAGACAGCTTCAAAGGTGACTTCTGCCAATCATTTAGAGAAGAACTATCACGAATACTTCTCAGAGAATTCCAAAAATTTGCGGAGGAAGGAAGGCTTCCTACCCCACATTTCTGTATCACACTAGCACTAAAACAGGAACAAATACCTCTTAAAATTACAGTTTAATTACTACTGATAAGTATACATGCAAAAATCATCAATAAATATTAGCAAAGCAAACAAAACATTAAAAGGATGATACAGTATGATTAACTCCCTTTTAACCCAGGGATGCAAAATTGATTCATTACCCACAAATTAATCAATATGATACATGAAACTAACAAATTGAAAAATAAAAATTATATGGTCACCTCAAAAGTGTCGTAAAATCTTTTGACAAATTCAGTATCTATTTATGATTAAATTTCTCCTCAAAATGGGTATGAGGAAACGTACCTCAACACAGTTAAGGTCGTATAAGACAAGAACTCAGCTAACATGACACTCACTGATTAAAAGCTGAAAGCATCTCCTGTAAGAGCAGGAAGAAGACAAGAATGTTCACATTTACCACTATTATTCAGTATTGTATTGGAAATTCTAGCCATAGCTATCCAAAATAAAAGTAAATAAAATATAGCTATTTCAGAAAAGGAGTAAAAGAATCTGTAAGCAGATGAAATACTTTAAACAGAAATCATAAATAAGATGCCACAATACTACGCAGGCTTATCAATGCATTGGTAAAATTTAAGAATATAAAATTAACATACAGAAATCTTGCATTTCTACACACTAACAACAAGCTAACAGATAGAGAAAGTGAGGGAACTGTCTCATTTACAGTGGAATTATAAAAAAAAATCAAGAAATGTATCCAACCAAGGAGGTAAAAGACCTATACTCAGAAACCTATAAAATATTTATAATAGAAATTGAAGATAATGCAAACAGATGAAAGGATATACTGTGTTCATAGATTAGGAAAAAAATATCGTTTAAATGACAGAACTAGCCAAGAAAATACACAAATTAAATTCAGTGCCTTTCAAAATACAAATGGTATTTTCAGACACTTACAAAAATTAATTAATAAATTTGCATGAAAACACAAAAGAGTTGAAATCACATAAAAAAAGAAAAGAAAACAAACTTAAAACACAAACAACTTTGACAAAGAACAAAGAGGATGTAACACTGTCCCTGATTTTAAATTATAATACAAAGCTACAGTAATGAATATGGTAGTGGCACAGAACAAACAGAATAATGGAACAAAACAGAATGCCTAAAAATGAAATCAGAAAGTTATGGTCATTTAGCCCATTAACAAAAAATGAATATACAGTGGGGGAAAGGTAATCAACAGGCACATGAAAATGGACAACAGAACTAACAATCAGAATAAAGCAAGTCCAAAAACCCAATGAGATATTATGTCACTCCTGTCAGAATCACTATGATCAAAATGATAACAAATATAAATATTGGAGAAGATGTAAGAAAAAGTACACTGATGCACTGCTTGAGTGAATGTAAATTTGTGATGCCACTGTGGAAAACAGTATGGAGATTTATCTAAAAATTAAAAATGAAATATGATCCAACATTTCCATATGAGGATACTTATTCCAGGAATGTAAAAACACTAATCAGAAAAGATAAATTCAATTATTTATTCACTGTGGCATTATTTACAATAGCCAGGCAATAGAAGCAAATTAATTGCTCATCAATAGAAGATGGATAATGAAGATGTGTATTTATAGCATATATATCAACCCATCTATTAATTACAGACTTCTCTATATTTATTTATATATACACATACAATAAAATATATATATATGTATATTTATATATATGCACACACACACATAAATATACAATGGGTTATTACTCAGCTCTAAAAAGAATAAGTTCGTGTCATTTGCAACAAATGGGTAGACCAAGAGGGTAATATGCTAAGTGAAATAAGTCAGACGGAGAATGACAAAGGCAGAATGGTTTTACTCATATTTGGAATTTAAAACAAATGAATACAACAAAACAGAAAAGGAGTTATAGATATAGAAAGAAACGGGTTGCTCACAAGAAGGAAGGAAATGTGGTGAAGAAAAAGAAATATTTGAGGAAATTTAAGAGACAAAATTTTCCCGTTGCAAATTAAATGATTCAGGGACAAGAAATGTACTGTGTGGGGAATAGTCAATAACTGTGAAATATGTTTAAATAGCAACATATCGTAAATATATTTATTCTTGTGATCAGTTTGAAATGTATTAAAAATAGCAAATAGTATGTTATGTAAGAGAATATACCACAGAGTTATAGACTAAAGTATGCTTCAAAAACAAACACACACACTTATAGAAAAAAATTAGATTTGTAGTTAACAGAGGCAGGGTTTGTGAAAGGAGAATTTGATTAATGCACTCAAAAGCTACAAACCAACTGCCGTAAAATAAACGTCTTCTAGGGATGCCCTGTAGTAACATGAAAATTAAAATTAATACTGCTTTATGTTCTATATGAATGTTGTTAAGAGAGTTGACCATAAGTTTTCTCATCACAACCAAAACACAAATTGTATTTCTTTAAAATTGTATCTACATGAGATAACGAATTCTCCCTAAACTTGATATGATATTTATTTCATGATACTTATAAAACAAATCATTATTTTGTGCACCTAAATTTACACAATGTTTTATGCCAATTATATCTCAATAAAATCAGAAGGAAAAATGGAAATTCAATGATTATTTTTTCCCATGAAATTTTTCATGATTGTATTTGCAGCAATTAAACTTCAGTCATGATATACTTATCCTAGGTAAAGATACAAATAAATAAGTGATTCTAATAAATTATACATAAAGATACTAATAAAATTAGTGTTTTACCGTGCCTTAAACTTTCTTCAGGTTAAAAGCCCACTGCTTCTGTAGGCATTAAAATTTCACTCTGTGTATTCATCTGAGTTTAGAGAATGGATACAAATTTAAAACTGGCTGCTCTTGCTGTGATTGATAATGTTCAATGTCTCTGACCGATGGTCTCATCTCCCGACAGCATCTGTAAGAAAGGAACATGCTAGGTTGCTAAAAATCTCAGTTTGGTAAAATCTCAAAACTCCTACAATTATTAACTGTTTTGCAATGGGATTGCAATACTGGCAAAGACTTGATTTTGGAAAACAATGTGTTTTTTACTCATGGTTGCATTAGGGGATACGAGGATAAACCCTGATATCTAGAACAAACATATTTGCTCAAGTGCTGGGCAAAGAAATGTAAAGGTTCTCCATTATTAGGACTGAGGACCGCATTCAAAATGATGACCACGCTCACTCTATTCCAGGTAGTCCAAAGAAAAAAGTTTATTGCAATTACTAGGTGAACAGAAATAAGTCAGTGGTTCAGTATCTATAAATTAGTCAATGGGTGTTCAAAGCCAAAATAAGTTGTGTCAACAATGACAATTAAAAAAAAAAGAAAACATAGACATAAGCTTAAATTAAAAAGGAGACACAGTCCTGTGCTGCGTTCTGGGGACTGGAGAATGTATATGCCTCAGTCCAATTCAAGGGTTCATTGGCTTGGCCCTAACATCAGCTCGGGATTCATTGAATAGGTAACAATTAGTATACTGGGAGAAATATAAACTTACTCTACCTGATCGGAAGAAAATCTGGTGGCTCAATGAAACTCTGAATTCACAGAGATTCTGCCAGATGCAGAGGAATAATTGACTGATGACTCAACTAAGACAAACTTAGTTACAGCTTAACAATCCACCTTCACACACACACACAGTGGTAGACAGATTTTTAGTATTTAGTAGGGAGAATTCAGTTGGCATAGATCAGAGAAAAGTTTTCAAAGCACCAGACAACTTTTGTACTTTTGCCAATGGTCTAGTTTTCCCAGTTAGAAAATTAAACATGGACAAACAAATAATATTCTTCCTTAGAATTTCTAATTTTGAAAGTATACTGTAGCTTTTGACTTATCAGTATAGAACCTTGTTAAGATGATCACGTTAAGACCCACTGTCTGATAAGAGAGCTGGAAACTAGCTGCTGAACCAGCCCAACTGAACCCCAGACTGCTAATGTAAGCAACAACATAGCCACTATGAGAGTTGAGCAGATAAAATTAAAAGATTGATGTTTCTGTTGTAGGAAAAACCACTGCTGTCCAGACACAGATTTCCAGCTGCAAGCGGGTTCTTTTCTTCTCTTGGTAAGGGCCATACTGGTGGGATGTTGCTAGAGCTTACCCTGGCCCATTTGTCCATTTTCCAGATAATCAAAGGCTTTCTTCACAACTGGTGAAAAATTTTCAGGACCAAATGTTGCCATTCCACTCTTTTCAGCTGACAATGGCTGCACTATTTTGAGCAGAAGCCTTAGGCTACCTGACATTGCCTACAATTTTTCCAGCATATCAGAGCATTTCACATTCTGAAAATGCTTCACCTTTTATTTTAAATTAAAGGGAAATAGTCAAAGTCTTCCATGAATATTTTATATTTCCTAATATCTGCAGAAATTTGGTATTCCTGCAGTTGGACAAATTTTTAATTTCACCACCCTCACCTCCTTCTAGTCCACACAATTTAGATTGCAATTTGGTTCCTGAATATGACCACCACTACAAAGGGTCTAGTTCCAGTTAGGTACTTACTTTGTGAAGCTTAGAAGGGTCACAATTTATGTGGGGTGTATAAACCTACATTAAATGTTTGCAATGGCACTGTCTCTTCTGGACAAAGCTCTGATTCTAAGAAGTAAATTAATTAGAAGGCAGTATAGTTATTGGTATGGGGAAGAGAATCATCTATTTTGGGGTGGGTGGGTGTTGAATAGACAGGAAAAAATCCAGCAAATAGGAATGGAATGCTTTAGGCCACTGGAAGCATAAATTAAGAAGAAAATAATATTTTGTCTCCTGTACCTACTACCCCTTACTGTCTTGTGTGACTAGACATTGGGCTATGAAAAGAGCTAGTTTGTGGTGAAGAGTAAAGACCATAACGAAATAGTTTGAAAACCATGAGAGTTTGTTGTTTCAGGAAAGTATATTTTGCTTAAAGTCAACATATATTTTTCATTCAATAAATAGTAAAATGCATCCTTTAGCATGTGCTGTGCTTACTGTGCTGGTATGCAAGTTAGACAAGGAAAGGTGGATAGACAGAAAACATCTGGAGAGGTGGTTTCTGTGCTGAGACTGGGAAAATCTAAGTAGGTAAAAGGAGGACACCCAAAGTCCAAGGATGAGCTGGAGTAAAAGTGGTGAGGTTGCAGCTAACATAGTTGACAAGCATTTGCCTGGATGTATCTCCAGATACAGTGAAACATAAAGATATGCTAAAGTAGTCAGATGCCAGATTTAGAAGAAAATGAATAAACTAAGTTAAGTTTGTGGGCTTAGATTTGGAAAGGCATTAATTGCCACCCTGATGACGTAAGATTTTTTTTGTCTGGAACATAAAAGCAACATAAAGTATTGACTAAAAAATATAGTGTAGACACTTGAGGGCAGGAAATGAAAGCACCAATTTGAATGCTTTCAGAACAGCACAAAGAAGACCATAGACAAAATTACTTCATAAATTCTACCACATGCTGAATGTGCAATCTGAGACTAAATCTTGTGACCTTTATGATTCCAGGGATGACATAAGAGAGACCATGATCCCTGGGCCGGTTCATGCATTTATCTCCTGTTCCAACCTATCCTAACTTAACACTTTTCATACTTTCCAGAATGAACCAGAAACCACATAGTACTTTTCCCTCCCTACATATTTTAGCCTTTTTCCAAATTCTTCCATTTTCTCCTCCATACAAGAAATTATTTAAATTTACTCACATATTGTTCCATCAAATGATCATATCAATCAAATATCTCTCTTTATCTTTAAATAGTAACTTAGTCTCCCATTTAACTCTTAACTCTATTTAAAAATTATAAGGAAAATACAGGTACACATCTATGATTATTGTTCAAATAAGTAATTTTCAGATATTTGTGGACATATGCCAACATCAATTTTAATCTTTGTTATCCTGCGTAATCTGGTTGTCATCTGGTAGATCAGTTGTAATTAGGTTGACGTTCATAAACTGAAGATTGCTGATGAGTTGGCCTTGAAAGAGTGGTAGCTGGTGTATCAGCTGTCACTGGCACTGGAAACCGTGCGTTGCTCCCTGGTTGAAGTTTAGAAAATCTACCTTCATTGGCAGATATGTTGTGATATCTATTTGGAAAAGTAGAAGTCTCCACCATCAGTACAAAGTAATTGCTCTGTATATGAGACAAGATGCTATACTGAGAAGTAGAATTTGTGTTTGTACTGAAGTTCACACACGGCCATTTGATTCAGTGTAGCTGCTTTGAGTGTGCCTGTGGACAATATTCAACTGATTTAAAATAGCACATTGATCCACTGCAATTTGTTCTGGTGGTCTAACTGACATTGATGATGGAGGAGAAAAATCATCACTGATCAGGGTAGTTGTATCACCAATTATGTGGCTAGTAGAGAGCTTTCTTATTAGAGGCATGTTTAAATTTGCAAAAGGTAAAAATGCTCTTTCTCTACTAGCGTCAGCCACAAAACCAGAATTATGATTATCCACATTAACTCCTGCTTTAATGTTCTTCTTATTGAAATCTTCAGCCAATGGAGATACCAGAGAGACACTTTTAATCCCAACTCTTCTTTTTATTCTCATTAAAAGCTGGGGAAAGCGTCACTAAAAATTTGGATTATGGTAGAACTGCAGCTACAACCAAAGGAGAAATATTTTAGTAATATTTTAAACCGAAATACAAGACTACAATAAGCCTAACATATAAAACCTCAGATTTCATGTTTACAATGGAAAGATAATATCATCAAAAGATCAACATTGCTGACTATATTTTGAAATTCCTTATTTGGAAAATACACATTTAAATAGTGTAGTCATCAAATTTAAAATTTTGTATTTGCATTAATGGTGAATGCCACTTTTCAAAAGCAGCTTTAATACATTTATTTAGATTTCTGATAAGATTGATAGTGCAAGCAAAGTTTCTCATTATCTTGAATACTAAAGTCACTGTCCTCATTTTTGGAAAAATGAAGAATTTTAGCCTTAGTAATTTTATACAAATTTCAAAATCTAGCTTTACATATATATTACCATAGATTGATGTACAAAATAAAATTTTATATAAGTTACCAAGTGGAAACTAAAATTTCTGAATACCTTGGTTAAAGTGGAGACTTCTGTTTCTTCTGCCAGAAAGTCAGCTAGACAAGCAGATCTTTGAAAATTCTACCGCACTTTACTAAACTCATAAAGGTTAAGCTGTCTAACTAAACTTTTCATACTTCCAGTTTCAAATATTCTGAAAGGGGCCTTTCTTTCCACATTTTCCTTCTTAAAGACATCTTCATCAATCACTATGAAACTTCCATTATCATCCCAACAGATGGATTTATATTCATCACTCCCAGCCATTTTCCAGAGTTTTCTTGGAAATGTCAGAGAACGAAAATCATTATGTTCATCTGGTTCATAGATGCAATGTGTGTAACATGGTTTTTTTTATCAAGGATTCTTCAGACATAGTCTGAAAAGCAATTTCTTCAGTCATAGACTTCAAGTCCAAGTCCCCACAAAATATTTGATCACACAATAGACATCTACCGGAGTTTTCTGAACCTGTTGGTCCATCTTTATGAAACACAACTTGAATTTCTGAAGAAACTTGTGCCATCTCAAATAATTTTTCTATAGCTACTTTTCTAATCTGCATGATTTTGTGCACTGTAGCTTCAAATGCTGCTCTGGCAGGCCTGCACAGATAAACTGCTAGGCCATCACAATGTTTCTCAACCTGAGTAGCTGTGACATCACAAAAAACTCTTCTCCTAGCAACTCCATTCTAACATTCAGCCAGAGTTTACTTCTCATTCATCCAGTTAAATTGAAACATATAGGATGCTGATATTTATAGTATGATCTGCAAATATTATTCCCACAAAATCTTTTTAAATAATTTAATTTTGGGGTCTATGAAATAAAACCAATCTCCATACTTTTGAACACAAATTTATACCAGATTTGTGAACAGAGTATAAATAATGCACAATATATAAAAAATAAATTCAAAGTTTTGTAATTTAAAGTGAAATTTTTATAAAACCTGTACAGAAAAAGTATAACTATTTCATGATGATTTGTAAATAATGTGAAACATAATTTGATTTGGAAATGGAAGTATGTATTTATCTGTGTACCTAAATATAAGTAGCTCTATATTCAAAACATGAGCAGAATAAATAGCAGTTTATCTGGTATGTTTACAAATAAATGGTAAATATTTATGAAATAAAATGAGATTAAAATAATCAACTTAAAAATCCCAAAGTTGGGAATTTTTGTTTTAAATTGTAGTTCAGTTCTACAAGTAAAACAAATGTAACAAAATATTCTACATTAAAATTACAAAAGAGACAATCTTACTGTATATTTACAAATGTTTATTTTTGCCATTCTTTCACTCAGAGGTTTTTCCGTCCCTAGAAGTAATAAATTTTCTTGTCATCTTTATAATCTATACTCTTGTGGCTTCTGTTAAGTGTTCCAAAATGAGGTTGATAAATACACATAAGCACAAGATCCTGGGTTCAATAAGCAGTGCCTCCATTAAGGTGCAAACAAACAAGTAATCAGAAAACAAAGAAACAACAGTATATGTGTGTTGGGGTTGAAAAGACCAGGTAGTGCATTTTAGGAAGCAATATGTTTCTTAGTCCTGAAACATTTGCCATTGTTAGAACAATATGGCATTTTAAGGCAAGTGATTTGTTCACTATTTGTAAATGATAGCTATGTTCTGTATCAGTAAACTGTAGTAAGTCCAGTTCAATCAAAATTATATTCTTTATTTAGACATAAATTCCAGTAAACATAAGCCAAATTCAAAATGAGAGATAAAATTTTCAAATAAAAAAATGTAAAATCAAGCTACAATGTAAATTTTTCCTTCAGCATCTGTAAATTTCATTCTAAATAAATTTTAGCAACCTGAAATCATGGCATATTATAAGTATTATAAACTATATTTAAGTAAGATTTAGTCCTGAATCATAAATATTATTTAACATATACAAATTAATATATGTGATGACATCCCTTAAAATACAAAGATTAAAAAAAAAAATCCCAAAGATGTAGGAAAATTATTGAGGGATGTGATCTTAACTTTTATATAAATGTATTCTTAACAAATTCGCTCTACATAGAATGTAACAAAACAATATAAGCCATATATGAAAAACCCATGAGTAACTTCAAGTTCAATGTTAATATACAGGAACGTTTTCCTCTGGTATAGTAATAAGAAAAAGTAGCTCATATTCACAAGTCCTAAATTACACTACTAGAAGTCCTAGCCAGAACAACTATTCAAGAAAAAATATAAAGGTATCCAACTTGTAAAAAAGCAGTAAAGTATTTACAGATGACATAATTATACATAGATAGAAAACTCCATAGACTCCTCTAGTGACTGTTAGAAATAATGAACAAACAATAAATTTGCAGAATAGAAAATCAATATACAAATATCCGTTGCATTTTTGTATAGTAACAACACATTATCATAAATATAAATTAGGAAAACACTTGTGTGTAAATTTATACCAAAAAATATAAAATAGGAATACATTTGGTGAGTGAAATAAAAGATCTAAACATAGATTTATAAATTACAGGTGTAAGATAAATAAGTAAATAATTTAAATAGAAAGATATTCTGTGCTCATGGATTGTATAAAATGTGAGGAAATATTCTAATGTATCTTTTCAATGTTCAGTCTCCCCAGCACTAATTATTGAGGAGAATGTCTTTTCTTCATTTTATACTCTTGTTTTCTTTTTCATGGGTTAATTGATCATAGGTGTGAGGGAATATATCTGGCTGCTCTATTATCTTCTATTGATTGGTGTCTGTTTCTGAGCCTGTATCATGTTGTTTTAATTACTAAAGCTTTCTAGGACTACCGGCGCCCGGCTAGCTCAGTCGGTAGAGCATGAGACTCTTAAAGCTTTCTAGGACTATTTAACATCAGAGAACTTTACACCATTAGATTTAGTACCCTTTTTCAAGATAATTTTGGTAACTCATGATCTTTGTGGTTACATATAAATTTTGAAATAATTTGTTCTATTTAAAGGAAAACTCTCATAGGTATTTTGATATTAATCACACTAAATGTAGATTCCCTTTAGTAGAATGGTTGTTTCGACCACATAGTTTCACATCATTAACATAAGAGGTCTTTCATTTCTTTGGATCAGTTTTAATTTCCTTCACCAATATTTTCGGTTTTTTTATGTATAGGTTTACAACTTATTTGTTAACTTCATTTCTAGGTGTTCTTTACATATATATATAATTATATACATAATAATTGTAAACTCGTTTCCTACACAAATACAGCAGTCAGAAGGCAGTGGCAAGATATATTCAAAGCCCTGAATTAAAGAAAGCCATAATCTAAGATAATATATCAAGCAAGGCTATACTTTAGAATACAAGGAGAGATAAATAATTTCCACACAAGCAAATACTGAAAGAATTTAGCAAGAGAAATAGGAATAAAGAAAGTTCTACTCTAAATAAAAAAGAAGCAGAATGCTATAGAAACGAGAAAGGCATAATTAGAAAGGCATTAGCTACAATGACTTAAAACAGAATTAATATGATGTTGTAAAACAGGACATAAAAATTTTTAAGTGTCAGAAAGTGAAACAGGACAATACAGAGGGTTTTCTTCTTGTTTCTCTTCTCTGTAGGATGGGTTTGAATTTGTATTCTAATCAGTAAAATTAACAGGTATAGTACGGGTCAATATAAATACAAAACAAGGTAACCATAATTCAAAAGTTTACAATGAAGTCACAAAGACAAAAAGAAACCAAGATAATAAAAGAAAACTTATCAAGCCACAAAAAGAAAAAAAATGATCAAAAAAGAAATACCAAATCAACTGGAAAATGAAGTTTAAAATCTAAATAAACACTGGTCTATCAACAATTATCAGAAACGTAACGGACATTGTGGTTCAATCAAAAGATATATATTGTCAGATGGGATAATATAACAACACCCTACATTATGAAGCATACAAGAGACCCACTTTAGTAACAGGAGAACACATCAATTCAAACTCAGAAGATGAAAGATTATATTCCATGCAAATGCACATGACAAGAAAAAAGGACTAGCAGTACTGACTTTACACAAAATAGACTTTACAAGAAAGGCCATAGAGAAAGATAAACAAGGACATGGTATAACGATTAAAAGAGCAATACAAAATAAAGGTTTTATACCCATTAAGATATGTGCACTCAATATAGGAGCACCTAAATTCATAAAGCAAATACTAATAGATAAAAAGAGATTACTCACTGGAAAAACAATCAAAGTAGGAGATTATAACACCTCATTACCATCACTGGACTGATCTTTCACACAGGAAATTAATAAGGGGACAAAGTTACTAAAAGACATGATAAAATAATTGGAGATGGTTGATACTTTCAAAACAGTACTTCTCCCAAAAACAAAATATAACTTCTTTCCCAGTGCACATGGAACATTTTGAAGGAAAGATCATGTAATTAGGTACAGAAGAAGCCTCAACAAATTTAAGAAGATAAAAATTATTTCAAGCATTTTTTCTGAGTATAATACCATGAAACTCAAAATCAATCCCAGAAAAACAGGGGAAAAAAATGACAGCATTCAGATTAAAAAACATGGTACTATAACAAGGGGGGAATTGATGAAGTAAAATAACTAATTAAGAAATATCTTGAAAAATATGACAAAACACTACACAAATTCTATGGAATACAGTTAAAGCAGGCTTAAGAGGGAAGTTCATAGTGACAAAGCCCTCCTCAAATTAGAAGTGCAATTTCAAATAAATAATCTAACGTTCTCTGTAAACTAATCATGAAAAGAAGAGCAAACAAAACCAGAAGTAAGCAGAAAGGGGGAAAAATAAAGATCAAGGAGGGAAGAATTGAAAAAGAGATTAAAAAATAGAAAAAAAATCAAATATTTTTTGAAATTTTAAACAAAATTGACAAATCTCTGGACAGGATCACCAATAAGAAAAGAGAGAGAACACAAATAATATAAGAAATGAAAATGGAGAAACTACAAAGATTTCAAGAAATTTACAAAATATGTACACCATGAGCAACACTACGGAAACAAATTGGAAAACCAGGAAGAAATGGAGAAGTTTATGGAAACATTCAGCCCACAAATATTGCATCAAGAAGAAATTAACTTTTGAACAGACAGATCACCAGAAATAGAATACGATTATCAATAAAATAAAAAATTTCTGCAAACAAAATTCAGACCATAATATCTTCACTGGGGAATTTGACCAAACATAGAAAGAAAAATCCATACCAGTCCTCCTCAAACTCTTCCAAATTTTGATATGGAGGGAGTACTCCAAAACTCAGACCATAAGGCCAACATCAAACAGAAACCAAAACAGACAAAGCAACTACCCCAAAAAGAAAACTATAGGCTAATATCATTGATAAACATAGACGTAAATGTCCCTAAGAAATTATTAACAAACAGAATCCAACATCATTTAAAAAAAAGAACACGCACCATGGTCATGTTAGGTTCTTCCCAGGAACACAAGGATGGTTTAACATATGCAAATCAATCAATCAATTGTGATACACCATATCAACAAAAGAGATGACAAAAACGATATGATCATCTCAGTAGATGCAGAAAAATCATTTGATAAAATTTAACATCTATTTGCAATAAAAGTTCTTATCACAGTGGGCATAGAGGGACTATATCTCAACATAACAAAAGCTTTTTATGGTAAACATATAGCTAGCAAAACACTCAATGGTGAAAAACTGAAGTCCTTCCCACAAAAACCTGAGACAAGACAAGGATGCCCATTCTTACAATTTCAATTCAATATAGTCTTGGAAGTCCTAGCCACAACGATCAGGCAAGAAAAAGAAATAAAAGGATTCAGACTGTAAAAGAAGAGGTAAAATTGCCACGATATGTAGACATGACAGTATATATAGAAAAATGTAAAGCTTCACAAAAAACTACTTGGGGTAAAAAGGAACTGGACAAGGAAGCCAGAGTAATGTACAAAAACCAATTACATTTCTTACACTACCATTGAAGCAACAGGAAAACAAAATATAGAAACAACCCCTTTTATAACTGCACCCAAAACTATAAAATGCTTAAGAATAACTCTGAGCAAGGTGTTGAATGACTTATACATGGAGAACAAGAAAACATTGATTGAGGAAATCAAGAAAGATTTGAAGAATTGAAAAGATACCCAATGGTCTAGTAATGGAAGAAAGAAAATTGTTAAAATGGCCATACTGCCCAAGGATATCCACAGAATTAATGTGAGTTCTAATCAAATTATGCAAAACATTTCCTTTTAGGACTGAAACAAATGATCTTAAGATTAATATAGAATCAAAAAAGATCCATAATTTCCAAACTTATATTGAAGACAAAGAAAGAGGCTGGAGCAATAACCTGCCTGGTCTCCATACACTATTGCAGAGATACAATAATCAAAACGACATGATATTGGTACAGAAACAGGCATATGGACCAATGGAACAGAATAGAGAGCCTGGGAATAAATCTACAGTCATATGCTCAATTAATATTTTACAGAGCAGCCAAGAATATGACACAGAAAAGACCATCCCTTCACAACTGGTGTTGGGAAAACTGGATAGCAGCATCAGAGCAATGGAGTTAGAAAAATCTTTCACTCCATACACAAGAATAAACACAAAATGGCTTAAAGACTTAAATGTAAGGCAAGACATAGTAAATCTCCTAGAATAAAACATAGGCAACACACTCTGAGATAAATCTCAACAATGATCTCCTAGAACAGCCTACCCAGGTAATGGATGTAAGAGCAAAATTACTAAATGGGACCTAATTAAACTTATAAGATTTTACACATCTAAGGCAACCATAAACAAGGCAAAATGACAACCTACAGGATTAAAGAAAATATTTAGAAATGATGCAACTGACAAAGGCTAAATTTCAAAAATATAAAGACTTCATACCACCTAATAATACTAAGAAAAAAAAAACCAAGAAATCCAATCTGAAAATGGGCAGAATCCCTAAACATGCAATTCTCCAATAGAGACATACAAATGCCACACAGATATATGAAAAAAATTACTCACTGACATAATCAGAGAAGGGCAATTCAAAATTATAATGAAGTATCACTTCACAATATTCACAATGGCCATCATTCAAAAGTCCACAAACAATAAATGCTGGCGAAGCTGTGGAGAAAGGGAACCCTCCTACGCTGTTGGTAGGAATGTAGTTTGGTGCAGTCATTGTGGAAATCAGGATGGGGATTCCACTAAAGTATAAAAGAAGAATTAACATATGATCCAGCAATCCCACTTCTGGGTATATATCAAAGGGAACCCTAATTCAAAAAGACTCCTGCACCCCAATGTTCTTAGCAGTGCTATACACAACAGCCATGAAATGGAAGCAACCTAATTGTCCAACAACAGATGACAGTATACAGAACTTATGCTGTATTTAAACAATGGAATAATATTATGCAATAAAAAATGATAACACAATGACATTTGCAGCAAAATGGATGTCCCCAAAATGTGTCATTCTAATTGAAGTAAGACAGAAAAAGAAAGAAAAATAAAACATGACATGACATATAGAAACTTAAAAAATAATTTGTATGAGAAAACTATGATTTCATCTACAAAACTGAAACACACTTGCAGATCTACTGAATAATCTTATGGTTACTGCAGAAAGGGACTGGTAGGGGACATATTTTGGTGCTGTAGATTTATAAATGTTATCCATTATATATAAAAATAGATGTTTTCAAAATTTCTTTTGTATGATACAGGGCAGTAAGTTAAATATCGTGAAGTTACCATTAATAGCCACATAAATATATGCATGTACAGGGACACTGTGCTATACACCACAGATTGACACATTGTAAATGACTGTAATTCAATGATAAATAAATTAACAAATATGTAAATAAATAAATAAATAAATAATACTTAATAATAAAAGAAATACAAAGATTCACACTAGTTAACGTTAAACATCAATATTCTAGGAGAAAACAGAAAGAAAATGAAGAATATTGATTCAATGAGAGTAAGCCAAATAACAAGAGAAACAATTGAAAAGATAAAAAAAACCTAAGTCTGTATCTTTTAAACATAAGTGGACAAACGTTTAGGTTGGCTAAGAAAATAAAGACTCAAATAAACTTATAAATAACAGATCTGTCTTACCACTGATGTTGTAGAGGTGCATAGCATCATAAGAAATTACCACTAGGCAACGATTTGCAAGACCTAGAAAAAAAGACATATTCCCAGAAAGATATGTCTTCCTAAACTGAATAAAGAAGAAATTAGAAAGTTAAACAGTGCAAAAGTTTGTATGAGTAAATCAGTAAACCAAACCTCCCAAACCAGAAAAAATTTGCAAGATGACATTACTGGTGAATTCTGTCATACATTTGAAGACAATTTTTCACCAATTCTTCCCCAAACCTTTCAAGAATTTGAAGGGGGTGAAAGATTCCAAAATTGTTTATGATGCCAGCTTTATTTGCATAACAATGCTAAAAAGGACATTAGATGCAAACTATGGAATATTATCCCTGATGAACATATGTGCCAAAATTCTCAATAAAACCCTAGAAAAATGAATTCAACAACACATTTAACGTATCATACACATACATGAGTAAAGGGATTTATCCCTGGGTTTAAGGATACTTCAAAATATTCAAATCAATAAAGGTGACATGCCACACTAATAGAATGAGAAATAAAACTCACATAATCATCTCAATAGGTGCTGAGAGAGCATTATATATAATGCAACATCCTTTTAAGATACTCCCAAAAATTTAGATTAACCCTGTCACTTGCACGATATAATATACACACAAACACTTTGTGGAGAGAAGCGAAGCAGTTCACTGTTTATTAATTCTTAGAAGAAGGGTTTAAATAGGACATGCAAAATGCCTCACATATCATCTAAGTTATAACAATGTTAATAATCTTTAACTATTTATGTCCCGTTGCTCCTGCAGTAAGCACAGGATGTTATATGATCAAGGATTGTTTTAAAGTTCATCACGGAACTTCATTAAGTAGGTCTTCTCTTATCCAGCTGGCCATGCGTGTCTTAGGTTGTCCTCCTCTGAGGATCTTACCCATCATATGCTATCCAGACATCCATAATGGATACATAGAGTAGGCCATTTCTTCTCCAGCCTGGATATGTGACATTCCTCACAGCTTGATTATCAGTTAACCCCATGGGCTTACTTTCTAGAGCCTTCAGACAGGGGCCTACAAACCCAACATCCCTTGACAGAAAATGGATGAAGAAAATTTAATGTATATATGAAAAGGAATCAGTACTTTTCATTCCATTCAACAGTGTCCACAGTGTTCCTTTTTCTCCACAATCTCACCAACATATATTTCTTTTCTTTTTGATGGGAGCCTTCTGACAAGTGTGAGGTCTTGTCTCATTTTTGGTTTATGACTTTCCTAATAATTTATAACTCTCAACATACTTTCATGTGTCATAGAGCCAACCCTATGTTTTCTACAGAAAATTGATTCAGATCTAACTATTCAGCTTGTACGGACACTTTTTTTAATTGGATTGTTTGGTCTTTTTTGTCTGAATATAGAATGAAGAATATAGTATATAGAACACGGAATAAAGAAATCAGATTTCAGAATGCAGAACCGATAATTTAGAACATGGAATGCAGGACACAGAATGTAGAATAGAGAATACAGAATATAGAATGTAGAATATAGAAATAAGAACACAGAATATACGATATATAACACAGAATACAGATTATAGAATGTAGAATATAAATGAAGAACACAGAATACAGAATACAGAACTCAGAAATTAGAACATGGACTGCAGGACACAGAATGTAGAATATAGAATAAAGAATACAGAACCCAGAATAAAGAACATGGAATTCAGAACACAGAATATGGAAAATAGTATAGAGTATATAGAATGTAGAATACAAAATGTAGACCACAGAAAACAGAATATAGAATATAAAATTCAGAACCCAGAATATAGAACATGGAATGCAGAACACAGAATAAAGTATATAGAATATAGAATACAGAACCCAAAATTAAAACTTGGAATTCAGAACACAGAATTTAGAATAATGAATACAGAATACAGAATATACAATATAGAATATACAATGTAGAATAAAGAATATGCAAAATAGAATACACATGGCATAACCCAGAATTTAGAACATGGAATTCAGAAATCAGAATTTAGAATATAGTATAAAGTATACAGAATATAGAATGTAGAACACAGAATATAGAATATAGAATACAGAATACAGAACACAGAATTTAGTACATGGAATTCAGAACACAGAATATAGAATATAGAATACAGAAATAGAATGTGGAATATAGAATATAGAATACAGAATTTAGAACACAGAATATTGAATATAGAATACATAATACAGAATATAGAAAGTAGAATACAGAATGCAGAACCCAGAATTGAGAACATGGAATGCAGAACACAATTTAGAATATAGAACACAGAATACAGAATATTGAATGTCAAATACAGAATGTAGAAAACAGAATACAGAATATAGAATACAGATTACAGAACACAGAATTTAAACATGGAATGCAGAACACAGAATATAGAATACAGAATACAGAATACAGAATGTAGAATATAGAAATAAAACACAGAATATTGTATATAGAAAACAGAATAAAGAATATAGAATGTAGAATACAGAATGTAGAAAACTGACTAAAGAATATAGAATACAGAATACAGAACCCAGAATTTAGAACATGGAATTCAGAACAGAGAATTTAGAATATAGAATATAGGATACAGATTATAGAATTTAGAATACAGAATGTCGAACACAGAATAAAGAATATAGAATACAGAATGTAGAACCCAGAATTTAGAACATTGAATACTGAACACAGAATTTAGAATATAGAATGCAGAATACAGAACCCAGAATTTAGACATTGGAATGCAGAACACAGAAATTAGACTATACAATACAGAACAAAGAATATTGAATGTAGAACACAGTATATAGAATATAGAAAGAGAATACAGAACCCAGAATTTAGAACATGGAATTCGAAGCACAGATTACATAATATAGAATATAGTATACAGAACCGAGAATTTAGAACATGGAAATCAGAACAAAGAATATAGAATATAGAATTCAGAATATATAATGTAGAATATAGTATGAAGGACACGGAAATTAGAATACATAATAAAGAATGCAGAAAAGAGAATTTAGAATATGGAATGCAGAACACAGAATTTAGAGTATAGAATACAGAATACAGAATATAGAATGTTGAATACAGATGTAGGACACAGTATATAGAATATAGTATACACATGGCAGAACGCAGAATATATAACACAGAATACAGAATACAGGATATAGAATATAGAATGTAGAACTCAGAATATAGAATATAGAGTGAAGAATACAAAACCCCGAATTTAGAACATGGAATTCAGAACACAAAATATAGAAGAAAGAATACAGAAATAGAATGTGGAATATAGAATGTAGAACACAGAATTTAGAATATAGAATACAGAACACAGAATATAGAATGTAGAATACAAAATGCAGAAATCAGAATTTAGAACATGGAATGCAGAACACAATTTTGAATACAGAATAGAGAATACAAAATATAGAATGTTGAGTACAGAATGTAGTACACAGAATATAGAATACAGAATACATAATAAAGAATATAGAATGTAGAATACAGATTGCAGAACCCAGAATTGAGATCATCGAATGCAGAACACAATTTAGTATATAGAATATAAAACACAGAATATAGAATTTCGAATACAGAATGTAGAACACAGAATAAATAAAATAGAATACAGATGACAGAACCCAGAATTTAGACATGGAATTCAGAAAACAGAATATAGGATATATAATACAGAATACAGAATGCAGAATATAGAATGTAGAACACAGAATATTGAATATAGAATAAAGAATACAGAATATAGAATGTAGAATACAGAATGTAGAACACTGAAAATAGAATATAGAACACAGAATACAGAACCAAGAAATTAGAACAAGGAATTCAGACAGAGAAATTAGAATATAGAATACAGAATACAGAATGTAGAATGTAGAATATAGAATGTAGAACACATAATTTAGAATATAGAATACAGAATGCAGAACCCAAAATATAGAACATGGAATGCAGAACACAGAATGTACAATATCGAATACAGAATACAGAATATAGAATGTAGAATATAGAATATAGAACCCAGAATATAGAAGATAGAGTGAATAATACATATCCCAGAATTTAGAACATAAAATTCAGAATACAGAATATAAAATATAGAATACAGAAATAGAATGTGGAATATAGAATATAGAACACAGAATACAGAAAATAGTATACAGAACACAGAATATAGAATGTAGAATTCAGAATGCAGAAACCACAATTTAGAACAGGGAATTCAGAACACAATTTTGAATATAGAATTCAGATTACAGAATATAGGATGTAGAATACAGAATGTAGAACACAGAATATAGAATGTACAATATATAATACGGAATTTAGAATGTAGAATAAAGAATGCAGAAACCAGAAATGAAAAAATGGAATGCAGAACACAATTCAGATTATAGAACACAGAATACAGAATACAGAATGTCGAATACAGTATGTAGAACACAGAAAATAAAATATTGAATACAGATTACAGAACCCAAAATTGAGAACATGGAATGAAGAACACAATTTTGAATATAGAATAGACAAAACAGAATATAGAATGTCGAATACAGAATGTAGAACACAGAATATAGAATATAGAAAACAGATTACAGAACCCAGAAATTAGACATGGAAAGCGGAACACAGAATACTGAATATAGAATGTCGAATACAGAATACAGAATGTACAATATAGAATGCAGAACACATAGTATTGAATATAGAATAAAGAATACAGAATGTAGAATGTAGAATACAGAATGCAGTATACTGACAATAGAATATAGAATACAGAAATCAGAACCCAGAATTAAGAACATGGAATTCAGAACAGAAAACATAGAATATAGAATACTGAATACAGTATATAGAATGTAGAATACAGAATGTGAACACAGAATATAGAATATAGAATAAAGAATGTAGAAACCAGAATATAGGATATGGAATTCAGAACACAGAATTTAGAATATCGAATGCAGAATACAGAACCCAGAATTTAGACATTGGAATGCAGAACACAAAATATAGAATATAGAATACAGAATACACAAAAAAGTATGTATAACACCGAATATAGAATATAGAAAACAGAATACAGAACCCAGAATTTAGAACATGGAATTCGGAGCACAGATTCCAGAATACAGAATACAGAACCCAGAATTAAGAACATGGAATTCAGAACACAGAATATAGAATATAGAATTCAGAATATAGAATGAAGAATATAGTATTTAGAACACGGAATATGGAAATCAGATTTCAGAATGCAGAACCGAAAATTTAGAACATGGAATGCAGGACACAGAATGTAGAATAGAGAATACAGAATATAGAATGTAGAATATAGAATGAAGAACACAGAATGTACGATACATATCACAGAATACAGATAATAGAATGTAGAATATAAATGAAGAACACAGAATACAGAATACAGAACTCAGAAATTAGAACATGGAATGCAGGACACAGAATGTAGAATATAGAATAAAGAATACAGAACCCAGAATTCAGAACATGGAATTCAGAACACAGAATATGGAAAATAGTATACAGTATATAGAATGTAGAATACAAAATGTAGACCACAGAATACAGAATATAGAATATAAAATTCACAACCCAGAATATAGAACATGGAATGCAGAACACAGAATAAAGTATATAGAATATAGAATACAGAACCCAAAATTAAAACATGGAATTCAGAACACAGAATTTAGAATAATGAATACAGAATACAGAATACAGAATATAGAATACAGAATGTAGAACACAGAATATGCAATATAGAATACACATGGCATAACCCAGAATTTAGAACATGGAATTCAGAACACAGAATTTAGAATATAGTATAAAGTATACAGAATATAGAATGTAGAACACAGAATATAGAATATAGAATTCAGAATAAAGAACACAGAATTTAGTACATCGAATTCAGAACACAGAATATAGAATATAGAATACAGAAATAGAATGTGGAATATAGACTATAGAATACAGAATTGAGAACACAGAATATTGAATATACAATACATAATACAGAATATAGAAAGTAGAATACAGAATGCAGAACCCAGAATTGAGAACATGGAATGCAGAAATCAGAATTTAGAATATAGAATAAAGTATACAGAATATAGAATGTAGAACACAGAATATAGAATATAGAATACAGAAATAGAATGTGGAATATAGACTATAGAATACAGAATTAAGAACACAGAATATTGAATATAGAATACATAATACAGAATATAGAAAGTAGAATACAGAATGCAGAACCCAGAATTGAGAACATGGAATGCAGAACACAATATAGAATATAGAATACAGAATACAGAATATTGAATGTCAAATACAGAATGTAGAAAACAGAATACAGAATAAAGAATACAGATTACAGAACACAGAATTTAAACATGGAATGCAGAACACAGAATATAGAATACAGAATACAGAATACAGAATGTAGAATATAGAAAATAAAACACAGAATATTGTATATAGAAAACAGAATACAGAATATAGAATGTAGAATACAGAATGAAGAAAACTTACTAAAGAATATAGAATACAGAACACAGAACCCAGAATTTAGAACATGGAATTCAGAACAGAGAATATAGAATATAGAATATAGGTTACAGATTATAGAATTTAGAATACAGAATGTCGAACACAGAATAAAGAATATAGAATACAGAATGTAGAACCCAGAATTTAGATTATTGAATTCTGAACACAGAATTTAGAATATAGAATGCAGAATACAGAATCTAGAATTTAGACATTGGAATGCAGAACGCAGAATTTAGACTATAAAATACAGAACAAAGAATATTGAATGTAGAACACAGTATATAGAATATAGAAAAGAGAATACAGAACCCAGAATTTAGACATTGGAATGCAGAACTCAAAATATAAAATATAGAATACAGAATACAGAAAAAAGTATGTATAACACAGAATATAGAATATAGAAAACAGAATACAGAATCCAGAATTTAGAACATGGAATTCAGAACACAGAATATAGAATATAGAATTCAGAATATAGAACTCAGAATACAGAATGTAGAATATAGTATGAAGGACACTGAAATTAGAATACATAATACAGAATGCAGAAACGAGAATTTAGAACATGCAATGCAGAACACAGAATTTAAAGTATAGAATACAGAATGCTGAATATAGAATGTTGAATATAGAATGTAGAACACAGAATATAGGACATAGAATACAGAAGGCAGAAAATAGAATGTAGATAGTAGAATGTAGAACACAAAATATACAATATAGAATAGAGAATACAGAACACAGAATTTAGAACATGGATTTCAGAACACAGAATTTAGAATATAGAATACAGAATATAGAATGTAGAATATAGAATTTAGAACACAGAATTTAGAAAATGGAATGCAGAACACAGAGTATAGAATATAAAATACAGAATACAAAACCAAGAATTTAGAACATGGAATTCAGAACACATAATAGAGAATATAGAATACAGAAATAGAAGGTGGATAATAGAATGTAGAACACAGAATAAAGAATCCAAAATATAGAATGAAAAATACAGAATGTAGAACACAGAATGTAGAATATAGAATACAGAATAAAGAAGCCAGAAATTAGAACATGTAATTCAGGACACAGAATTTAGAATATAGGATAAAGAATACATAATATAGAATGTAGAATACAGAATGTAGAACACAGAATATAGAATATAGAATACAGAATGCAGAAAGTAAAATTTAGAAAATGGAATAACGAACACAGGATTTAGAATATAGAGTACAGAATACAGAATATAGAATACAGAATATAGATTGTAGAACAAAGAATATTTAATATAGAATACAGAATACAGAATATAGAATATAGAATACAGGATCTAGAACACAGAATATACAACATAGAATACAGAATACAGAACGAAGAAGTTAGAACATGGAATGCAGAACACAGAATATAGAATATAGAATACAGTATACAGAAACCAAAATACAGAACATGGAATGCAGAAAACAGAATATGGAAAAGAGTATACAGAATATAGAATGTAGAATACAGAATTTAGAACACAGAATATAGAATAGAGAATAGAGAATACAGAATCCAGAATTTAGAAAATGGAATTCAGAACACCGAATTTAGAATATAGAATACAGAATATAGAATATAGAATGTATAATACAGAATTTAGAACACAGAATATACAATAAAGGATACACAAGGCAGAACCCAGAAATTAGAAAATGGAATTCGGAACACAGAATATAGAAATTTGAACAAAGAATAAAGAATATAGAAGGTAGAATACAGAATGCAGAACCCAGAATTTAGAACACGGAATGCAGAACAAAATTTAGAATATAGAATACAGAATACAGAATATAGAATGTCGAATACAGAATGTAGAACACAGAATATAGAATATATAAAACAGATTACAGAACCCAGAATTTAGACATGGAATGCAGAACACAGAATAATGAATATAAAATACAGAATACAGAATACACAATGTAGAATATAGAATGTAGAACACAGAAAATTGAATATAGAGTACAAAATACATAATATAGAATGTAGAATATACAATGCAGAACACTGAGTATAGAATATAGAATACAGTACAAAGAACCCAGAAATTAGAACATGGAATTCAGAACAGAGAATTTAGAATATAGAATACAGAATACAGAATAATGAATGTAGACTACATAATGTACAACACATAATATAGAATATAGACTACAGAATGCAGAACCCAGAATTTAGAACATGGAATTTAGAACACAGATTTTAGAATATAGTATGCAGAATACAGAACCCAGAATTTAGAAATTGGAATGCAGAACACAGAATATAGTAAGAGAACACAGAATATAGAATGTCGAATACAGAATGTAGGAGACAGAATTTAGAATTTAAAAAACAGATTACAGTACCCAGAAATTAGACATGAAATGCAGAACACAGGTTATAGAATATAGAGTACAGAATACAGAAAACAGGATGTAGAATATAGAATGTAGAACACAGAATATTGAATATACAAAACAGAAAACAGAATATAGAATGTAGAATATTGAATGCAGTGCACTAAGTATAGAATATAGAATACAGTACACAGAACCAAGAATTTAGAACTTGGAATTCAGAACAGAGAATTAAGAATATAGAATACAGAATAGAGAATTAAGAATGCAGACTACAGAATGTACAACACAGAATATAGAATATAGACTACAGAATGCAGAAAACAGAATTTAAAACATGGAATGCAGAACACAGAATGTAGAATATAGAATAGAGAATACAGAACCCAGAATTTAGAACATGGAATACAGAAAGGACAATTTAGAATATAGAATACAGAATACAGATTATAGAATGTAGAATACAGAATATATGACACAGAATATAGAATATAGAATACAGAATGTAGAACCCAGAATTTAGAACATGGAATCCAGAACACACAATTTAAATTGTAGAATGCAGAATACATAAACAAGAATTTAGACATTTGAATACAGAGCCCAGAATATAGACTAAAGAATACGGAATACAGAATATAGAAAGAAGAACACAGTATATATAATATAGAAAAAAGAATACAAATTCCAGAATTCAGATCATGGAATTCGGAACACAAATTACATAACACAGAATACAGAATACAGAATCAAGAATTTAGAACATGGAATTCAGAACACAGAATATAGAATATAGAATACAGAACACAGAATGAAGAACATGGAATGCAGAACACAGAATTGAGAATATAGAATACAGAATACTGATATAGAATTTAGAAAATAGATTGTACTTCACAGAATTAAGAATATAGAATACAGAATACTGAATATAGAATTTAGAACATGGAATGCAGAACAGAGAATTAAGAATATAGAATACAGAATACTGAAAATAGAATTTACAATATTGAATGTAGAACACAGAGTTTAGAATATAGAAAAGTAAATATTGAACCCAGAATTTAGATCATGAAATGCAGAACACAGAATTTAGAATATAGTATACTGAATACTGAATATAGAATTTAGAATGTAGAATGTAGAACACAGAATTTAGAATATAGAATATGGAATGCAGAAAATAGAATTTAGAATATAGAATGAAGAACACAGAATTTAGAATATAGAATTGAGAATATAGAACCCAGTGATTAAAACTCGGAATGCAGAACACAGTATTTAGAATATATAATACAGAATACTGAATAACAAAATTAGAATATAGAAGGTTGAACTCAGAATTTAGAATATATAATACAGAATAATGAAAATAGAATTTAGTATATAGAATTTAGAACACAGAATATAGAATATAGAATAGAGAAAAGAGAACCCAGCATTTAGAACATGGAATGCAGAACACATAATTTAGTATATAGAATACAGAATACTGAATATAGAATTTAGAATATAGAATGTAGAACACAGAATTTAGGATATAGATTATGGAATGCAGAATATAGATTTAGAAAATAGAATGAAGAACACAGAATATAGAATATAGTATAGAGAATATAGAACCCAGTGATTAGAACTCGGAATACAGAACACAGAATTTAGAATATAGAAAACAGAATACTGAATATAGAATTTAGAATATATAATGTAGAACACAGAATATAGAATATAGAATATGGAATGCAGAATATAGATTGCTGAATATAGAATAAACACACAAAATAAAGAAAATAGAATGCAGAATATAGAAACCAGAATATAGAACATGGAATGCAGAAAACAGAATTTAAAATATAGAATATAGAATACTGAATATAGAATTTAGAACATGGAATGCAGATCACAGAATATAGAATATAGGATAGAAAGTATTGAACCCAGGATTTAGAACTTGAAATGCAGTACACACAATTTAGAATATAGAATAATGAAAACTGAAAATAGAATGTAGAAGTCAGAATTCAGAATATAGAATATGGAATGCAGAATACAGAATTTAGAATATAGAATGAAGAACACAATATATAGAATATTGAATAGAGAATATTGAACCCAGAATATAGAAAATGGAATGCAGAACACAGAATTTAGAATATAGAATACAGAATACTGAATATAGAATTTAGAACATGGAATGCAGAATAGAGAATTAAGAATACAGAATACAGAATATTGAATATAGAATTTACAATATAGAATGTAGAACACAGAATATAGAATATAGAATAGAAAATATTGAACTCAGAATTTAGAACATGAAATGCAGAACACAGAATTTAGAATATAGGATACTGAATACTGAATATAGAATTTAGAATATAGAATGTAAAACACAGAAATTAGAATATAGATAATGGAATGCAGAATATAGAATGAAGAAAACAGAATATAGAATATAGAATAGAGAAAATAGACAACAGTGATTAGAATTCGGAATACAGAACCGAGATTTTAGAATATAGAATACAGAATAGTGAATACAGAATTTAGAATATTGAATGTAAATCACACAATATAGAATATAGAATAATGAATGCAGAATATAGATTGTTGAATATAGAGGAAAGAACACAAAATATAGTATATAGAATAGAGAATACAGAAGGCAGAATTTAGAACATGGAATGCAGATCACAGAATTTAGAATATAGAATACAGAATACTGAATATAGAATTTAGAATATAGAATGCAGAACACAGAATTTAGTATATAGAATACAAATATTTAATATAGAATTTAGAATAAAGAATGTAGTACACAGAATGTAGAATAAAGAACACGGAATGCAGAATATAGAATACAGAATATAGAGTGCAGACCACAGAAGATAGAATATGAAAAACAGAATATAAAACACAGAATTTAGAAAATGGAATGCAGAACACAGAATTTAGAATATAGAACACAAAATACTGTATATAGAATTTAGAACTTAGTATGCAGAACACAGAACTAAAATATAGAATACACAATACTAATATAGAATTAAGAACATGGAATGCAGATCACAGAATTTAGAATATACAATAAAGAATACTAAATATAGAATTTAGAATATAGAATGTAGAACACAGAATATAGAATATAGAATAGAAAATATTGAAGCCAGTACTTAGAACATGGAAAACAGAACACAGAATTTAGAACATAGAATAGTGAATACTGAATATAGAATGTAGAATATACAATGTAGAACACAGAATTTAGAATATAGATTATGAAATGCTGAATAAAGAATTTAGAAAATACAATGAAGAACACAGGAAATAGAATACAGTATAGAGAATATAGAAACCAGTGATTACAACATGGAATTCAGAGCACAGAATTTAGAAAATACAATACAGAATACTGAATATAGAATTTAGAATATAGCATGTAGAACACAGAATATAGAATATATAATACTGAATACTGAAAATTGAATTTAGAATATAGAACGTTGAACACGGAATATACAATAGAGAATAGAGAATACAGAAGCCAGAATTTAGAGCATGGAATGCAGAACACAGAATTTAGAATATAGAATACTGAATACTGAATCTAGAATTTAGAATATAGAATGTAGAACACAGAATTTAGAATATAGAATATGGAATGCAGAAAATAGAAATTAGAATATAGAATGAAGAATACAGAATACTGAATATAGAATAGAGAATATAGAACCAAGGGATAAGAACAAGGAATTCAGAACACAGAATTTAGAATATACAATAAAGAATACTGAATATAGAATTTAGAATATAGAATATAGAACACAGAATATAGAATATAGAATATGGAATGCAGAATATATATTGTTGAATATAGAATAAAGACACAAAGTATAGAATATTGAATACAGAATATAGAAACCAGAATTTAGAACATGGAATGCAGAACACAGAATTTAGAATATTGAATACCGAATACTGAATATAGAATTTATAATATAGAATGTAGAACACAGAATTTAGAATATAGAATATGGAATGCAGAAAATAGAATTTAGTATATAGAATGAAGAACACAGAATATAAAATATAGAATTGAGAAAATAGAAACCAATGAATGGAACGCGGAATTCAAAACACAGAAATTAGAATATGCAATACAAAATACTGAATATAGAATTAAAATATAGAATGTAGAACACAGAATATAGAATATTGAATGCAGAATATAGATTGTAGAATATAGAATAAAAACACAAAACTTAGAATATAGAAGAGAGAAAATAGAACCCAGAATTTAGAACATGGAATGCAGAACACACAATTTAGAATATAGAATACAGAATAATGAATATCGAATTTAGAATATACAAGGTTGAACTCAGAATGTAGAATATATAATACAGAATACTGAAAATAGAATTATGTATATAGAATGCAGAACACAGAATATAGAATATAGTATAGAGAATGGAGAACACAGAATTTAGAACATGGAAAGCAGAATACAGAATTTAGTATATAGAATACAGAATAATGAATATATAATTTATAATATAGAATGCAGAACACATAATTTAGAATATAGATTATGGAATGAAGAATATAGATTTAGAATATAGAATGCAGAACACAGAATATAAAATAGAGAATAGAGAATAGAGAACGAAGTGATTAGAACTCGGAAATCAGAACTCAATATTTAGAATATAGAATAGAGTATACTGAATATAGAATTTAGAATATAGAATGTAGAACACAGAATATAGAATATAGAATATGAAATGCAGAATATAGATTGTTGAATATAGAATAAAGACACAAAATATATAATATGGAATACAGAATATAAAAAACAAAATTTAGAACATGGAATGCAGAACACAGAATTTAGAATATAGAATACAGGATACTGAATAAAGAATTTAGAAGATGGAATGCAGAACACAGAATTTAGAATATATAATACAGAATACTGAATATAAAATTTATAATATAGAATGTAGAACACAGAATATAGAATATAGAATAAAATATATTGAACCCAGAATTTAGAATATGGAATGCAGAACACAGAATTTAGAACATAGAATATTGAATACTGAATATAAAATTAAGAATATAAAATGTAGAACACAGAATTTATAATATAGATTATGGAATGCAGAATAAAGTATTTAGAAAAAAGAATGAAGAGCACAGGATATAGAATACAGAATTGAGAATATTGAACACAGTGATTAGAGCATCGAATTCAGAACACAGAATTTCGTATATAGAATACAGAATACAGAATTTAGAATTTAGAATAAAGAATGTAGAACACAGGATATAGAATATAGAATATAGAACACAGAATGTAGAAAATGGAATGCAGAACACATAATTTAGAATATAGTATATAGAATACTGAATATAGAATTTAGAAATAGAATGTACTTCACAGAATTTAGAATATAGAATACAGAATACTGAATATAGAATTTTGAAAATGGAATGCAGAACAGAGAATTAAGAATATAGAATACAGAATACTGAATATAGAATTTACAATGTTGAATGTAGAGCACAGAATTTAGAATATAGAAAAGAATATATTGAACACATAATTTAGATCATGAAATTCAGAACACAGAATTTAAAATATATTATACTGTATACTGAATATAGAATTTAGAATGTAGAATGTAGAACACATAATTTAGAATATAGAATATGGAATGCAGAAAATAGAATTTAGAATATAGAATGAAGAACACAGAATTTAGAATATAGATTTAAGAATATAGAACCCAGTGATTAGAAATCGGAATGCAGAACACAGAATATAGAATATAGAATACAGAATACTGAATATCGAATTTAGAATATAGAAGGTTTAACTCAGAATTTAGAATATCCAATACAGAATAATGAAAATACAATTTAGTATATAGAATGTAGAACACAGAATATAGAATATAGAATAGAGAATAGAGAACCCAGCATTTAGAAAATGGAACGCAGAACACAGAATTAAGTATATAGAATACAGAATACTGAATATAGAATTTAGAATATAGAATGTAGAACACAGAATTTAGAATATAGATTATGGAATTCAGAATAAAGATTTAGAATATAGAATGAAGAACACAGAATATAGAATATAGAATAGACAATATAGAACACAGTGATTAGAACTCGGAATTCAGAACACAGAATTTAGAATATAGAATACAGAATACTGAATATAGAATTTAGAATAAAGAATGTAGAACACAGAACATAGAATATAGAATATGGAATGCAGAATATAGATTGTAGAATATAGAATAAAGACACAAAAAATAGAATATAGAATGCAGAATATAGAAACCAGAATTTAGAACATGGAATGCAGAACACAGAGTATAGTATAAAATAACAGAATACAGAACACAGAATTTAGAACATTGAATTCAGAACACAGAATGTAGAATATAGAATACAGAAATAGAATGCGGAAAGTAAAATATAGAATAAAGGATATAGAATATATAATACAGAATATAGAATGAAGTATACTTAATGTAGGACACAGAATTTAGAATATAGAATTCAGAATACAGAACTCAGAATATAGAACATAGAATTCAGAATACAGAATATAGAATATAGGATAAAGAATACATAATGTAGAATGTAGAATACAGAATGAAGAACACAGTATATAGAATATAGAATACAGAATGCCAAAACTAGAATTTAGAACATGGAATCCCGAACACAGAATTTAGAATATAGAGTACAGAATACAGAATATAGAATATAGAATATAGAGTGCAGAACACAGAATATATAATATAGAATACATAGTACAGAATATAGAATGTAGAATACAGGATGTAAAACACAGAATATAGAATATAGAACACAGAATACATAACACAAAATTTAGAATATGGAATGCAGGACACAGAATATAAAACATAGAATCCAGAATCCAGAATCCAGAATTAAGAACATGGAATGCAGAACACAAAATATAGAATATAGAAAACAGAATACAGAAAGTAGAATATAGAATACAGAACGTAGAACACAGAATTTAGATTATAGAATACAGAATGCAGAACCCAAAATATAGAACATGGAATTCAGAACACAGAATGTAGAATATCGAATACAGAATACAGAATATTGAATGTATAATATAGAATGCAGAACACTTAGTATAGAATATAGAATACAGTACACAGAAACCAGAATTAAGAACATGGAATTCAGAACGGAAAATTTAGAATATTGAATACAGAATATAAAAAAAGAATTTACACAACAGAATGTACAACACAGAATATAGAATATAGACTACAGGAATAAGAACCCAGAATTTAGAACCTGGAATGCAGAACACAGAATTTAGAATATAGAATAGAGAATACAGACTATAGAATATAGATTCCAGAAAGTTGAACGCAGAATATAGAATATAGAATACAGAATGCAGAACATAGAATTTAGAACATGGAATCCCGAACACAGAATTTAGAATATAGAGTACAAAATACAGAATACAGAATATAGAATATAGATTGAAGAACACAGAATATATAGTATAGAATACAGAATACAGAATATAAAATGTAGAATATAGGATGTATAACACAGAATATAAAATATAGAACACAGAATACATAATAAAGAATTAAGAATATGGAATGAAGAACACAGAATATAGAATATAGAAAACAGAATACAGAACCCAGAATTCAGAACATGGAATGCAGGACACAAAATATGGAATATAGAAAACACATGGTACGACCAAGAATTTCGAAAATGGAATTCAGAACACAGGATATAGAATATAGAATACATAAATTAAACGTGAATATGAAATGGGGAATACAGAATATAGAATACCGAATACAGAATAGAGAATGTAGAATATAGAATGTAGAACACAGAATATAGAAATTAGAATGAAGAATACAAAATCCAGAATTTAAAACATGGAACTCAGAACACCGAATTTAGAAGATAGAATACAGAAATAGAATTTGGAATATAGAATGTAGAACACAGAATATATAATATAGAATACAGAATAAAGAATGTAGCAAGTAGAATACAGAATTCAGAACCCAGAGTTGAGAACATGGAATGCAGAACACAATATAGAATATAGAATACAGAATACACAATATAGAATATTGAATACAGAATTTAGAACACAGATTATAGAATATAAAAGACAGATTACAGTAGCCAGAATTTAGACATGGAATGCAGAACACAGAATATAGAATATACAATACAGAAAACAGAATAAAGAATGTAAAATATTGAATGTAGAACACAGAATATTGAATATAGAACACAGTACATAGAATGTAGTATATAGAATGCAGATCACTGAGTATAGAATATAGAATAAATTATACAGAACCCAGAATTTAGAACATGGAATGCAGAACACAGAATTTAGAATATAGAACACAGAATACTGAATATAGAATTTAGAATATAGAAGGTTGAACTCAGAATTTAGAATATACAATACAGAATAATGAAAATATAATTTGGTAAATAGAATGTAGAACACTGAATAAAGAATATAGAATAGAGATAAGAGAACCCAGCAAATAGAACATGGAATGCAGAACACAGAATTTAGAGTATAGAATACAGAATACTGAATATAGAATTTACAATACAGAATGTAGAGCACACAATATAGAAGTTAGAATATGGAATGCAGAATATTGATTGTAGAATATAGAATAAAGAATACAAAATATAGAATAGAGAATAGAGAATATAGAAGATAGAATTTAGAACACTAAATACAGAACTCAGAATTTGAATATATAATACAGAATAATGAATATAGAATTTAGAATATATAATGTAGTACACAGAATTTAGAATATAGAATACAGAATACTGAAAATAGAATTTAGAATATAGAATGTAGAACACAGTATATAGAATATAGAATATAGAATATAGAACACAGAATGTAGGACATGGAAAGCAGAATATAGAATTTAGAATATAGAATATTGAATATAGAATTTAGAATATCGAATGTAGAACACAGTATATAGAATATAGAATAAGGAATGCAGAATATAGTATGTAGAATATAGAATGAAGAACAAAATATATAGAATATTGAATAAGAATATTGAACGCAGAATATAGAAAATGGGATGCAGAACACAGAATTTAGAATATAGAATACAGAATAATGAATATAGAAGTTAGATAATGGAATGCAGTAAAGAGAATTAAGAATATAGAATACAGAATACTGAATATAGAATTTAGAATATAGAATGTAGAACACAGAATATAGAATATAGAATAGAAAATATTGAACCCAGAATTTAGAACATGAAATACAGAAAAAAGAATTTTTAATATAGGATACTGTACACTGAATATAGAATTTAGAATATAGAATGTAAAACACAGAATTTAGAATATAGATTATGGAATGCAGAATATAGAATGAAGAACACAGAATATAGAATACAGAATATAGAACCCAGTGAATTGAACTCGGAATTCAGAACACAGAATTTAGAATATAGAATACAGAATAGTGAATATAGAATTTAGAATATAGCCTGGAGAATACAGAATATAGAATATACAATATGGAATGCAGAATATAGATTGTTGAAAATAGAATAAAGAACACAAAATATAGAATATAGAATAGAGAATATAGAAGCCAGAATTTAGAACATGGAAAGCAGAACACAGAATTTAGAATATAGAATACAGAATACTGAATAAAGAATTTATAACATGGAAATCAGAACACAGAATATAGAATATAGAATACAGAATACTGAATATAGAATTTAGAATACAGAATGTAGAGCACACAATTTAAAAGTTAGAATATGGAATGCAGAATATAGATTGCAGAATATAGAATAAAGAATACAAATTATAGAATAGAGAACAGAGAATATAGAAGCCTGAATTTAGAACACTAAATACAGAATTCAGAATTCAGAATATATAATACAGAATACTGAATATAGAATTTTGAATATATAATGTATTACACAGAATTTAGAATATATAATACAGAATACTGAATATAGAATTTATAATATAGAATGTAGAATACAGAATATAGAATAGAGAATAGAGAATATACAACACAAATTTAGAACATGGACTGAAGAACACACAATTTAGAATGTACAATAAAGAATACTGAATATAGAATTTCGAATATAGCATTTAGAACACAGAATTTAGAATATATAATACAGAATACTGAAAATAGTATTTAGAATATGGAATGTATAACAAGGAATGTAGAATATAGAATACAGAATATAGAAGCCAGAATTTAGAAAATGGAATGCAGAACACAGAATTTAGAATATAGAATACAGAATAATGAATATAGAAATTAGATCATGGAATGCAGTAAAGAGAATTTAGAATATAGAATACAGAATACTGAATATAGAATTTAGAATATAGAATGTAGAACACAGAATATAGAATAAAGAATAGAAAATATTGAACACAGAATTGAGAACATGAAATTAAGAACAAAGAATTTAGAATATAGGATACTGTATACTGAATATAGAATTTAGAATATAGAATGGAGAACACAGAATATAGAATATAGATTATAGAATATAGAACACAGAATATAGAATATGGAATGCAGAACACAGAATAAAGAATATAGTATAGAAAATACTGAACCCAGTATTTAGAACATGAAATGCAGAACACAGAACTTAGTATATAGAATACAGAATACTGAATATAGAATTTAGAATATCGAATGAAGTACACAGAAATTAGAATATAGATTATGGAATGCAGAATATAGAATTTAGAATATAGAATGAAGAACACAGAATTCTGAATATATAATAGAGAATATAGAACCCAGTGATTAGAACTCGGAATTCAGAACACAGAATTTAGAATACACAATACAGAATACTGAATATAGAATTAAGAATATAGAATGTATAACTCAGAATATAGAATATAGAATATGGAATGCAGAATATAAATTTTTGAATATAGAATAAAGACACTAAATATAGAATAGAGAATATATAAGCCAAAATTTAGAACATGGAATGCACAACACAGAATTTAGAATATAGAACACTGAATACAGAATATAAAATTTAGAATATAGAATGTAGAACACAGAATATAAAATATAGAATACAAATTACTGAATCCAGGATTTAGAACATGGAAAGCAGAACACAGAATTTAGATTATAAAATATGGAATACTGAATAAAGAATTTAGAATATAGAATGTAGAACACAGTATATAGAATATAGAATAATGAATGCAGAATATAGAATATAGAACATAGAATGAAGAACACAATATATAGAATATTGAATAGAGAATATTGAAACCAGAATTTAGAAAATGCAATGCAGAACACAGAATTTAGAATATAGAATACAGAATACTGAATATTGAATTTAGAATATAGAATGTAGAACACAGAAAATAGGATATAGAATACGGAATGCAGAATATAGAATGTAAAATATAGAATGAAGTACCAAGATTATAGAATATAGAAAAGAGATTATAGAACCCGTGATTAGAACTTGGAATTCAGATCACAGAATTTAGGATATAGAATAAAGAATACGGAATATGGAAATAAGAATATAGAATGTAGAAAACAGAATTTAGAATACAGAATTTTGAATATAGAACCCAGAATTTAGAATATAGAATGCAGAATACTGAATATAAAATTAGACTATAGAATGTAGAACACAGAATTTAGAATATAGATTATGGAATGCAGAATATAGTATTAAGAATATTGAATGAATAACACAATACATAGAATATTTAATACAGAATATAGATTATAGAATATAGAATAAAGAACACAATATATAGAATAAAGAATAGAGAATATAGAAGCCAGAATTAAGAACATGGAAAGAAGAACACAGGATTTAGAATATACAATAGAGAATACTGAATATAGAATTTCGAATATAGCAGGTAGAACCCAGAATTTAGGATATATAAAACAGAATACTGAATATAGAATCTATAATATAAAAGGTATAACACAGAATTTAGAATATATAATACAGAATACTGAAAATAGAATTTAGAATATAAAATGTAGAACACAGAATTTAGAATATATAATACAGAGGACTGAATATAGAATTTAGAATATAGAATGTAGAACACAGAATAAAGAATATAGAATAAAAAATACTGAATATAGAATTTAGAATATAGAATATAGAACACAGAATATAGAATATACAATACAGAATACTGAATAAAAAATTTAGAATAAAGAATGTAGAACACAGAACATAGAATATAGAATATGGAATGCAGAATATAGGTTGTAGAATATAGAATAAAGAACACAAATTATAGAATATAGAATAGAGAATATAGAAGCCAGAATTTAGAACATGGAATGCAGACCACAGAATTTAGAATAGAGAATACAAAATACTGAATATTGAAATTAGAATATAGAATGTAGAACACAGAATTTAGAATATAAATTACAGAATACCGAAAATAGAATTTAGAATATAGAATGTAGAACACGGAATATCAAATAGAGAATAGAAAATATAGATGCCATAATTTAGAAAATTTAATGCAGAACACTGAATTTAGAATATAGAATACAGAATATTGAATATAGAATTTAGAATATAGAATGTAGAAAACAGAATTTAGAATATAGAATACAGAGTACTGATTATAGAATTTAGAATATAGAATGTAGAACACAGAATATAGAATACAGAATACTGAAGATAGAATGTAGAATAAAGAATGTAGAACACAGATAATAGAATATAGAATACCGAATGCAGAATATAGAATGTAGAATATAGAATGAAGAACACAAAATATAGGATATAGAATAGAGAATATAGAACACAGACTATAGAACACGGAAAGCAGAACATATAATTAAGAATATACAATACTGATTACTGAATATAGAATTTAAAATATAGCATGTTAAACCCAGAATAAATAATATAGAACACGGAATGCAAAATAAAGAATGTAGAATATAGAATGAGGAACACAATATTTAGAATATTGAATAGAGATTATAGAACCCAGAATTTAGAAAATGGAATGCTGAACACAGAATTTAGAATATAGCATACAGAGTATTTAATATAGAATTTAGAACATTGAATGCAGAACAGAGAATTAAGTATATAGAATATAGAATACTGAATATAGAAATTACCATATAGAATGTAAAACACAGAATATAGAATATAGAATAGAAAATATTGAACCCAGAATTTAGAACATGAAATGAGGAACACAGAATTTAGAATATAGAATACTGAATATTGAATATAGAATTTAGAATATACAATGTAGAAAACAGAATTTAGAATATAGACTATGGAAAGCAGAATATAGAATTTAGAATATAGAATACAGAATACTGAATATTGAATTTAGAATAAAGAATGTAGAACACAGAATTTAGAATACAGAATTTAGAATATAGAAACCAGAATTTAGAACATGGAATGCAGAACACAGAATTTAGAATATAGAATACAGAATACTGAATATACAATTTAGAATATATATTGTAGAACACAGAATTTAGAATATAGAATACAGAATACTGAATACAGAATTTAGAATATAGAATGAATAGCACAAAATATAGAATATAGATTAGAGGATATAGAATACTGTGATTAGAACTTGGAAATCAGAACACAGAATTTAGAATATAGAATACAGAAAACTGAATATAGAATATAGAATATATAATTTGGAACACTGAAAATAGAATATAGTTTATGGAATGCAGAATATAGATTGTAGAATATAGAATAAAGAACACAAAATATAGAATACAGAATAGAGAATATAGAATCCAGAATTTAGAACATGGAATGAAGAACACAGAATTTAGAATACAGAATAAAGAATATTGAATATAGAATTTTGAATAAAGAATGTAGGACACAAAATATAGAATATGGAATACGGAATGCACAATATAGAATACAGTATATACAATATAGAACACAGAATATAGAATATGAAAAACAGAATTCAGAACACAGAATTTAGAACATGGAATGAAGAACACAGATTAAAATATAGAATACTGAATACTGAATATAGAATTTAGAACATAGAATGCAGAACAAAGAATTAAAATATAGAATACAGAATACTAATATACAATTTAGAACATGGAATGCAGAACAGAGAATTAAGAATATAGAATAGAGAATAATGAATATAGAACTTACAAAATAGAATGTAAAACACAGAATATAGAATATAGAAACACAATATTGAACTCAGAATTTAGAATATGAAATGCAGAACACAGAATTTAGAATATAGAATACTGAATACTGAATATAGAATTTAGAATGTAGAACACATATTATAGGATATAGAATACGGAATTCAGAATATACAATGTAGAATACAGAATGAAGAACACAAAATATAGGATATAGAACAGAGAATATAGAACACCGAATTTAGAACATGAAAACAGAACACAGAATTTAGAATATACAATACAGAATACTGAATATAGAATTTAGAATATTGAATGTAGAACACAGTATATAGAATATAGAATACTGAATGCAGAATAAAGTATGTAGATTATGTAAAGAGGAACACAATATATAGAATATTGAATAGAGAATATAGAACCCAGAATATAAAAATGGAATGCAGAACACAGAATTTAGAATATAGTATACTGAATATTGAATACAGTATTTAGAATATAGAATGTAGAACACAGAATTTAGAATATAGATTATGGAATGCAGAATATAGAATTTAAAATTGAATGAAGAACACAGTTTATAGAATATAGCATATAGAATATAGACCCCAGTGATTAGAACTCGGAATTCAGAACACAGAATTTAGAATATAGAAAACAGAATACTGAATATAGAACTTAGAATATAGAATGTAGAACACAGAATATAGAATATAGAATATGGAATGCAGAATATAGATTGTAGAATATAGAATAAAGAACACAAAATATAGAATATGGAATAGAGGATATTGAAGCCAGAATTTAGAACATGGAATGCACAACACAGAATTTAGAATATAGAATATAGAATACTGAATTTAGAATTAAGAATATAGAATGTAGAACACAGAAATTAGAATATATAATACAGAATACTGAATATAGTATATAGAATATAGAATTTAAACCACAGAATTTAGAATATAGGGTACAGAATACTGAATATAGAATTTAGAATATAGAATGTAGAACACAGAGATTAGAATATATATTACAGAGTACCGAAAACAGAATTTAGAATATAGAACGTAGAAAACGGAATATCGAATAGAGAATAGAGTATAGAAGACATAATTTAGAACTTTTAATGCAGAACACTGAATTTAGAATATACAATACAGAATGCTGAATATAGAATTTAGAATATAGAATATAGAACACAGAATTTAGAATATAGAATACAGAGTACTGAATATAGAATTTAGAATATAGAATGTAGAACACAGAATTTAGAATATAGAATACAGAATACTGAATATAAAATTTAGAATATAGAATATAGAACACAGAATTAAGAATATAGAATACAGAATAATGAATATAGAATTTAGAATATAGCATGTAGAACACAGAATTTAGAATATATATTACAAAATACTGAAAATAGAATTTAGAATATAGAATGTATTACACGGAATATCGAATAGAGAATAGAGAATATAGAAGCCATATTATAGAACTTTTAATGAAGAACACTGAATTTAGAATATAGAATACAGAATACTGAATAAGGATTTAGAATATAGAATGTAGAACACAGAGTATATAATAGAGAATAAGGAATAGAGAAGCCAGAAATTGAACATGGAATTCAGAACACAGAAATTAGAATATAGAATACAGAATACTGAATATAGTATTTAGAATATAGCATGTAGAACACAGAATTCAGAATATATATTACAGAATACCGAAAACAGAATTTAGAATATAGAACGTATAACACGGAATATCAAATAGAGAATAGAGAGTATAGAAGCCATAATTTAGAACATTTAATGCAGAACACTGAATTTAGAATATACAATACAGAATGCTGAATATAGAATATAGAATATTGAATGTAGAAGACAGAATTTAGAATATACAACACAGATTATTTAATATAGAATTTAGAATATAGAATGTAGAACACAGAATATAGAATATAGAATACAGAATACTGAATATAGATTTAGAATATAGAATGTAGAACACAGATAATAGAAAATAGAATACGGAATGCAACATATAGAATGTAGAATATAGAATGAAGAACACAAAATATAGGATATAGAATAGAGAATATAGAACACAGAATATAGAACATGGAAAACAGAACACAGAATTAAGAATATACAATACAGAATACTGAATATATAATTTAGAATATAGAATGTTGAACACAGTATAAATAATATAGAATACGGAATGCAGAATAAAGAATGTAGAATACTGAATACACAGAAATACAGAATACACAGAAAATGGAATGCTGAACACAGAGTTTAGAATATAGAATACAGTGTACTTAATATAAAATTTATAACTTGAAATGCAGAACAGAGTATTAAGTATATAGAATAGAGAATACTCAATATAGAAATTACCATATAGAATGTAAAACACAGAATATAGAATATAGAATAGAAAATATTGAACCCAGAATTTAGAACATGAAATGAGGAACACAGAATTTAGAATATTGAATACTGAATACTGAATATAGAATTTAGAATATACAATGTAGAAAAAAGTATTTAGAATAAAGATTATTGAAAGCAGAATATAGAATTTAAAATATAGAATGAAGTACCAAGAGTATAGAATATAGAATAGAGATTATAGAACCCGTGATTAGAACTTGGAATTCAGATCACAGAATTTAGGATATAGAATAAAGGATACTTAATATGGAAATTAGAATATAGAATGTAGAACACAGAATTTAGAATACAGAATTTAGAATATAGAACCCAGAATTTAGAATATAGAATGCAGAATACTGAATATAAAATTAGACTATAGAATGTAGAACACAGAATTTAGAATATAGATTATGGAATGCCGAATATAGTATTAAGAATATTGAATGAATAACACAATACATAGAATATTTAATACAGAATATAGATTATAGAATATAGAATAAAGAACACAATATATAGAATAAAGAATAGAGAATATAGAAGCCAGAATTTAGAACATGGAATGAAGAACACAGGATTTTGAATATACAATACAGAATACTGAAGATAGAATTTCGAATATAGCATGCAGAACCCAGAATTTAGGATATATAATACAGAATACTGTAAATAGTATTTAGAATATAGAATGAAGAACGCAAAATTTACAATATAGAATAGAGAATATAGAAGCCAGGATTTAGAACATGGAATGCAGAACACAGAATTTAGAATATAGAAAAAAAATACTGAATATAGTATTTAGAGTATACAATGTAGAACACAGAAAACAGGATATAGAATAAGGAATGCAGAATATAGTATGTAGAATAAAGAATGAAGAACACTAAATATAGGATATAGAATAGGGAATATAGAACACAGGATTTAGAACATGGAAAGCAGAACAAAGAATTTAGAATATAGATTATGGAATGCAGAACACAGAATTTAGAATATGGAATACAGAACACTGAATATTGAATTTAGAATAAAGAATGTATAACACAGAATTTAGAATACAGAATTTAGAATATAGAACTCAGAATTTAGAACATGGAATGCAGAACACAGAATTTAGAATATAGAGTAGAGTATACTGAATATAAAATTTAGAATAAATAATGTAGAACACAGAATTTAGAATATAGAATAAAGAATACTGAATACAGAATTTAGAATATAGAATGAATAACACAAAATATAGAATATAGAATAGAGGATATAGAATCCTGTGATTAGAACATGGAATTCAGAACACAGAATTTAGAATATAGAATGAATAACACACAATATAGAATATAGGACAGAGGATATAGGACCCAGTGATTAGAAAATGGAATTCAGAAAACAGAAATTAGAATATAGAATACAGAACAGTGAATATAGAATTTAGAATATAGAATGTAGAACACAGAATTTAGAATATAGATTATGGAATGTAGAAAATAGAATTAAGAATATGGAATGATGAACATAGAATATAGAATATAGATTGTAGAGAATAGAACCCAGTGATTAGATCTCGGAATTCAGAACACAGAATTTAGAATATAGAATACAGAATACTGAATAGAGAATTTTGAATATAGATTGTAGAACACAGAAATTAGAATATATAATACAGAATGCTGAAAATAGAATTTAGAACATAGAATGTAGAACACAGAATATACAATATAGAATAGAGAATATAGAACACCGAATTTGAATATGGAAAGCAGAATACAGAATTTAGAATATAAAATACAGAATACTGAATATACAATTTAGAATATAGAATATAGAACACAGAATATAAAATATAGAATACGGAATGCAGAATATAGATTATAGAATATAGAATAAAGAACACAAAATATAGAATAAAAATACAGAACACTGAATATAGAAATTATAATGTAGCATGTAGAACACAGAATTTAGAATATATAATACAGAATACTGAAAATAGAATTTAGAATATTGAATGAAGAACACGGAATTTAGAATAGAGAATAGAAAATATAGAACACAGAATTTAGAACATGGAATGCATAACACAGAATTTAAAATATAGAATACAGAATCCCGAATATAGAATTTAGAATATAGCATGTAGAACACAGAATATAGAATATATAATAGAGTATACTGAAAATTGAATTTAGAATATAGAATGTAGAACACGGAATATATAATATAGAAGAGAGAATATAGAAGCCAGAATTTAGAATATTTAATGCAGAACACTGAATTTAGGATATAGAATACAGATTACTGAATATAGAATTTAGAATATAAAATGTAGAACACAGAATTTAGAATATATAATACAGAGTACTGAATATAGAATTTAGAATATAGAATGTAGAACACAGAATAAAAATATAGAATACGAAATACTGAATATAGAATTTAGAATATAGAATATAGAACACAGAATATAGAATATAGAATACAGAATACTGAATACACAATTTAGAATAAAGAATGTAGAACACAGAATATAGAATATAGAATATGGAATGCAGAATATTGGTTGTGGAATATAGAATAAAGAGCACAAAGTATAGAATATAGAATAAAGAATATAAAAGCCAGAATTTCGAACATGGAATGCAGAACACAGAATTTAGAATATAGAATATAGAATACTGAATATAGAATTTAGAATATAGAATGTAGAACACAGAATTAAGTATATAGAATACAGAATACTGAATATAGAATTTAGAATATAGAATGAAGAACACAGAATATAGAATATAGAATACGGAATGCAGAATATAGAATACAGAATATAGAATGTAGAACACAGAATTTAGAATATAAATTACAGTATACCGAAAATAGAATTTAGTATATAGAATGTAGACCACGGAATATCAAATAGAGAATAGAGAATATAGATGTCATAATTTAGAAAATTTAATGCAGAACACTGAATTTAGACTATAGAATACAGAATATTGAATATAGAATATAGAATATAGAATGAAGAAAATAGTATTTAGAATATAGAATACAGAGTACTGAATATAGAATTAAGAATATAGCATGTAGAACACAGTATATAGAATATAGAATACAGAATACTGAATATAGAATTTCGAATGTAGAATGTAGAACAGAGATAATAGAATATAGAATACCGAATGCAGAATATAGAATGTAGAATATAGAATGAAGTACACAAAATATAGGATATAGAATAGAGAATATAGAACACAGACTATATAACACGGAAATCAGAACACAGAATTAAGAATATACAATACAGATTACTGAATATAGAATTTAGAATATAGGATGTTGAACCCAGTATAAATAATATAGAACACGGAATGCAAAATAAAGAATGTAGAATATAGAATGAGGAACACAATATATAGAATATTGAAGAGAGAATTTAGAACACAGAATTTAGAAAATGGAATGCAGAACACAGAATTTAGAATATATAATACAGAACACTTAATATAGAATTTAGAATATGGAATGCAGAACACAGAATTTAGAATATATAATACAGAATACTGAAAATAGAATTTTGAATATAAAATGTAGAACACGGAATATAGAATAGAGAATGTCGAATATAGAACCCAAAATTTAGAACATGGAATGCAAAACACAGAATTTATAATATATAATACAGAATACTGAATATAGAATTTAGAATATAGCATGTAGAACACAGAATTTAGAATATATAATACAGAATACTGAAAATAGAATTTAAAACATAGAATGTAGAACAAGGAATATAGAATATAGAATATAGAAGCCACAATTTAGAACTTTTAATGCAGAACACTGAATTTAGAATATAGAATACAGAATACTGAATATAGAAATTAGAATATAGAATGTAGAACACAGAATATAGAATACAGAATACAGAATATTGAACGCACTATTAAGAACATGGAAAGCAGAACACAGAATTTAGAATATAGAATGCAGAATAATGAATATTGAATTTAGAACATGGAATGCAGAACACAGAATTTAGAATATAAATACTGAATATTGAATATAGAATTTAGAATATAGAATGTAGAACACAGAATTTAGAATATAGATTATGGAATGCAGAATATAGAATTTAGAATATAAAATGAGAACACAGAATATAGAATATAGAATAGAGTATATAGAACGCAGTGATTAGAACTCGGAATTCAAAATACAGATTTTGGAATATAAAATACAGAATACTGAACATAGAATTAAGAACATAGACTGTAGAACACAGAATTTAGAATATAGAATACAGAATACTGAATATAGAATTTAGAATATACAATGTAGAAAACAGAAATTAGAATATAGATTATGGAAAGCACAATATAGAAATAAGAATAGAGAATACAGAATACTGAATATTGAATTTAGAATTAAGAATATAGAACACAGAATTTAGAATACAGAATTTAGAATATAGAAACCAGAATTTAGAACATTGAATTAAGAACACAGAATTTAGAATATAGAATACAGAATACTGAATACAGAATTTAGAATATAGAATGAATAACACAAAGTATAGAATATAGATTAGAGGATATACAACCCTGTGATTAGAACATGGAATTCAGAACACAGAATTTAGAATATAGAATACAAAATACTGAATATAGAATTTAGAATATTGAATGTAGAACACAGAATTTGGAATATATAATAGAGAATACTGAAAATAGAATTTAGAATATACAATGTTTAACACAGAATTTAGAATATAGAATACAGAATACTGAATAAGGATTTAGAATATAGAATGTAGAACACAGAGTATATAATAGAGAATAGGGAATAGAGAAGCCAGAATTTGAACATGGAATGCAGAAAACAGAATTTAGAATATACAATACAGAACACTGAATATAGAATTTAGAATAAAGCATGTAGAACACAGAATTTAGAATATATATTACAGAATACCGAAAACAGAATTTAGAATATAGAACCTAGAACACGGAATATCAAATAGAGAATAGAGAGTATAGAAGCCATAATTTAGAACATTTAATGCAGAACACTGAATTTAGAATATAGAATACAGAATGCTGAATATAGAATTTAGAATATAGAATGTAGAAGGCAGAATTTAGAATATAGAATACAGAGTACTGAATATAGAATTTGAATATAGAATTTAGAACACAGAATATAGAATATAGAATACAGAATACTGAATATAGAATTTAGAATATAGAATATAGAACACAGATAATAGAATATAGAATACGGAATGCAAAATATAGAATGTAGAATATAGAATGAAGAACACAAAATATTGGATTTAGAATACAGAATATAGAACACAGAATATAGAACATGGAAAACAGAACACAGAATTAAGAATATAGAATACAGAATACTGAATATATAATTTAGAATATAGAATGATGAACACAGTATAAATAATATAGTATACGGAATGCAGAATAAAGAATGTAAAATATAGAAAGAGGAACACAATATATAGAATATGGAATAGAGAATATAGAACCCAGAATTTTGAAAATGGAATGCTGAACACGGAGTTTAGAATATAGAATACAGAGTATTTAATATAGAATTTAGAACTTGGAATGCAGAACAGAGAATTAAGTATATAGAATACAGAATACTCAATATAGAAATTACCGTATAGAATGTAAAACACAGAATATAGAATATAGAATATAAAATATTGAACCCAGAATTTAGAACATGAAATGAGGAACACAGAATTTAGTATATTGAATACTGAATACTGAATATAGAATTTAGAATATACAATGTAGAACACAGAATTTAGAATATAGATTATGGAATGCAGAATATAGAATTTAAAATTGAATGAAGAACACAGTTTATAGAATATAGCATATAGAATATAGACCCCAGTGATTAGAACTCGGAATTCAGAACACAGAATTTAGAATATAGAAAACAGAATACTGAATATAGAACTTAGAATATAGAATGTAGAACACAGAATATAGAATATAGAATATGGAATGCAGAATATAGATTGTAGAATATAGAATAAAGAACACAAAATATAGAATATGGAATAGAGGATATTGAAGCCAGAATTTAGAACATGGAATGCACAACACAGAATTTAGAATATAGAATATAGAATACTGAATTTAGAATTAAGAATATAGAATGTAGAACACAGAAATTAGAATATATAATACAGAATACTGAATATAGTATATAGAATATAGAATTTAAACCACAGAATTTAGAATATAGGGTACAGAATACTGAATATAGAATTTAGAATATAGAATGTAGAACACAGAGATTAGAATATATATTACAGAGTACCGAAAACAGAATTTAGAATATAGAACGTAGAAAACGGAATATCGAATAGAGAATAGAGTATAGAAGACATAATTTAGAACTTTTAATGCAGAACACTGAATTTAGAATATACAATACAGAATGCTGAATATAGAATTTAGAATATAGAATATAGAACACAGAATTTAGAATATAGAATACAGAGTACTGAATATAGAATTTAGAATATAGAATGTAGAACACAGAATTTAGAATATAGAATACAGAATACTGAATATAAAATTTAGAATATAGAATATAGAACACAGAATTAAGAATATAGAATACAGAATAATGAATATAGAATTTAGAATATAGCATGTAGAACACAGAATTTAGAATATATATTACAAAATACTGAAAATAGAATTTAGAATATAGAATGTATTACACGGAATATCGAATAGAGAATAGAGAATATAGAAGCCATATTATAGAACTTTTAATGAAGAACACTGAATTTAGAATATAGAATACAGAATACTGAATAAGGATTTAGAATATAGAATGTAGAACACAGAGTATATAATAGAGAATAAGGAATAGAGAAGCCAGAAATTGAACATGGAATTCAGAACACAGAAATTAGAATATAGAATACAGAATACTGAATATAGTATTTAGAATATAGCATGTAGAACACAGAATTCAGAATATATATTACAGAATACCGAAAACAGAATTTAGAATATAGAACGTATAACACGGAATATCAAATAGAGAATAGAGAGTATAGAAGCCATAATTTAGAACATTTAATGCAGAACACTGAATTTAGAATATACAATACAGAATGCTGAATATAGAATATAGAATATTGAATGTAGAAGACAGAATTTAGAATATACAACACAGATTATTTAATATAGAATTTAGAATATAGAATGTAGAACACAGAATATAGAATATAGAATACAGAATACTGAATATAGATTTAGAATATAGAATGTAGAACACAGATAATAGAAAATAGAATACGGAATGCAACATATAGAATGTAGAATATAGAATGAAGAACACAAAATATAGGATATAGAATAGAGAATATAGAACACAGAATATAGAACATGGAAAACAGAACACAGAATTAAGAATATACAATACAGAATACTGAATATATAATTTAGAATATAGAATGTTGAACACAGTATAAATAATATAGAATACGGAATGCAGAATAAAGAATGTAGAATACTGAATGAGGAACACAATATATAGAATATTCAATAGAGAATATAGAACCCAGAATTTAGAAAATGGAATGCTGAACACAGAGTTTAGAATATAGAATACAGTGTACTTAATATAAAATTTATAACTTGAAATGCAGAACAGAGTATTAAGTATATAGAATAGAGAATACTCAATATAGAAATTACCATATAGAATGTAAAACACAGAATATAGAATATAGAATAGAAAATATTGAACCCAGAATTTAGAACATGAAATGAGGAACACAGAATTTAGAATATTGAATACTGAATACTGAATATAGAATTTAGAATATACAATGTAGAAAAAAGTATTTAGAATAAAGATTATTGAAAGCAGAATATAGAATTTAAAATATAGAATGAAGTACCAAGAGTATAGAATATAGAATAGAGATTATAGAACCCGTGATTAGAACTTGGAATTCAGATCACAGAATTTAGGATATAGAATAAAGGATACTTAATATGGAAATTAGAATATAGAATGTAGAACACAGAATTTAGAATACAGAATTTAGAATATAGAACCCAGAATTTAGAATATAGAATGCAGAATACTGAATATAAAATTAGACTATAGAATGTAGAACACAGAATTTAGAATATAGATTATGGAATGCCGAATATAGTATTAAGAATATTGAATGAATAACACAATACATAGAATATTTAATACAGAATATAGATTATAGAATATAGAATAAAGAACACAATATATAGAATAAAGAATAGAGAATATAGAAGCCAGAATTTAGAACATGGAATGAAGAACACAGGATTTTGAATATACAATACAGAATACTGAAGATAGAATTTCGAATATAGCATGCAGAACCCAGAATTTAGGATATATAATACAGAATACTGTAAATAGTATTTAGAATATAGAATGAAGAACGCAAAATTTACAATATAGAATAGAGAATATAGAAGCCAGGATTTAGAACATGGAATGCAGAACACAGAATTTAGAATATAGAAAAAAAATACTGAATATAGTATTTAGAGTATACAATGTAGAACACAGAAAACAGGATATAGAATAAGGAATGCAGAATATAGTATGTAGAATAAAGAATGAAGAACACTAAATATAGGATATAGAATAGGGAATATAGAACACAGGATTTAGAACATGGAAAGCAGAACAAAGAATTTAGAATATAGATTATGGAATGCAGAACACAGAATTTAGAATATGGAATACAGAACACTGAATATTGAATTTAGAATAAAGAATGTATAACACAGAATTTAGAATACAGAATTTAGAATATAGAACTCAGAATTTAGAACATGGAATGCAGAACACAGAATTTAGAATATAGAGTAGAGTATACTGAATATAAAATTTAGAATAAATAATGTAGAACACAGAATTTAGAATATAGAATAAAGAATACTGAATACAGAATTTAGAATATAGAATGAATAACACAAAATATAGAATATAGAATAGAGGATATAGAATCCTGTGATTAGAACATGGAATTCAGAACACAGAATTTAGAATATAGAATGAATAACACACAATATAGAATATAGGATAGAGGATATAGGACCCAGTGATTAGAAAATGGAATTCAGAAAACAGAAATTAGAATATAGAATACAGAACAGTGAATATAGAATTTAGAATATAGAATGTAGAACACAGAATTTAGAATATAGATTATGGAATGTAGAAAATAGAATTAAGAATATGGAATGATGAACATAGAATATAGAATATAGATTGTAGAGAATAGAACCCAGTGATTAGATCTCGGAATTCAGAACACAGAATTTAGAATATAGAATACAGAATACTGAATAGAGAATTTTGAATATAGATTGTAGAACACAGAAATTAGAATATATAATACAGAATGCTGAAAATAGAATTTAGAACATAGAATGTAGAACACAGAATATACAATATAGAATAGAGAATATAGAACACCGAATTTGAATATGGAAAGCAGAATACAGAATTTAGAATATAAAATACAGAATACTGAATATACAATTTAGAATATAGAATATAGAACACAGAATATAAAATATAGAATACGGAATGCAGAATATAGATTATAGAATATAGAATAAAGAACACAAAATATAGAATAAAAATACAGAACACTGAATATAGAAATTATAATGTAGCATGTAGAACACAGAATTTAGAATATATAATACAGAATACTGAAAATAGAATTTAGAATATTGAATGAAGAACACGGAATTTAGAATAGAGAATAGAAAATATAGAACACAGAATTTAGAACATGGAATGCATAACACAGAATTTAAAATATAGAATACAGAATCCCGAATATAGAATTTAGAATATAGCATGTAGAACACAGAATATAGAATATATAATAGAGTATACTGAAAATTGAATTTAGAATATAGAATGTAGAACACGGAATATATAATATAGAAGAGAGAATATAGAAGCCAGAATTTAGAATATTTAATGCAGAACACTGAATTTAGGATATAGAATACAGATTACTGAATATAGAATTTAGAATATAAAATGTAGAACACAGAATTTAGAATATATAATACAGAGTACTGAATATAGAATTTAGAATATAGAATGTAGAACACAGAATAAAAATATAGAATACGAAATACTGAATATAGAATTTAGAATATAGAATATAGAACACAGAATATAGAATATAGAATACAGAATACTGAATACACAATTTAGAATAAAGAATGTAGAACACAGAATATAGAAAATAGAATATGGAATGCAGAATATTGGTTGTGGAATATAGAATAAAGAGCACAAAGTATAGAATATAGAATAAAGAATATAAAAGCCAGAATTTCGAACATGGAATGCAGAACACAGAATTTAGAATATAGAATATAGAATACTGAATATAGAATTTAGAATATAGAATGTAGAACACAGAATTAAGTATATAGAATACAGAATACTGAATATAGAATTTAGAATATAGAATGAAGAACACAGAATATAGAATATAGAATACGGAATGCAGAATATAGAATACAGAATATAGAATGTAGAACACAGAATTTAGAATATAAATTACAGTATACCGAAAATAGAATTTAGTATATAGAATGTAGACCACGGAATATCAAATAGAGAATAGAGAATATAGATGTCATAATTTAGAAAATTTAATGCAGAACACTGAATTTAGACTATAGAATACAGAATATTGAATATAGAATATAGAATATAGAATGAAGAAAATAGTATTTAGAATATAGAATACAGAGTACTGAATATAGAATTAAGAATATAGCATGTAGAACACAGTATATAGAATATAGAATACAGAATACTGAATATAGAATTTCGAATGTAGAATGTAGAACAGAGATAATAGAATATAGAATACCGAATGCAGAATATAGAATGTAGAATATAGAATGAAGTACACAAAATATAGGATATAGAATAGAGAATATAGAACACAGACTAAATAACACGGAAATCAGAACACAGAATTAAGAATATACAATACAGATTACTGAATATAGAATTTAGAATATAGGATGTTGAACCCAGTATAAATAATATAGAACACGGAATGCAAAATAAAGAATGCAGAATATAGAATGAGGAACACAATATATAGAATATTGAAGAGAGAATTTAGAACACAGAATTTAGAAAATGGAATGCAGAACACAGAATTTAGAATATATAATACAGAACACTTAATATAGAATTTAGAATATGGAATGCAGAACACAGAATTTAGAATATATAATACAGAATACTGAAAATAGAATTTTGAATATAAAATGTAGAACACGGAATATAGAATAGAGAATGTCGAATATAGAACCCAAAATTTAGAACATGGAATGCAAAACACAGAATTTATAATATATAATACAGAATACTGAATATAGAATTTAGAATATAGCATGTAGAACACAGAATTTAGAATATATAATACAGAATACTGAAAATAGAATTTAAAACATAGAATGTAGAACAAGGAAAATAGAATATAGAATACAGAAGACACAATTTAGAACTTTTAATGCAGAACACTGAATTTAGAATATAGAATACAGAATACTGAATATAGAAATTAGAATATAGAATGTAGAACACAGAATATAGAATACAGAATACAGAATATTGAACGCACTATTAAGAACATGGAAAGCAGAACACAGAATTTAGAATATAGAATGCAGAATAATGAATATTGAATTTAGAACATGGAATGCAGAACACAGAATTTAGAATATAAATACTGAATATTGAATATAGAATTTAGAATATAGAATGTAGAACACAGAATTTAGAATATAGATTATGGAATGCAGAATATAGAATTTAGAATATAAAATGAGAACACAGAATATAGAATATAGAATAGAGTATATAGAACGCAGTGATTAGAACTCGGAATTCAAAATACAGATTTTGGAATATAAAATACAGAATACTGAACATAGAATTAAGAACATAGACTGTAGAACACAGAATTTAGAATATAGAATACAGAATACTGAATATAGAATTTAGAATATACAATGTAGAAAACAGAAATTAGAATATAGATTATGGAAAGCACAATATAGAAATAAGAATAGAGAATACAGAATACTGAATATTGAATTTAGAATTAAGAATATAGAACACAGAATTTAGAATACAGAATTTAGAATATAGAAACCAGAATTTAGAACATTGAATTAAGAACACAGAATTTAGAATATAGAATACAGAATACTGAATACAGAATTTAGAATATAGAATGAATAACACAAAGTATAGAATATAGATTAGAGGATATACAACCCTGTGATTAGAACATGGAATTCAGAACACAGAATTTAGAATATAGAATACAAAATACTGAATATAGAATTTAGAATATTGAATGTAGAACACAGAATTTGGAATATATAATAGAGAATACTGAAAATAGAATTTAGAATATACAATGTTTAACACAGAATTTAGAATATAGAATACAGAATACTGAATAAGGATTTAGAATATAGAATGTAGAACACAGAGTATATAATAGAGAATAGGGAATAGAGAAGCCAGAATTTGAACATGGAATGCAGAAAACAGAATTTAGAATATACAATACAGAACACTGAATATAGAATTTAGAATAAAGCATGTAGAACACAGAATTTAGAATATATATTACAGAATACCGAAAAAAGAATTTAGAATATAGAACCTAGAACACGGAATATCAAATAGAGAATAGAGAGTATAGAAGCCATAATTTAGAACATTTAATGCAGAACACTGAATTTAGAATATAGAATACAGAATGCTGAATATAGAATTTAGAATATAGAATGTAGAAGGCAGAATTTAGAATATAGAATACAGAGTACTGAATATAGAATTTGAATATAGAATTTAGAACACAGAATATAGAATATAGAATACAGAATACTGAATATAGAATTTAGAATATAGAATATAGAACACAGATAATAGAATATAGAATACGGAATGCAAAATATAGAATGTAGAATATAGAATGAAGAACACAAAATATTGGATTTAGAATACAGAATATAGAACACAGAATATAGAACATGGAAAACAGAACACAGAATTAAGAATATAGAATACAGAATACTGAATATATAATTTAGAATATAGAATGATGAACACAGTATAAATAATATAGTATACGGAATGCAGAATAAAGAATGTAAAATATAGAAAGAGGAACACAATATATAGAATATGGAATAGAGAATATAGAACCCAGAATTTTGAAAATGGAATGCTGAACACGGAGTTTAGAATATAGAATACAGAGTATTTAATATAGAATTTAGAACTTGGAATGCAGAACAGAGAATTAAGTATATAGAATACAGAATACTCAATATAGAAATTACCGTATAGAATGTAAAACACAGAATATAGAATATAGAATATAAAATATTGAACCCAGAATTTAGAACATGAAATGAGGAACACAGAATTTAGTATATTGAATACTGAATACTGAATATAGAATTTAGAATATACAATGTAGAAAACAGAATTTAGAATATAGATTATGGAAAGCAGAATATAGAATTAAAAATGTAGAATAAAGAACCAAGAGTATAGAGTATAGAATAGAGATTATAGAACCTGTGATTAGAACTTGGAATTCAGATCACAGAATTTAGGATATAGAATAAAGAATACTGAATATGGAAATTAGAATATAGAATGTAGAACATAGAATTTAGAACACAGAATTTAGAATATAGAACTCAGAATTTAGAATATAGAATGCAGAATACTGAATATAAAATTAGACTATAGAATGTAGAACACAGAATTTAGAATATAGATTATGGAATGCCGAATATAGTATTAAGAATATTGAATGAATAACACAATACAAAGAATATTTAATACAGAATATAGATTATAGAATATAGAATAAAGAACACAATATATAGAATAAAGAATAGAGAATATAGAAGTCAGAATTTAGAACATGGAATGAAGAACACAGGATTTTGAATATACAATACAGAATAATGAATATAGAATTTCGAATATAGCATGTAGAAACCAGAATTTAGGATATACAATACAGAATACTGAAAATAGTATTTAGAATATAGAATGAAGAACGCAAAATATACAATACAGAATAGAGAATATAGAAGCCAGGATTAAGAACATGGAATGCAGAACACAGAATTTAGAAAATAGAATATAAAATACTGAATATAGAAATTAGAGTAAAGAATGTAGAACACAGAAAACAGGATATAGAATACGGAATGCAGAATATAGAATTTAGAATATAGAATGAAGAACACTAAATATATAATATAGAGTAGGGAATATAGAACACAGAATTTAGAACATGGAAAGCAGAACAAAGAATTTAGAATATAGATTATGGAATGCAGAACACAGAATTTAGAATATGGAATACAGAATACTGAATATTGAATTTAGAATAAAGAATGTAGAACACAGAATTTAGAATACAGAATTTAGAATTTAGAACCCAGAATTTAGAACACGGAATGCAGAACACAGAATATAGAATATAGATTATAGAATACTGAATAAACAATTTAGAATAAATAATGTAGAACACAGATTTTAGAATATAGAATACAGAATACTGAATACACAATTTAGAATATAGAATGGGTAACACAAATTATAGAATATAGAATAGAGGATATAGAACCCTGTGATTAGAACATGGAATTCAGAAAACAGAATTTAAAATATAGAATACAGAAAAGTGAATATAGAATTTAGAATATAGAATGTAGAACACAGAATTTAGAATATAGATTATGGAATGCAGAAAATAGAATTCAGAATATAGAATGAAGAACATAGAATACAGAATATAGATTGGAGAGAATAGAACCCAGTGATTAGATCTCGGAATTCAGAACACAGAATTTAGAATATAGAATACAGAATACTGAATATAGAATTTTGAATATTGAATGTAGAACACAGAAATTAGAATATATAATACAGAATACTGAAAATAGAATTTAGAACATCGAATGTAGAACACACATTTAGAATATAGAATACTGAATACTGAATATAGAATTTGGAATATAGAATGTAGGACACAGATAATAGAATATAGAGTACGGAATGCAGAATATAGAATGTAGAATATAGAATGAAGAACACAAAATTTAGGATATAGAATAGAGAATATAGAACACAGAATTTAGAATATAAAATTCAGAATACTGAATATAGAATTTAGAATATAGAATGTAGAACACAGTATATAGAATATAGAATACTGAATTCAGAATAAAGATTGTAGATTATATAATGAGGAACACAATAAATAGAATATTGAATAGAGAAAATAGTACCCAGAATATAGAAAATGGAATGCAAAACACAGAATTAAGAATATAGTATACTGAATAATGAATATAGTATTTAGAATATAGAATGTAGAACACAGAATTTAGAATATAGATTATGGAATGCAGAATATAGAATTTAGAATATAGAATGAAGAACACAGTGTATAGAATATAGAATATAGAATATAGGCCCCAGTGATTAGAACTCGGAATTCAGAACACATAATTTAGAGTATAGAATACAGAATACTGAATAAAGAATTTAGAATATAGAATGTAGACCACAAAATATAGAATATAGAATATGGAATGCAGAATATAGACTGTAGAATATAGAATAAAGAACACAAAATATAGAATATGGAATAGAGGATATTGAAGTCAGAATTTAGAACATGGAAAGCACAACACCGAATTTAGAATATACAATATAGAATACTGAATTTAGAATTAAGAATATAGAATGTAGAACACAGAAATTACAATATATAATACAGAGCACCTAATATAGAGTATAGAATATAGAAATTAGATCACAGAATTTAGAATATATAGTACAGAATACTGAATATAGAATTTAGAATATAGAAAGTAGAACACAGAATTTAGAATATAGAATACACAATACTGAATATAGAATTTCGAATATAGAATGTTGAACACAGAATATAGATTATAGAATACAGAATTCTGAATATAGAATTTAGAATATAGCATGTAGAACACAGAATTTAGAATATATATTACAGAATACCGAAAAAAGAATTTAGAAAATAGAACGTAGAACACGGAATATCGAATAGAGAATAGAGAGTATAGAAGCGATAATTTACAACATTTAATGCAGAACACTGAATTTAGAATATAGAATACAGAATGCTGAATGTAGAATTTAGAATATAGAATATATAACACAGAATTTAGAATATAGAATACAGGGTAATGAATATAGAACATAGAATATAGAATGTAGAACACAGAATATAGAATATAGAGTACAGAATACTGAATATAGAATTTAGAATATAGAATGTAGAACACAGATAGTAGAATATATAATACGGAATGTAAAATAAAGAATGTAGAATATAGAATGAAGAACACAAAATATAGGATATAGAATAGAGAATATAGAACACAGAATTTAGAACATGGAAAGCAGAACACAGAATTAAGAATATACAATACAGCATACTGAATATATATTTTAGAATATAGAATGTTGAACACAGTATAAATAATATAGAATACGGAATGCAGAATAAAGAATGAAGAATATAGAATGAGGAACACAATATATAGAATATTGAATAGAGAATATAGAACCCAGAATTTAGAAAATGGAATACTGAACACAGAATTTAGAATATAGAATACAGAGTACTTAATATAGAATTTAGAACATGGAATGCAGAACAGAGAATTAAGAATATAGAATACAGAATACTGAATATAAAAATTACCATATAGAATGTAAAACACAGAATATAGAATATAGAATAGAAAATATTAAACCCAGAATTTAGAACATGAAATGAGGAACACAGAATTTAGAATATAGAATACTGAATACTGAATATAGAATATAGAAAATACAATGTAGAAAACAGAATTTAGAATATAGATTATGGAATTCAGAATATAGAATGAAGAACACAGAATTTAGAATAGAGAATAGAGAATAGAGAACACAGAATTTAGAAAATGGAATAATGAACACAGAATTTAGAATATAGAATACAGAGTACTTAATATAGAATTTAGAACATGGAATGCAGAACAGAGAATTAAGTATATAGAATACAGAATACTGAATATAAAAATTACCATATAGAATGTAAAACACAGAATATAGAATATAGAATAGAAAATATTAAACCCAGAATTTAGAACATGGAATGCACAACACAGAATATAGAATATGGAATACAGAATACTGAATATTGAATTTAGAATAAAGAATGTAGAACACAGAATTTAGAATATAGAACGCAGAATTTAGAACATGGAATGCAGAACACAGAATTTAGAATATAGATTATAGAATACTGAATATACAATTTAGAATAAATAATGTAGAACACAGATTTTAGAATATAGAATACAGAATACTGAATACAGAATTTAGAATATAGAATGGTCAACACACTATATAGAATATAGAATAGAGGATATAGAACCCTGTGATTAGAACATGGAATTCAGAAAACAGAATTTAAAATATAGAATACAGAATAGTGAATATAGAATTTAGAATATAAACTGTAGAACACAGAATTTAGAATATAGATTATGGAATGCAGAAAATTGAATTTAGAATATAGAAGGAAGAACATAGAATATAGAATATAGATTGGAGAGAATAGAACCCAGTGATTAGATCTCGGAATTCAGAACACAGAATTTAGAATATAGAATACAGAATACTGAATATAGAATATTGAATATAGAATGTAGAACACAGAAATTAGAATATTTAATACAGAATACTGAAAATAGAATTTAGAACATAGAATGTAGGACACAGATTTAGAATATAGAATACTGAATACTGAATATAGAATTTAGAATATAGAATGTAGAAAACAGATAATAGAATATAGAGTACGGAATACAGAATATAGAATCTAGAATATAGAATGAAGAACACAAAATATAGGATATAGAATAGAGAATATAGAACACAGAATGTAGAACATTAAAACAGAACACAGTATTTAGAATATACAATACAGAATACTGAATATAGAATTTAGAATATAGAATGTAGAACACAGTATATAGAATATAGAATACTGAATGCAGAATAAAGAATGTAGATTATATAATGAGGAACACAATATATAGAATATTGAATAGAGAATATAGCACCCAGAATATAGAAAATGGAATGCAGAACACAGAATTTAGAATATAGTATACTGAATAATGAATATAGTATTTAGAATATAGAATGTAGAACACAGAGAATATAATAGAGAATAGGGAATAGAGAAGCCAGAATTTGAACATGGAATGCAGAACACAGAATTTAGAATATAGAATACAGATTACTGAATATAGAATTTAGAATATAGCATGTAGAACACAGAATTTAGAATATATATTACAGAATACTGAAAACAGAATTCAGAATATAGAACGTAGAACACGGAATATCGAATAGAGAATACAGAGTATAGAAGCCATAATTTAGAACATTTAATGCAGAACACAGAATTTAGAATATAGAATACAGAATGCTGAATATAGGATTTACAATATAGTATGTAGAAGACAGAAATTAGAATATAGAATACATAGTACTGAATATAGAATTTAGAATATAGAATGTAGAACACAGAATATAGAATATAGAACACAGAATACTGAATAATGAATTTAGAAATTAGAATGTAGAACACAGATAATAGAATATAGATTACGGAATGCTTAATATAGAATGTAGAATATAGAATGCAGAACACAAAATATAGGATATAGTATAGAGAATATAGAATACAGAATATAGAACATGGAAAGCAGAACACAGAATTTAGAATATACAATATACAGCATACTGAATATATATTTTAGAATATAGAATGTTGAACACAGTATAAATAATATAGAAAACAGAATGCAGAAAAAGATTGTAGAATATAGAATGAGGAACACAATATATAGAATATTGAATAGAGGATATAGAACCCAGAATTTAGAAAATGGAATGCTGAACACAGAATTTAGAATATAGAATACAGAGTACTTAATATAGAATTTAGAACATGGAATGCAGAACAGAGAATTAAGAATATAGAATACAGAATACTGAATATAGAAATTACCATATAGAATGTAAAACACAGAATATAGAATATAGAATATAAAATATTGAACCCAGAATTTAGAACATGAAATGAGGAACACAGAATATAAAATATAGAATACTGAATACTGAATATAGAATTTAGAATATACAATGTAGAAAACAGAATTTAGAATATAGATTATGGAAAGCAGAATATAGAATTTGAATATAGAAAACAGAATACTGAATATTGAATTTAGTATAAAGAATGTAGAACACAGAATTAAGAATACAGAATTTAGAATATAGAAACAAGAATTTAGAACATGGAATGCAGAAACAGAATTTAGATTATAGAATACAGAATACTGAATATACAATTTAGAATAAATAATCTAGAACACAGAATTTAGAATATAGAATACAGAATACTGAATACAGAATTTAGAATATAGAATGAATAACGCAAAATATAGAATATAGAATAGAGGATATAGAATCCTGTGATTAGAACATGGAATTCAGAACACAGAATTTAGAATATAGAATACAGATTACTGAATATAGAATTTAGAATATTGAATGTAGAACACAGAATTTGGGATATATAATAGAGAATACTGAATTTAGAATTTAGAATATAGAATGTAGTACACATAATATGGAATATAGAATAGAGAATATAGAACCCAGAATTTAGAACATGGAATGAAGAACACAGAATTTAAAATATACAATACAGAATACTGAAAATAGAATTTAGAATATAGAATGTAGAACACGGAAAATAGAATATAGATTAGAGAATACAGAAGCCGAATTTAGAATATGAAATGCAGAACACAGAATTTAGAATATAGAATACAGAATATTGAATATAGAATTTAGAATATAGAATGTAGAACACTGAATATAGAATATAGTTTATGGAATGCAGAATATAGATTGTAGAATATAGAATAAAGAACGCAAAATATAGAATACAAAATAGAGAATATAGAATCCTGAAATTAGAACATGGAATGAAGAACACAGAATTTAGTATATAGAATACAGAATATTGAATATAGAATTTTAGATAAAGAATGTAGTTCACAGAATATAGAATATGGAATACGGAATGCAGAACTTGGAAAAAAGTAAATACAATATAGAACACAGAATATAGAATATGAAAAACAGAATTCAGAACCCAGTATTTAGAACATGGAATGCAGAACACAGATTTAGTATATAGAATACAAAATACTGAATATAGAATTTAGAACATAGAATGCAGAACAAAGAATTAAAATATAGAATACAGAATACTAATATACAATTTAGAACATGGAATGCAGAACAGAGAATTAAGAATATATAATAACGAAAACTGAATATAGAACTTACAAAATAGAATGTAGAACACAGAATTAAGAATATAGAAACCCAATATTGAACACAGGATTTAGAATATGAAATGCAGAACACAGAATATAGAATATAGAATACAGAATTCTGAATATAGAATTTAGAATATAAAACGTAGAACACAGAATTTAGAATATAGAATCCAGAATACTGAATATAAAATTTATAATATAGAATGTAGAACACAGAATTTGGAATATAGAAGACAGAATACTGAATATAGAATTTAGAATATAGAATGTTTAACACAGAATTTAGAATATAGAATACAGAATACTGAATAAGAATTTAGAATATAGAATGTAGAACACAGAGTATATAATAGTCAATAGGGAATAGACAAGTCAGAATTTGAACATGGAATGCAGAACACAGAATTTAGAATATAGAATACAGAATACTGAATATAGAATTTCGAATATAGCATGTAGAACACAGAATTTAGAATATATATTACAGAATACCGAAAACAGAATTTAGAATATAGAATGTAGAACACGGAATATCGAATAGAGAATAGAGAGTATAGAAGCCTTAATTTAGAAAATTTAATGCAGAACACTGAATTTAGAATATACAATACAGAATGCTGAATATAGAATTTAGAATATAGAATGTAGAAGACAGAATGTACAATACAGAATACAGAGTACTGAATATAGAATTTAGAATATAGAATGCAGAACACAGAAGTTAGAATATAGAAAACAGAATACTGAATATAGAATTTAGAATATAGAATGTAGAACACAGAATTAAAATATAGAATACAGAATACTGAATATAGAATTTAGAATATACAATGTAGAAAACAGAATTTAGAATATAGATTATGGAATGCAGAATATAGTATAAAGAATATTGAATGAATAACACAATTCATAGAATATTTAATACAGAATATTGATTATAGAATATAGAATAAAGAACACATTATATAGAATAAAGAATAGAGAATATAGAAGCCAGAATTTAGAACATGGAGTGAAGAACACAGAATTTAGAATATACAATACAGAATACTGAATATAGAATTTCGAATATAGAATGTAGAACCCAAAATTTAGGACATAGAATATAGAATACTGAAAATAGTATTTAGAATATAGAATGAAGAACGCAAAATATACAATATAGAATAGAGAATATAGAAGCCAGGATTTAGAACATGGAATGCAGAACACAGAATTTAGTATATAGAATACAAAATACTGAATATAGAATTTAGAGTATACAATGTAGAACACAGAAAACAGGATATAGAATACGGAATGCAGAATATAGAATTTAGAATATAGAATGAAGAACACTAAAAATAGAATATAGAATAGGGAATATAGAACACAGAATTTAGAACATGGAAAGCAGAACAAAGAATTTAGAATATAGATTATGGAATGCAGAACACAGAATTTAGAATATGGAATACAGAATAATGAATATTGAATTTAGAATAAAGAATGTAGAACACAGAATTTAGAATACAGAATTTAGAATATAGAACCCAGAATTTAGAACACGGAATGCAGAACACAGAATTAAGAATATAGATTATAGAATACTGAATATACAATTTAGAATAAATAATGTAGAACGCAGAATTTAGAATATAGAATACAGAATACTGAATACAGAATTTAGAATATAGAATGGATAACACACATTATAGAATGTAGAATAGAGGCTATAGAACCCTGTGATTAGAACATGGAATTCAGAAAACAGAATTTAAAATATAGAATACAGAATAGTGAATATAGAATTTAGAATATAGAATGTAGAACACAGAATTTAGAATATAGATTATCGAATGCAGAATATAGAATTTAGAATATAGAATGAAGAACATAGAATATAGAATATAGATTGGAGAGAATAGAACCCAGTGAGTAGATCTCGGAATTCAGAACACAGAATTTAGAATATAGAATACAGAATACAGAATATAGAATTTTGAATATAGAATGTAGAACACAGAAATTAGAATATATAATACAGAATACTGAAAATAGAATTTAGAACATAGAATTTAGAACACAGATTTAGAATATAGAATACTGAATACTGAATATATAATTTAGAATATAGAATGTAGGACACAGATAATAGAATATAGAGTACGGAATGCAGAATATAGAATGTAGAATATAGAATGAAGAACACAAAATATAGGATATAGAATAGAGAATATAGAACACAGAATTTAGAATATACAATACAGAATACTGAATATAGAATTTAGAATATATAATGTAGAACACAGTATATAGAATATAGAATACTGAATGCAGAATAAAGAATGTAGATTATATAATGAGGAACACAATATATAGAATATTGAATAGAGAATATATTACCCAGAATATAGAAAATGGAATGCAGAACACAGAATTGAGAATATAGAATACTGAATAATGAATATAGTATTTAGAATATAGAATGTAGAACACAGAATTTAGAATATAGATTATGGAATGCAGAATATAGAATTAAGAATATAGAATGAAGAACACAGTGTATAGAATATAGAATATAGAATATAGGCCCCAGTGATTAGAACTCGGAATTCAGAACACAGAATTTAGAATATAGAATACAGAATACTGAATAAAGAAGTTAGAATATAGAATGTAGACCACAAAATATAGAATATTGAATATGGAATGCAGAATATAGATTGTAGAATATAGAATAAAGAACACAAAATATAGAATATGGAATAGAGTATATTGAAGTCAGAATTGAGAACATGGAATGCACAACACCGAATTTAGAATATACAATATAGAATACTGAATTTAGAATTAAGAATATAGAATGTAGAACACAGAAATTAGAATATATAATACAGAACACTGAATATAGAATAAAGAATATAGAATTTAGATCACAGAATTTAATATATAGAGTACAGAATACTGAATATAGAATTTAGAATATAGAATGTAGAACACAGAATTTAGAATATAGAAGACAGAATACTGAATATAGAATTTCGAATATAGAATGTTGAACACAGAATTTAGAATATAAAATACAGAATACTGAATAAGGAATTAGAATATAGATTGTAGAACACAGAGTATATAATAGACAATAGGGAATAGACAAGCCAGAATTTGAACATGGAATGCAGAACACAGAATTTAGAATATAGAATACAGAATACTTAATATAGAATTTAGAATATAGCAAGTAGAACACAGAATTTAGAATATATATTACAGAATACCGAAAACGGAATTTAGAAAATAGAACGTAGAACACGGATTATCGAATAGAGAATAGAGATTATAGAAGCCTTAATTTAGAAAATTTAATGCAGAACACTGAATTTAGAATATACAATACAGAATGCTGAATATAGAATTTAGAATATAGAATGTAGAAGACAGAATTTACAATACAGAATACAGAGTACTGAATATTGAATTTAGAATATAGAATGTAGAACACAGAATTTAGAATATAGAATACAGAATACTGAATACAGAATTTAGAATATACAATGTAGAAAACAGAATTTAGAATATAGATAATGGAAAGCATAATATAGAATTTAAAATATAGAATGAAGAACCAAGTTTATAGAATATAGAATAGAGAATATAGACCCGTGATTAGAACTCGGAATTCAGAACACAGAATTTAGAATACAGAATTTAGCATATAGAACCAAGAATTTAGAATATAGAATACAGAATACTGAATATAGAATTAGACTAAAGAAAGTAGAACACAGAATTTAGAATATAGGTTATGGAATGCAGAATATAGTATTAAGAATATTGAATGAATAACACAATACATAGAATATTTAATACAGAATATAGATTATACAATATAGAATAAAGAACACAAAATATAGAATACAGAATAGAGAATATACAAGCCAGAATTTAGAACATGGAATGAAGAACACAGAATTTAGAATATACAATACAGAATACTGAATATAGAATTTCGAATATAACATGTAAATCACAGAATTTAGAATATATAATACAGAATACTGAAAATAGAATTTAGAATATAGAATGTAGAACACAGAATATAGAATATAGAATACAGAATACTGAATATAGAATATAGAATATAGAAAGTAGAACACAGATACTAGAATATAGAATACGGAATGCAAAATATAGAATGTAGAATATAGAATGAAGAACACAAAATATAGGATATAGAATAGAGAATATAGAACACAGAATATAGAAAATGGAAAGCAGAACACAGAATTAAGAATATACTTTACAGCATACTGAATATATATTTTAGAATATAGAATGTTGAACACAGTATAAATAATATAGAATACGGAATGCAGAATAAAGTATGTAGAATATAGAATGAGGAACACAATATATAGTATATTGAATAGAGAATATAGAACCCAGAATTTAGAAAATGGAATGCTGAACACAGAATTTAGAATATAGAATACAGAGTACTTAATATAGAATTTAGAACAAGGAATGCAGAACAGAGAATTAAGTATATAGAATACAGAATACTGAATATAGAAATTACCATATAGAATGTAAAACACAGAATATAGTATATAGAATAGAAAATATTGAACCCAGAATTTAGAACATGAAATGAGGAACACATAATTTAGAATATAGAATACTGAATACTGAATATAGAATTTAGAATATACAATGTAGAAAACAGAATTTAGAATATAGATTATGGAAAGCAGAATATAGAATTTAAAATATAGAATGAAGAACCAAGAGTATAGAATACAGAATAGAAAATATAGAATCCGTGATTAGAACTCGGAATTCAGAACACAGAATTTAGGATATAGAATAAAGAATACTGAATATGGAAATTAGAATATAGAATGTAGAACACAGAATTTAGAATACAGAATTTAGTATATAGAACCAAGAATTTAGAATATAGAATACAGAATACTGAATATAGAATTAGACTATAGAATGTAGAACACAGAAATTAGAATATAGATTATGGAATGCAGAATATAGTATTAAGAATATTGAATGAATAACACAATATATAGAATATTTAATACAGAATATAGAATATAGAATATAGAATAAAGAACACAAAATATAGAATATAGAATAGAGAATATACAAGCCAGAATTTAGAACATGGAATGAAGAACACAGAATTTAGAATATACAATACAGAATTTTGAATATAGAATTTCGAATATAGCATGTAGAACACAGAAATTAGAATATATAATACAGAATACTGAAAATAGAATTTAGAATATAGAATGAAGAACGCAAAATATAAAATATAGACTAGAGAATATAGAAGCCAGGATTTAGAACATGGAATGCAGAACACAAAATTTAGAATATAGATACAGAATACTGAATATAGAATTTAGAGTATAGAATGTAGAACACAGAAAATAGGATATAGAATACGGAATGCAGAATATAGAATGTAGAATATAGAATGAAGAACAATAAATATAGAATATAGAAAGGGAATATACAACACAGAATTTGAACATGGAATGCAGAACACAGAATTTAGAATATAGAATACAGAATACTAAATATAGAATTTAGAATATAGCAAGTAGAACAGAATTTAGAATATATATTACAGAATACCGAAAACAGAATTTAGAATATAGAACGTAGAACACGGAATAACGAATAGAGAATAGAGAGTATAGAAGCCATTATTTAGAATATTTAATGCAGAACACTGAATTTAGAATATACAATACAGAATGCTGAATATAGAATTTAGAATATAGACTGTAGAAGACAGAATTTAGAATATAGAATACAGAATACTGAATATAGAATTTAGAATATAGAATACAGAATACTTAATATTGAATTTAGAATAAAGAATGTAGAACACAGAATTTAGAATACAGAATTTAGAGTATAGAAACCAGAATTTAGAACATGGAATGCAGAACACAGAATTTAGAATATAGAATACTGAATAAACTATTTAGAATAAATAATGTAGAACACAGAATTTAGAACATAGAATACAGAATACTGAATACAGAATTTAGAATATAGAATGAATAACACAAAATATAGAATATAGATAAGAGGATATAGAACACTGTGATTAGAACTTGGAATACAGAACACAGAATTTAGAATATAGAATAAAGAATAATAAATATAGAATTAAGAATATAGAATGTTGAGCTCAGAATATAGAATATAGAATAGAGTTTATAGAACCCAAAATTTAGAACATGGAATGCAAAACACAGAATTTAGAGTATATAATACAAAATACTGAATATAGAACTTAGAACATGGAATGCCCAACACAGAATTTAGAATATAGAATACAGAATACTGAATATAGAATTTAGAACATAGAATGCGAAACACAGAATTTCGAATATAAAATACAGAATACTGAATATAGAATTTAGAACATAGAATGCGAAACACAGTATTTAGAATATAGAATACAGAATACTGAATATAGAATTTAGAACATGGAATGCAGAACTCAGAATTTAGAATATCAAATACAGAATACTGAATATAGATTTTAGAACATGGAATGCAGAACCCAGAGTATAGAATTTAGAATACGGGATACTGAATATACAATTTAGAATATAGAAATTAGAACACAGAGTATGGGATGTAGAATACTGAATGTAGAATATTGTACACAGATTATAGAATATAGAACACAGAATTTAGAATATGGAAAACAGAATATAGAACCCAGAATTTAGAACATGGAATGTAGAACACAGAATTTGGAATATAAAATACAAAATACTGAAAATAAAATTTAGAATATAGAATGTAGAAAACAGAATATAGAATATACAATACGGAATGCAGAATATAGAATACAGAATACAGAATATAGAATTTTGAATATAGAATGTAGAACACAGAAATTAGAATATATAATACAGAATACTGAAAATAGAATTTAGAACATAGAATTTAGAACACAGATTTAGAATATAGAATACAGAATACTGAATATAGAATTTAGAACATGGAATGCAGAACACAGAATTTAGAATATAGAATACAGATTACTGAATATAGAATTTAGAATATAGAATGTAGAATACAGAATTTAGAATACAGAATACAGAATATAGAATTTAGAATATAGAATTTATAACACAGAATATAGAATATAGAGTACAGAATATAGAACCCAAAATTTAGAATATGGAATGCAGTACACAGAATTTAGAATATTAAATACCGAATACTGAATATAGAATATGAATATACAATTTAGAACACAGAATTTAGAATATAGAATACAGAATACTGAATATAGAATTTAGAATATAGAATGTAGAACACAGAATATACAATATAGAATAGGGAATATAGAACATAGAATTTAGAATATGGAATGATGAACACAAAATATAGAATAGAGAATAGAGAATATAGAAACCAGAATTTAGAACATGGAATTTAGAACACAGCATTTATAATATAGAATACCGAATACTGAATATACAATATGAATATACAATGTAGAACACAGAATTTAGAATATAGAATTTGGAATGCAGAATATAGAATACAGAATATAGAATATAAAACACACAATATAGAATATGGAAAACAGAGTACAAAACCCAGAATTGAGAACATGAATACAGAACACAGAATTTATAATATAGAATAAAGAAAACTGAATATAGAATTTAGAATATAGATCGTAGAACACAGAATATAGAATAGAGAATATAGAAGAAAGAATTTAGAACATTGAATTCAGAACACAGAATTTAGAATATAGAATACAGAATACTGAATATAGAATTTAGAATATAGAACGTAGAACACAGAATATAGAATATAGACTACGGAATGCAGAATATAGAATATAGAATATTGAATGACGAACACAAAATATACAATTTAGTTTAGAGAATATAGAACAGGGAATTTAGAACATGGAATGTAGAACACAGAATTTAAAATATGGAAAACAGAATACTGAATATCGAACTAAATATATAGAATGAAGAACACAGAATATAGAATATAGGATACGGAATGTATAATATACAATACAGAAAATAGAATGTAGAACATAAAATATAGAATATGGAAAAATGAATACAGATCCCAGAATTTAGAACATGGAATGCATAACACAGAATTTAGAATATAGAATACTGAATACTGAATATAAAATTTAGAATATAGAAATTATAACACAGAATATGGAATGTAGAATATGAATACAGAATATTGTATACATAATATAGAATGAAGAACACAGAATTTAGAATATAGAATACAGAATACTGAATATAGCGTTTAGAATATAGAATGTATAACACAGAATATAGAATATAGACTACGGAATTGAGAATATAGACGGTAGAAAATAGAATGAAGAACACAAAATTAAGAATATACTATAGAGAATATAGAACCCAGAATTTAGAAATGGAATGCAGAACAGAGAAATTAGAATATAGAATAGAGAATACTGAATAAAGATTTTAGAATATAGAATGTAGAACACAGAATATAGAGTATAGAATACGGAATTCAGAATATAGTATGTAGAATATAGAATGAAGAACACAAATATAGAATACAGAAAAGAGAATATAGAACCCATAAATTAGAACACGGAATGCAGAACACAGAATTTAGAATATAGAATACAGAACACTGAATATAAATATTGAATATAGAATATAGAAAACAGAGTATATATTATAGAATAAGGAATACTGAATGTACAATTTAGAATATAGAATGTAGAACACAGAATATAGAATATAGAATACGGAATGCAGAATATAGAATGCAGAACATAGAATGTACAACACAGAATATAGAATATGGAAAACAGAATACAAAACCCAGAATTGAAAACATGGAATGCACAATACAGAACTAAGAATATAGAATACAGAATACTGAATATAGAATTTAGAATATACAATGTAGAACAGAGAATTTAGAATATAGAATGAAGAATACTGAATATAGATTTAGAATATAGAATGTAGAACACAAAATATAGAAAATAGAATAGAGAATATAGAACACGGAATATAGAACATGGAATGCAGAACACAGAATTTAGATTACAGAATACAGAATACTGAATATAGAATTTAGAATATAGAATGTAGAACACAGAATATAGAATATAGAATACAGAATGCAGAATGTAGAACACAGAATATAGAATATAGAACACAGAATACTGAATAATGAATTTAGAAAATAGAATGTAGAACACAGATAATAGAATATAGATTACGGAATGCTTAATATAGAATGTAGAATATAGAATGAAGAACACAAAATATAGGATATAGAATAGAGAATATAGAATACAGAATATAGAACATGGAAAGCAGAACACAGAATTAAGAATATACAATATACAGCATACTGAATATATATTTTAGAATATAGAATGTTGAACACAGTATAAATAATATAGAAAACAGAATGCAGAAAAAGATTGTAGAATATAGAATGAGGAACAAAATATATAGAATATTGAATAGAGAATATAGAACCCAGAATTTAGAAAATGGAATGCTGAACACAGAATTTAGATTATAGAATACAGAGTACTTAATATAGAATTTAGAACATGGAATGCAGAACAGAGAATTAAGAATATAGAATACAGAATACTGAATATAGAAATTACCATATAGAATGTAAAACACAGAATATAGAATATAGAATATAAAATATTGAACCCAGAATTTAGAACATGAAATGAGGAACACAGAATATAGAATATAGAATACTGAATACTGAATATAGAATTTAGAATATACAATGTAGAAAACAGAATTTAGAATATAGATTATGGAAAGCAGAATATAGAATTTGAATATAGAATACAGAATACTGAATATTGAATTTAGTATAAAGAATGTAGAAAACAGAATTTAGAATACAGAATTTAGAATATAGAAACAAGAATTTAGAACATGGAATGCAGAACACAGAATTCAGATTATAGAATACAGAATACTGAATATACAATTTAGAATAAATAATGTAGAACACAGAATTTAGAATATGGAATACAGAATACTGAATACAGAATTTAGAATATAGAATGAATAACGCAAAATATAGAATATAGAATAGAGGATATAGAATCCTGTGATTAGAACATGGAATTCAGAACACAGAATTTAGAATATAGAATACAGATTACTGAATATAGAATTTAAAATATTGAATGTAGAACACAGAATTTGGGATATATAATAGAGAATACTGAATTTAGAATTTAGAATATAGAATGTAGTACACATAATTTGGAATATAGAATAGAGAATATAGAACCCAGAATTTAGAACATGGAATGAAGAACACAGAATTTAAAATATACAATACAGAATACTGAAAATAGAATTTAGAATATAGAATGTAGAACACGGAAAATAGAATATAGATTAGAGAATACAGAAGCCGAATTTAGAATATGAAATGCAGAACACAGAATTTAGAATATAGAATACAGAATATTGAATATAGAATTTAGAATATAGAATGTAGAACACTGAATATAGAATATAGTTTATGGAATGCAGAATATAGATTGTAGAATATAGAATAAAGAACGCAAAATATAGAATACAAAATAGAGAATATAGAATCCTGAAATTAGAACATGGAATGAAGAACACAGAATTTAGTATATAGAATACAGAATATTGAATATAGAATTTTAGATAAAGAATGTAGGACACAGAATATAGAATATGGAATACGGAATGCAGAACTTGGAAAAAAGTAAATAGAATATAGAACACAGAATATAGAATATGAAAAACAGAATTCAGAACCCAGTATTTAGAACATGGAATGCAGAACACAGATTTAGAATATAGAATACAAAATACTGAATATAGAATTTAGAACATAGAATGCAGAACAAAGAATTAAAATATAGAATACAGAATACTAATATACAATTTAGAACATGGAATGCAGAACAGAGAATTAAGAATATATAATAACGAATACTGAATATAGAACTTACAAAATAGAATGTAGAACACAGAATTAAGAATATAGAATCCCAATATTGAACACAGGATTTAGAATATGAAATGCAGAACACAGAATATAGAATATAGAATACAGAATTCTGAATATAGAATTTAGAATATAAAACGTAGAACACAGAATTTAGAATATAGAATCCAGAATACTGAATATAAAATTTATAATATAGAATGTAGAACACAGAATTTGGAATATAGAAGACAGAATACTGAATATAGAATTTAGAATATAGAATGTTTAACACAGAATTTAGAATATAGAATACAGAATACTGAATAAGAATTTAGAATATAGAATGTAGAACACAGAGTATATAATAGACAATAGGGAATAGACAAGTCAGAATTTGAACATGGAATGCAGAACACAGAATTTAGAATATAGAATACAGAATACTGAATATAGAATTTCGAATATAGCATGTAGAACACAGAATTTAGAATATATATTACAGAATACCGAAAACAGAATTTAGAATATAGAATGTAGAACACGGAATATCGAATAGAGAATAGAGAGTATAGAAGCCTTAATTTAGAAAATTTAATGCAGAACACTGAATTTAGAATATACAATACAGAATGCTGAATATAGAATTTAGAATATAGAATGTAGAAGACAGAATGTACAATACAGAATACAGAGTACTGAATATAGAATTTAGAATATAGAATGCAGAACACAGAAGTTAGAATATAGAAAACAGAATACTGAATATAGAATTTAGAATATAGAATGTAGAACACAGAATTAAAATATAGAATACAGAATACTGAATATAGAATTTAGAATATACAACGTAGAAAACAGAATTTAGAATATAGATTATGGAATGCAGAATATAGTATAAAGAATATTGAATGAATAACACAATTCATAGAATATTTAATACAGAATATTGATTATAGAATATAGAATAAAGAACACATTATATAGAATAAAGAATAGAGAATATAGAAGCCAGAATTTAGAACATGGAGTGAAGAACACAGTATTTAGAATATACAATACAGAATACTGAATATAGAATTTCGAATATAGCATGTAGAACCCAAAATTTAGGACATAGAATATAGAATACTGAAAATAGTATTTAGAATATAGAATGAAGAACGCAAAATATACAATATAGAATAGAGAATATAGAAGCCAGGATTTAGAACATGGAATGCAGAACACAGAATTTAGTATATAGAATACAAAATACTGAATATAGAATTTAGAGTATACAATGTAGAACACAGAAAACAGGATATAGAATACGGAATGCAGAATATAGAATTTAGAATATAGAATGAAGAACACTAAATATAGAATATAGAATAGGGAATATAGAACACAGAATTTAGAACATGGAAAGCAGAACAAAGAATTTAGAATATAGATTATGGAATGCAGAACACAGAATTTAGAATATGGAATACAGAATAATGAATATTGAATTTAGAATAAAGAATGTAGAACACAGAATTTAGAATACAGAATTTAGAATATAAAACCCAGAATTTAGAACACGGAATGCAGAACACAGAATTAAGAATATAGATTATAGAATACTGAATATACAATTTAGAATAAATAATGTAGAACACAGAATTTAGAATATAGAATACAGAATACTGAATACAGAATTTAGAATATAGAATGGATAACACACATTATAGAATGTAGAATAGAGGCTATAGAACCCTGTGATTAGAACATGGAATTCAGAAAACAGAATTTAAAATATAGAATACAGAATAGTGAATATAGAATTTAGAATATAGAATGTAGAACACAGAATTTAGAATATAGATTATCGAATGCAGAATATAGAATTTAGAATATAGAATGAAGAACATAGAATATAGAATATAGATTGGAGAGAATAGAACCCAGTGAGTAGATCTCGGAATTCAGAACACAGAATTTAGAATATAGAATACAGAATACTGAATATATAATTTTGAATATAGAATGTAGAACACAGAAATTAGAATATATAATACAGAATACTGAAAATAGAATTTAGAACATAGAATTTAGAACACAGATTTAGAATATAGAATACTGAATACTGAATATATAATTTAGAATATAGAATGTAGGACACAGATAATAGAATATAGAGTACGGAATGCAGAATATAGAATGTAGAATATAGAATGAAGAACACAAAATATAGGATATAGAATAGAGAATATAGAACACAGAATTTAGAATATACAATACAGAAATCTGAATATAGAATTTAGAATATATAATGTAGAACACAGTATATAGAATATAGAATACTGAATGCAGAATAAAGAATGTAGATTATATAATGAGGAACACAATATATAGAATATTGAATAGATAATATATTACCCAGAATATAGAAAATGGAATGCAGAACACAGAATTGAGAATATAGTATACTGAATAATGAATATAGTATTTAGAATATAGAATGTAGAACACAGAATTTAGAATATAGATTATGGAATGCAGAATATAGAATTTAGAATATAGAATGAAGAACACAGTGTATAGAATATAGAATATAGAATATAGGCCCCAGTGATTAGAACTCGGAATTCAGAACACAGAATTTAGAATATAGAATACAGAACACTGAATAAAGAATTTAGAATATAGAATGTAGACCACAAAATATAGAATATAGAATATGGAATGCAGAATATAGATTGTAGAATATAGAATAAAGAACACAAAATATAGAATATGGAATAGAGGATATTGAAGTCAGAATTTAGAACATGGAATGCACAACACCGAATTTAGAATAGACAATATAGAATACTGAATTTAGAATTAAGAATATAGAATGTAGAACACAGAAATTAGAATATATAATACAGAACACTGAATATAGAATATAGAATATAGAATTTAGATCACAGAATTTAATATATAGAGTACAGAATACTGAATATAGAATTTAGAATATAGAATGTAGAACACAGAATTTAGAATATAGAAGACAGAATACTGAATATAGAATTTCGAATATAGAATGTTGAACACAGAATTTAGAATATAGAATACAGAATACTGAATATACAATTTAGAATAAATAATGTAGAACACAGAATTTAGAATATGGAATACAGAATACTGAATACAGAATTTAGAATATAGAATGAATAACGCAAAATATAGAATATAGAATAGAGGATATAGAATCCTGTGATTAGAACATGGAATTCAGAACACAGAATTTAGAATATAGAATACAGATTACTGAATATAGAATTTAAAATATTGAATGTAGAACACAGAATTTGGGATATATAATAGAGAATACTGAATTTAGAATTTAGAATATAGAATGTAGTACACATAATTTGGAATATAGAATAGAGAATATAGAACCCAGAATTTAGAACATGGAATGAAGAACACAGAATTTAAAATATACAATACAGAATACTGAAAATAGAATTTAGAATATAGAATGTAGAACACGGAAAATAGAATATAGATTAGAGAATACAGAAGCCGAATTTAGAATATGAAATGCAGAACACAGAATTTAGAATATAGAATACAGAATATTGAATATAGATTTTAGAATATAGAATGTAGAACACTGAATATAGAATATAGTTTATGGAATGCAGAATATAGATTGTAGAATATAGAATAAAGAACGCAAAATATAGAATACAAAATAGACAATATAGAAACCTGAAATTAGAACATGGAATGAAGAACACAGAATTTAGTATATAGAATACAGAATATTGAATATAGAATTTTAGATAAAGAATGTAGGACACAGAATATAGAATATGGAATACGGAATGCAGAACTTGGAAAAAAGTAAATAGAATATAGAACACAGAATATAGAATATGAAAAACAGAATTCAGAACCCAGTATTTAGAACATGGAATGCAGAACTCAGATTTAGAATATAGAATACAAAATACTGAATATAGAATTTAGAACATAGAATGCAGAACAAAGAATTAAAATATAGAATACTGAATACTAATATACAATTTAGAACATGGAATGCAGAACAGAGAATTAAGAATATATAATAACGAATACTGAATATAGAACTTACAAAATAGAATGTAGAACACAGAATTAAGAATATAGAATCCCAATATTGAACACAGGATTTAGAATATGAAATGCAGAACACAGAATATAGAATATAGAATACAGAATTCTGAATATAGAATTTAGAATATAAAACGTAGAACACAGAATTTAGAATATAGAATCCAGAATACTGAATATAAAATTTATAATATAGAATGTAGAACACAGAATTTGGAATATAGAAGACAGAATACTGAATATAGAATTTAGAATATAGAATGTTTAACACAGAATTTAGAATATAGAATACAGAATACTGAATAAGAATTTAGAATATAGAATGTAGAACACAGAGTATATAATAGACAATAGGGAATAGACAAGTCAGAATTTGAACATGGAATGCAGAACACAGAATTTAGAATATAGAATACAGAATACTGAATATAGAATTTCGAATATAGCATGTAGAACACAGAATTTAGAATATATATTACAGAATACCGAAAACAGAATTTAGAATATAGAATGTAGAACACGGAATATCGAATAGAGAATAGAGAGTATAGAAGCCTTAATTTAGAAAATTTAATGCAGAACACTGAATTTAGAATATACAATACAGAATGCTGAATATAGAATTTAGAATATAGAATGTAGAAGACAGAATGTACAATACAGAATACAGAGTACTGAATATAGAATTTAGAATATAGAATGCAGAACACAGAAGTTAGAATATAGAAAACAGAATACTGAATATAGAATTTAGAATATAGAATGTAGAACACAGAATTAAAATATAGAATACAGAATACTGAATATAGAATTTAGAATATACAACGTAGAAAACAGAATTTAGAATATACATTATGGAATGCAGAATATAGTATAAAGAATATTGAATGAATAACACAATTCATAGAATATTTAATACAGAATATTGATTATAGAATATAGAATAAAGAACACATTATATAGAATAAAGAATAGAGAATATAGAAGCCAGAATTTAGAACATGGAGTGAAGAACACAGTATTTAGAATATACAATACAGAATACTGAATATAGAATTTCGAATATAGCATGTAGAACCCAAAATTTAGGACATAGAATATAGAATACTGAAAATAGTATTTAGAATATAGAATGAAGAACGCAAAATATACAATATAGAATAGAGAATATAGAAGCCAGGATTTAGAACATGGAATGCAGAACACAGAATTTAGTATATAGAATACAAAATACTGAATATAGAATTTAGAGTATACAATGTAGAACACAGAAAACAGGATATAGAATACGGAATGCAGAATATAGAATTTAGAATATAGAATGAAGAACACTAAATATAGAATATAGAATAGGGAATATAGAACACAGAATTTAGAACATGGAAAGCAGAACAAAGAATTTAGAATATAGATTATGGAATGCAGAACACAGAATTTAGAATATGGAATACAGAATAATGAATATTGAATTTAGAATAAAGAATGTAGAACACAGAATTTAGAATACAGAATTTAGAATATAGAACCCAGAATTTAGAACACGGAATGCAGAACACAGAATTAAGAATATAGATTATAGAATACTGAATATACAATTTAGAATAAATAATGTAGAACACAGAATTTAGAATATAGAATACAGAATACTGAATACAGAATTTAGAATATAGAATGGATAACACACATTATAGAATGTAGAATAGAGGCTATAGAACCCTGTGATTAGAACATGGAATTCAGAAAACAGAATTTAAAATATAGAATACAGAATAGTGAATATAGAATTTAGAATATAGAATGTAGAACACAGAATTTAGAATATAGATTATCGAATGCAGAATATAGAATTTAGAATATAGAATGAAGAACATAGAATATAGAATATAGATTGGAGAGAATAGAACCCAGTGAGTAGATCTCGGAATTCAGAACACAGAATTTAGAATATAGAATACAGAATACTGAATATAGAATTTTGAATATAGAATGTAGAACACAGAAATTAGAATATATAATACAGAATACTGAAAATAGAATTTAGAACATAGAATTTAGAACACAGATTTAGAATATAGAATTCTGAATACTGAATATATAATTTAGAATATAGAATGTAGGACACAGATAATAGAATATAGAGTACGGAATGCAGAATATAGAATGTAGAATATAGAATGAAGAACACAAAATATAGGATATAGAATAGAGAATATAGAACACAGAATTTAGAATATACAATACAGAATACTGAATATAGAATTTAGAATATATAATGTAGAACACAGTATATAGAATATAGAATGCTGAATGCAGAATAAAGAATGTAGATTATATAATGAGGAACACAATATATAGAATATTGAATAGAGAATATATTACCCAGAATATAGAAAATGGAATGCAGAACACAGAATTGAGAATATAGTATACTGAATAATGAATATAGTATTTAGAATATAGAATGTAGAACACAGAATTTAGAATATAGATTATGGAATGCAGAATATAGAATTTAGAATATAGAATGAAGAACACAGTGTATAGAATATAGAATATAGAATATAGGCCCCAGTGATTAGAACTCGGAATTCAGAACACAGAATTTAGAATATAGAATACAGAATACTGAATAAAGAATTTAGAATATAGAATGTAGACCACAAAATATAGAATATAGAATATGGAATGCAGAATATAGATTGTAGAATATAGAATAAAGAACACAAAATATAGAATATGGAATAGAGGATATTGAAGTCAGAATTTAGAACATGGAATGCACAACACCGAATTTAGAATATACAATATAGAATACTGAATTTAGAATTAAGAATATAGAATGTAGAACACAGAAATTAGAATATATTATACATAACACTGAATATAGAATATAGAATATAGAATTTAGATCACAGAATTTAATATATAGAGTACAGAATACTGAATATAGAATTTAGAATATAGAATGTAGAACACAGAATTTAGAATATAGAAGACAGAATACTGAATATAGAATTTCGAATATAGAATGTTGAACACAGAATTTAGAATATAAAATACAGAATACTGAATAAGTATTTAGAATATAGATTGTAGAACACAGAGTATATAATAGACAATAGGGAATAGACAAGCCAGAATTTGAACATGGAATGCAGAACACAGAATTTAGAATATAGAATACAGAATACTTAATATAGAATTTAGAATATAGCAAGTAGAACACAGAATTTAGAATATATATTACAGAATACCGAAAACAGAATTTAGAAAATAGAACGTAGAACACGGAATATCGAATAGAGAATAGAGATTATAGAAGCCTTAATTTAGAAAATTTAATGCAGAACACTGAATTTAGAATATACAATACAGAATGCTGAATATAGAATTTAGAATATAGAATGTAGAAGACAGAATTTACAATACAGAATACAGAGTACTGAATATTGAATTTAGAATATAGAATGTAGAACACAGAATTTAGAATATAGAATACAGAATACTGAATACAGAATTTAGAATATACAATGTAGAAAACAGAATTTAGAATATAGATAATGGAAAGTATAATATAGAATTTAAAATATAGAATGAAGAACCAAGTTTATAGAATATAGAATAGAGAATATAGACCCGTGATTAGAACTCGGAATTCAGAACACAGAATTTAGAATACAGAATTTAGAATATAGAACCAAGAATTTAGAATATAGAATACAGAATACTGAATATAGAATTAGACTATAGAAAGTAGAACACAGAATTTAGAATATATATTATGGAATGCAGAATATAGTATTAAGAATATTGAATGAATAACACAATACATAGAATATTTAATACAGAATATAGATTATACTATATAGAATAAAGAACACAATATATAGGATAGAGAATAGAGAATATACAAGCCAGAATTTAGAACATGGAATGAAGAACACAGAATTTAGAATATACAATACAGAATACTGAATATAGAATTTCGAATATAACATGTAAATCACAGAATTTAGAATATATAATACAGAATACTGAAAATAGAATTTAGAATATAGAATGTAGAACACAGAATATAGAATATAGAATACAGAATACTGAATATAGAATATAGAATATAGAATGTAGAACACAGATACTACAATATAGAATACGGAATGCAAAATATAGAATGTAGAATATAGAATGAAGAACACAAAATATAGGATATAGAATAGAGAATATAGAACACAGAATATAGAAAATGGAAAGCAGAACACAGAATTAAGAATATACTTTACAGCATACTGAATATATATTTTAGAATATAGAATGTTGAACACAGTATAAATAATATAGAATACGGAATGCAGAATAAAGTATGTAGAATATAGAATGAGGAAAACAATATATAGAATATTGAATAGAGAATATAGAACCCAGAATTTAGAAAATGGAATGCTGAACACAGAATTTAGAATATAGAATACAGAGTACTTAATATATTATTTAGAACAAGGAATGCAGAATAGAGAATTAAGTATATAGAATACAGAATACTGAATATAGAAATTACCATATAGAATGTAAAACACAGAATATAGTATATAGAATAGAAAATATTGAACCCAGAATTTAGAACATGAAATGAGGAACACATAATTTAGAATATAGAATACTGAATACTGAATATAGAATTTAGAATATACAATGTAGAAAACAGAATTTAGAATATAGATTATGGAAAGCAGAATATAGAATTTAAAATATAGAATGAAGAACCAAGAGTATAGAATACAGAATAGAAAATATAGAATCCGTGATTAGAACTCGGAATTCAGAACACAGAATTTAGGATATAGAATAAAGAATACTGAATATGGAAATTAGAATATAGAATGTAGAACACAGAATTTAGAATACAGAATTTAGTATATAGAACCAAGAATTTAGAATATAGAATACAGAATACTGAATATAGAATTAGACTATAGAATGTAGAACACAGAAATTAGAATATAGATTATGGAATGCAGAATATAGTATTAAGAATATTGAATGAATAACACAATATATAGAATATTTAATACAGAATATAGAATATAGAATATAGAATAAAGAACACAAAATATAGAATATAGAATAGAGAATATACAAGCCAGAATTTAGAACATGGAATGAAGAACACAGAATTTAGAATATACAATACAGAATTTTGAATATAGAATTTCGAATATAGCATGTAGAACACAGAAATTAGAATATATAATACAGAATACTGAAAATAGAATTTAGAATATAGAATGAAGAACGCAAAATATAAAATATAGACTAGAGAATATAGAAGCCAGGATTTAGAACATGGAATGCAGAACACAAAATTTAGAATATAGATACAGAATACTGAATATAGAATTTAGAGTATAGAATGTAGAACACAGAAAATAGGATATAGAATACGGAATGCAGAATATAGAATGTAGAATATAGAATGAAGAACAATAAATATAGAATATAGAAAGGGAATATACAACACAGAATTTGAACATGGAATGCAGAACACAGAATTTAGAATATAGAATACAGAATACTAAATATAGAATTTAGAATATAGCAAGTAGAACAGAATTTAGAATATATATTACAGAATACCGAAAACAGAATTTAGAATATAGAACGTAGAACACGGAATAACGAATAGAGAATAGAGAGTATAGAAGCCATTATTTAGAATATTTAATGCAGAACACTGAATTTAGAATATACAATACAGAATGCTGAATATAGAATTTAGAATATAGACTGTAGAAGACAGAATTTAGAATATAGAATACAGAATACTGAATATAGAATTTAGAATATAGAATACAGAATACTTAATATTGAATTTAGAATAAAGAATGTAGAACACAGAATTTAGAATACAGAATTTAGAGTATAGAAACCAGAATTTAGAACATGGAATGCAGAACACAAAATTTAGAATATAGAATACTGAATAAACTATTTAGAATAAATAATGTAGAACACAGAATTTAGAACATAGAATACAGAATACTGAATACAGAATTTAGAATATAGAATGAATAACACAAAATACAGAATATAGATAAGAGGATATAGAACCCTGTGATTAGAACGTGGAATACAGAACACAGAATTTAGAATATAGAATAAAGAATAATGAATATAGAATTAAGAATATAGAATGTTGAGCTCAGAATATAGAATATAGAATAGAGTTTATAGAACCCAAAATTTAGAACATGGAATGCAAAACACAGAATTTAGAGTATATAATACAAAATACTGAATATAGAACTTAGAACATGGAATGCCCAACACAGAATTTAGAATATAGAATACAGAATACTGAATATAGAATTTAGAACATAGAATGCGAAACACAGAATTTCGAATATAAAATACAGAATACTGAATATAGAATTTAGAACATAGAATGCGAAACACAGTATTTAGAATATAGAATACAGAATACTGAATATAGAATTTAGAACATGGAATGCAGAACTCAGAATTTAGAATATCAAATACAGAATACTGAATATAGATTTTAGAACATGGAATGCAGAACTCAGAGTGTAGAATTTAGAATACGGGATACTGAATATACAATTTAGAATATAGAAATTAGAACACAGAGTATGGGATGTAGAACACTGAATGTAGAATATTGTACACAGATTATAGAATATAGAACACAGAATTTAGAATATGGAAAACAGAATATAGAACCCAGAATTTAGAACATGGAATGTAGAACACAGAATTTGGAATATAAAATACAAAATACTGAAAATAAAATTTAGAATATAGAATGTAGAACACAGAATATAGAATATACATTAGAGAATATAGAACCAAGAATTTAGAACATGGAATGCAGAACACAGAATTTAGAATATAGAATACAGATTACTGAATATAGAATTTAGAATATAGAATGTAGAATACAGAATTTAGAATACAGAATACAGAATATAGAATTTAGAATATAGAATTTATAACACAGAATATAGAATATAGAGTACAGAATATAGAACCCAAAATTTAGAATATGGAATGCAGTACACAGAATTTAGAATATTAAATACCGAATACTGAATATAGAATATGAATATACAATTTAGAACACAGAATTTAGAATATAGAATACAGAATACTGAATATAGAATTTAGAATATAGAACGTAGAACACAGAATATAGAATATAGACTACGGAATGCAGAATATAGAATATAGAATATTGAATGACGAACACAAAATATACAATTTAGAATAGAGAATATAGAACTGGGAATTTAGAATATGGAATGTAGAACACAGAATTTAAAATATGGAAAACAGAATACTGAATATCGAACTAAGTATATAGAATGAAGAACACAGAATATAGAATATAGGATACGGAATGTATAATATAGAATACAGAAAATAGAATGTAGAACATAAAATATAGAATATGGAAAAAAGAATACAGATCCCAGAATTTAGAACATGGAATGCATAACACAGAATTTAGAATATAGAATACTGAATACTGAATATAAAATTTAGAATATAGAAATTATAACACAGAATATGGAATGTAGAATACGAATACAGAATATTGTATACATAATATAGAAAGAAGAACACAGAATTTAGAATATAGAATACAGAATACTGAATATAGCGTTTAGAATATAGAATGTATAACACAGAATATAGAATATAGACTACGGAATTGAGAATATAGACGGTAGAAAATAGAATGAAGAACACAAAATTAAGAATATACTATAGAGAATATAGAACCCAGAATTTAGAAATGGAATGCAGAACAGAGAAATTAGAATATAGAATAGAGAATACTGAATAAAGATTTTAGAATATAGAATGTAGAACACAGAATATAGAGTATAGAATACGGAATGCAGAATATAGTATGTAGAATATAGAATGAAGAACACAAATATAGAATACAGAAAAGAGAATATAGAACACATAAATTAGAACACGGAATGCAGAACACAGAATTTAGAATATAGAATACAGAACACTGAATATAAATATTTAATATAGAATATAGAAAACAGAGTGTATATTATAGAATAAGGAATACTGAATGTACAATTTAGAATATAGAATGTAGAACACAGAATATAGAATATAGAATACGGAATGCAGAATATAGAATGCAGAACATAGAATGTACAACACAGAATATAGAATATGGAAAACAGAATACAAAACCCAGAATTGAAAACATGGAATGCACAACACAGAACTAAGAATATAGAATACAGAATACTGAATATAGAATTTTGAATATACAATGTAGAACAGAGAATTTAGAATATAGAATGAAGAATACTGAATAAAGATTTAGAATATAGAATGTAGAACACAAAATATAGAAAATAGAATAGAGAATATAGAACACGGAATATAGAACATGGAATGCAGAACACAGAATTTAGATTATAGAATACAGAATACTGAATATAGAATTTAGAATATAGAATGTAGAACACAGAATATAGAATATAGAATACAGAATGCAGAATATTGAACACAGAATATAGAATATAGAACACAGAATTTAGAATATGGAAAACAGGATATAGAACCCAGAAAATACAACATGGAATGAAGAACACAGAATTTAAAATATAGAATACAGAATACTGAATATCGAACTTAGAATATAGAACGCAGAACACAGAATATAGAATATAGAATACGGAATGCAGAATATAGGATACAGAATATAGAAAGAAGAACACAGAATATAGAATACAGAATTTAGAATATAGAACCCAGAAAATAGAACATACAATGCAGAACACAGAATATAGAATATAGAATACAGAATACTGAATATAGTATTTACAATATAGAATGTAGAACACTGAATATAGAATATAAAATAGGAAATATTGAACACAGAATATAGAACATGAAATGCAGAACACAGAATTTAGAATATAGAATACTGAATACTGAATATAGAATTTAGAATATAGAATGTAGAACATAGAATTTAGAATATAGATTATGGAATGCAGAATATAGAATTTAGACTATAGAATGAAGAACACAGAATATATAATATAGAATGGAGAGAATAGAACCCAGTGATTAGAACTCGGAATTCAGAACACAGAATTTAGAATATAGAATACAGAATACTGAATATAGAATTTAGAATATAGAATGTGGAACACAGAATTTAGAATATAGTATAGAGATTACTGAATATAGAATTTAGAATATAGAATGAAGAACACAGAAAGTTAAATATAGAATAAGGAATGCCGAATATAGAATGTAGAATATAGAATGAAGAACACAAAATATAGAATAGAGAATACAGAATATAGAACACAGAATTTAGAACATGGAAAGCAGAACACAAAATTTAGAATATAGATTATGGAATGCAAACACAGAATATAGAATATAGAATAAAAAATACCTAATATAGTATTTATAATAAAGAATGAAGAACACAGAATTTAGAATACAGAATTTAGAATATAGAACCCAGAAAATAGAACATACAATGCAGAACACAGAATATAGAATATAGAATACAGAATACTGAATATAGTATTTAAAATATAGAATGTAGAACACTGAATATAGAATATAGAATAGGAAATATTGAACCCAGAATTTAGAATATGAAATGCAGAACACAGAATTTAGAATATAAAATACAGAATACTGAATATAGAATTTAGAATATAGAATGTAGAACACAGAATTTAGAAGGAATACAGAATATAGAATTTAGAATATAGAATGAAGGAAACAAAATATAGAATATAGAATATAGAATGGAGAGAATAGAACCCAGTGATTAGAACTCGGAAATCAGAACACGGAATTTAGAATATAGAATACAGAATACTGAATACAGAATTTTGATTATAGAATGTAGAACACAGAAATTAGAATATATAATACAGAACACTGAAAATAGAATTTAGAACATAGAATGTAGAACACAGAATATAGAATATAGGATACGGAAGGCAGAATATAGATTATAGAAAATAGAGTAAAGAACACAAAATATAGAGTATAGAATAAGGAATATAGAACACAGAATTAACAACATGGAAAGCAGAACACAGAATTTAGAATATAGATTATGGAATTCAGAACACACAATTTAGAATATAGAATACAGAATACTGAATATAGAATTTAGAGTATAGAATGTAGAACACAGAATATAGAATATATAATACAGGATACTGAAAATAGAATTTAGAATACAGAATGAAGAACGCAAAATATAGAATAGAGAATACAGAAAACAGAATTTAGAACATTAAATGCAGAACACAGAATTTAGACTATAGAATACAGAATACTGAATACAGAATTTAGAACATGGAATGTAGAACACAGAATTTGAATATAGAATACAGAATACTGAATATAGAATTTAGAGTATAGAATGAAGAACACAGAAAATAGAATATAGAATAAGGAATGCAGAATATAGTATGTAGAATATAGAATAAAAACACAAAATATAGAATATAGAATAGGGAATATAGAACACAGAATTTAGAACATGGAAAGCAGAACACAGTACTTAGAATATAGATTATGTAATGCAGAACACAGAATTTAAAATATAGAATACAGAATACTGAATATAGAATTTAGGAAATATCATGTAGAACACAGAATTTAAAATATATAATACAGAATACTGAAAATAGAATTTAGAATTTAGAATGTAGAACACGGAAAATAGAATATAGAATAGAGAATATAGAATCCAGAATTTAGAATATGGAATGCAGAACACATAATTAAGAATATAGTATAGAGAATACTGAATATAGAATTTAGAATATAGAATGTAGAACACTGAATAAAGAATATAGTTTATGGAATGCAGAATATAGATTGTAGAATATAGAATAAAGAACACAAAATATAGAATACAGAGTAGAGAATATAGAATCCAGAATTTAGACCATAGAATGCAGAACACACAATTTAGGATATAGAATACAGAATATTGAATATAGAATTTTGAGTAAAGAATGTAGGACACAGAATATAAATTATGGAATACAGAATGCAGAATATAGAATACAGAATATAGAATATAGAACACAGAATATACAATATGAAAAGCAGAATACAGAACCCAGAATTTAGAACATGGAATGCAGAACACAGATTTAGAATATAGAATACAAAATACTGAATATAGAATTTAGAACATAGAAAGCAGAACAAAGAATTAAAATATAGAATACAAAATACTAATATAGAATTTAGAACATGGAATGCAGAACAGAGAATTAACAATATAGAATACAGTATAATGAATATAGAACTTACAATATAGAATGTAGAACACAGAATATAGAATATAGAAAAAAAAATATTTAACACAGAATTTAGAATATAGAATACTGAATACTGAATATAGAATTTAGAACATGGAATGTAGAAAGCAGAATTAAGAATATAGAATACAGAACTGAACATAGAATTTAAAATATAGAATGTAGGGCACAGAATATAGAATATGAAAAACAGAATACAGAACCCAGAATTTAAAATATGCAATGCAGAACACAGAATAAAGAATATAGAATACAAAATACTGAATATAGAATTTAGAACATAGAATGCAGAACACAGAATTAAAATATAGAATACAGAATACTAATATACAATTTAGAATATGGAATGCAGAACAGAGAAATAAGAATATAGAATACAGAATGCTGAATATAGAATTTAGAGTATAGAATGTAGGACACATATAATAGAATATGGATTATGGAATGCAGAATATAGAATGTATAATATAGAATGTAGAACACGGATTACAGAATATAGAGTATAGAATATAGAACCCAGAATTTAGAACATGGATTTCAGAACACAGAATTTAGAATATAGAATACAGAATACTGAATATAGAATTTAGAATATAAAAGGTAGAACACAGAATTAAGAATATATAATACAGAATACTGAAAATAGATTATAGAATATAGAATGTAGAACACAGAATATAGAATAGAGAATATAGAACATAGAATTTAGAACATGGAATGCAGAACACAGAATTTAGAATATAGAATACAGAATACTGAGTATAGAATTTAGAATATAGAATGTAAAACACAGAATATACAATATAGAACACAGAATATAGAACGCACTATTTAGGATATGGAATACAGAACACAGAAATTAGAATATAGAAAAAAGAATAATGAACACAGAATTTAAAATATAGCATGTAGAACACAGAATTTAGAATATAATACAGAATACTGAAAATAGAATTTAGAATATAGAATGTTGAACACTGAATGTAGAATATAGAAGTGAGAATATAGAAGCCAGAAATTAGAACATGAAATGCACACCACAGAATTTTGAATATACAATATGGAATACTGAGTTAAAAATTTAGAATATAGAATGTAGAACACAGAAATAAGAATACATAATACTGAATACTGAAAATAGGATTTACAATATAGAATGTAGAACACAGAATATAGAATAGAGAATAGAGAATAGAGAAGCCAGAATATTGAAAATGGAATACAGAACACAGAATTTAGAATATACAATACAGAATACTGAAAATAGAATTTAGAATATAGAATGTAAACACGCAAAATAGAATATAGAAAAGAGAATATAGAAGTCAGACTTTAGAATATGGAATTCAGAACACAGAATTTAAAATATAGAATACAGAATACTGAATATAGGATTTAGAATATAGAATGTAGAACACTGAATATAGAATATAGTTTATGGAATGCAGATATAGATTTTAGAAAGGAAAAAAAACACAAAATAAGGAATACAGAATAGAGAATATAGAATCCAGAATTTAGAACATGGAATGCAGAACACAGAATTTAGGATATAGAATACAGAATATTTAATATAGAATTTTGAATAAAGAATGTAGGACACAGAATATAGAATATGGAATACGCAATGCAGAATATAGAATACAGAATATACAATAGAGAACACAGAATATAGAATATGAAAAACAGAATTCAAAACCCAGAATTTAGAACATGGAATGCAGAACACAGATTTAGAATACAGAATACAAATTACTGAATATAGAATTTATAGCATAGAATGCAGAGCAAAGACTTAAAATATAGAATACAAAATACTAATATAGAAATTAGAAAATGGAATGCAAATCAGATAATTAAGAATATAGAATACAGAATACTGAATATAGAACTTAAAATATAGAATGTAGAACACAGAATATAGTATATAGAAACCAAATATTGAACTCAGAATATAGAATATGAAATGCAGAACACAGAAATTAGAATATAGAATACTGAATACTGAATAAAGAATTTAGAATAAAGAATGTAGAACACAGAATATAGAATATAGAATATGGAATGCAGAATATAGATTGTACAATATAGAATAAAGAACACAAAATATAGAATATTGAATAGAGGATACAGAAGCCAGAATTTAGAACATGGAATTCACAACACAGAATTTAGAAAATAGAATATAGAATACTGTATATAGAATTAATAATATAGAATGTAGAACACAGAAATTAGAATATATAATACAGAATACTGAATATAGAATTTAGAATATAGAATGTAGAACACAGAATATAGAATATAGGATATGTAATGCAGAATATAGATTGTGGAATATAGAATAAAGAACACAAAGTATAGAATATAGAATAGAGAATATAGAAACCAGAATTTAGAATATGGAATGCAGAACGCAGAGTTTAGAGTATAGAATACAGAATTCTGAATATAGATTTAGAATATAGAATGTAGAACACAGTATATAGAATATAGAATACGGAATGCAGTGTATAGAATTTAGAATATAGAATGAAGAACACAATATATAGAATATTTAATGCAGAATATAGAACCCAGAATTTATAACATGGAATGCAGAACACAGGATTAGGATATATAATAAAGAATACTGAATACAGAAATTAAAATATACCATGTAAAACAGAATTTAGAATATATAATACAGAATACTGAAAATAGGATTTAGAATATAGAATGTAAAACACGGAATATCGAATTGAGAAAAGAGAATATAGAAGCCATAATTTAGAACATTTAATGCAGAACACTGAATTTAGAATATAGAATACAGAATGCTGAATATAGAATTTAGAATATAGAATGTAGAACACAGAATTTAGAATATAGAATACAGAGTATTGAATATAGAATTTAGAATATAGAATGTAGAACACAGAATATAGAATAGAGAATAGAGCATAGAGAAACCAGAATTTATAACATGGAATTCAGAACACAGAATTTAGAATATAGAATACAGAATACTGAATATTGAATTTAGAATATAGAATGAAGAACACAGAAATTAGAATATATAATACAGAATACTGAAAATAGGATTTAGAATATAGAATATAGAACACGGAATATCAAATTGAGAATAGAGAATTTAGCAGATTTAATTTAGAACATTTAACGCAGATCACTGAATATAGAATATAGAATACAGAATACTGAATATAGAATTTACAATATAGATTGTAGAACACAGAATTTAGAATACAGAATAAAGAGTACTGAATATAGAATTTAGAATATAGAATGTAGAACACAGAATATACAATATGAAAAGCAGAATACAGAACACAGAATTTAGAACATGGAAATCAGAACACAGAAATTAAAATATAGAATGCAGAATACTGAAAGTAAAATTTAGAATATAGAATATAGAACACAGAATATAGAATATAGAATACAGAACGCAGAATATAGATTATAGAATATAGAATAAAGAACACAAAATATAGAATAAAAATAGAGAATATAGAAGCCAGAATTTAAAACATGGAATAAATAACACAGGGTTAAGAATACAGAATACAGAATACTGAATATAGAATATAGAATATAAAAGGTAGAACACAGAATTAAGAATATATAATACAGAATACTGAAAATAGATTATAGAATATAGAATGTAGAACACAGAATATAGAATAGAGATTATAGAACACAGAAATTAGAACATGGAATGCAGAAGAAAGAATTTTGAATATAGATTACAGAATACTGAATATAGAATTTAGTATATAGCATGTAGAACACAGAATTTAGAATATATAATACAGTATACTGAAAATTGAATATAGATTATACAGTGTAGAACACGGAATATATAATATAGAATAGAGAATATAGAAGGCAGAATTTAGAATATTTAATGCAGAACACTGAATTTAGAATATAGAATACAGAATACTGAATATAGAATTTAGAATATAGAATGTAGAACACAGAATATAGAATATAGAATACAGAATATAGAACGCACTATTTAGAACATGGATTGCAGAACACAGAATTTAGAATACAGAATACAGAATTCTGAATATAGAATTTAGAATATAGAATGTAGAACACAGAATAGAGAATATAGTATACAGTATATAGAACACAGAATTTAGAACATGTAATGCAGAACACATAATTTAGAATATAGAATACAGAATACTAAATATAGAATTTAGAGTATAGAATGTAGAACACATAATTTAGAAAATATATAAAGGAATGCAGAATATAGAATTTAGAATATAGAATGAAGAACACAGAATATAGAATATAGAATTGAGAATATAGAACCCAGTGATTAGAACTTGGAATTCAGAACACAGAATTCAGTATATAGAATACAGAATCCTGAATATAGAATTTAGAACACAGAATATACAATATAGTATATGGAATGCAGAATATAGATTGTAGAATATAGAATAAAGAACACAAAGTATAGAATATAGAACAGAGAATATAGGAGCCAGAATATAGAACATGGAAAGCAGAACACATAATTTAGAATATAGATTACAGAATACCGAATATAGATTTAGAATATAGAATGTAGAACACAGTATACAGTATGTATAATACGGAATACAGAGTATAGAATGCAGAATATATAATGAAGAACACAATATAAAGAATATTTAATAGAGAATATAGAACACAGAATTTAGAAAATAGAATGCAAAACACAGAATTTAGAATATAGAATACAGAATATTGAATATAGAATTTAGAATACAGAATGTAGAACACTGTATATATAATATAGAATACGGAATGCAGAATATAGAATGTAGAATATAGAATGAGGAACACAATATATAGAATATTGAATAGATAATTTAGAACCCACAATTTAGAAAATGGAATGCAGAATACAGAATTTAGAATATAGAATACAGAATACTGAATATTGAATATTGAAAATGGAATGCAGAACACAGAATTTAGAATATAGATTACAATATACTGAATATAGAATTTAGAATATAGAATGTAGAACACAGAATATAGAATATAGTATACAGAATATAGAACGGACTATTTAGAACATGGAATGAAGAACACTGTATTAAAATATACAATACAGAATACAGAATATAAAATTAGAATAAAGAAAGTTGAAAACAGAATATATAATATAGAATATGGTATGCACAATATAGATTGTGGAATATAGAATAAATAACACAAAGTATAGAATATAGAATAGAGAATATAGAAGCCAGAATTTAGAATATGGAATGCAGAACGCAGAGATTAGAATATAGAATACAGAGTACTGAATACAGATTTAGAATATAGAATGCAGAACACAGTATATAGAATATAGAATATGGAATGCAGAGTATAGGATATAGAATATAGAATGAAGAACACAATATATAGAATATTTAAAAGAGAATATAGAACCAAGAATATAGAACATGGAATCCAGAACACAGGATTAGGATATAGAATAAAGAATACTGAATACAGAATTTAAAATAAAGCATGTAGAACACAGAATTTAGAATATATAACATAGAATACTGCAAATAAAATTTAGAATATAAAATGTAGAACACGGAATATAGAATATAGAATAGAGAATATAGAAGCCAGAAATTAGAACATTACTGAATATAGAATTTAGAATATAGATTGTAGAACACAGAATTTAGAATACAGAATACAGAGTACTGAATATAGAATTTAGAATATAGAATGTAGAACACAGAATATAGAATATAGAATACAAAATATTGAACTCAGAATTTAGAATATGAAATGCAGATCACAGAATTTAGAATATAGAATACTGAATACTGATATAGAATTTAGAATATAGAATGTAGAACACAGATAACAGAATATAGAACACGGAATGCAGAATATAGAATGTAGAATATTGAATGAAGAACACAAAATATAGAATAGAGAATAGAGAATATAGAAGCCAGAATTTAGAACATAAAATGCAGAACAAAGAATTTAGAATATAGTATACAGAATACTGAATAATCAATTTAGAATATAGAATGTAGCACACAGGATATAGAATATAGAATACAGAATGCAGAGTATAGAATGTAAAATATAGAATATGGAACACAATATATAGTATATTGAATAGAGAATATAGAACCCAGAATTTTGAAAATGGAATGGAGTACGCAGAATATAGAATATAGAATATAGAATATTGAATATAAAATATAGAACATGGAATGCAGAACAGAGGATTAAGAATATAGAATAAGGAATACCGAATACAGAATTTACAGTATAGAATGTAGAACACAGAATATATCTTATAGAATAGAAAATATTGAACTCAGAGTTTGGAAAATGGAATGCAGAACACAGAATTTAGAATATAGAATACAGAGTAATTAATAGAGAATTTAGTACATGGAATGCAGAACAGAGAAATAAGAATATAGAATACAGAAAACTGAATATAGATATTACAATATAGAATGTAAAACACAGAATATAAAATATAGAATAGAAAATATTGAACCCAGAATTTAGAACATGAAATGACGAACACAGAATTAAGAATATAGAATACTGAATACTGAATATAGAATTTAAAATATAAAATGTAGAACACAGAATTTAGAATATAAATTATTGAAGGCAGAATATAGAATTTAGAATATAGAATGAGGAACAAGGAGTATAGAATATAGAATAGAGAATATAGAACCCGTGATTAGAACTCGGAATTCAGAACACAGAATTTAGAATATAGAATACAGAATACTGAATATAGTATTTTGAATATAGAATATAGAATTCAGAAATTAGAATATAAATTATTGAAGGCAGAAAATAGAATTTAGAACATAGAATGTAGAACATAGAATATACAATATAGAATACAGAATATAGAAACCAGAATTTAGAACATGGAAATCGGAACACAGAATTTAAAATATAGAATACAGAATACTGAAAGTAAAATTTAGAATATAGAATATAGAACACAGAATATAGAATATAGAATACAGAAGGCAGAAAATAGATTATAGAATATAGAATAAAGAACACAAAATATAGAATAAAAATAGAGTATATAGAAGCCAGAATTTAGAACATGGTATAAATAACACAGGGTTAAGAATACAGAATACAGAATACTGAATATAGAATATAGAATATAAAAGGTAGAACACAGAATTAAGAATATATAATACAGAATACTGAAAATAGATTATAGAATATAGAATGTAGAACACAGAATATAGAATACAGATTATAGAACACAGAAATTAGAACATGGAATGCAGAAGAAAGAATTTTGAATATAGAATACAGAATACTGAATATAGAATTTAGTATATAGCATGTAGAACACAGAATTTAGAATACATAATACAGTATACTGAAAATTGAATTTAGATTATAAATGTAGAACACGGAATATATAATAAAGAATAGAGAATATAGAAGGCAGAATTTAGAATATATAATGCAGAACACTGAATTTAGAATATAGAATACAGAAAACTGAATCTAGAATTTAGAATATAGAATGTAGAACACAGAATTTAGATTATAGAATACAGAATACTGAATATTGAATTTAGAAAATAGAATGTAGAACACAGAATATAGAATATAGAATACAGAATACTGAATATAGAATTTAGAATATAGAATGTAGAACACAGATAATAGAATATATAATACGGAATGTAAAATAAAGAATGTAGAATATAGAATGAAGAACACAAAATATAGGATATAGAATAGAGAATATAGAACACAGAATTTAGAACATGGAAAGCAGAACACAGAATTAAGAATATACAATACAGCATACTGAATATATATTTTAGAATATAGAATGTTGAACACAGTATAAATAATATAGAATACGGAATAAAGAATAAAGAATGTAGAATATAGAATGAGGAACACAATATAAAGAATATTTAATAGAGAATATAGAACCCAGAATTTAGAAAATAGAATGCAAAACACAGAATTTAGAATATAGAATACAGCATACTGAATATAGAATTTAGAATACAGAATGTAGAACACAATATATATAATATAGAATACGGAATGCAGAATATAGAATGTTGAATATAGAATGAGGAACACAATATATAGAATATTGAATAGATAATTTAGAACCCAGAATTTAGAAAATGGAATGCAGAACACAGAATTTAGAATATAGAATACAGAATAATGTATATTGAATATTGAAAATGGAATGCAGAACACAGAATTTAGAATATAGAGTACAATATACTGAATATAGAATTTAGAATATAGAATGTAGAACACAGAATATAGAATATAGTATACAGAATATAGAACGGACTATTTAGAACATGGAATGCAGAACACAGAATTAAAATATACAATACAGAATACTGAATATAAAATTAGAATAAAGAAAGTTGAACACAGAATATATAATATAGAATATGGTATGAACAATATAGATTGTGGAATATTGAATAAATAACACAAAGTATAGAATACAGAATAGAGAATATAGAAGCCAGAATTTAGAATATGGAATGCAGAACGCAGAGTTTAGAATATAGAATACAGAGTAATGAATACAGATTTAGAATATAGAATGCAGAACACAGTATATAGAATATAGAATACGGAATGCAGAGTATAGGATATAGAATATAGAATGAAGAACACAATATATAGAATATTTAATAGAGAATATAGAACCAAGAATCTAGAACATGGAATGCAGAACATAGGATTAGGATATAGAATAAAGAATACTGAATACAGAATTTAAAATATAGCATGTAGAACACAGAATTTAGAATATATAACACAGAATACTGCAAATAAAATTTAGAATATAAAATGTAGAACACGGAATATAGAATATAGAATAGAGAATATAGAAGCCAGAAATTAGAACATGGAATGCAGACCACAGAATTTAGAATATAGAATACAGAATACTGAATATAGAACTTAAAATATAGAATGAAGAACATATAGAATTTAGAATATATAATACAGAATAATGAAAATAGGTCTTAGAATTTAGAATATATAATACAGAATAATGAAAATAGGTCTTAGAATATAGAATGTATAACACAGAATAGAGAATAGAGAATAGAGACTAGAGAAGACAGAATTTAGAACATGGAATGCAAAACACAGAATTTAGAATATAGAATACAGAAAACTGAATATAGAATATAGAATATAGCATGTTGAACACAGAATTTAGAATATAAATAACAGAATACCGAAAATAGAATTTAGAATATAGATTGTAGAATTTGGAATATCAAATAGAGAATAGAGAATATAGAAGCCATAATTTAGAACATTTAACGCAGAACACTGAATTTAGAATATAGAATACAGAATACTGAAAATAGAATTTATAATATAGAATGTAGAACACAGAATTTTGAATATAGAATACAGAGTACTGAATATAGGAGTTAGAATATAGAATGTAGAACACAGATAATAGAATATAGAATACGGAATGCAAAATACAGAATGTAGAATATAGAATGAAGAAGACAAAATATAGGATATAGAATAGAGAATATAGAACATGGAAAGCAGAACACAGAATTAAGAATATACAATACAGATTACTGAATATAGTATTTAGAATATAGAATGTTGAACACAGTATAAATAATATAGAATACGGAATGCAGAATAAAGAATGTAGAAATTAGAATGAGGAACACAATATGTAGAATATAGAATAGAGAATATAGAACACAGAATTTTGAAAATGGAATGGAGAACATAATATTTATATTATAGAATACAGAATACTGAATAAAGAATATAGAAAATGGAATGCAGAACAGAGAATTAAGAATATAGAATACAGAATACTGAATATAGAATTTACAATATAGAATGTAGAACACAGAATATAGAATATGAAAAACAGAATACAGAACCCAGAATTTAGAAAATGGAATGCAAAACTCAGAATTTATAATATAGAATACAGAATACGTAATATAGAATATAGAACATGGAATGCAGAACAGAAAATAAAGAATATAGAATACAGAATACTGAAAACAGAATTTAGAATATAGAAGGTAGAACACGGAATATAGAATATAGAATAGAGAATAGAGAAGCCAAAATTTAGAACATTTAATGCAGAACACTGAATTTAGAATTTAGAATACAGTATACTGAATATAGAATTTAGAATATAGAATGTAGAACACAGAATTTAGAATATAGAATACAGAATATAGAACGCACTATTTAGAACATGGAATGCAGAACACAGAATTTAGAATATAGAATATAGAATAATGAATATTCAATGTAGAGTATAGAAAGTAGAACACAAATAATAGATTATAGAATACGAAATGCAGAATATAGAATTTACAATATAGAATGAAGAACACAAACTATATAATATAGAATATAAAATATAGAATCCAGAATTTAGAACATGGATATCATAACACAGAATTTAGAATATAGAATACAGAATACTCAATATAGAATTTAGAGTAAAGAATGTAGAACACAGATAATAGAATATAGAATACGGAATGCAGAATATAGAATGTAGAATATAGAATGAAGAACACAAAATATATAATATACAATAGAGAATATAGAACACAGAATTTGACAATGGAAATAAGAACACAGAATTCAGAATATAAAATACAGAATATTGAATATAGAGTTTAGAGTATAGAATGTAGCACACAGTATATAGAATAGAGAATACGGAATGAAGAATATAGAATGTAGAAAATAGAATGTGGAACACAATATATAGAATATTGAATAGAGAATATAGAACCCTGAATTTACAAAATGGAATGCAGAACACAGAATTTAGAATATAGAATACAGAATACTGAATATTGAATATTGAAAATGGAATGCAGAACACAAAAATTAGAATACAGAATATAGAATATAGAACCCAGAATTTAGAATATAGAATACAGAATACTGAATATAGAATTTAGAATATAGAATGTAGAACACAGAATATAGAATATGGAATACAGAATATAGAACTCAAAATTTAGAACACGGAATGCAGAACACAGAATTTAGAATATAGAATACCGAATACTGATAGTAGAATATGAATATACAATGTAGAACACAGAATTTAGATTATAGAATACAGAATACTGAATATAGAATTTTGAATATACAATGTAGAACCGAGAATATAGAATATAGGATACGGAATGCAGAATATAGAATACAGAAAATAGAATTTAGAACACAGAATAGATAATATGGAAATCAGAAAACAAAACCGAGAATTGAGAACAAGGAATGCAGAACACATGATTTAGAATATAGAATACAGAATACTGAATATAGAATATAGAAAATAGAATGTTGAACACAGAATATAGAATACAACATGCAGAATATAAAATACAGAATACGGAATGCAGAACACAAAATATAGAATATGGAAAACAGAATACAGAACTCAGAATTTAGAACATGGAATGCAGAACACAGAATTTAAAATATAGAATACAGAATACTGAATATAGAAATTAGAACTTAGAATGCAGAACACAGAATTAAGATTATATAATGCAGAATTCTGTATATAGAATATATAAACAGGAATGCAGAACACAGAATTTAGAAAATAGAATAAACAATACTGAATATAGAATTTAGAATATATAATAAATAACACAGAATATAGAATATAGACTACAGAATGGAGAATATAAAAGGTACAATAAAGAATGAAGAACACAACATATTGACTATAGAATAGAGAATATAGAACCCAGAAGTTAGAAATGGAATGCAGAACACAGAATTTAGAAAATAGAAAAAACAATACTGAATATAGAATTTAGAATATATAATAAATAACACAGAATATAAAATATAGAAAAGGGAATGCAGAATATATTATGTAGAATATAGAATGAAGAACACAAATATAGAATACAGAATAGTGAATATAGAACCCAGAAATTAGAACACGGAATGCAGAACGCAGAATTTAGAATATAGAATACAGAACACTTAATATAAAACTTAGAATATAGAATGTAGAACACAGAATATAGAATATAGAATAGAGAATGCAGAATATAGAATACAGAATATAGAATGTAGAACACAGAATATAGAATATTGAATAGAGTATATGGAACCCAAAATTTAGAACATGGAATGAAGAACACAGAATTTAGAATATAGAATACAAAATACTGAATATAGAATTTAGAATATAGAATGTAGAACACAGAATTTAGAATATAGAATACAGAGTATTGAATATAGAATTTAGAATATAGAATGTAGAACACAGAATATAGAATAGAGAATAGAGCATAGAGAAACCAGAATTTATAACATGGAATGCAGAACACAGAATTTAAAATATAGTATACAGAATACTGAAAATAGAATTTAGAATATAGAATGCATAACACAGAATTTAGAATATAGAATACAGAATACTGAATATAGAATTTAGAATATAGAATGTACAACACAGAATATACAATATAGACTACGGATTGGAGAATATAGAAGGTAGAAAATAGAATGAAGAAAACAAAGTATAGAATAGAGAATAGAGAATATAGAACACAGAACTTAGAACACGGAATGCAGAACACAGAATTTAGAATATTAAATACAGAATACTGAATATAGAATTTAGAATATATAATGTTGAACACAGAATATAGAATATAGAATACGGAATGCAGAATATAGAATACAGAATATAGAATATAGAACACAGAATATAGAATATGGAAAACAGATTACAAAACCCAGAATTGAGAACATGGAATGCAGAACACAGCATTTAGAATATAGAATACAGAATAATGAACATAGAATTTAGAATATACAATGTAGAACAAAGAGTATGGAATGTAGAATACGGAATGCAGAATATTGAATACAGATTATAGAATATAGAACACAGAATTTAGAATATGGAAAACAGAATATAGAACCCAGTATATAGAACATGGAATGCAGAACACAGAATTTAAAATATACAATACAGAATACTGAATATAGAATTTAAAATATAGAATGTAGAACACAGAGTATAAAATATAGATTACGGAATAATGAATATACAATTTAGAATATAGAATTTAGAACACACAATTTAGAAGATAGAATACGGAATGCAGAATATAGAATACAGATTATAGAATATAGAACACAGAATTTAGAATATGGAAAACAGAATATAGAACCCAGTATATAGAACATGGAATGCAGAACACAGAATTTAAAATATACAATACAGAATACTGAATATAGAATTTAAAATATAGAATGTAGAACACAGAGTATAAAATATAGATTACGGAATAATGAATATACAATTTAGAATATAGAATTTAGAACACACAATTTAGAAGATAGAATACGGAATGCAGAATATAGAATACAGAACATAGAATGTAGAACTCAGAATATAGAATATAGAAAACAGAAATTAAAACCCAGAATTGAAATCATGGAATGCAGAACACAGAATAAAGGATATAGAATACAGAATACTGAATATAGAGTTTAGAATAAAGAATGTAGTACACAGAATTTAGAATAAAGAATAAAGAATACTGAATATAGAATTTAGAATATTGAATGAAGAACACAGAATATAGTATGTAGAATAGAGAATATACAACCCAGAACTTATAACATGGAATGCGCAACACAGAATTTAGAATAATGAATACAGAATACTGAATATAGAAATTAAAATATTGAATGTAGAACACAGAATATAGAATATAGACAACGGAATGCAGAATAAACAATATAGAATATAGAATAATGAGGACAAAATATAGAAAAGAGATTATAGAAGCTAGAATTTAGAACATGGAATATAGAAAACAGAATATAGAACACAAGACACTGAATAACGAATTTAGAAAATAGAATGTAGAACACAGAATACGGAATGTAGAATACGGAATGCAGAATATTGAATACAGAATATAGAATGTAGAATACAGAATTTAGAATATGGAAAACAGAATATAGACCACAGAATTTAGAACATGGAATGCAGAACACAGAATTTAGAATATAGAATACATATTACTGAATATAGAACTTAGAATATAGATAGTAGAACACAGAATTTAGAATATAGAATACAGAATACTGAATATAGAATTTAGAACATAGAATGAAGTACACAGAATTAAGAATATAGAATGCAGAATACTGTATATAGAATTTATAAACAGGAATGCAGAACGCAGAATATAGAAAATAGAATAAAGAATACTGAATATAGAATTGAGAATGTATATTGAATAACACAGAATATAGATATTAGGCTACAGAATGGAGAATATAGGAGGTAGAATAAAGAATGAAGAACACAAAATATAGAATATACAATAGAGAATATAGAAACCAGAATTTAGAAATGGAATGCAGAAAATAAAATATAGAATATAGAATACAGAATACTGAATAAATATTTTAGAATATAGAATGTAGAACACAGAATATAGAATATAGAAAAGGAAATGCAGAATACAGTATGTAGAATACAGAATAAAAAACAAAAATATAGAATATAGAATAGTGAATATAGAACACAGAACATAGAACACGGAATGCAGAACACAGAATTTAGAATATAGAATACAGAATACTTAATATAAAATTTAGAATGTATAATGTAGAACACAGAATATAGAATATAGAATACGGAATACAGAATATAGAATGTAGAACACAGAATATAGAATATTGAATAGATTATATGGAAACCAAAATTTAGAACATGGAATGCAGAAAACAGAATTTAGAATATAGAATACAGAATACTGAATATAGAATTTAGAATATAGAATGTAGAACACAGAATATAGAATACGGCATGCAGAATATACAATACAGAATATAGAATATAGAACACAGAATATAGAATATGGAAAACAGATTATTGAACCGAGAATATTGAACATGGAATGCAGAACACAGAATTTAAAATATAAAATGCAGAATACTGAATATAGAATTTAGAATATAGAATGCAGAACACAGAATATAGAATATAGTATACGGAATGCAGAATATAGAATACAGGATATAGAATGTAGAATACAGAATATAGAATATGGAAAACAGAATACAGAACCCAGAATTTAGAGCATGGAATGCAACACAGAATTTACAATATAGAATACAGATTACTGAATAGAGAATTTAGAACATAGAATGCAGAACCCAGAATTTAGAATATAGAATACAGAATACTGAATATAGAATTTAGAATACAGAAAGTAGAACACAGAATGTAGAATATAGAATATAGAATACAGAATATAGAACACAAAGTTTAGAAAATGGAATGCAGTACACAGACTTTAAATTATAGAATGCCGAATACTGAATATAGAATATGAATATTCAATATAAAACACAGAATTTAGAATATAGGGTACCGAATACTGAATATAGAATATAAATATACAATTTAGAACACAGAATATAGAATAGAGAATAGAGAATATAAAACAAAAAATTTAGTACATGGAATGCAGAACACAGAATTAAGAATATGGAATGCACAATACTGTATATAGAATTTAGAATATAGAATGAATAAAACAGAATATAGAATATAGAATACGGAATGGAGAATATAGAAGGTAGAATATAGAATGAAGAACACAATATATAGAATATAGTAAAGAGAATTAAGAATCCAAAATTTAGAAATGGAATGCAGAACAGAGACTTTAGAATATAGAATACAGAATACTGAATAAAGATTTTAGAAAATAGAATGTAGAACACAGAATATAGAATATGGAATAGGGAATGCAGAACATAGTACGTAGAATACAGTATGAAGAACACAAATATAGAATATAGAATAGTGAATATAGAACTCAGAAATTAGAACACGGAATTCAGAACACAGAATTTAGAATATAGAACACAGAATACTTAATATAAAATTTAGAATACACAATGTAGAACACAGAATATAGAATATAGAATAGAGAATATAGAATCCAGAATTTAGAACATGGAATTCCAAACACAGAATTTAGAATATAGAATACAGATTACTGAATATAGAATTGAGAATATAGAGTGTAGAACACAGAACTTAGAATATAGGATAGAGAATACTGAAAATAGAATTTAGAATATAGAATTTTGAGCTCAGAATATAGAATATAGAATAGAGTTTATAGAACCCAGAATTTAGAACATGGAATGCAGAACACAGAATTTAGAGTATATAATACAGAATACTGAATATAGAATTTAGAACATGGAATGCCGAACACAGAATTTAGAATATAGAATACAGAATACTGAATATAGAATTTAGAACATAGAATGCGGAACACAGAATATCGAATACAGAATACAGAATACTGAATATAGAATTTAGAAAATAGAATGCGAAACACAGTATTTAGAATATAGAATACAGAATACTGAATATAGAATTTAGAACATGGAATGAAGAACCCAGAATTAAGAATATAAAATACAGAATTCTGAATATAGATTTTAGAACATGGAATGCAGAACAAAGAGTATAGAATTTACATTACGGAATACTGAATAAACAATTTAGAATATGGAATGTAGAACACAGAATATAGAATATAGATTACGTAATGCAGAATATAGACTACAGAACATAGAATGTAGAACACAGAATATAGAATATGGAAAAAACAATACAAAACCCAGAATTGAAAACATGGAATGCAGAACAAAGAATTAAGAATATAGACTACAGAATACTGAATAAAGAATTTAGAATATAAAATGTAGAACACAGAATTTAGAATACAGAATAAAGAATACTGAATATAGGATTTCGAATATAGAATGTAGAACACAGAATATAGAAAATAAAATAGAGAATATAGAACCCAGAATTTAGAACATGGAATGCAGAACACAGAATATAGAATATAGAATACAGAATACTGAATATCGAATTTAGAATTTACAATGTAGAACACAGAATATAGAATATATAATACAGAAAACTGAATACAGAATTTAAAATATGGAATGCAGAACACAGAATTTAGAATATAAATACAGAAAACTGAATATAGAATTAAGAATATAGGATGTACAACACACAATATAGAATATACAATAGAGAATATAGAACGCAGAATTTAGAACTTGGAATGCAGAACACAGAATATAGTATATAGAATAAAGTATACTATATATAGAATTTAGAACATTGAATGCAGAACACAGAATTTAGAATATAGAATGCAGAATACTGTATAGAGAATTTAGAATATAGAATGAATAACACAGAATATAGAATATAGACTACGGAATAAAGAAAATAGAAGGTAGAATATAGACAGAATAACACAAAATATAGAATATAGAATAGAGAATATAGAACCCAGAATATAGAAATGGAAAGTAAAACAGAGAATTTAGAATATACAATACAGAATACTTAATATAAAATTAAGAATATAGAATGTAGAACACAGAATATAGAATATAGAATACGGAATGCATAATATAGAATACAGATTATAGAATGTAGAACACAGAATATAGAATATTTAATAGAGTATATGGAACCCAAAATATAGAACATGGAATGCAGAACACAGAGTTTAGAGTATAGAATACAGAATAATGAAAATAGAATTTAGAATATAGAATGTAGAACACCGAATATACAATACGGCAAGCAGAATATACAATACAGTATATAGAATGTAGAACACAGAATATTGAATTTGGAAAACAGAATACATAACCCAGAATTTAGAACATGGAATGCAGAACACAGAATTTAGAATATAGAATACAGAATACTGAATAGAGATTGATAATAAATATTGTAGAAAATAGAATTTAGAATATAGAATAAAGAATACTGAATATAGGATTTAGAATATACAATGTAGAACACAGAATATAAAATATAGAATAGAGAATATAGAACCCAGAATTTATAATATGGAATGCAGAACACAGAATTTAGGATATAGAATACAGAATACTGAATATTGAATTTAGAATATAGAATGTAGAACACAGAATATAGAATATAGAATTCGGAATGCAGAATATAGAATATAGAATAATGAGCACAAAATATAGAATTGAGAATATAGAACCTAGAATTTAGAATATTTAAAGTAGAACACAGAATATAGAATACAGAATACTGAATATCGAATTTAAAAAATAGAATGTAGAGCACAGAATATTGAATGTAGAATACGGAATGCAGAATATTGAATACAGAAAATGGAATGTAGAACACAGAATTTAGAATATGGAAAAGAGAATATAGAACCCAGAATTGAGAACATGGAATGCAGAACACAGAATTTAGAGTATAGAATACAGATTAATGAATATAGAATTTAGAATATAGAAAGTAGAACACAGAATTTAGAATATAGGGTACAGAATACTGAATATAGAATTTAGAATATAGAATATAGAACACAGAATATAGAATATGGAATACAGAATATAGAACCCATAATTTAAAAATGGAATGCAGAACACAGAATTTAGAATATAGAATACCGAATACTGATAATAGAATATGAATATGTAATGTAGAACACAGAATTTAGAATATAGTATACGGAATGCAGAATATAGAATACAGAAAATAGAATGAATAACACAGAATAGAGAATATGGAAAACAGAATACAAAACCGAGAATTGAGAACATGGAATGCAGAACACAGAATTTTGAAAATAATATACAGAATACTGAATATAGAATTTATAACATAGAATGAGGTACACAGAATTAAGAATATAGAATGCAGAATACTGTATATAGAATTTATAAACAGGAATGCAGAACGCAGAATATAGAAAATAGAATAAGTATACTGAATATTGAATTGAGAATATATATTGAATAACACAGAATATAGATTACAGACTACTGAATGGAGAATATAGAAGGTAGAATAAAGAATGAAGAACACAAAATATAGAATATAAAATAGAGAATATAGAACCCAGAATTTAGAAATGGAATGCAGAACATAAAATATAGAATATAGAATAAAGAATACTGAATAAATATTTTAGAATATAGACTGTAGAACACAGAATATAGAATATAGAAAAGGAAATGCAGAATACAGTATGTAGCATACAGAATAAAAACAAAAATATAGAATATAGAATAGTGAATATAGAACCCAGAACATAGAACACGGAATGCAGAACACAGAATTTAGAATATAGAATACAGAATACTTAATATAAAATTTAGAATGTAGAATGTAGAACACAGAATATAGAATTTAGAACACGGAATATAGAATATAGAATGTAGAACACAGAATATAGAATATTGAATAGATTATATGGAAACCAAAATTTAGAACATGGAATGCAGAAAACAGTATTTAGAATATAGAATACAGAATACTGAATATAGAATTTAGAATATAGAATGTAGAACACAGAATATAGAATACGACATGCAGAATATTGAATACAGAATAAAGAATATTGAACACAGAATATAAAATATGGAAAACAGAATATTAAACCCAGAATATAGAACATGGAATGCAGAACACATAATTTAAAATATAGAATGCAGAATACTGAATATAGAATTTAGAAAATAGAACGCAGAACACAGAATATAGAATATAGAATACTGAATGCAGAATATAGAATACAGGATATAGAATGTAGAATACAGAATATAGAATATGGAAAACAGAATACAGAAACCAGAATTTAGAGGATGGAATGCAACACAGAATTTACAATATAGAATACAGATTCCTGAATATAGAATTTAGAACATAGAATGCAGAACCCAGAATTTAGAATATAGAATACAGAATACTGAATATAGAATTTAGAATACAGAAAGTAGAACACAGAATATAGAATATAGAATACAGATTATAGAACCCAAAATTAAGAAAATGGAATGCAGTACACAGACTTTAAATTATAGAATACAGAATACTGAACATAGAATATGAATATACAATATAGAACACAGAATTTAGAATATAGGGTACCGAATACTGAATATAGAATATAAATATACAATTTAGAACACAGAATATAGAATATAGAATAGAGAATATAGAACACAAAATGTAGAACATGGAATGCAGAACACAGAATTAAGAATATGGAATGCACAATACTGTATATAGAATTTAGAATATAGAATGAATAACACAGAATATAGAATATAGAATACGGAATGGAGAATATAGAAGGTAGAATATAGAATGAAGAACACAATATATAGTATATAGTATAGAGAATATAGAACCCAGAATTTAGAAATGGAATGCAGAATAGAGAATTTAGAATATAGAATACAGAATACTGAATAAAGATTTTAGAATAAAGAATGTAGAACACAGAATATAGAATATAGAATAGGGAATGCAGAACATAGTACGTAGAATACAGAATGAAGAACACAAATATAGAATATAGAATAGTGAATATAGAACCCAGAAATTAGAACACGGTATTCAGAACACAGAATTTAGAATATAGAACACAGAATACTTAACATAAAATTTAGAATACACAATGTAGAACACAGAATATAGAATATAGAATAGAGAATACAGAATCCAGAATTTAGAACATGGAATGCCAAACACAGAATTTAGAATATTGAATACACAATACTGAATATAGAATTTAGAATATAGAATGTAGAACACAGAATTCAGAATATAGAATAGAGAATACTGAAATTAGAATTTAGAATATAGAATTTTGAGCTCAGAATATAGAATATAGAATAGAGTTTATAGAACCCAGAATTTAGAACATGGAATGCAGAACACAGAATTTAGATTATATAATACTGAATACTGAATATAGAGTTTAGAACATGGAATGTCTAAAACAGAATTTAGAATATAGAATACAGAATTCTGAATATAGAATTTAGAACATAGAATGCGGAACACAGAATTTCGAATACAGAATACAGAATACTGAATATAGAATTTAGAACATAGAATGCGAAACACAGTATTTGGAATATAGAATACAGAATACTGAATATAGAATTTAGAACATGGAATGCAGAACCCAGAATTTAGAATATAAAATACAGAATTCTGAATATAGATTTTAGAACATGGAATGCAGAACCCAGAGTATAGAATTTACATTATGGAATACTGAATATACAATTTAGAATATAGAATTTAGAACACAGAATATAGAATATAGATTACGTAATGCAGAATATAGACTACAGAACATAGAATGTAGAACAAAGAATATAGAATATGGAAAAAAGAATACAAAAAAACAGAATTGAAAACATGGTATGCAGAACACAGAATTAATAATATAGACTACAGAATACTGAATATAGAATTTAGAACATTGAATGTAGAACACAGAATTTAGAATACAGAATAAAGTATATGGAATATAGAATTTCGAATATAGAATGTAGAAAACAGAATATAGAAAATAGAATAGACAATATAGAACCCAGAATTAAGAACATGGAATGCAGAACACAGAATATAGAATATAGAATACAGAAATCTGAATACAGAATTAAGAATATGGAATGCAGAACACAGAATTCAGAATATAAATTCAGAAAACTGAATATAGAATTTAGAATATAGAATGTACAACACACAATATAGAATATACTATAGAGAATATAGAACCCAGAATTTAGAACTTGGAATGCAGAACACAGAATTTAGAATATAGAATACAGAATAATGTATATAGAATTTAGAACATTGAATGCAGAACACAGAATTTAGAATATAGAATGCAGAATACTGCATATAGAATTTAGAATATAAAATGAATACCACAGAATATAGAATATAGAATATAGAACACAGAATATAGAAATGGAATGTAGAACAGAGAATTTAGAATATAGAATACAGAAAACTGAATAAAGATTTTAGAATATAGAATGTAGAACACAGAATATAGAATATAGAATAGGGAATGCAGAATATAGTATGTAGAATATAGAATGAAAAACACAAGTATAGAATATACAATAGTGAATATAGTACCCAGAAATTAGAACACGGAATTCAGAACACAGAATTTAGAATATAGAATACACAATAATGCATATAGAATTTAGAACATAGAATGCAGAACACAGAATTTAGAAAATAGAATGCAGAATACTGAATATAGATTTTATAAACATTAACGCCGAACACAGAATTTAGAATATAGAATGTAGAAAACTGAATAGAGTATTTAGAATATAGAAAGAAGAACACAGAATATAGAATATAGAATAGAGAATAGAGAATTCAGGTTATAGAACATGGAATGCAGAGAACAGAATTTAGAATATAGAGCACAGAATACTGAATATAAGTTTAGAATATAGAATATAGAACACAGAGTATAGAATATAGAATACGGAATAATGAATATACAATTTAGAATATAGAATGTATAACACAGAATATAGAATATAGAATACGGAATGCAGAATATAGAATACAGAACATAGAATGTAGAACACAGAATATAGAATATGGAAAACAAAATACAAAACCCAGAATTGAAAACAAGGAATGCACAACACAGAATTAAGAATATAGAATACAGAATACTGAAAATAGAGTTAAGAATATAGAGTGTAGAACACAGAATAGAGAATATAGTATACAGAATATAGAACCCAAAATTTAGAACAAGGAATGCAGAACACAGAATTTAAATATAGAATACCGAATACTGAATATAGAATATGAATATACAATGTAGAACCCAGAATTTAGAATATAGAATACAGAATACTGAATGTAGGATTTTGAATATACAATGTAGAACCGAGAATATAGAATATAGAATACGGAATGCAGAATATAGAATACAGAATATAGAATGTAAAACACAGAATTTAGAATAGATAATAGAGTATATAGAACCCAAAATTTAGGACATGGAATGCAGAACACAGAATTTAGAATATATAAGACAGAATACTGAATATAGAATTTACAATATAGAATGTAGAACAAAAATACAGAATACGGCATGCAGAATATACAATACAGAATAGAGAATGCAGAACACAGAATATAGAATATGGAAAACAGAATACAAAACTCAGAATTTAGAACATGGGATGCAGAAAAAAGTATTTAAAATATAGTATACCGAATACTGAATATAGAATTTAGAACATAGAATGCAGAACACAGAATTAAGATTATAGAATGTAGAATACTGTATATAGAATTTATAAACAGGAATGCAGAACACAGAATTTAGAAAAGAGAATAAAGAATACTGAATATAGAATTTAGAATATATAATATATAAAACAGAATATAGAATATAGACTACGGAATGGAGAATATAGGAGGTAGAATTAGGAATGAAGAACACAACATATACAATATAGAATAGAGAATATAGAACCCAGAATTTAGAACATGGAATGCAGAACACAGAATTTAGAATATAGAATACAGAATACTTAATATAAAATTTACAATATAGTATGTAGAAAACAGAATATAGAATATAGAATACGGAATGCAGAATACAGAATACAGAATATAGAATGTAGAACACAGAATATAGAATATTGAATACAGTATATGGAACACAAAATTTAGAACAAGGAATGCAGAACACAGTACTTAGAATATAGAATACCGAATACTGAATATAGAATATGAATATACAAGGTAGAACACAGAATTTAGAATATAGAATACAGAATACTGAATAAAGAATTTTGAATATACAATGTAGAACACAGAATATAGAATATAGAATACGGAAGGCAGAATATAGGATACAGAAACTAGAATGTAGAACACAGAATAGAGAATATGGAAAACAGAATACAAAACCGAGAATTGAGAACATGGACTGCAGAACACATAATTAAGAATATACAATACAGAATACTGAATATATAATTTTGAATATACAATGTAGAACACAGAATTTTGATATATAATAAAAATACTGAATATAGAATTTAGAATATAGAATGTAGAACACAGAATAGAGAATAGAGAATAGAGAACCCAGAATTTAGAACATGGAATGCAGAACACAGAATTTTGAATATAGAATAGAGAATACTGAATATAAAATTTAGAACATAGAATGTTGAACACAGAATATAGAATACGGCATGCAGAATATACAATACAGAATAGTGAATGCAGAACACAGAATATGGAATATGGAAAACAGAATACAGAACTCAAAATTTAGAACATGGAATGCAGAACACAGAATTTAAAATATAGTATACAGAATACTGAATATAGAATTAGATCTTAGAATGCAGAACACTGAATTAAGATTATATAATGCAGAATTCTGTATATAGAATTTATAAACAGGAATGCAGAACACAGAATTTAGAAAATAGAATACACAATAATGAATATAGAATTTAGAATATATAATAAATAACACAGAATATAGAATATAGACTACGGAATGGAGAATATAGGAGGTAGAATAAGGAATGACGAACACAAAATATAGAATATAGAATAGAGAATATAGAACCCAGAATTTAGAAATGGAATGCAGAAGATAGAATTTAGAATACAGAATACAGAATACTGAACAAAGATTGTAGAATATAGAATGTAGAACACAGAATATAGAATATAGAATAGGGAATGCAGAATATTGTATGTAGGATATAGAATTTAGAACAGAACTATAGAATACAGAATAGTGAATATAGAACCCAGAAATTAGAACACGGAATGCAGAACACAAAATTTAGAATATACAATACAGAATACTTAATATAAAATTAAGAATATAGAATGTGGAACACTGAATATAGAATATTGAATAGAGTATACGGAACCCAAAATTTAGAACATGGAATGCAGAACACAGCATTTAGTATATAGAATACACAATACTGAATATAGAATTTAGAATATAAAATGTACAACACAGAGTATGTAATGTACAATACGGAATGCAGAATATTGAATACAGAATATAGAATATAGAACACAGAATTTAGAATATGGAAAAGAGAATATAGAACCCAGAATATAGAAAATGGAAAGCAGAACACAGTATTTAAAATAAAGAATAAAGAATACTAAATAAAGAATTTAAAATATAAAACGCAGAACTCAGAATATAGAATATAGAACACAGAATACTGAATATAGAATTTAGAATATAGAATGTAGAACACAGAGTATAGAATATAGAATACGGAATGCAGAATAATGAATACAGTATGTAGAATGTAGAACACAGAATTTAGAATATGGAGACAGAATATAGAACCCAGAATTTAGAACATGGGATGCAGAACACAAAATTTAGAATATAGAATACAGATTACTGAATATATAATTCAGAATATAGAATGTAGAACAAAGTGCATAGAATATAGAAGACCGAATACTGAATATACAATTAAAAATAAAGAATATAGAACACAGAATATGGAAAAAAGAATACGGAATGCAGAATATAGAATACTAAACTTAGAATGTAGAACACAGAATATAGAATATGGAAAACAGAATATAGAACCCAGAATTTTGAACATGGAATGCAGAGCACAGAATTGAGGATATAGAATACAGATTACTGAATATAGAATTTAGAATATAGAAAGTAGAACACAGAATTTAGAATATAGAGTACAGAATATTGAATATAGAATTTAGAATATAGAATGTAGTACACAGAATATAGAATATGGAATACAGAATATAGAACCCAAAATTTAGAACATGGAATGCAGAACACAGAATTTAGAATATAGAATACCGAATACTGATAATAGAATATGAATATGCAATGTAGAACACAGAATTTAGAAAACAGAAAACTGAATATAGAATTTTGAATATACAATGTAGAACACAGAATATAGAATATAGAATACGGAATGCAGAATATAGAATACAGAAAATAGAATATAGGACACAGAATAGAGAATATGGAAAACAGAATACAAAACCGAGAATTGAGAACATGTAATGCACAACACATAATTTAGAATATAAAATACAGAATACTGAATATAGAATTTAGAATATAGAATGTAGAACACAGAATATAGAATATAGAAAAGAGAATATAGAACCCAGAATTTAGAACATGGAATGCAGAACACAGAATTAAGAATATAAAATACAGAGTACTGAATATAGAATTTAGAACATAGAATGTTGGACACAGATTATAGAATACGGCATGCAGAATATACAAAACAGAAGAGTGAATGCAGAACACAGAATATAGAATATGGAAAACAGAATACAGAACTCAGAATTTAGAACATGGAATGCAGAACACAGAATTTAAAATATAGAATAGAGAATACTGAATATAGAAATTAGAATTTAGAATGCAGAACACAGAATTAAGATTATATAACGCAGAATTCTGTATATAGAATTTATAAACAGGAATGCAGAACACAGAATTAAGAAAATAGAATAAAAAATACTGAATAAAGAATTTAGAAAATATAATAAATAACACAGAATATAGAATATAGACTACGGATTTGAGAATATAAAATGTAGAATAAGGAATTACGAACACAAAATATAGAATATAGAATAGAGAATATAGAACCCAGAATTTAGAAATGGAATGCAGAACATTGAATTTAGAATACAGAATACAGAATACTGAATTTAGAATTTAGAATATAGAATGCAGAACACAGAATATAGAATACGGCATGCAGAAAATACAATACAGAATATAGAATGTAGAACACAGAATATAGAATATTGAATAGAGTATATGGAACCCAAAATTTAGAACATGGAATGCAGAACACAGAAATTAGAATTTAGTATATAGAATACTGACAATAGAATTTAGAATATAGAATGCATAACACAGAATTTAGAATATAGAATACAGAATACTGAATATAGAATTTAGAATATAGAATGTACAACACAGAATATACAATATAGACTACGGATTGGAGAAAATAGAAGGTAGAAAATAGAATGAAGAACACAAAATCTAGAATAGAGAATAGAGAATATAGAACACAGAACTTAGAACACGGAATGCAGAACACAGAATTTAGAATATTAAATACAGAATACTGAATATAGAATTTAGAATATATAATGTTGAACACAGAATATAGAATATAGAATACGGAATGCAGAATATAGAATACAGAATACAGAATATAGAACACAGAATATAGAATATGGAAAACAGAATACAAAAATCAGAATTGAGAACATGGAATGCAGAACACAGCATTTAGAATATAGAATACAGAATACTGAACATAGAATTTAGAATATACAATGTAGAACAAAGAGTATGGAATGTAGAATACGGAATGCAGAATATTGAATACAGATTATAGAATATATAACACAGAATTTAGAATAAGGAAAACAGAATATAGAACCCAGAATATAGAACATGGAATGCATAACACAGAATATAAAATATACAATACAGAATACTGAATATAGAATTTAAAATATAGAATGTAGAACACAGAGTATACAATATAGAATACGGAATAATGAATATACAATTTAGAATATAGAATTTAGAACACACAATGTAGAACATAGAATACGGAATGCAGAATATAGAATACAGAACATAGAATGTAGAACTCAGAATATAGAATATGGAAAACAGAAATTAAAACCCAGAATTGAAATCATGGAATGCAGAACACAGAATAAAGGATATAGAATACAGAATACTGAATATAGAGTTTAGAATAAAGAATGTAGTACACAGAATTTAGAATACAGAATAAAGAATACTGAATATAGAATTTAGAATATTGAATGAAGAACACAGAATATAGTATGTAGAATAGAGAATATACAGCCCAGAATATATAACACAGAATTTAGAATAAGGAAAACAGAATATAGAACCCAGAATATAGAACATGGAATGCACAACACAGAATTTAGAATAATGAATACAGAATACTGAATATAGAAATTAAAATATTGAATGTAGAACACAGAATATAGAATATAGACTACGGAATGCAGAATAAACAATATAGAATATAGAATAATGAGGATAAAATATAGAATAGAGATTATAGAAGCTAGAGTTTAGAACATGGAATATAGAACACAGAATATAGAACACTAAACACTGAATATCGAATTTAGAAAATAGAATGTAGAACACAGAATATGGAATGTAGAATACGGAATGCAGAATATTGAATACAGAATATAGAATGTAGAATACAGAATTTAGAATATGGAAAACAGAATATAGACCACAGAATTTAGAACATGGAATGCAGAACACAGAATTTAGAATATAGAATACAGATTACTGAATATAGAACTTAGAATATAGATAGTTGAACACAGAATTTAGAATATAGAATACAGAATACTGAATATAGAATTTAGAACATAGAATGAAGTACACAGAATTAAGAATATAGAATGCAGAATACTGTATATAGAATTTATAAACAGGAATGCAGAACGCAGAATATAGAAAATAGAATAAAGAATACTGAATATAGAATTGAGAATGTATATTGAATAACACAGAATATAGATTTTAGGCTACAGAATGGAGAATATAGAAGGTAGAATAAAGAATGAAGAACACAAAATATAGAATATACAATAGAGAATATAGAACCCAGAATTTAGAAATGAAATGCAGAACATAAAATATAGAATATAGAATACAGAATACTGAATAAATATTTTAGAATATAGAATGTAGAACACAGAATATAGAATATAGAAAAGGAAATGCAGAATACAGTATGTAGAATACAGAATAAAAAACAAAAATATAGAATATAGAATAGTGAATATAGAACCCAGAACATAGAACACGGAATGCAGAACACAGAATTTAGAATATAGAATACAGAATACTTAATATAAAATTTAGAATGTAGAATGTAGAACACAGAATATAGAATATAGAATACGGAATACAGAAAATAGAATGTAGAACACAGAATATAGAATATTGAATAGATTATATGGAAACCAAAATTTAGAACATGGAATGCAGAAAACAGTATTTAGAATATAGAATACAGAATACTGAATATAGAATTTAGAATATAGAATGTAGAACACAGAATATAGAATACGACATGCAGAATATTGAATACAGAATAAAGAATATAGAACACAGAATATAGAATATGGAAAAAAGTTTATTGAACCCAGAATATTGAACATGGAATGCAGAACACAGAATTTAAAATATAGAATGCAGAATACTGAATATAGAATTTAGAATATAGAATGCAGAACACAGAATATAGAATATAGTATACGGAATGCAGAATATAGAATACAGGATATAGAATGTAGAATACAGAATATAGAATATGGAAAACAGAATACAGAACCCAGAATTTAGAGCATGGAATGCAACACAGAATTTACAATATAGAATACAGATTACTGAATTGAGAATTTAGAAAATAGAATGCAGAACCCCGAATTTAGAATATAGAATACAGAATACTGAATATAGAATTTAGAATACAGAAAGTAGAACACAGAATATAGAATATAGAATACAGATTATAGAACACAAAGTTTAGAAAATGGAATGCAGTGCACAGACTTTAAATAATAGAATACCGAATACTGAATATAGAATATGAATATTCAATATAGAACACAGAATTTAGAATATAGGGTACCGAATACTGAATATAGAATATAAATATACAATTTAGAACACAGAATATAGAATATAGAATAGAGAATATAGAACACAAAATTTAGAACATGGAATGCAGAACACAGAATTAAGAATATGGAATGCACAATACTGTATATAGAATTTAGAATATAGAATGAATAAAACAGAATATAGAATATACAATACGGAATGGAGAATAAAGAAGGTAGAATATAGAATGAAGAACACGATATATAGAATATAGTAAAGAGAATAAAGAATCCAAAATTTAGAAATGGAATGCAGAAAAGAGAATTTAGAATATAGAATACAGAATACTGAATAAAGATTTTAGAAAATAGAATGTAGTACACAGAATATAAAATATGAAATAGGGAATGCAGAACATAGTACGTAGAATACAGAATGAAGAACACAAATATAGAATATAGAATAGTGAATATAGAACCCAGAAATTAGAACACGGAATTCAGAACACAGAATTTAGAATATAGAACACAGAATACTTAATATAAAATTTAGAATACACAATGTAGAACACAGAATATTGAATATAGAATAGAGAATATAGAATCCAGAATTTAGAACATGGAATGCCAAACACAGAATTTAGAATATTGAATACAGATTACTGAATAAAGAATTTAGAATATAGAATGTAGAACACAGAACTTAGAATATAGAATAGAGAATACTGAAAATAGAATTAAGAATTTAGAATTTTGAGCTCAGAATATAGAATATAGAATAGAGTTTATAGAACCCAGAATTTAGAACATGGAATGCAGAACACAGAATTTAGAGTATATAATACAGAATACTGAATATAGAATTTAGAACAGGGAATGCTGAACACAGAATTTAGAATATAGAATACAGAATACTGAATATAGAATTTAGAACATAGAATGCGGAACACAGAATATCGAATACAGAATACAGAATACTGAATATAGAATTTAGAACATAGAATGCGAAACACAGTATTTAGAATATAGAATAGAGAATACTGAATATAGAATTTAGAACATGGAAAGAAGAAACCAGAATTTAGAATATAAAATACAGAATACTGAATATAGATTTTAGAACATGGAATGCAGAACAAAGAGCATAGGATTTACATTACGGAATACTGAATATACAATTTAGAATATAGAATGTAGAATATAGAGTATAGAATATAGATTACGTAATGCAGAATATAGACTACAGAACATAGAATGTAGAACACAGAATATAGAATATGGAAAAAACAATACAAAACCCAGAATGGAAAACATGGAATGCAGAACAAAGAATTAAGAATATAGACTACAGAATACTGAATAAAGAATTTAGAATATAAAATGTAGAACACAGAATTTAGAATACAGAAAAAAGAATACTGAATATAGAATTTCGAATATAGAATGTAGAACACAGAATATAGAAAATAAAATAAAGAATATAGAACCCAGAATATAGAACATGGAATGCAGAACACAGAATTTAGAATATAAATACAGAAAACTGAATATAGAATTTAGAATATAGGATGTACAACACACAATATAGAATATACAATAGAGAATATAGAACCCAGAATTTAGAACTTGGAATGCAGAACACAGAATTTAGTATATAGAATAAAGAATACTGTATATAGAATTTAGAACATTGAATGAAGAACACAGAATTTAGAATATAGAATGCAGAATACTGTAAAGAGAATTTAGAATATAGAATGAATAACACAGAATATAGAATATAGACTACGGAATGGAGAAAATAGAAGGTAGAATATAGACTGAATAACACAAAATATAGAATATAGAATAGAGAATATAGAACCCAGAATATAGAAATGGAAAGTAGAACAGAGAATTTAGAATATACAATACAGAATACTTAATATAAAATTAAGAATATAGAATGTAGAACACAGAATATAGAATATAGTATACGGAATGCATAATATAGAATACAGAATATAGAATGTTGAACACAGAATATAGAATATTTAATAGAGTATATGGAACCCAAAATTTAGAACATGGAATGCAGAACACAGAGTTTAGAGTATAGAATTCAGAATAATGAAAATAGAATTTAGAATATAGAATGTAGAACACCGAATATACAATACGGCAAACAGAATATACAATACAGTATATAGAATGTAGAACACAGAATATTGAATATGGAAAACAGAATACATAACCCAGAATTTAGAACATGGAATTCAGAACACAGAATTTAGAATATAGAATAAAGAATATTGAATATAGGATTTAGAATATACAATGTAGAACACAGAATATAGAATATAGAATAGAGAATATAGAACCCAGAATTTATAATATGGAATGCAGAACACAGAATTTAGGATATAGAATACAGAATACTGAATATAGAATTTAGAATATAGAATGTAGAACACAGAATATAGAATATAGAATTCGGAATGCAGAATATAGAATATAGAATAATGAGCACAAAATATAGAATTGAGAATATAGAACCTAGAATTTAGAATATTTAAAGTAGAACACAGAATATAGAATACAGAATACTGAATATCGAATTTAAAAAATAGAATATAAAACACAGAATATTGAATGTAGAATACGGAATGCATAATATTCAATACAGAATATGGAATGTAGAACACAGAATTTAGAATATGGAATACAGAATATAGAACCCAGAATTGAGAACATGGAATGCAGAACACAGAATTTAGAATATAGAATACAGATTACTGAATATAGAATTTAGAATATAGAAAGTAGAACACAGAATTTAGAATATAGGGTACAGAATACTGAATATAGAATTTAGAATATAGAATATAGAACACAGAATATAGAATATGGAATACAGAATATAGAACCCATAATTTAAAAATGGAATGCAGAACACAGAGTTTAGAATATAGAATACCGAATACTGATAATAGAATATGAATATGCAATGTAGAACACAGAATATAGAATATAGTATACGGAATGCAGAATATAGAATACAGAAAATAGAATGTATAACACAGAATAGAGAATATGGAAAACAGAATACAAAACCGAGAATTGAGAACATGGAAAGCAGAACACCGAATTTTGAAAATAATATACAGAATACTGAATATAGAATTTAAAACATAGAATGAGGTACACAGAATTAAGAATATAGAATGCAGAATACTGTACATAGAATTTATAAACAGGAATGCAGAACGCAGAATATAGAAAATAGAATAAGTATACTGAATATAGAATTGAGAATGTATATTGAATAACACAGAATATAGATTATAGACTACTGAATGGAGAATATAGAAGGTAGAATAAAGAATGAAGAACACAAAATATAGAATATAAAATAGAGAATATAGAACCCAGAATTTAGAAATGGAAAGCAGAACATAAAATATAGAATATAGAATAAAGAATACTGAATAAATATTTTAGAATATAGAATGTAGAACACAGAATATAGAATATAGAAAAGGAAATGCAGAATACAGTATGTAGAATACAGAATAAAACAAAAATATAGAATATAGAATAGTGAATACAGAATCCAGAACATAGAACACGGTATTCAGAACACAGAAATTAGAATACAGAATACAGAATACTTAATATAAAATTTAGAATGTAGAATGTAGAACACAGAATATAGAATATAGAATACGGAATATAGAATACAGAATGTAGAACACAGAATATAGAATATTGAATAGATTATATGGAAAACAAAATTTAAAACATGGAATGCAGAAAACAGTATTTAGAATATAGAATACAGAATACTGAATATAGAATTTACAATATAGAACGCAGAACACAGAATTTAGAATACAGAATACTGAATGCAGAATATAGAATACAGGATATAGAATGTAGAATACAGAATATAGAATATGGAAAACAGAATATAGAACCAAGAATTTAGAGCATGGAATGCAACACAGAATTTACAATATAGAATACAGATTACTGAATAGAGAATTTAGAACATAGAATGCAGAACCCAGAATTTAGAATATAGAATACAGAATACTGAATATAGAATTTAGAATACAGAAAGTAGAACACAGAATATAGAATATAGAATATAGAATACAGATTATAGAACACAAAGTTTAGGAAATGGAATGCAGTACACAGAATTTAAATTATAGAATACCGAATACTGAGCATAGAATATGAATATACAATATAGAACACAGAATTTAGAATATAGGGTACCGAATACTGAATATAGAATATAAAAATACAATTTAGAACACAGAATATAGAATATAGAATAGAGAATATAGAACACAAAAAGTAGAACATGGAATGCAGAACACAGAATTAAGAATATGGAATGCACAATACTATATATAGAATTTAGAATATAGAATGAATAACACAGAATATAGAATATAGAATACGGAATTGAGAATATAGAATGTAGAATATAGAATGAAGAACACAATATATAGTATACAGTATAGAGAATATAGAACCCAGAATTTAGAAATGGAATGCAGAATAGAGAATTTAGAATATAGAATACAGAATACTGAATAAAGATTTTAGAATATAGAATGTAGAACACAGAATATAGAATATAGAATAGGGAATGCAGAACATAGTACGTAGAATACAGAATGAAGAACACAAATATAGAATATAGAATAGTGAATATAGAACCCAGAAATTAGAACACGGTATTCAGAACACAGAATTAAGAATATAGAACACAGAATACTTAACATAAAATTTAGAATACACAATGTAGAACACAGAATCTAGAATATAGAATAGAGAATACAGAATCCAGAATTTAGAACATGGAATGCCAAACACAGAATTTAGAATATTGAATACAGATTACTGAATATAGAATTTAGAATATAGAATGTAGAACACAGAATTTAGAATATAGAATAGAGAATACTGAAAGTAGAATTTAGAATATAGAATTTTGAGCTCAGAATATAGAATATAGAATAGAGTTTATAGAACCCAGAATTTAGAACATGGAATGCAGAACACAGAATTTAGATTATATAATACTGAATACTGAATATAGAATTTAGAACATGGAATGTGGAAAACAGAATTTAGAATATAGAATACAGAATACTGAATATAGAATTTAGAACATAGAATGCGGTACACAGAATTTCGAATACAGAATACTGAATATAGAATTTAGAACATAGAATGCGAAACACAGTATATAGAATATAGAATACAGAATACTGAATATAGAATTTAGAACATGGAATGCAGAACCCAGAAGTTAGAATATAAAATACAGAATTCTGAATATAGATTTTAGAACATGGAATGCAGAACCCAGAGTATAGAATTTACATTATGGAATACTGAATATACAATTTAGAATATAGAATGTAGAACACAGAATATAGAATTTAGATTACGTAATGCAGAATATAGACTACAGAACATAGAATGTAGAACAGAGAATATAGAATATGGAAAAAAGAATACAAAAACCAGAATTGAAAACATGGAATGCAGAACACAGAATTAATAATATAGACTACAGAATACTGAATATAGAATTTAGAACATAGAATGTAGAACACAGAATTTAGAATACAGAATAAAGAATATGGAATATAGAATTTCGAATATAGAATGAAGAACACAGAATATAGAAAATAGAATAGAGAATATAGAACCCAGAATTAAGAACATGGAATGCAGAACACAGAATATAGATTATAGAATACAGAATACTGAATATCGAATTTAGAATATACAATGTAGAACACAGAATATAGAATATAGAATACAGAAAACTGAACCCAGAGTTTAGAACTTGGAATGCAGAACACAGAATTTAGAATATAGAATACAGAATACTGTATATAGAATTTAGAACATTGAATGCAGAACACAGAATTTAGAATATAAAATGCAGAATACTGCATATAGAATTTAGAATATAGAATGAATAACACAGAATATAGAATATAGAATATAGAACACAGAATATAGAAATGGAATGTAGAACAGAGAATTTAGAATATAGAATACAGAAAACTGAATAAAGATTTTAGAATATAGAATGTAGAACACAGAATATAGAATATAGAATAGGGAATGCAGAATATAGTATGCAGAATATAGAATGAAAAACACAAGTATAGTATATACAATAGTGACTATAGTACCTAGAACTTAGAACACGGAATTAAGAACACAGAATTTAGAATATAGAATACACAATAATGCATATAGAATTTAGAACATAGAATGCAGAACACAGAATTTAGAAAATAGAATGCAGAATGCTGAATATAGAATTTATAAACATTAATGCCGAACACAGAATTTAGAATATAGAATGAAGAAAACTGAATAGAGTATTTAGAATATAGAATGAAGAACACAGATTATAGAATATAGAATAGAGAATAGAGAACTCAGGTTATAGAACATGGAATGCAGAGAACAGAATTTAGAATATAGAGCACAAAATACTGAATATAAGTTCAGAATATAGAATATAGAACACAGAGTATAGAATATAGAATACGGAATAATGAATATACAATTTAGAATATAGAATGTATAACACAGAATATAGAATATAGAATATGGAATGCAGAATATAGAATACAGAAAATAGAATGTAGAACACAGAATATAGAATATGGAAAACAGAATACAAAACCCAGAATTGAAAACAAGGAATGCACAACACAGAATTAAGAATATAGAATACAGAATACTGAATATAGAATTAACAATATAGAGTGTAGAACACAGAATAGAGAATATAGAATACAGAATAAAGAACCCAAAATTTAGAACATGGAATGCAGAACACAGGATTTAAAATATAGAATACCGAATACTGAATATAGAATATGAATATACAATGTAGAACCCAGAATTTAGAATATAGAATACAGAATACTGAATGTAGGATTTAGAATATACAATGAAGAACCGAGAATATAGAATATAGAATACGGAATGCAGAATATAGAATACAGAATATAGAATGTAAAACACAGAATTTAGAATAGATAATAGAGTGTATAGAACCCAAAATTTAGAACATTGAATGCAGAACACAGAATTTAGAATATATAAGACAGAATACTGAATATAGAATTTACAATATAGAATGTAGAACAAAAATACAGAATACGGCATGCAGAATATACAATACAGAATAGAGAATGCAGAACACAGAATATAGAATATGGAAAACAGAACACAAAACTCAGAATTTAGAACATGGGATGCAGAAAAAAGAATTTAAAATATATTATACCGAATACTGAATATAGAATTTAGAACATAGAATGCAGAACACAGAATTAAGATTATAGAATGCAGAATACTGTATATAGAATATATAAACAGGAATGCAGAACACAGAATTTAGAAAAGAGAATAAAGAATACTGAATATAGTATTTAGAATATATAATATATAACACAGAATATAGAATATAGACTACGGAATGGAGAATATAGGAGGTAGAATTAGGAATGAAGAACACAACATATAGAATATAGAATAGAGAATATAGAACCCAGAATTTAGAACATGGAATGCAGAACACAGAATTTAGAATATAGAATACAGAATACTTAATATAAAATTTAGAATATAGTATGTAGAAAACAGAATATAGAATATAGAATACGGAATGCAGAATACAGAATACAGAATATAGAATGTAGAACACAGAATATAGAATATTGAATACAGTATATGGAACACAAAATTTAGAACAAGGAATGCAGAATACAGTACTTAGAATATAGAATACCGAATACTGAATATAGAATATGAATATACAAGGTAGAACACAGAATTTAGAATATAGAATAGAGAATACTGAACATAGAATTTTGAATATACAATGTAGAACACAGAATATAGAATATAGAATACGGAAGGCAGAATATAGGATACAGAAACTAGAATGTAGAACACAGAATAGAGAATATGGAAAACAGAATTCAAAACCGAGAATTGAGAACATGGATTGCAGAACACATAATTAAGAATATACAATACAGAATACTGAATATAGAATTTTGAATATACAATGTAGAACACAGAATTTAGATATATAATAAAAATACTGAATATAGAATTTAGAATATAGAATGTAGAACACAGAATATAGAATAGAGAATAGAGAACCCAGAATTTAGAACATGGAATGCAGAACACAGAATTTTGAATATAGAATAGAGAATACTGAATATAAAATTTAGAACATAGAATGTTGAACACAGAATATAGAATACGGCATGCAGAATATACAATACAGAATAGTGAATGCAGAACACAGAATATGGAATATGGAAAACAGAATACAGAACTCAAAATTTAGAACATGGAATGCAGAACACAGAATTTAAAATATAGTATACAGAATACTGAATATAGAATTAGATCTTAGAATGCAGAACACTGAATTAAGATTATATAATACAGAATTCTGTATATAGAATTTATAAACAGGAATGCAGAACACAGAATTTAGAAAATAGAATACACAATAATGAATATAGAATTTAGAATATATAATAAATAACACAGAATATAGAATATAGACTACGGAATGCAGAATATAGGAGGTAGAATAAGGAATGACGAACACAAAATATAGAATATAGAATAGAGAATATAGAACCCAGAATTTAGAAATGGAATGCAGAATATAGAATTTAGAATACAGAATACAGAATACTGAACAAAGATTGTAGAATATAGAATGTAGAACACCGAATATAGAATATAGAATAGGGAATGCAGAATATTGTATGTAGGATATAGAATTAAGAACAGAAATATAGAATACAGAATAGTGAATATAGAACCCAGAACTTAGAACACGGAATGCAGAACACAAAATTTAGAATATACAATACAGAACACTTAATATAAAATTAAGAATATAGAATGTGGAACACAGAATATAGAATATTGAATAGAGTATATGGAACCCAAAATTTAGAACATGGAATGCAGAACACAGCATTTAGTATATAGAATACACAATACTGAATATAGAATTAAGAATATAAAATGTACAACACAGAGTATGTAATGTACAATACGGAATGCAGAATATTGAATACAGAATATAGAATATAGAACACAGAATTTAGAATATGGAAAAGAGAATATAGAACCCAGAATATAGAAAATGGAAAGCAGAACACAGTATTTAAAATAAAGAATAAAGAATACTAAATAAAGAATTTAAAATATAAAACGCAGAACTCAGAATATAGAATAGAGAACACAGAATACTGAATATAGAATTTAGAATATAGAATGTAGAACACAGAGTATAGAATATAGAATACGGAATTGTAAATATACAATATAGAATATACAATGTAGAACACAAAAAATAAAATATAGAATACGGAATTCAGAATATAGAATACAGAACATTGAATCTAGAACTCAGAATATAGAATATGGAAAACAGAATACAAAACCCAGAATTCAAAACATGGAATGCAGAACACAGAATAAACAATATAGAATACAAAATACTGAATATAGAGTTAAGAATAAAGAATGTAGTACACAGAATTTAGTATATAGAATAAAGAATACTGAATATAGAATTTAGAATATTGAATGTAGAACACAGAATATAGAATATAGAATAGAGAATATACAACCCAGAAATTATAACATGGAATGCACAACACAGAATTTAGAATAATGAATACAAAATACAGAATATAGAATTTAGAATATTGAATGTAGAACACAGAATATAGATATAGACTACGGAATGCAGAATATAGAATATAGAATATAGAATAATGAGGACAAAATATAGAATAGAGAATATAGAACCTAGAATTTAGAACATGGAATATAGAACACAGAATATAGAATATAGAATAGAGAATAGAGAACTCAGAATATAGAATATGGAATGCAGAACACAGAATTTAGAATAGAGAATACAGAATATTGAATATAGATTTAAGAATATAGAATGTAGAAAACAGAGTATAGAATATAGAAAACGGAATACTGAATATACAATTTAGAATATAGATTGTAGAACACAGAATATAGAATATAGGATACGGAATGCAGAATATAGAATACAGAACATAGAATGTAGAACACAGAATATAGAATATGGAAAAGAGAATACAAAACCCAGAATTGAAAACATGGAATGCAGAAACCAGAAGTAAGAATATAGAATACAGAATACTGAATGTAGAAATTAGAATAAGAATGTAGAACACAGAATTTAGAATATAGAATAAAGAAAACTGAATATAGAATATAGAATGTAGAACACAGAATATAGAATATAGAATAGGGAATATAGAATATACAATATAGAAAATAGAATGATGAAAACAAAATATAGAATATAGAATAGAGAACCCAGAATTTAGAACATGGAAAGTAGAACACAGAATTTAGAATATTGAATACAGAATACTGAATATAGAATTTAGAATATAGAATGTAGAACACAGAATATGGTATGTAGAATACGGAATGCAGAATATTGAATACAGAATATAGAATGTAGAACACAAAATATAGAATATGAAAAACAGAATTCAGAACCCAGAATATAGAACATGGAATGCAGAACACAGAATTTAGAGTATATAATACAGAATACTGAATATAAAATTTAGAATATAGAATGTAAAACACAGAATATTGAATGTAGAATATGGAATGCAGAATAATGAATACAGTATATAGAATGTAGAACACAGAATTTAGAATATGGAGACAGAATATAGAACCCAGAATTTAGAACATGGGATGCAGAACACAAAATTTAGAAAATAGAATACAGATTACTGAATATAGAATTCAGAATATAGAATGTAGAACAAAGTGTATAGAATATAGAAGACCGAACACTGAATATACAATTAAGAATATAGAATATAGAACACAGAATATGGAAAAAAGAATACGGAATGCAGAATATAGAATACTAAATATAGAATGTAGAACACAGGATATAGTATATGGAAAACAGAATATAGAACCCAGAATTTTGAACATGGAATGCAGAGCACAGAATTGAGAATATAGAATACAGATTACTGAATATAGAATTTAGAATATAGAAAGTAGAACACAGAATTTAGAATATAGAGTACAGAATACTGAATATAGAATTTAGTACACAGAATATAGAATATGGAATACAGAATATAGAACCCAAAATTTAGAACATGGAATGCAGAACACAGAATTTAGAATATAGAATACCGAATACTGATAATAGAATATGAATATGCAATGTAGAACACAGAATTTAGAAAACAGAATACAGAATACTGAATATAGAATTTTGAACTTACAATGTAGAACACAGAATATAGAATATAGAATACGGAATGCAGAATATAGAATACAGAAAATAGAATATAGGACACAGAATAGAGAATATGGAAAACAGAATACAAAACCGAGAATTGAGAACATGTAATGCACAACACATAATTTAGAATATAAAATACAGAATAATGAATATAGAATTTAGAATATAGAATGTAGAACACAGAATATAGAATATAAAAAAGAGAATATAGAACCCAGAATTTAGAACATGGAATGCAGAACACAGAATTAAGAATATAGAATACAGAGTACTGAATATAGAATTTAGAACATAGAATGTTGGACACAGATTATAGAATACGGCATGCAGAATATACAATACAGAAGAGTGAATGCAGAACACAGAATATAGAATATGGAAAACAGAATACAGAACTCAGAATTTAGAACATGGAATGCAGAACACAGAATTTAAAATATAGAATAGAGAATACTGAATATAGAAATTAGAATTTAGAATGCAGAACACAGAATTAAGATTATATAACGCAGAATTCTGTATATAGAATTTATAAACAGGAATGCAGAACACAGAATTAAGAAAATAGAATAAAAAATACTGAATATAGAATTTAGAATATATAATAAATAACACAGAATATAGAATATAGACTACGGATTTGAGAATATAAAACGTAGCATAAGGAATAACGAACACAAAATATAGAATATAGAATAGAGAATACAGAACCCAGAATTTAGCAATGGAATGCAGAACATTGAATTTAGAATACAGAATACAGAATACTGAATAAAGATTTTAGAATATAGAATGTAGAACACAGAATATAGAATATAGAAGAGGGAATGGAGAATATAGTATGTAGAATATAGAATGAAGAAAACAAATATAGAATACAGAATAGTGAATATAGAACCCAGAAATTAGAACACGGAATGCAGAACGCAGAATTTAGAATATAGAATACAGAATATTTAATATAAAACTTACACTATAGAATGTAGAACACAGAATATAGATATAGAATACAGAATGCAGAATATACAATACAGAATATAGAATGTAGAACACAGAATATTGAATATTGAATAGAGTAAATGGAACCGAAAATTTAGAACATGGAATGCAGAACACAGAATTTAGAATATAGAATACAGAATAATGAAAATAGAATTTAGAATATAGAATGTAGAACACCGAATATACAATACGGCATGCAGAATATACAATACAGTATATAGAATGTAGAACACAGAATATAGAATATGGAAAACAGAATACATAACCCAGAATATAGAACATGGAATGCAGAACACAGAATTTAGAATATAGAATACAGAATACTGAATATAGATTTATAATAAATATTGTAGAACACAGAATATAGACTATAGAATAAAGAATACTGAATATAGGATTTAGAATATAGAATGTAGAACACAGAATATAGAATAGAGAATAGAGAATATAGAACCCAGAATTTATAACATGGAATGAAAACACAGAATTTAGGATATAGAATACAGAATACTGAATATAGAATTTAGAATATAGAATGTACAACACAGAAAATAGAATACTTAATGCAGAATAAAGAATAAAGTATATAGAATATAGAACACAGAATATAGAATATTTAATAGAGTATATGGAACCAAAAATTTAGAACATGGAATGCAGAACACAGAATTTAGAATATAGAATACAGAATACTGAATATGCAATTTAGAATATAGAATGTAGAACACAGAATATAGAATACGGTATGCAGAATATACAATAGAGAATATAGAATGTAGAACACAGAATATAGAATATTGAAAACAGAATTCAGACCCCAGAATATAGAACATGGAATGCAGAACACAGAATTTAGAGTATAGAATACATATTTCTAAATATAGAATTTAGAATACAGATTGTAGAACTCAGGATTTAGAATATAGATACAGAACACAGAATATAGGATATAGAATACAGAATGTAGAACACAGAATATAGAATATTGTATACAGAATACAGAAATCAAAATTTAGAACACGGAAAGTAGAACACAGAATTTAGAATATTGAATACAGAATACTGAATATCGAATTTAGAATATAGAATGTAGAACACAGAATATGGTATGTAGAATACGGAATGCAGAATATTGAATACAGAATATAGAATTTAGAACACAAAATATAGAATATGAAAAACAGAATTCAGAACCCAGAATATAGAACATGGAATACAGAACACAGAATTTAGAGTATATAATACAGAATACTGAATATAAAATTTAGAATATAGAATGTAAAACACAGAATATTGAATGTAGAATACGGAATGCAGAATAATGAATACAGTATATAGAATGTAGAACACAGAATTTAGAATATGGAGACAGAATATAGAACCCAGAATTTAGAACATGGGATGCAGAACACAAAATTTAGAAAATAGAATACAGATTACTGAATATAGAATTCAGAATATAGAATGTAGAACAAAGTGTATAGAATATAGAAGACCGAATACTGAATATACAATTAAGAATATAGAATATAGAACACAGAATATGGAAAAAAGAATACGGAATGCAGAATATAGAATACTAAACATAGAATGTAGAACACAGAATATAGAATATAGAATAGGAAATGCAGAATATAGTATGTAGGATATAGAATTAAGAACACAAATATAGAATACAGAATAGTGAATATAGAACATAAAACATAGAACACGGAATGCAGAACACAAAATTGAGAATATACAATACAGAATAATTAATATAAAATTAAGAATATAGAATGTAGAACACAGAATATAGATTATAGAATACGGAATGCAGAATATAGAATACAGCATATAGAATGTAGAACACAGAATATATAATATTGAATAGAGTATGTGGAACACAAAATTTAGAACATGGAATGCAGAACACAGAATTTAGAATATAGAATACAGAATAATGAAAATAGAATTTAGAATATAGAATGTAGAACACCGAATATACAATACGGCATGCAGAATATACAATAGAGTATATAGAATCTAGAACACAGAATATAGAATATGGAAAACAGAATACATAACCCAGAATTTAGAACATGGAATGCAGAACACAGAATTTAGAATATAGAATACAGAATACTGAATATAGATATATAATAAATATTGTAGAACACAGAATTTAGAATATAGAATAAAGAGTACTGAATATAGGATTTAGAATATAGAATGTAGAACACAGAATATAGAATATAGAATAGAGAATATAGAAACCAGAATTTATAACATGGAATGCAGAACACAGAATTTATGATATAGAATACAGAATACTGAATATAGAATTTAGAATATAGAATGTAGAACACAGAATATAGAATATAGACTTCGGAATGCAGAATATAGAATATAGAATAATGAGCACAAAATATAGAATTGAGAATATAGAACCTAGAATTTAGAATATTTAAAGTAGAACACAGAATATAGAATACAGAGTACTGAATATCGAATTAAAAAATAGAATGTAAAACACAGAATATTGAATGTAGAATACGGAATGCAGAATATTGAATACAGAATATGGAATGTAGAACACAGAATTTAGAATATGGAAAACAGAATATAGAACCCAGAATTGAGACCATGGAATGCAGAACACAGAATTTAGAATATAGAATACAGAATACTGAATATAGAATTTAGAATATAGAAAGTAGAACACAGAATTTAGAATATAGGTTACAGAATACTGAATATAGTATTTAGAATATAGAATGTAGAACACAGAATATAGAATATGGAATACAGAATATAGAACCCATAATTAAAAATTGAATGCAGAACACAGAATTTTGAATATAGAATACCGAATACTGATAATAGAATATGAATATGCAATGTAGAACACAGAATATAGAATATAGGATACGGAATGCAGAATATAGAATACAGAACATAGAATGTAGAACACAGAATATAGAATATGGAAAAGAGAATACAAAACCCAGAATTGAAAACATGGAATGCAGAAACCAGAATTAAGAATATAGAATACAGAACACTGAATGTAGAAATTAGAATAAGAATGTAGAACACAGAATTTAGAATATAGAATAAAGAATACTGAATATAGAATTTAGAATATAAAATGTAGAACACAGAATATAGAATATAGAATACGGAATGTAGAATATACAATATAGAAAATAGAATGATGAACACAAAATATAGAATATAGAATATAGAATATAGGATACGGAATGCAGAATATAGAATACAGAACATAGAATGTAGAACACAGAATATAGAATATGGAAAAGAGAATACAAAACCCAGAATTGAAAACATGGAATGCAGAAACCAGAATTAAGAATATAGAATACAGAACACTGAATGTAGAAATTAGAATAAGAATGTAGAACACAGAATTTAGAATATAGAATAAAGAATACTGAATATAGAATTTAGAATATAAAATGTAGAACACAGAATATAGAATATAGAATACGGAATGTAGAATATACAATATAGAAAATAGAATGATGAACACAAAATATAGAATATAGAATAGAGAATAGAGAACCCAGAATTTAGAACATGGAATGTAGAACACAGAATTTAGAATATTGAATACAGAATACTGAATATCGAATTTAGAATATAAAATGTAAAACACAGAATATGGTATGTAGAATACGGAATGCAGAATATTGAATACAGAATATAGAATGTAGAACACAAAATATAGAATATGAAAAACAGAATTCAGAACCCAGAATATAGAACATGGAATGCAGAACACAGAATTTAGAGTATATAATACAGAATACTGAATATAAAATTTAGAATATAGAATGTAAAACACAGAATATTGAATGTAGAATACGGAATGCAGAATAATGAATACAGTTTATAGAATGTAGAACACAGAATTTAGAATATGGAGACAGAATATAGAACCCAGAATTTAGAACATGGGATGCAGAACACAAAATTTTGAATATAGAATACAGATTACTAAATATAGAATTCAGAATATAGAAAGTAGAACACAGAATTTAGAATATAGAGTAAAGAATACTGAATATAGAATTTAGAATATAGAATGTAGTACACAGAATATAGAATATGGAATACAGAATATAGAAACTAAAATTTAGAACATGGAATGCAGAACACAGAATTTAGAATATAGAATACCGAATACTGATAATAGAATATGAATATGCAATGTAGAACACAGAATTTAGAAAACAGAATACAGATTACTGAATATAGAATTTTGAATATACAATGTAGAACACAGAATATAGAATATAGAATATGGAATGCAGAATATAGAATACAGAAAATAGAATATAGGACACAGAATAGAGAATATGGAAAACAGAATACAAAACCGAGAATTGAGAACATGTAATGCACAACACATAATTTAGAATATAAAATACAGAATACTGAATATAGAATTTAGAATATAGAATGTAGAACACAGAATATAGAATATAGAAAAGAGAATATAGAACCCAGAATTTAGAACATGGAATGCAGAACACAGAATTAAGAATATAGAATACAGAGTACTGAATATAGAATTTAGAACATAGAATTTTGGACACAGATTATAGAATACGGCATGCAGAATATACAATACAGAAGAGTGAATGCAGAACACAGGATATAGATTATGGAAAACAGAATACAGAACTCAGAATTTAGAACATGGAATGCAGAACACAGAATTTAAAATATAGAATAGAGAATACTGAATATAGAAATTAGAATTTAGAATGCAGAACACAGAATTAAGATTATATAATGCAGAATTCTGTATATAGAATTTATAAACAGGAATGCAGAACACAGAATTAAGAAAATAGAATAAAAAATACTGAATATAGAATTTAGAATATATAATAAATAACACAGAATATAGAATATAGACTACGGATTTGAGAATATAAAATGTAGCATAAGGAATTACGAACACAAAATATAGAATATAGAATAGAGAATATAGAACCCAGAATTTAGAAATGGAATGCAGAACATTGAATTTAGAATACAGAATACAGAATACTGAATAAAGATTTTAGAATATAGAATGTAGAACACAGAATATAGAATATAGAAGAGGGAATGGAGAATATAGTATGTAGAATATAGAATGAAGAAAACAAATATAGAATACAGAATAGTGAATATAGAACCCAGAAATTAGAACACGGAATGCAGAACGCAGAATTTAGAATATAGAATACAGAACACTTAATATAAAACTTACACTATAGAATGTAGAACACAGAATATAGAATATAGAATACAGAATGCAGAATATACAATACAGAATATAGAATGTAGAACACAGAATATAGAATATTGAATAGAGTATATGGAACCGAAAATTTTGAACATGGAAAGCAGAACACAGAATTTAGAATATAGAATACAGAATAATGAAAATAGAAATTACAATATAGAATGTAGAACACCGAATATACAATACGGCATGCAGAATATACAATACAGTATATAGAATGTAGAACACAGAATATAGAATATGGAAAACAGAATACATAACCCAGAATATAGAACATGGAATGCAGAACACAGAATTTAGAATATAGAATACAGAAAACTGAATATAGATTTATAATAAATATTGAAGAACACAGAATATAGACTATAGAATAAAGAATACTGAATATAGGATTTAGAATATAGAATGTAGAACACAGAATATAGAACACAGAATAGAGAATATAGAACCCAGAATTTATAACATGGAATGCAGAACACAGAATTTAGGATATAGAATACAGAATACTGAATATAGAATTTAGAATATAGAATGTAGAACACAGAATATAGAATATAGACTTCGGAATGCAGAATATAGAATATAGAATAATGAGCACAAAATATAGAATTGAGAATATAGAATCTAGAATTTAGAATATTTAAAGTAGAACACAGAATATAGAATACAGAGTACTGAATATCGAATTAAAAAATAGAATGTAAAACACAGAATATTGAATGTAGAATACGGAATGCAGAATATTGAATACAGAATATGCAGTGTAGAACACAGAATTTAGAATATGGAAAACAGAATATAGAACCCAGAATTGAGACCATGGTATGCAGAACACAGAATTTAGAATATAGAATACAGAATACTGAATATAGAATTTAGAATATAGAAAGTAGAACACAGAATTTAGAATATAGGTTACAGAATACTGAATATAGTATTTAGAATATAGAATGTAGAACACAGAATATAGAATATGGAATACAGAATATAGAACCCATAATTAAAAATTGAATGCAGAACACAGAATATTGAATATAGAATACCGAATACTGATAATAGAATATGAATATGCAATGTAGAACACAGAATATAGAATATAGGATACGGAATGCAGAATAAAGAATACAGAACATAGAATGTAGAACACAGAATATAGAATATGGAAAAGAGAATACAAAACCCAGAATTGAAAACATGGAATGCAGAAACCAGAATTAAGAATATAGAATACAGAACACTGAATGTAGAAATTAGAATAAGAATGTAGAACACAGAATTTAGAATAAAGAATAAAGAATACTGAATATAGAATTTAGAATATAGAATGTAGAACACAGAATATAGAATATAGAATACTGAATGTAGAATATACAATATAGAAAATAGAATGATGAACACAAAATATAGAATATAGAATAGAGAATAGAGAACCCAGAATTTAGAACATGGAAAGTAGAACACAGAATTTAGAATATTGAATACAGAATACTGAATATCGAATTTAGAATATATAATGTAGAACACAGAATATGGTATGTAGAATACGGAATGCAGAATATTGAATACAGAATATAGAATGTAGAACACAAAATATAGAATATGGAAAACAGAATTCAGAACCCAGAATATAGAACATGGAATGCAGAACACAGAATTTAGAGTATATAATACAGAATACTGAATATAAAATTTAGAATATAGAATGTAAAACACAGAATATTGAATGTAGAATACGGAATGCAGAATAATGAATACAGTATATAGAATGTAGAACACAGAATTTAGAATATGGAGACAGAATATAGAACCCAGAATTTAGAACATGGGATGCAGAACACAAAATTTTGAATATAGAATATAGATTACTGAATATAGAATTCAGAATATAGAGTGCAGAACAAAGTGTATAGAATATAGAAGACCGAATACTGAATATACAATTAAGAATATAGAATATAGAACACAGAATATGGAAAAAAGAATACGGAATGCAGAATATAGAATACTAAACATAGAATGTAGAACACAGAATATAGAATATGGAAAACAGAATATAGAACCCAGAATTTTGAACATGGAATGCAGAGCACGGAATTGAGGATATAGAATACAGATTACTGAATATAGAAATTAGAATATAGAAAGTAGAACACAGAATTTAGAATATAGAGTAAAGAATACTGAATATAGAATTTAGAATATAGAATGTAGTACACAGAATATAGAATATGGAATACAGAATATAGAAACCAAAATTTAGAACATGGAATGCAGAACACAGAATTTAGAATATAGAATACAGAATACTGATAATAGAATATGAATATGCAATGTAGAACACAGAATTTAGAAAACAGAATACAGATTACTGAATATAGAATTTTGAATATACAATGTAGAACACAGAATATAGAATATAGAATACGGAATGAAGAATATAGAATACAGAAAATAGAATATAGGACACAGAATAGGGAATATGGAAAACAGAATACAAAACCGAGAATTGAGAACATGTAATGCACAACACATAATTTAGAATATAAAATACAGAATACTGAATATAGAATGTAGAATATAGAATGTAGAACACAGAATATAGAATATAGAAAAGAGAATATAGAACCCAGAATTTAGAACATGGAATGCAGAACAAAGAATTAAGAATATAGAATACAGAGTACTGAATATAGAATTTAGAACATAGAATGTTGGACACAGATTATAGAATACGGCATGCAGAATATACAATACAGAAGAGTGAATGCAGAACACAGAATATAGAATATGGAAAACAGAATACAGAACTCAGAATTTAGAACATGGAATGCAGAACACAGAATTTAAAATATAGAATAGAGAATACTGAATATAGAAATTAGAATTTAGAATGCAGAACACAGAATTAAGATTATATAATGCAGAATTCTGTATATAGAATAAATAAACAGGAATGCAGAACACAGAATTAAGAAAATAGAATAAAAAATACTGAATATAGAATTTAGAATATATAATAAATAACACAGAATATAGAATATAGACTACGGATTTGAGAATATAAAATGTAGCATAAGGAATTACGAACACAAAATATAGAATATAGAATAAAGAATATAGAACCCAGAATTTAGAAATGGAATGCAGAACATTGAATTTAGAATACAGAATACAGAATACTGAATAAAGATTTTAGAATATAGAATGTAGAACACAGAATATAGAATATAGAAGAGGGAATGGAGAATATAGTATGTAGAATATAGAATGAAGAAAACAATTATAGAATACAGAATAGTGAATATAGAACCCAGAAATTAGAACACGGAATGCAGAACGCAGAATTTAGAATATAGAATACAGAACACTTAATATAAAACTTACACTATAGAATGTAGAACACAGAATATAGAATATAGAATACAGAATGCAGAATATACAATACAGAATATAGAATGTAGAACACAGAATATAGTATATTGAATAGAGTATATGGAACCGAAAATTTTGAACATGGAAAGCAGAACACAGAATTTAGAATATAGAATACAGAATAATGAAAATAGAATTTACAATATAGAATGTAGAACACCGAATATACAATACGGCATGCAGAATATACAATACAGTAAATAGAATGTAGAACACAGAATATAGAATATGGAAAACAGAATACATAACCCAGAATATAGAACATGGAATGCAGAACACAGAATTTAGAATATAGAATACAGAATACTGAATATAGATTTATAATAAATATTGTAGAACACAGAATATAGACTATAGAATAAAGAATACTGAATATAGGATTTAGAATATAGAATGTAGAACACAGAATATAGAACACAGAATAGAGAATATAGAACCCAGAATTTATAACATGGAATGCAGAACACAGAATTTAGGATATAGAATACAGAATACTGAATATAGAATTTATAATATAGAATGTACAACACAGAATATAGAATACTTAATGCAGAATAAAGAATAAAGAATATAGAATATAGAACACAGAATATAGAATATTTAATAGAGTATATGGAACCAAAAATTTAGAACATGGAATGCAGAACACAGAATTTAGAATATAGAATACAGAATACTGAATATACAATTTAGAATATAGAATGTAGAACACAGAATATAGAATACGGCATGCAGAATATACAATAGAGAATATAGAATGTAGAACACAGAATATAGAATATTGAAAACAGAATTCAGAACCCAGAATATAGAACATGGAATGCAGAACACAGAATTTAGAGTATAGAATACAGATTTCTGAATATAGAATTTAGAATACAGATTGTAGAACTCAGGATTTAGAATATAGATACAGAACACTGAATATAGGATATAGAATACAGAATGTAGAACACAGAATATAGAATATAGAATACAGAATATAGAAATCAAAATTTAGAACATGGAAAGCAGAACACAGAATTTAGAATATAGAATACCGAATACTGAATATAGAATATGAATATACAATGTAGAACAAAGAATTTAGAATATAGAATACAGAATACTGAATATAGAATTTAGAATATACAATGTAGAACACAGAATATAGAATATAGAATACAGAATACTGAATATAGAATATAGAATATACAATGTAGAACACAGAATATAGAATATAGAATACAGAATACTGAATATAGAATTTAGAATATAGAACGCAGAACACAGAATATAGAATATAGGATACAGAATACTGAATATAGAATTTAGAATATGGAATGTAGGACACAGAATTTAGAATATAGAATACAGAAATCTGAATATAGTATTTAGAAAATAGAATGTAGAACACAGGTTATAGAATATAGAATAGAGAATATAGAACCCAGAATTTAGAAATGGAATGCAGAATATAGAATTTAGGATACAGAATACAGAATACTGAACAAAGATTGTAGAATATAGAATGTAGAACACAGAATATAGAATATAGAATAGGAAATGCAGAATATAGTATGTAGGATATAGAATTAAGAACACAAATATAGAATACAAAATAGTGAATATAGAACCCAGAACATAGAACACGGAATGCAGAACACAAAATTGAGAATATACAATACAGAATACTTAATATAAAATTAAGAATATAGAATGTAGAACACAGAATATAGAATATAGAATACGGAATGCAGAATATAGAATACAGCATATAGGATGTAGAACACAGAATATATAATATTGAATAGAGTATATGGAACCCAAAATTTAGAACATGGAATGCAGAACACAGAATTTAGAATATAGAATACAGAATAATTTAAATAGAATTTAGAATATAGAATGAAGTACACCGAATATACAATACGGCATGCAGAATATACAATAGAGTATATAGAATCTAGAACACAGAATATAGAATATGGAAAACAGAATACATAACCCAGAATTTAGAACATTTTAATGCAGAACACAGAATTTAGAATATAGAATACAGAATACTGAATATAGATATATAATAAATATTGTTGAACACAGAATTTAGAATATAGAATAAAGAATACTGAATATAGGATTTAGAATATAGAATGTAGAACACAGAATATAGAATATAGAACAGAGAATATAGAACCCAGAATTTATAACTTGGAATGCAGAACACAGAATTTAGGATATAGAATACAGAATACTGAATATAGAATTTAGAATATAGAATGTAGAACACAGAATATAGAATATAGACTTCGGAATGCAGAATATAGAATATAGAATAATGAGCACAATATATAGAATTGAGAATATAGAACCTAGAATTTAGAATATTTAAAGTAGAACACAGAATATAGAATACAGAGTACTGAATATCGAATTTAAAAAATAGAATGTAAAACACAGAATATTGAATGTAGAATACGGAATGCAGAATATTGAATACAGAATATGGAATGTAGTACACAGAATTTAGAATATGGAAAACAGAATATAGAACCCAGAATTGAGACCATGGAATGCAGAACACCGAATTTAGATTATAGAATACAGATTACTGAATATAGAATTTAGAATATAGAAAGAAGAACACAGAATTTAGAATATAGGTTACAGAATACTGAATATAGTATTTAGAATGTAGAATGTAGAACACAGTATATAGAATATGGAATACAGAATATAGAACCCATAATTAAAAAATGGAATGCAGAACACAGAATTTAGAATATAGAATACCGAATACTGATAATAGAATATGAATATGCAATGTAGAACACAGAATTTAGAATATAGTATACGGAATGCAGAATATAGAATACAAAAAATAGAATGTATAACACAGAATAGAGAATATGGAAAACAGAATACAAAACCGAGAATTGGAACATGGAATGCAGAACACAGAATTTAGAAAATAGTATAAAGAATACTGAATATAGAATTTAGAACATTGAATGTGGTACACAGAATTAAGAATATAGAATGCAGAATACTGTATATAGAATTTATAAACAGGAATGCAGAACGCAGAATATAGAAAATAGATTAAAGAATACTGAATATAGATTTGAGAATATATATTGAATAACACAGAATATTGATTATAGACTACTGAATGGAGAATATAGAAGGTAGAATAAAGAATTAAGAACACAAAATATAGAATATAAAATAGAGAATATAGAACCCAGAATTTAGAAATGGAATGCAGAACATAAAATATAGAATATAGAATACAGAATACTTAATAAATATTTTAGAATATAGAATGAAGAACACAGAATATAGAATATAGAAAAGGAAATACCGAATAAAGTATGTAGAATACAGAATAAAAAACAAAATATAGAATATAGAATAGTGAATATAGAACACAGAACATAGAACACGGAATGCAGAACACAGAATTTAGAATATAGAATACAGAATACTTAATATAAAATTTAGAATGTAGAATGTAGAACACAGAATATAGAATATAGAATACGGAATATAGAATATAGAATGTAGAACACAGAATATAGAATTTTGAATAGATTATATGGAAAACAAAATTTAGACATGGAATGCAGAACACAGTATTTAGAATATAGAATACAGAATACTGAATATAGAATTTAGAATATAGAATGTAGAACACAGAATATAGAATACGACATGCAGAATATTGAATACAGAATAATGAATATAGAACACACAATATAGAATATGGAAAACAGAATATTGAACCCAGAATATAGAACATGGAATGCAGAACACAGAATTTAAAATATAGAATGCAGAATACTGAATATAGAATTTAGAATATAGAACGCAGAACACAGAATATAGAATATAGAATACGGAATGCAGAATATAGAATACAGAATATAGAATGCAGAACACAGAATATAGAATATAGAAAACAGAATACTTAACCCAGAATTTAGAACATGGAATGCAGAACACAGAATTTAGAATATATTATACAGAATACTGACAATAGAATTTAGAATATAGAATGCAGAACACAGAATTTAGAATATAGAATACAGAATACTGAATATAGAATTTATAATATAGAATGTAAAACACAGAATATAGAATAATTAATGCAGAATATAGAATAAAGAATATAGAATATAGAACACAGAATATAGAATATTTAATAGAGTATATGGAACCAAAAATTTATAACATGGAATGCAGAACACAGAAATTAGAATATAGAATACAGAATACTGAATATAGTATTTAGAATATACAATGTAGAACACAGAATATAGAATACGGCAAGCAGAATAAACAATACAGAATATAGAAAGTAGAACACAAAATATAGAATATGGAAAACAGAATACATAACCCAGAATTTAGAACATGGAATGCAGAACACAGAATTTAGAATAAAGAATACAGAATACTGAATATTGAATTTAGAATATAGAATGTAGAACACAGAATATGGTATGTAGAATACGGAATGCAGAATATTTAACACAGAATATAGAATATAGAACACAAAATATAGAATATGGAAAACAGAATTCAGAACCCAGAATATAGAACATGGAATGAAGAACACAGAATTTAGAGTATAGAATACAGATTTCTGAATATAGAATTTAGAATACTGATTGTAGAACTCAGGATTTAGAATATAGATACAGAATACTGTATAAAGGATATAGAATACAGAATGTAGAACACAGAATATAGAATATAGTATACAGAATACAGAAATCAAAATTTAGAACATGGAAAGCAGAACACAGATTATAGAATATAGAATACCGAATACTGAATATAGAATATGAATATACAATGTAGAACAAAGAATTTAGAATATAGAATACAGAATACTGAATATAGAATTTAGAATATACAATGTTGAACACAGAATATAGAGTATAGAATACAGAATACTGAATATAGAATTAAGAATATAGAACGCAGAACACAGAATATAGAATATAGGATAAAGAATACTGAATATAGAATTTAGAATATGGAATGCAGGACACAGAATTTAGAATATAGAATACAGAAATCTGAATATAGAATTTAGAATATAGAATGTAGAACACAGGTTATAGAATATAGAATAGAGAATATAGAACACAGAATTTAGAAATGGAATGCAGAATATAGAATTTAGAATACAGAATACAGAATACTGAACAAAGATTTTAGAATATAGAATGTAGAACACCGAATATAGAATATAGAATAGGGAATGCAGAATATAGTATGTAGGATATAGAAATAAGAACACAAATATAGAATACAGAATAGTGAATATAGAACCCAGAACATAGAACACGGAATGCAGAACACAAAATTTAGAATATACAATACAGAATACTTAATATAAAATTAAGAATATAGAATGTAGAACACAGAATATAAAATATTGAATAGAGTATATGGAACACAAAATTTAGAACATGGAATGCAGAACACAGAATTTAGGATATAGAATACAGAATAATGAAAATAGAATTTAGAATATAGAATGTAGAACACCGAATGTACAATACGGCATGCAGAATATACAATACAGTATATAGAATGTAGAACACAGAATATAGAATATGGAAAACAGAATACATAACCCAGAATTCAGAACATGGAATGCAGAACACAGAATTTAGTATATAGAATACAGTATACTGAATACAGATTTATAATAAATATTGTAGAACACAGAATTTAGAATATAGAATAAAGAATACTGAATATAGGATATAGAATATAGAATGTAGAACAGAGAATATAGAATAGAGAATATATAACTCAGAATTTATAACATTGAATGCAGAACACAGAATTTAGGATATAGAATACAGAATACTGAATATAGGATTTAGAATATAGAATGTAGAACACAGAATATAGAATAATTAATGCAGAATATAGAATAAAGAATATAGAATATAGAACACAGAATATAGAATATTTAATAGAGTATATGGAACCAAAAATTTAGAACATAGAATGCAGAACACAGAATTTAGAATATAAAATACAGAATACTGAATATAGAATTTAGAATATAGAATGTAGAACACAGAATATAGAATACGGCATGCAGAATATACAATACAGAATATAGAATGTAGAACACAGAATATAGAATATGGAAAACAGAATACATAACCCAGAATTTAGAACATGGAATGCAGAACACAGAATTTAGAATAAAGAATACAGAATACTGAATATAGAATTTAGAATATAGAATGTAGAACACAGAATATAGAATATAGAATAGAGAATAGAGGACTCAGAAGTTAGAATATGGTATGCAGAACACAGGATTTAGAATATAGAATACAGAATACTGAATATAGAATAAAGAATATAGAATGTAGAACACAGAGTATAGAATATAGAATACGGAATACTGAATATACAATTTAGAATATAGAATGTAGAACACAGAATAAAGAATACGGAATGCAGCGTATACAATATAGAAAATAGAATTATGAACACAAAATATAGAATATATAATAGAGAATATAGAACCCAGAAATTAGAACATGGAATGTAGAACACAGAATTTAGAATATTGAATGCAGAATACTGAATATCGAATTTAGAACATACAATGTAGAACACAGAATATGGTATGTAGAATACGGAATGCAGAATATTTAATACAGAATATAGAATGTAGAACACAAAATATAGAATATGGAAAACAGAATTCAGAACCCAGAATATAGAACATGGAATGCAGAACACAGAATTTAGAGAATAGAATACAGATTTCTGAATATAGAATTTAGAATACAGATTGTAGAACTCAGGATTTAGAATATAGATACAGAACACTGAATATAGCATATAGAATACAGAATGTAGAACACATAATATAGAATATAGAATACAGAATATAGAAATCAAAATTTAGAACATGGAAAGCAGAACACAGAATTTAGAATATAGAATACCGAATACTGAATATAGAATATCAATATACAATTTATAACAAAGATTTTAGAATATAGAATACAGAATACTGAATATAGTACTTAGAATATACAATGTAGAACACAGAATATAGAATATAGTATACAGAATACTGAATATAGAATTTAGAATATAGAACGCAGAATATAGAATATAGGACACAGAATACTGAATATAGAATTTGGAATATGGAATGTAGGACACAGAATTTAGTATATAGAATACAGAAATCTGAATATAGAATTTAGAATATAGAATGTAGAACACAGGTAATAGAATATAGAATAGAGAATATAGAACCTAGAATTTAGAAATGGAATGCAGATTATAGAATTCAGAATACAGAATACAGAATACTGAACAATGATTGTAGAATGTAGAATGTAGAACACAGAATATAGAATATAGAATACGGAATGCAGAATATAGTATGTAGGATATAGAATTAAGAACATAAATATAGAATACAGAATAGTGAATATAGAACCCAGAACATAGAACACGGAATGAAGAACACAAAATTTAGAATATACAATACAGTATACTTAATATAAAATTAAGAATATAGAATGTAGAACACAGAATATAGAATATAGAATACAGAATGCAGAATATAGAATACAGAATATAGGATGTAGAACACAGAAAATAGAATATTGAATAGAGTATATGGAACCCAAAATTTAGAACATGGAATGCAGAACACAGAATTTAGAATATAGAATACACAATAATGAAAATAGAATTTAGAATATAGAATGTAGAACACCGAATATACAATACGACATGCAGAATGTACAATACAGTATATAGAATGTAGAACACAGAATATAGAATATGGAAAACAGAATACATAACCCAGAGTTTAGAACATGGAATGCAGAACACAGAATTTAGAATATAGAATACAGAATACTGAATATAGATTTATAATAAATACTGTAGAACACTGAATTTAGAATATAAAATAAAGAATACTGAATATAGGATTTAGAATATAGAATGTAGAACCCAGATTATAGAATATAGAATAGAGAATATAGAACCCAGAATTTATAACCTGGAATGCAGAACTCAGAATTTAATATATAGAATACAGAATACTGAATATAGAATTTAGAATATAGAAAGTAGAACACAGAATATAGAATATAGAATTCGGAATGCAGAATATAGTATATAGAATAATGAGCACAAAATATAGAATTGAGAATATAGAACCTAGAATTAAGAATATTTAAAGTAGAACACAGAATATAGAATACAGAATACTGAATATCGAATTTAAAAAATAGAATGTAGATCACAGAATATTGAATGTAGAATACGGAATGCAGAATATTGAATACAGAATATGGAATTTAGAACACAGAATTTAGAATATGGAATACAGAATATAGAACCCAGAATTGAGAACATGGAATGCAGAACACAGAATTTAGAATATAGAATACAGATTACTGAATATAGAATTTAGAATATAGAATGTAGAACACAGAATATAGAATATGGAATACAGAATATAGAACCCATAATTTAAAAATGGAATGCAGAACACAGAATTTGGAATATAGAATACCGAATACTGATAATAGAATATGAATATGCAATGTAGAACACAGAATTTATAATACAGTATACGGAATGCAGAATATAGAACACAGAAAATAGAATGTATAACACAGAATAGAGAATATGGAAAACAGAATACAAAACCGAGAATTGAGAACATGGAATGCAGAACACAGAATTTAGAAAATAGTATACAGAATACTGAATTTAGAATTTAGAACATAGAATGAGGTACACAGAATTAAGAATATAGAATGCAGAATACTGTATATAGAATTTATAAACAGGAATGCAGAACGCAGAATATAGAAAATAGATTAAAGAATACTGAATATAGAAATGAGAATGTATATTGAATAACACAGTATATTGATTATAGACTACTTAATGGAAAATATAGAAGGTAGAATAAAGAATTAAGAACACAAAATATACAATATAAAATAGAGAATATAGAACCCAGAATTTAGAATTGGAATGCAGAACATAAAATATAGAATATAGAATACAGAATACTGAATAAATATTTTAGAATATAGAATGTAGAACACAGAATATAGAATATAGAAAAGGAAATGCAGAATGCAGTATGTAGAATACAGAATAAAAAACAAAAATATAGAATATAGAATAGTGAATATAGAACCCAGAACATAGAACACGGAATGCAGAACACAGAATTTAGAATAAAGAATACAGAACACTTAATATAAATTTTAGAATGTAGAATGTAGAACACAGAATATAGAATATAGAATACGGAATATAGAATATAGAATGTAGAACACAGAATATAGAATATTGAATAAATTATATGGAAACCAAAATTTAGAACATGGAATGCAGAACACAGTATTTAGAATATAGAATACAGAATACTGAATATAGAATTTAGAATATAGAATGTAGAACACAGAATATAGAATACGACATGCAGCATATTGAATACAGAATAAAGAATATAGAGCACAGAATATAGAATATGGAAAACAGAATATAGAACCCAGAATATAGAACATGGAATGCAGAACACAGAATTTAAAATATAGAATGCAGAATACTGAATATAGAATTTACAATTTAGAACGCAGAACACAGAATATAGAATATAGAATACGGAATGCATAATACAGAATACAGTATATAGAATGTAGAATACAGAATATAGAATATGGAAAACAGAATACAGAACCCAGAATTTAGAGCATGGAATGCAACACAGAATTTACAATATAGAATACAGATTACTGAATATAGAATTTAGAATTCAGAAAGTAGAACACAGAATATAGAATATAGAATATAGAATACAGATAATAGAACCCAAAGTTTAGAAAATGGAATGCAGTACACAGATATTAAATTATAGAATACCGAATACTGAACATAGAATATGAATATACAATATAGAACACTGAATTTAGAATATAGGGTACCGAATCCTGAATATAGAATTTAAATATACAATTTAGAACACAGAATATAGAATATAGAATAGAGAATATAGAACACAAAATTTAGAACATGGAATGCAGAACACAGAATTAAGAATATGGAACGCACAATACTGTATATAGAATTTAGAATATAGAATGAATAACACAGAATATAGAATATAGAATAATGAATGGAGAATATAGAAGGTAGAATATAGAATGAAGAACACAATATATAGAATATATTATAGAGAATATAGAACCCAGAATTTAGAAATGGAATGCAGAACAGAGAATTTAGAATATAGAATAAAGAATACTGAATAAAGATTTTAGAAAATAGAATGTAGAACACAAAATATAGAATATAGAATAGGGAATGCAGAACACAGTACGTAGAATACAGAATGAAGAACACAAATATAGAATATAGAATAGTGAATATAGAACCCAGAAATTAGAACACGGAATTCAGAACACAGAATTTAGAATATAGAACCCAGAATACTTAATATAAAATTTAGAATACACAATGTAGAACACAGAATATAGAATAGAGAATATAGAATCCAGAATTTAGAACATGGAATGCCAAACACAGAATTTAGAATATTGAATAAAGAATACTGATTATAGAACTTAGAATATAGAATGTAGAACACAGAATTTAGAATATAGAATAGAGAATACTGAAAATAGAATTTAAAATATAGAATTTTGAGCTCAGAATATAGAATATAGAATAGAGTTTATAGAACCCAGAATTTAAAACATGGAATGCAGAACACAGAATTTAGAGTATATAATACAGAATACTGAATATAGAATTTAGAACATGGAATGCTGAACACAGAATTTAGAATATAGAATACAGAATACTGAATATAGAATTTAGAACATAGAATGCGGAACACAGAATTTCGAATACAGAATACAGAATACTGAATATAGAATTTAGAACATAGAATGCGAAACACAGTATTTAGAATATAGAATACAGAATACTATATATAGAATTTAGAACATGGAATGCAGAACCCAGAATTTAGAATATAAAATACAGAATACTGATTATAGATTTTAGAACATGGAATGCAGAACCCAGATTATAGAATTTACATTACGGAATACTGAATATACAATTTAGAATACAGAATGTAGAACACAGAATATAGAATATAGATTACGTAATGCAGAATATAGACTACAGAACATAGAATGTAGAACACAGAATATAGAATATGGAAAAAAGAATACAAAACCCAGAATTGAAAACATGGAATTCAGAACAAAGAATTAAGAATATAGACTACAGAATACTGAATATAGAATTTCGAATATAGAATGTAGAACACAGAATTTAGAATACAGAATAAAGAATACTGAATATAGAATTTCGAATATAGAATGTAGAACACAGAATATAGAAAATAGAATAGAGAATATAGAACCCAGAATTTACAACATGGAATGCAGAACACAGAATATAGAATATAGAATACAGAATACTGAATATCGAATTTAAAATATACAATGTAGAACACAGAATATAGAATATAGAATACAGAAAACTGAATACAGAATTTAGAATATGGAATGCAGAACACAGAATTTAGAATATAGAATGCAGAATACAGTATATAGAATTTAGAATATAGAATGAATAACACAGAATATAGAATATAGAATATAGAACACAGAAAAGAGAAATGGAATGTATAATAGAGAATTTAGAATATAGAATACAGAAAACTGAATAAAGATTTTAGAATATAGAATGTAGAACACAGAATATAGAATATAGAATAGGGAATGCAGAATATAGTATGTAGAATATAGAATGAACAACACAAGTATTGAATATACAATAGTGAATATAGAACCCAGAACTTAGAACACGGTATTCAGAACACAGAATTTAGAATATAGAATACATAATACTGCATATAGGATTTAGAACATAGAATGCAGAACACAGAATTTAGAAAATAGAATGCAGAATACTGAATATAGATTTTATAAACATTAATGCAGAACACAGAATTTAGATTATAGAATGAAGAAAACTGAATAGAGTATTTAGAATATAGAATGAAGAAAACAGAATATAGCATATAGAATAGAGAATAGAGAACACAGGATATAGAACATAGAATGCAGAACACAGAATTTAGAATATAGAACACATAATACTGAATATAAGTTTAGAATATAGAATATAGGACACAGAGTATAGAATATAGAATACGGAATACTGAATATACAATTTAGAATATAGAATGTAGAACACAGAATATAGAATATAGAATACGGAATGCAGAATATAGAATACAGAAAAAAGAATTTAGAAGATAGAATATAGAATATGGAAAACAGAATACAAAACCCAGAATTGAAAACAAGGAATGCACAACACAGAATTAAGAATATAGAATACAGAATACTGAATATAGAATTTAGAATACAGAATGTAGAACAGAGAATTTAAAATATAGAATATAGTATGCTGAATATAGAATTTATAATATAGAATGTAGAACACAGAATATAGAAATTAGATTAGAGAATATAGAACCCAGAATTTAGAACATGGACTGCAGAACACAGAATTTAGAATATAGAATACAGTATACTGAATATAGAATTTAGAATATAGAATGTAGAACACAGAATATAGAATATAGAATAGGGAATGCAGAATATTGTATGTAGGATATAGAATTAAGAGCACAAATATAGAATACTGAATAGTGAATATAGAACCCAGAACTTAGAACACGGAATGCAGGACACAAAATTTAGAATATACAATAAAGAATACTTAATATAAAATTAAGAATATAGAATGCAGAACACAGAATATGGAATATTGAATAGAGTATATGGAAACCAAAATTTAGAACATGGAATGCAGAAAACAGAATTTAGAATATAGAATACAGAATACTGAATATAGAATATAGAATATAGAATGTAGGACACAGAATATACAATACGGCATGCAGAATATACAATACAGATTATAGAATGTAGAACACAGAATATACAATTTGGAAAACAGAATACATAACCCAGAATTTAGAACATGGAATGCAGAACTCAGAATTTAGAATATAGAATAAAGAATACAGAATATAGGATTTAAATATTGAATGTAGAACACAGAATATAGAATATAGAATAGAGAATATAGAACCCAGAATTTAGAACATGGAATGCAGAACACAGAATTAAAATATAGAATACAGAATACTGAATATAGAATTTAGAACATAGTATGCAGAACACAGAATTTAGAATATAGACTGCAGAATACTGAATATAGATATTATAAACAGGAATGCAGAACACAGATTTTTAATATATAAAATGCAGAATACTGAGTATAGAATTAAGAATATTGAATGCAGGACACAGAATTTAGAATAAAGAAAACAGAATACTGAATATAGAATTTAGAATATAGTATGCAGAACACACAATTTAGAATATAGAATACAGTATACTGAATATAGAATTTAGAATATAGAATTTAGAACACAGAAAATAGAATATAGTTTAAAGAATAGAGAATACTGAATTTAGAATATGGAATGCAGAACACAGAATTTAGAATATACAATACAGAATACTGAATATAGAATTAAGAATATAGAATGTAGAACACAGAGTATAGAATATAGAATACGGAATACTGAATATACAATTTAGAATATAGAATGCAGAACACAGAATATAGAATATGGCATGCAGAATATACAATACAGAATATAGAATGTAGAACACAGAATATAGAATATGGAAAACAGAATACTTAACCCAGAATTTAGAACATGGAATGCAGAACACAGAATTTAGAATATATTATACAGAATACTGACAATAGAATTTAGAATATAGAATGCAGAACACAGAATTTAGAATATAGAATACAGAATACTGAATATAGAATTTAGAATATAGAATGTACAACACAGAATATAGAATATAGAATACTTAATGTAGAGTATAGAATTAAGTATATATAATATATAACACAGAATATAGAATATTTAATAGAGTATACGGAATCAAAAATTTAGAACATAGAATGCAGAACACAGAATTTAGAATATAGAATACAGAATACTGAATATAAAATTTAGAATATAGAATGTAGAACACAGAATATAGAATACGGCATGCAGAATATACAAAACAGAATATAGAATGTAGAACACAGAATATAGAATATGGAAAACAGAATACATAACCCAGAATTTAGAATATGGAATGCAGAACACAGAATTTAGAATAAAGAATACAGAATACTGAATATAGAATTTAGAATATAGAATGTAGAACACAGAATATAGAATATAGAATAGAGAATAGAGAACTCAGAATTTAGAATATGGTATGCAGAACACAGAATTTAGAATATAGAATACAGAATAATGAATATAGAATTAAGAATATAGAATGTAGAACAAAGAGTATAGAATATAGAATACGGAATACTGAATATACAATATAGAATATAGAATGTAGAACTCAGAATAAAGAATACGGAATGCAGAGTATACAAAATAGCAAATAGAATGATGAACACAAAATATAGAATATAGAATAGAGAATATAGAACCCAGAATTTAGAAATGGAATGCAGATTATTGAATATAGAATACAGAATAGAGAATACTGAATAAAGATTTTAGAATATAGAATGTAGAACACAGAATATAGAATGTAGAATAGGGAATGGAGAATATAGTATGTCGAATATAGAATGAAGAAAACAAATATAGAATACAAAATAGTGAATATAGAACCCAGAAATTAAATCACGGAATGCAGAACGCAGAATTTAGAATATAGAATACAGAACACTTAATATAAAAATTACACTATAGAATGTAGAACACAGAATATAGAATATAGAATACAGAATACTGAATATAGAATTAAGAATATAGAATGTAGAACAAAGAGTATAGAATATAGAATACGGAATACTGAATATACAATTTAGAATATAGAATGTAGAACACAGAAAAAAGAATACGGAATGTAGAGTATACAATATAGCAAATAGAATGATGAACACAAAATATAGAAAATAGAATAGAGAATATAGAACTCAGAATTTATAACATTGAATGCAGAACACAGAATTTAGGATATAGAATACAGAATACTGAATATAGGATTTAGAATATAGAATGTAGAACACAGAATATAGAATACTTAATGCAGAATATAGAATAAAGAATATAGAATATAGAACACAGAATATAGAATATTTAATAGAGTATATGGAACCAAAAATTTAGAACATAGAATGCAGAACACAGAATTTAGAATATAGAATACAGAATACTGAATATAGAATTTAGAATATAGAATGTAGAACACAGAATATAGAATACGGCATGCAGAATATACAATACAGAATATAGAATGTAGAACACAGAATATAGAATATGGAAAACAGAATACATAACCCAGAATTTAGAACATGGAATGCAGAACACAGAATTTAGAATAAAGAATACAGAATACTGAATATAGAATTTAGAATATAGAATGTAGAACACAGAATATAGAATATAGAATAGAGAATAGAGGACTCAGAAGTTAGAATATGGTATGCAGAACACAGGATTTAGAATATAGAATACAGAATACTGAATATAGAATAAAGAATATAGAATGTAGAACACAGAGTATAGAATATAGTATACGGAATACTGAATATACAATTTAGAATATAGAATGTAGAACACAGAATAAAGAATAGGGAATGCAGCGTATACAATATAGAAAATAGAATTATGAACACAAAATATAGAATATAGAATAGAGAATATAGAACCCAGAAATTAGAACAAGGAATGTAGAACACAGAATTTAGAATATTGAATGCAGTATACTGAATATCGAATTTAGAACATAGAATGTAAAACACAGAATATGGTATGTAGGATACGGAATGCAGAATATTTAATACAGAATACAGAATGTAGAACACAAAATATAGAATATGGAAAACAGAATTCAGAACCCAGAATATAGAACATGGAATGCAGAACACAGAATTTAGAGAATAGAATACAGATTTCTGAATATAGAATTTAGAATACAGATTGTAGAACTCAGGATTTAGAATATAGATACAGAACACTGAATATAGCATATAGAATACAGAATGTAGAACACAGAATATAGAATATAGAATACAGAATATAGAAATCAAAATTTAGAACATGGAAAGCAGAACACAGAATTAAGAATATAGAATACCGAATACTGAATATAGAATATCAATATACAATTTATAACAAAGATTTTAGAATATAGAATACAGAATACTGAATATAGTACTTAGAATATACAATGTAGAACACAGAATATAGAATATAGTATACAGAATACTGAATATAGAATTTAGAATATAGAACGCAGAATATAGAATATAGGACACAGAATACTGAATATAGAATTTGGAATATGGAATGTAGGACACAGAATTTAGAATATAGAATACAGAAATCTGAATATAGAATTTAGAATATAGAATGTAGAACACAGGTAATAGAATATAGAATAGAGAATATAGAACCCAGAATTTAGAAATGGAATGCAGATTATAGAATTCAGAATACAGAATACAGAATACTGAACAATGATTGTAGAATGTAGAATGTAGAACACAGAATATAGAATATAGAATAGGGAATGCAGAATATAGTATGTAGGATATAGAATTAAGAACATAAATATAGAATACAGAATAGTGAATATAGAACCCAGAACATAGAACACGGAATGCAGAACACAAAATTTAGAATATACAATACAGTATACTTAATATAAAATTAAGAATATAGAATGTAGAACACAGAATATAGAATATAGAATACAGAATGCAGAATATAGAATACAGAATATAGGATGAAGAACACAGAATATAGAATATTGAATAGAGTATATGGAACCCAAAATTTAGAACATGGAATGCAGAACACAGAATTTAGAATATAGAATACAGAATAATGAAAATAGAATTTAGAATATAGAATGTAGAACACCGAATATACAATACGACATGCAGAATGTACAATACAGTATTTAGAATGTAGAATACAGAATATAGAAAATGGAAAACAGAATACATAACCCAGAGTTTAGAACATGGAATGCAGAACACAGAATTTAGAATATAGAATACAGAATACTGAATATAGATTTATAATAAATACTGTAGAACACAGAATTTAGAATATAGAATAAAGAATACTGAATATAGGATTTAGAATATAGAATGTAGAACACAGATTATAGAATATAGAATAGAGAATATAGAACCCAGAATTTATAACCTGGAATGCAGAACTCAGAATTTAATATATAGAATACAGAATACTGAATATAGAATTTAGAATATAGAAAGTAGAACACAGAATATAGAATATAGAATTCGGAATGCAGAATATAGTATATAGAATAATGAGCACAAAATATAGAATTGAGAATATAGAACCTAGAATTTAGAATATTTAAAGTAGAACACAGAATATAGAATACAGAATACTGAATATCGAATTTAAAAAATAGAATGTAGATCACAGAATATTGAATGTAGAATACGGAATGCAGAATATTGAATACAGAATATGGAATTTAGAACACAGAATTTAGAATATGGAATACAGAATATAGAACCCAGAATTGAGAACATGGAATGCAGAACACAGAATTTAGAATATAGAATACAGATTACTGAATATAGAATTTAGAATATAGAATGTAGAACACAGAATATAGAATATGGAATACAGAATATAGAACCCATAATTTAAAAATGGAATGCAGAACACAGAATTTGGAATATAGAATACCGAATACTGATAATAGAATATGAATATGCAATGTAGAACACAGAATTTATAATACAGTATACGGAATGCAGAATATAGAACACAGAAAATAGAATGTATAACACAGAATAGAGAATATGGAAAACAGAATACAAAACCGAGAATTGAGAACATGGAATGAAGAACACAGAATTTAGAAAATAGTATACAGAATACTGAATTTAGAATTTAGAACATAGAATGAGGTACACAGAATTAAGAATATAGAATGCAGAATACTGTATATAGAATTTATAAACAGGAATGCAGAACGCAGAATATAGAAAATAGATTAAAGAATACTGAATATAGAAATGAGAATGTATATTGAATAACACAGAATATTGATTATAGACTACTTAATGGAAAATATAGAAGGTAGAATAAAGAATTAAGAACACAAAATATAGAATATAAAATAGAGAATATAGAACCCAGAATTTAGAAATGGAATGCAGAACATAAAATATAGAATATAGAATACAGAATACTGAATAAATATTTTAGAATATAGAATGTAGAACACAGAATATAGAATATAGAAAAGGAAATGCAGAATGCAGTATGTAGAATACAGAATAAAAAACAAAAATATAGAATATAGAATAGTGAATATAGAACCCAGAACATAGAACACGGAATGCAGGACACAGAATTTAGAATAAAGAATACAGAACACTTAATATAAATTTTAGAATGTAGGATGTAGAACACAGAATATAGAATATAGAATACGGAATATAGAATATAGAATGTAGAACACAGAATATAGAATATTGAATAGAGTATATGGAAACCAAAATTTAGAACATGGAATGCAGAACACAGAATTTAGAATATAGAATACAGAATACTGAATATAGAATATAGAATATAGAATGTAGGACACAGAATATACAATACAGCATGCAGAATATACAATACAGATTATAGAATGTAGAACACAGAATATACAATTTGGAAATCAGAATACATAACCCAGAATTTAGAACATGGAATGCAGAAACCAGAATTTAGAATATAGAATAAAAAATACTGAATATAGGATTTAGAATATTGAATGTAGAACACAGAATATAGAATATAGAATAGAGAATATAGAACCCAGAATTTAGAACATGGAAATCAGAACACAGAATTAAAATATAGAATACAGAATACTGAATATAGAATTTAGAACATAGAATGCAGGACACACAATTTAGAAAATAGAATGCAGAATACTGAATATAGATATAATAAACAGGAATGCAGAACACAGATATTAAATATATAAAATGCAGAATACTGAGTATAGAATTAAGAATATTGAATGCAGAACACAGAATTTAGAATAGAGAAAACAGAATACTGAATATAGAATTTAGAACATAGTATACAGAACACACAATTTAGAATATAGAATACAGTATACTGAATATAGAATTTAGAATATAGAATGTAGAACACAGAATATAGAATATAGGTTAAAGAATAGAGAATACTGAATTTAGAATATGGAATGCAGAACACAGAATTTAGAATATACAAAACAGAATACTGAATATAGAATTAAGAATATAGAATGTAGAACACAGAGTATAGAATATAGAATACGGAATACTGAATATACAACTTAGAATATAGAATGCAGAACACAGAATATAGAATATGGCATGCAGAATATACAATACAGAATATAGAATGTAGAACACAGAATATAGAATATGGAAAACAGAATACTTAACCCAGAATTTAGAACATGGAATGCAGAACACAGAATTTAGAATATATTATACAGAATACTGACAATAGAATTTAGAATATAGAATGCAGAACACAGAATTTAGAATATAGAATACAGAATACTGAATATAGAATTTAGAATATAGAATGTACAACACAGAATATAGAATATAGAATACTTAATGCAGAGTATAGAATAAAGTATATATAATATATAACACAGAATATAGAATATTTAATAGAGTATACGGAATCAAAAATTTAGAACATAGAATGCAGAACACAGAATTAAGAATATAGAATACAGAATACTGAATATAAAATTTAGAATATAGAATGTAGAACACAGATTATAGAATACGGCATGCAGAATATACAATACAGAATATAGAATGTAGAACACAGAATATAGAATATAGAATAGAGAATTGAGAATTCAGAATTTAGAATATGGAATGCAGAACACAGAATTTAGAATAAAGAATACAGAATACTGAATATCGAATTTAGAATATAGAATGTAGAACACAGAATTTGGTATGTACAGTACGGAATGGAGAATATTGAATGTCAGAATATAGAATGTAGAACACAGTATTTAGTATATGGAAAACAGAAAATAGAACCCAGAATTTAGAACATGGAATGCAGAACACGAAATATAGAATACAGAATACAGATTACTGAATATAGAACTTAGAATATATAATGTAGAACACAGAATTTAGAATACAGAATACAGAATACTGAATATAAAATTTAGAATATAGAGTGTAGAACACAGAATAGAGAATATAGAATACAGAATATAGAACTCAAAATTTAGAATATGGAATGCAGAACACAGAATTTAAAATATACAACACCGAATACTGAATATAGAATATGAATATACAATGTAGAACCCAGAATTTAGAATATAGAATACAGAATACTGAATGTAGGATTTAGAATATACAATGTAGAACCGAGAATATAGAATATAGAATACGGAATGCAGAATATAGAATACAGAATATAGAATGTAAAACACAGAATTTAGAATAGATAATAGAGTATATACTACCCAAAATTTACAACATGGAATACAGAACACAGAATTTAGAATATAGAATACAGAATACAGAATATAGAATTTTCAATATAGAATTTAGAACAAAAATACAGAATACGGCATGCAGAATATACAATACAGAATAGAGAATGCAGAACACAGAATATAGAATATGGATAACAGATAACAAAACTCAGAATTTAGAACATGGGATGCAGAAAAAAGAATTTAAAATATAGTATACCGAATACTGAATATGGAATTTAGAACATTGAATGCAGAACACAGAATTAAGGTTATAGAATGCAGAATACTGTATATAGAATTTATAAACAGGAATGCAGAACACAGAATTTAGAAAAGAGAATAAAGAATACTGAATATAGAATTTAGAATATATAATATATAACACAGACTATAGTATATAGACTACGGAATGGAGAAATAGGAGGTAGAATTAGGAATGAAGAACACAACATATAGAATATAGAATAGAGAATATAGAACCCAGAATTTAGAACATGGAATGCAGAAAACAGAACTTAGAATATAGAATATAGAATACTTAATATAAAATTTAGTATACAGTATGTAGAAAACAGAATATAGAATATAGAATTCGGAATGCAGAAAACAGAATACAGAATATAGAATTTACAACATGGAATATTGAATATTGAATACAGTATATGGAACACAAAATTTAGAACAAGGAATGCAGAACACAGTACTTAGAATATAGAATACCGAGTACTGAATATAGAATATGAATATACAAGGTAGAACACAGAATTTAGAATACAGAATACAGAATACTGAATATAGAATTTTGAATATACAATGTAGAACACAGAATATAGAATATAGAATACGGAATGCAGAATATAGGATACAGAAACTAGAATGTAGAACACAGAATAGAGAATATGGAAAACAGAATACAAAACCGAGAATTGAGAACATGGACTGCAGAACACATAATTAAGAATATACAATACAGAATACTGAATATATAATTTTGAATATACAATGTAGAACACAGAATTTAGATATATAATAAAAATACTGAATATAGAATTTAGAATATAGAATGTAGAACACAGAATAGAGAATAGAGAACCCAGAATTTAGAACATGGAAAGCAGAACACAGAATTTTGAATATAGAATACAGAATACTGAATATAAAATTTAGAACATAGAATGTTGAACACAGAATATAGAATACGGCATGCAGAATATACAATACAGAATAGTGAATGCAGAACACAGAATATGGAATATGGAAAACAGAATACAGAACTCAAAATTTAGAACATGGAACGCAGAACACAGAATTTAAAATATAGTATACAGAATACTGCATATAGAATTAGATCTTAGAATGCAGAACACAGAATTAAGATTATATAATGCAGAATTCTGTATATAGAATTTATAAAAAGGAATGCAGAACACAGAATTTAGAAAATAGAATACACAATAATGAATATAGATTTTAGAATATATAATAAATAACACAGAATATAGAATATAGACTACGGAATGGAGAATATAGGAGGTAGAATAAGGAATGACGAACACAAAATATAGAATATAGAATAGAGAATATAGAACCCAGAATTTAGAAATGGAATGCAGAATACAAAATTTAGAATACAGAATACAGAATACTGAAAAAAGATTGTAGAATATAGAATGTAGAACACAGAATATAGAATATAGGATAGGGAATGCAGAATATTGTATATAGGATATAGAATTAAGAACAGAAATATAGAATACAGAATAGTGAATATAGAACCCAAAACTTAGAACACGGAATGCAGAACACAAAATTTAGAATATACAATACAGAATACTTAATATAAAATTAAGAATATAGAATGTAGAACACAGAATACAGAATATAGAATACAGAATGCAGAATATAGAACAAAGAATATAGAATGTAGAACACAGAATTTAGAATATGGAAAACAGAATATAGAACCCAGAATATAGAACATGGAATGAAGAACACAGTATTTAAAATAAAGAATACAGAATACTGAATATAGAATTTACAATATATAACGCAGAATTCAGAATATAGAATATAGAACACAGAATACAGAATATAGAATTTAGAATATAGAATGTAGAACACAGAGTATAGAATATAGAATAAGGACTAGTGAATATACAATTTAGAATATAGAATGTAGAACATACAATATTGAATATAGAATACGGAATGCAGAATATAGAAAACAGAACATTGAATCTAGAACTCAGAATATAGAATACGGAAAATAGAATACAAAATCCAGAATTGAAAACATGGAATGCAGAACACAGTATAAAGAATACAGAATACAGAATACTGAATATAGAGTTAAGAATATATAAAGTAGTACACAGAATTTAGTATATAGAATAAAGTATACTGAATATAGAATTTAGAATATTGAATGTAGAACACAGAATATAGAATACAGAATAGAGAATATAAAACCCAGAAATTATAACATGGAATGCACAACACAGAATTTAGAATAATGAATACAGAATACTGAATATAGAATGTAGAATATTGAATGTAGTACACAGAATATAGAATATACACTACGGAATGCAGAATATAGAATATAGAATATAGAATAATGAGGAAAAAATATAGAATAGAGAATATAGAACCTAGAATTTAGAACATGGAATATAGAACACAAAATATAGAATATAGAATACAGAATACTGAATATAGAATTTAGGATATACAATGTAGAACACAGAGTATACAATACGGCATGCAGAATATACAATACAGAATGTAGAATGTAGAACACGGAATATAGAATATGGAAAACAGAATACATAACCCAGAAATTAGAACTTGGAATGCAGAACACATAATTTAGAATATAGTATACCGAATACTGAAAATAGAATTTAGAATATAGAATGGAGTACACAGAATATAGAATATAGAATACAGAATACTGAATATAGAATTTAGAATATGGAATATAGAACACAGAATATAGAATATAGAATAGAGAATAGAGAACTCAGAAATTAGAATATGGAATGCAGAACACAGAATTTAGAATATAGAATACAGAATATTGAATATAGATTTAAGATTATAGAATGTAGAACACTGAGTATAGAATATAGAATAAGGAATACTGAAAATACAATTTAGAATATAGAATGTAGAACACAGAATATAGAATATAGGATACGGAATGCAGAATATAGAATACAGAACATAGAATGTAGAACACAGAATATAGAATATGGAAAAGAGAATACAAAACACAGAATTGAAAACATGGAATGCAGAACCCAGAATTAAGAATATAGAATACAGAATACTGAATGTAGAATTTAGAATATAGAATGTAGAACACAGAATTTAGAAAATAGAATAAAGAATACTGAATATAGAATTTAGAAAATAGAATGTAGAACACAGAATATAGAATATAGAATACGGAATGTAGAATATACAATATAGAAAATAGAATGATAAACACAAAATATAGAATATAGAATATAGATTAGAGAACCCAGAATATAGAACATGAAATGCAGAACACTAAATTTAGTATATAGAATACAGATTACTGAATATTGAATTTAGAATATAGAAAGTAGAACACAGAATTTAGAATATAGAGTACAGAATACTGAATATAGAATTTAGAATATAGAATGTAGTACAAAGAATATAGAATATGTAATACAGAATATAGAACCCAAAATTTAGAACATGGAATTCAGAGCACAGAATTTAGAATATAGAATACCGAGTACTGATAATAGAATATGAATATGCAATGTAGAACACAGAATTTAGAATACAGAATACAGAACACTGAATATAGAATTTTGAATATACAATGTAGAACACAGAATATAGAATATAGTATACGGAATGCAGAATATAGAATACAGAAAATAGAATGTAGGACACAGAATAGAGAATATGGAAAACAGAATACAAAACAGAGAATTGAGAACATATAATGCACAACACATAATTTAGAATATAAAATACATAATACTGAATATAAATTTAGAATATAGAATGTAGAACACAGAATATAGAATATAGAAAAGAGAATAAAGAACCCAGAATTTAGAACATGGAATGCAGAACACAGAATTTAGAATATAGAATACAGAGTACTGAATATAGAATTTAGAACATAGAAAGTTGAACACAGATTATAGAATACGGCCTGCAGAATATACAATAAAGAAGAGTGAATGCAGAACACAGAATATAGAATATGTAAAAGAGAATACAGAACTCAGAATTTAGAACATGGAATGCAGAACAAGAATTTAAAATATAGAATAGAGAATACTGAATATAGAAATTAGAACTTAGAATGCAGAACACAGAATTAAGATAATATAATGCAGAATTCTGTATATAGAATTTATAAACAGGAATGCAGAACACAGAATTCAGAAAATAGAATAAAAAATACTGAATATAGAATTTAGAATATATAATAAATAACACAGAATATAGAATATAGACTACGGATTTGAGAATATAAAATGTAGAATAAGGAATGACGAACACAAAATATAGAATATAGAATAGAAAATATAGAACCCAGAATTTAGAAATGGAATGCAGATAATTGAATTTAGAATACAGAATAGAGAATACTGAATAAAGATTTTAGAATATACAATGTAGAACACAGAATATAGAATATAGAATAGGGAATGGAGAATATAGTATGTAGAATATAGAATGAAGAAAACAAATATAGAATACAGAATAGTGAATATAGAACCCAGAACTTAGATCACGGAATGCAGAACGCAGAATTTAGAATATAGAATACAGAACACTTAATATAAAACTTACACTATAGAATGTAGAACACAAAATATAGAATATAGAATACAGAATACTGAATATAGAATTTAGAATATAGAATGCAGAACACAGAATATAGAATACGGCATGCAGAATATACAATACAGAATATAGAATGTAGAACACAGAATATAGAATATGGAAAACAGAATACTTAACACAGAATTTAGAACATGGAATGCAGAACACAGATTTTAGAATATAGAATACAGAATACTGAATATAGAATTTAGAATATAGAATGTACAACACAGAATATTGAATATAGAATACTTAATGCAGAGTATAGAATAAAGTATATATAATATATAACACAGAATATAGAATATTTAATAGAGAATATGGAAACAAAAATTTAGAACATAGAATGCAGAACACAGAATTTAGAATATAGAATACAGAATACTGAATATAGAATTTAGAATATAGAATGTAGAACACAGAATATAGAATACGGCATGCGGAATATACAATACAGAATATAGAATGTAGAACACAGAATATAGAATATGGAAAACAGAATACATAACCCAGAATTTAGAACATGGAATGCAGAACACAGAATTTAGAGTAAAGAATACAGAATACTGAATATAGAATTTAGAATATAGAATGTAGAACACAGAATATAGAATATAGAATAGAGAACTCAGAATTTAGAATATGGTATGCAGAACACAGAATTTAGAATATAGAATACAGAATACTGAATATAGAATTAAGAATATAGAATGTAGAACAAAGAGTATAGAATGTAGAATACGGAATACTGAATATACAATTTAGAATATAGAATGTAGAACACAGAATAAAGAATACGGAATGCAGAGTATACAATATAGCAAATAGAATGATGAACACAAAATATAGAATATAGAATAGAGAATATAGAACACAGAATTTAGAACATGGAATGTAGAACACAGAATTTAGAATATTGAATGCAGAATACTGAATATCGAATTTAGAATATAGAATATAGAACACAGAAAATGGTATGTAGAATACGGAATGCAGAATATTTAATACAGAATATAGAATGTAGAACACAAAATATAGAATATGGAAAACAGAATTCAGAACCCAGAATATAGAACATGGAATGCAGAACACAGATTTTAGAGTATAGAATACAGATTTCTGAATATAGAATTTAGAATACACACTGTAGAACTCAGGATTTAGAATATAGATACAGAATACTGAATATAGGATATAGAATACAGAATGTAGAACACAGTATATAGAATATAGAATACAGAATATAGAAATCAAAATTTAGAACATGGAAAGCAGAACACAGAATTTAGAATATACAATACCGAATACTGAATATAGAATATGAATATACAATGTAGAACAAAGAATTTAGAATATAGAATACAGAATACTGAATATAGAATTTAGAATATACAATGTAGAACACAGAATATAGAATACAGAATACTGAATATAGAATTTAGAATATATAAAGCAAACACAGAATATAGAATATAGGATACAGAATACTGAATATAGAATTTAGATTATGGAAAGTAGGACACAGAATTTAGAATATAGAATACAGAAATCTGAATATAGAATTTAGAATATAGAATGTAGAACACAGGTTATAGAATATAGAATAGAGAATATAGAACCCAGAATTAAAAATGGAATGCAGAATATAAAATTTAGAATACAGAATATATTATACTGAACAAAGATTGTAGAATATAGAATGTAGAACACAGAATATAGAATATAGAATAGGGTATGCAGAATACAGTATGAAGGATATAGAAATAAGAACACAAATATAGAATACAGAATAGTGAATATAGAACCCAGAACTTAGAACACGGAATGCAGAACACAGAATTTAGAATATAGAATACAGAATACTTAATATAAAATTTAGAATATGGAACGTAGAAAACAGAATATAAAATATAGAATACGGAATGCCGAATATAGAATACAGAATATAGAATGTAGAACACAGAATATACAATATGGAAAACAGAATTCATAACCCAGAATTTAGAACATGGAATGCAGAACACAGAATTTATAATATACAATAGAGAATATAGAACCCAGAATTTAGAACATGGAATGCAGAACACAGAATTAAAATATAGAATACAGAATACTAAAAATAGAATTTAGAACATAGAATGCAGAATACAGAATTTAGAGTATAGAATGCAGAATACTTAATATAGATATTATAAACAGGAATGCAGAACACAGATTTTTAATCTATAAAATGCAGAATACTGAGTATAGAATTAAGAATATAGAATTCAGAACACAGAATGTAGAATATAGAATACAGTATACTGAATATAGAATTTAGAATATAGAATGTAGAACACAGAATATAGAATATAGGTTAAAGAATAGAGAATACTGAATTTAGAATATGGAATGCAGAACACAGAATTTAGAATATACAATACAGAATACTGAATATAGAATTAAGAATATAGAATGTAGAACACAGAGTATAGAATATAGAATACGGAATACTGAATATACAATTTAGAATATAGAATGCAGAACACAAAATATAGAATATAGTATACCGAAAGCAGAATTAAGAATACAGAACATAGAATGTTGAACACAGAATATAGAATATGGAAAACCGTATACAAAACCCAGAATTGAAAACATGGAATGCAGGAAACAATAAAAATATAGAATACAGAATACTGAATATAGAAGTTAGAATAAAGATTGTAGAACACAGAATTTAGAATATAGAATAAAGAATACTGAATATAGGATTTAGAATATTGAATGTAGAACACAGAATATAGAATATAGAATTGAGAATATAGAAACTAGAATTTATAACATGGAATGCAGAGCACAGAATTTTGGATATAGAATACAGAAACAGAATATAGAATTTAGAATATAGAATGTAGAACACAGAATATAGAATATAGACTTCGGAATGCAGAATATAAAATATAGAATAATGAGCACAAAATATAGAATAGAGAATATAGAACCTAGAATTTAGAACATGGAAAGTAGAACACAGAATATAGAATACAGAATACTTAATATCGAATTTAGAAAATAGAATATAGAACACAGAATATTGAATATAGTATACGGAATGCTGAATATTGAATACAAAATATGGAATTTAGAACACAGAATTTAGAATATGGAAAACAGAATATTGAACTCAGAATTTAGAACATGGAATGCAGAACACATAATTTAGAATATAGAATACAGATTACAGAATATAGAATTTAGAATATAGATTGTAGAACACAGAATATAGAATATAGTGTACAGAATACTGAATATAGAATTTAGAATATAGAATTTACAACAAAGAATATAGAATATAGAATACAGAATATAGAACCCAAAATTTTGAACATGGAATGCACAACACAGAATTTAGAATATCGAATAGCGAATACTGAATATAGAATAAGAATATTCAATGTACAACACAGAATTTAGAATATAGACTACAGAATTCTGAATATAGAATTTAGAATATTCAATGTAGAACACAGAATAAAGAATATAGAATACGGAATGCATAATATAGAATACAGAAAATAGAATGTAGCACACAGAATAGAGAATATGGAAAACAGAATACAAAAGCGAGAATTGAGAACATGGAATGCAGAACACAGAATTTAGAATATAGAATACAGAATACTGAATATAGAATTTAGAATATAGAATGCAGAACAAAGATTGTAGAATATAGAATGCAGAATACTGAATATAGAATTTAGAACATCGAATGCAGAACACAGTATTTAGAATAAAGAATAGAGATTACTGAATATAGAATTCAGAATATAGAATGTAGAACGCAGGGTAAAGAATATAGAAGACCGAATACTGAATATACAAATTAGAATATAGAATGTAGAACACAGAATATGGAATAGAGATTACGGAATGCAGAATATACAATACTGAACATAGAATGTGGAACACAGTATATAGAATATGGAAAACAGAATCCAAATCCCAGAATAGAAAACATGGAATGCAGAACACAGAATTTAGAATATAGTATACAGAACACTGACAATAGAATTTAGAATATAGAATGCACAACACAGAATTTAGAATATAGAATACAGAATACTGAATATAGAACATAGAATATAGAATGTAGAACACAGAGTATAGAATATAGTATACGGAATACTGAATATACAATTTAGAATATAGAATGTAGAACACAGAATAAAGAATACGGAATGCAGAGTATAAAATATAGCAAATAGAATGATGAACACAAAATATAGAATAGAGAATATAGAACCCAGAATATAGAACATGGAATGTAGATCACAGAATTTAGAATATTGAATGCAGAATACTGAATATCGAATTTAGAATATAGAATGTAGAACACAGAATATGGTATGTAGAATACGGAATGCAGAATATTTAATACAGAATATAGAATGTAGAACACAAAATATAGAATATGGAAAACAGAATTCAGAACCCAGAATATAGAACATGGAATGCAGAACACAGAATTTAGAGAATAGAATACAGATTTCTGAATATAGAATATGAATATACAATGTAGAACACAGAAATTAGAATATAGAATAAAGAATACTGAATATAGAATTTAGAATATACAATGTAGAACACAGAATATAGAAACTAAAAGAGAGAATATAGAACCCAGAATTTAGAACATGGAAACAAGAACACAGAATTTAGAATATTGAATACAGAATACTGAATATCGAATTTAGAATATAGAATGTAGAACACAGAATATGGTATGTAGAATACGGAATGCAGAATATTGAATACAGAATATAGAACGTAGAACACAAAATACAGAATATGAAAAACATAATTCAGAAACCAGAATATAGAACATGGAATGCAGAACACAGTATTTAGAGTATATAATACAGAAAAATGAATATATAATTTAGAATATAGAATGTAAAACACAGAATATTGAATATAGAATACGGAATGCAGAATAATGAATACAGAATATAGAATGTAGAACACCGAATTTAGAATATGGAGACAGAATATAGAACACAGTATTTAGAACATGGAATGCAGAACACAAAATTTTGAATATATAATACAGATTAGTGAATATAGAATTCAGACTATAGAATGTAGGACAAAGTGTATAGAATATAGAAGTCTGAATACTGAATATATAATTAAGAATATAGAATATAGAACACAGAATATGGAATAAAGAATACGGAATGCAGAATATAGAATACTGAACATAGAATGTAGAACACAGAATATAGAATATGGAAAACAGAATATAGAACCCAGAATTGTGAACAGGGAATGCAGAACACAGAATTTAGGATATAGAATACAGATTACTGAATATAGAATTTAGAATATAGAAAGTAGAACACAGAATTTAGAATATTGAGTACAAATACTGAATATAGAATTTAAATATAGAATGTAGTACACAGAATATAGAATATGGAATACAGAATATAGAACACAAAATTTAGAACATGGAATGCAGAACACAGAATTTAGAATATAGAATACCGAATACTGATAATAGAATATGAATATGCAATGTAGAACACAGAATTTAGAATATAGAATACAGAATACTGAATATAGAATTTTGAATATACCATGTAGAACATAGAATATAGAATATAGAATACGGAATGCAGAATATAGAATACAGAAAATAGAATGTAGAACACAGAATAGAGAATATGAAAAACAGAATACAAAACCGAGAATTGAGAACATGGAATGCAGAACACATAATTTAGAATATAAAATACAGAATACTGAATATAGAATTTAGAATATAGAATGTAGAACACAGAATTTAGATATATAATAAATAATACTGAATATAGAATTTAGAAAATAGAATGTAGAACACAGAATATAGAATATAGAAAAGAGAATAAAGAACCCAGAATTTAGAACATGGAATGCAGAACACAGAATTTAGAATATAGAATACAGAGTACTGAATATAGAATTTAGAACATAGAATGTTGGACACAGATTATAGAATACGGCATGCAGAATATACAATACAGAAGAGTAAATGCAGAACACAGAATATAGAATAAGGAATACAGAATACAGAACTCAGAATTTAGAACATGGAATGCAGTACACAGAATTTAAAATATAGAATAGAGAATACTGAATATAGAAATTAGAACATAGAATGCAGAACACAGAATTAAGATTATATAATGCAGAATTATGTATATAGAATTTATAAACAGGAATGCAGAACACAGAATTTAGAAAATAGAATAAAAAATACTGAATATAGAATTTAGAATATATAATAAATAACACAGAATATAGAATATAGACTACGCAATTGAGAAAATAAAAGGTAGAATAAGGAATGAAGAACACAAAATATAGAATATAGAATAGATAATATAGAACCGAGAATTTAGAAATGGAAAGCAGAACATTGAATTTAGAATACAGAGAACACAATACTGAATAAAGATTTTAGAATATAGAATGTAGAACACAGAATATAGAATATAGAATACGGAATGCAGAATAAAGAATACAGAATATAGAATATAGAACACAGAATGTAGAATATTGAATAGAGTATATGGAACCCAAAATTTAGAACATAGAATGCAGAACACAGAATTTAGAATATAGAATACTGCATGCAGAATATACAATACACAATATAGAATGTAGAACACAGAATATAGAATATGGAAAACAGAATACATAACCCAGAATATAGAACATGGAATGCAGAACAAAGTATTTAGAATATAGAATACAGAATACTGAATATAGAATAAGACTATAGAATGTAGAACACAGAATTTAGAATATAGATTATGGAATGCAGAATATATTATTAAGAATATAAAATGAATAACACAATACATAGAATATTTAATACAGAATATAGATTATAGAATATAGAATGTAGAACACAGAATATAGAATATTGAATAGAGTATATGGAACCCAGAATTTAGAACATAGAATGTAGAACACAGAATTTAGAATATACAATACAGAATACTGAATATAGAATTTAGAATATACAATGTAGAACACAGAATTTAGAATATAGAATAAAGAATACTTTATATCGAATTTAGAAAATAGAATTTAGAACACAGAATATAGAATATAGAATACGGAATGCAGAATATACAATATAGAAAATAGAATGATGAACACAAAATATAGAATATAGAATATAGAATAGAGAACCCAGAATTTAGAACATGGAAACTAGAACACAGAATTTAGAATATTGAATACAGAATACTGAATATCGAATTTAGAATATAGAATGTAGAACACAGAATATGGTATGTAGAATACGGAATGCAGAATATTGAATACAGAATATAGAATGTAGAACACAAAATATAGAATTTGAAAAACAGAATTCAGAACCCAGAATATAGAACATGGAATGCAGAACACAGTATTTAGAGTATATAATACAGAAAAATGAATATAAAATTTAGAATATAGAATGTAAAACACAGAATATTGAATGTAGAATACGGAATGCAGAATAATGAAAACAGAATATAGAATGTAGAACACCGAATATAGAATATGGAGACAGAATATAGAACCCAGAATTTAGAACATGGGATGCAGAACACAAAATTTAGAATATATAAAACAGATTACTGAATATAGAATTCAGAATATAGAATGTAAGATAATGTGTATAGAATATAGAAGACCGAATACTGAATATACAATTAAGAATATAGAATATAGAACACAGAATATGGAATAAAGAATACGGAAAGCAGAAAATAGAATACTGAACATAGAATGTAGAACACAGAATATAGAATATGGAAAACAGAATATAGAACCCAGAATTGTGAACATGGAATGCAGAACACAGAATTTAGGATATAGGATACAGATTACTGAATATAGAATTTAGAATATAGAAAGTAGAACACAGAATTTAGAATATAGAGTACAGAATACTGAATATAGAATTTAGAATATAGAATGTAGTACACAGAATATAGAATATGGAATACAGAATATAGAACCCAAAATTTAGAACATGGAATGCAGAACACAGAATTTAAAATATAGAATACCGAATACTGATAATAGAATATGAATATGCAATGTAAAACACAGAATTTAGAATATACAATACAGAATACTGAATATAGAATTTTGAATATACAATGTAGAACACTGAATAAAGAATTTAGAATACGGAATGCAGAATATAGAATACAGAAAATAGAATGTAGGACACAGAATAGAGAATATGGAAAACAGAATACAAAACAGAGAATTGAGAACATGGAATGCAGAACACAAAATTTAGAATATAAAATACAGAATGCTGAATATAGAACTTAGAATATAGAAGGTAGAACACAGAATTTAGATATATAATAAATAATACTGAATATAGAATTTAGAATATATAATGTAGAACACAGAATATAGAATATAGAAAAGAGAATAAAGAACCCAAAATTTAGAACATGGAATGCAGAACACAGAATTTAGAATATAGAATACAGAGTACTGAATAAAGAATTTAGAACATAGAATGTTGGACACAGATTATAGAATACGGCATGCAGAATATACAATACAGAAGAGTGAATGCAGAACACAGAATATAGAATATGGAAAACAGAATACAGAACTCAGAATTTAGAACATGGAATGCAGAACACAGAATTTAAAATATAGAATAGAGAATACTGAATATAGAAATTAGAACTTAGAATGCAGAACACAGAATTAAGATTATATAATGAAGAATTCTGTATATAGGATTTATAAACAGGAATGCAGAACACAGAATTTAGAAAATAGAATAAAAAATACTGAATATACAATTTAGAATATATAATAAATAACACAGAATATAGAATATAGACTACGGATTTGAGAATATAAAATGTAGAATAAGGAATGAAGAACACAAAATATAGAATATAGAATAAATAATATAGAACCGAGAATTTAGAAATGGAATGCAGAACATTGAATTTAGAATACAGAGTACAGAATACTGAATAAAGATTTTAGAATATAGAATGTAGAACACCGAATATAGAATATAGAATACGGAATGCAGAATATAGAATACAGAATATAGAATGTAGAACACAGAATGTAGAATATTGAATAGAGTATATGGAACCCAAAATTTAGAACATGGAATGCAGAACACAGAATTTAGAATATAGAATACTGCATGCAGAATATACAATACAGAATATAGAATGTAGAACACAGAATATAGAATACGCAAAACAGAATACATAACCCAGAATTTAGAACATGGAATGCAGAACACAGAATTTAGAGTATATAATACAGAATACTGAATATAGAATTAGACTATAGAATGTAGAACACAGAATTTAGAATATAGATTATGGAATGCAGAATATATTATTAAGAATATAGAATGAATAACACAATACATAGAATATTTAATACAGAATATAGATTATAGAATATAGAATGTAGAACACAGAATATAGAATATTGAATAGAGTATATGGAACCCAGAATTTAGAACATAGAATGTAGAACACAGAATTTAGAATATACAATACAGAATACTGAATATAGAATTTAGAATATACAATGTAGAACACAGAATTTAGAATATAGAATAAAGAATACTTAATATCGAAATTAGAAAATAGAATGTAGAACACATAATATAGAATAAAGAATACGGAATGCAGAATATACAATATAGAAAATAGAATGATGAACACAAAATATAGAATATAGAATATAGAATATAGAACCCAGAATTTAGAACATGGAATCTAGAACACAGAATTTAGAATATTGAATACAGAATACTGAATATCGAATTTAGAATATAGAATGTAGAACACAGAATATGGTATGTAGAATACGGAATGCAGAATATTGAATACAGAATATAGAATGTAGTACACAAAATATAGAATATGAAAAACAGAATTCAGAACCCAGAATATAGAACATTGAATGCAGAACACAGTATTTAGAGTATATAATACAGAAAAATGAATATAAAATTTAAAATATAGAATGTAAAACACAGAATATTGAATGTAGAATACGGAATGCAGAATAATGAAAACAGAATATAGAATGTAGAACACCGAATTTAGAATATGGAGACAGAATATAGAACCCAGAATTTAGAACATGGGATGCAGAACACAAAATTTAGAATATATAATACAGATTACTGAATATAGAATTCAGAATATAGAATGTAAGATAATGTGTATAGAATATAGAAGACCGAATACTGAATATACAATTAAGAATATAGAATATAGAACACAGAATATGGAATAAAGAATACGGAATGCAGAATATAGAATACTGAACATAGAATGTAGAACACAGAATATAGAATATGGAAAACAGAATATAGAACCCAGAATTGTGAACATGGAATGCAGAACACAGAATTTAAGATATAGAATACAGATTACTGAATATAGAATTTAGAATATAGAAAGTAGAACACAGAATTTAGAATATAGAGTACAGAATACTGAATATAGAATTTAGAATATAGAATGTAGTACACAGAATATAGAATATGGAATACAGAATATAGAACCCAAAATTTAGAACATGGAATGCAGAACACAGAATTTAGAATATAGAATACCGAATACTGATAATAGAATATGAATATGCAATATAAAACACAGAATTTAGAATATACAATACAGAATACTGAATATAGAATTTTGAATATACAATGTAGAACACAGAATATAGAATATAGAATACGGAATGCAGAATATAGAATACAGAAAATAGAATGTAGAACACAGAATAGAGAATATGGAAAACAGAATACAAAACCGAGAATTGAGAACATGGAATGCAGAACACATAATTTAGAATATAAAATACAGAATACTGAATATAGAATTTAGAATATAGAAGGTAGAACACAGAATATAGATATATAATAAATAATACTGAATATAGAATTTAGAATATAGAATGCAGAACATAGAATATAGAATATAGAAAGAGAATAAAGAACCCAGAATTTAGAACATGGAATGCAGAACACAGAATTTAGAAGATAGAATACAGAGTACTGAATAAAGAATTTAGAACATAGAATGTTGGACACAGATTATAGAATACGGCATGCAGAATATACAATACAGAAGAGTGAATGCAGAACACAGAATATAGAATATGGAAAACAGAATACAGAACTCAGAATTTAGAACATGGAATGCAGAACACAGAATTAAGATTATATAATGCAGAATTCTGTATATAGAATATATAAACAGGAATGCAGAACACAGAATTTAGAAAATAGAATAAAAAATACTGTATATAGAATTTAGAATATATAATAAATAACACAGAATATAGAATATAGACTACCGATTTGAGAATACAAAGGTAGAATAAGGAATGAAGAACACAAAATATAGAATATAGAATAGAGAATATAGAACCGAGAATTTAGAAATACAATGCAGAACATTGAATTTAGAATACAGAGTACAGAATACTGAATAAAATTTTAGAATATAGAATGTAGAACACAGAATATAGAATATAGAATACGGAATGCAGCATATAGAATACAGAATATACAATGTAGAACACAGAATATAGAATATTGAATAGTGTATATGGAATCCAAAATTTAGAACATGGAATGCAGAACACAGAATTTAGAATATAGAATACTGCATGCAGAATATACAATACAGAATATAGAATGTAGAACTCAGAATATAGAATATGGAAAACAGAATACATAAACCAGAATTTAGAACATGGAAGGCAGAACACAGAACTTAGAATATAGAATACAGAATACTGAATATAGAATTAGACTATAGAATGTAGAACACAGAATTTAGAATATAGATTATGGAATGCAGAATATATTATTAAGAATATAGAATGAATAACACAATACATAGAATATTTAATACAGAATATAGATTATAGAATATAGAAAGTAGAACACAGAATATAGAATATTGAATAGACTATATGGAACCCAGAATTTAGAACATAGTATTTAGAACACAGAATTTCTAATACACAATACAGAATACTGAATATAGAATTTAGAATATACAATGTAGAACACAGAATTAAGAATATAGGATAAAGAATACTTAATATCGAATTTAGAAAATAGAATGTAGAACACAGAATATAGAATATAGAATACGGAATGCAGAATATACAATATAGAAAATAGAATGATGAACACAAAATATAGAATATAGAATATAGAATAGAGAACCCAGAATTTAGAACATGGAAACTAGAACACAGAATATAGAATATTGAATACAGAATACTGAATATCGAATTTAGAATATAGAATGTAGAACACAGAATATGGTATGTAGAATACGGAATGCATAATATTGAATACAGAATATAGAATGTAGAACACAAAATATAGAATTTGAAAAACAGAATTCAGAACCCAGAATATAGAACATGGAATGCAGAACACAGAATTTAGAGTATATAATACAGAATACTGAATATAAAATTTAGAATTTAGAATGTAAAACACAGAATAATGAATGTAGAATACCGAATGCAGAAAAATGAATACAGAATATAGAATGTAGAACACAGAATTTAGAAAATGGAGACAGAATATAGAACCCAGAATTTAGAACATGGGATGCAGAACACAAAATTTAGAGTATATAATACAGATTACTGAATATAGAATACAGAATATAGAATGTAGGAAAAAGTGTATAGAATTTAGAAGACCGAATACTGAATATAAAATTAAGAATATAGAATATAGAACACAGAATATGGAATATAGAATACGGAATGCAGAATATAGAATACTGAAAATAGAATGTAGAACACAGAATATAGAATATGGAAAACAGTATATAGAACCAAGAATTGTGAACATGGAATGCAGAACACAGAATTTAGGATATAGAACACAGATTACTTAATATAGAATTTAGAATATAGAAAGTAGAACACAGAATTTAGAATATAGAGTAAAGAATACTGAATATAGAATTTGGAATATAGAATGTAGTACACAGAATATAGAATATGGAATACAGAATATAGAAACCAAAATTTAGAACATGGAATGCAGAACACAGAATTTAGAATATAGAATAACGAATACTGATAATAGAATATGAATATGCAATGTAGAACACAGAATTTAGAATATAGAATACAGAATACTGAATATAGAATTTTGAATATACAATGTAGAACACAGAATATAGAATATAGAATACGGAATGCAGAATATAGAATACAGAAAATAGAATGTAGAACACAGAATAGAGAATATGGAAAACAGAATACAAAACCGAGAATTGAGAAAATGGAATGCAGAACACATAATTTAGAATATAAAATACAGAATACTGAATATAGAATTTAGAATATAGATTGTAGAACACAGAATTTAGATATATAATAAATAATACTGAATATAGAATTTAGAATATAGAATGTAGAACACAGAATATAGAATATAGAAAAGAGAATAAAGAACCCAGAATTTACAACATGGAATGCAGAACACAGAATTTAGAATATAGAATACAGAGTACTGAATATAGAATTTAGAACATAGAATGTTGGACACAGATTATAGAATACGGCATGAAGAATATACAATAAAGAAGAGTGAATGCAGAACACAGAATATAGAATACGGAAAACAGAATACAGAACTCAGAATTTAGAACATGGAATGCAGAACACAGAATTTAAAATATAGAATAGAGAATACTGAATATAGAAATTAGAACTTAGAATGCAGAACACAGAATTAAGATTATATAATGCAGAATTCTGTATATAGAATTTATAAACAGGAATGCAGAACACAGAATTTAGAAAATAGAATAAAAAATACTGAATATAGAATTTAGAATATATAATAAATAACACAGAATATAGAATATAGACTATGGATTTGAGAATATAAAAGGTAGAATAAGGAATGAAGAACACAAACTATAGAATATAAAATAGAGAATTTAGAACCGAGAATTTAGAAAAGGAATGCAGAACATTGAATTTAGAATACAGAGTACAGAAAACTGAATAAAGATTTTAGAATATAGAATGTAGAACACAGAATATAGAATATAGAATACGGAATGCAGAATATAGAATACAGAATATACAATGTAGAACACAGAATATAGAATATTGAATAGTGTATATGGAATCCAAAATTTAGAACATGGAATGCAGAACACAGAATTTAGAATATAGAATATTGCATGCAGAATATACAATACAGAATATAGAATGTAGAACTCAGAATATAGAATATGGAAAACAGAATACATAACCCAGAATTTAGAACATGGAAGGCAGAAAACAGAATTTATAATATAGAATACAGAATACTGAATATAGAATTAGACTATAGAATGTAGAACACAGAATTTAGAATTTAGATTATGGAATGCAGAATATATTATTAAGAATATAGAATGAATAACACAATACATAGAATATTTAATACAGAATATAGATTATAGAATATAGAATGTAGAACACAGAATATAGAATATTGAATAGACTATATGGAACCCAGAAATTAGAACATAGTATTTAGAACACAGAATTTAGAATATACAATACAGAATACTGAATATAGAATTTAGAATATACAATGTAGAACACAGAATTTAGAATATAGAATAAAGAATTCTTAATATCGAATTTAGAAAATAGAATGTAGAACACAGAATATAGAATATAGAATACGGAATGCAGAATATACAATATAGAAAATAGAATGATGAAAACAAAATAAAGAATATAGAATATAGAATAGAGAACCCAGAATTTAGAACCTGGAAACTAGAACACAAAATATAGAATATTGAATACAGAATACTGAATATCGAATTTAGAATATATAATATAGAACACAGAATATGGTATGTAGAATACGGAATGCATAATATTGAATACAGAATACAGAAAGTAGAACACAAAATATAGAATATGAAAAACAGAATTCAGAACCCAGAATATAGAACATGGAATGCAGAACACAGAATTTAGAGTATATAATACAGAATACTTAATATAAAATTTAGAATATAGAATGTAAAACACAGAATATTGAATGTAGAATACGGAATGTAGAATAATGAATACAGAATATAGAATGTAGAACACAGAATTTAGAATATAGATTATGGAATGCAGAATATATTATTAAGAATATAGAATGAATAACACAATACATAGAATATTTAATACAGAATATAGATTATAGAATATAGAATGTAGAACACAGAATATAGAATATTGAATAGATATATGGAACCCAGAATTTAGAACATAGAATGTAGAACACAGAATTTAGAATTTACAATACAGAATACTGAATATAGAATTTAGAATATACAATGTAGAACACAGAATTTAGAATATAGAATAAAGAATACTTAATATCGAATTTAGAAAATAGAATGTAGAACACAGAATATAGAATATAGAATATGGAATGCAGAATATACAATATAGAAAATAGAATGATGAACACAAAATATAGAAAATAGAATATAGAAAAGAGAACCCAGAATTTAGAACATGGAAACTAGAACACAGAATATAGAATATTGAATACAGAATACTGAATATCGAATTTAGAACATAGAATGTAGAACACAGAATATGGTATGTAGAATACGGAATGCATAATATTGAATACAGAATATAGAATGTAGAACACAAAATATAGAATTTGAAAAACAGAATTCAGAACCCAGAATATAGAACATGGAATGCAGAACACAGAATTTAGAGTATATAATACAGAATACTGAATATAAAATTTAGAATTTAGAATGTAAAACACAGAATATTGAATGTAGAATACGGAATGCAGAATAATGAATACAGAATATAGAATGTAGAACACAGAATTTAGAAAATGGAGACAGAATATAGAACCCAGAATTTAGAACATGGGATGCAGAATACAAAATTTAGAATATATAATACAGATTACTGAATATAGAATACAGAATATAGAATGTAGGACAAAGTGTATAGAATATAGAAGACCAAATATTGAATATACAATTAAGAATATAGAATATAGAACACAGAATATGGAATATAGAATACGGAATGCATAATATAGAATACTGAACATAGAATGTAGAACACAGAATATAGAATATGGAAAACAGAATATAGAACCCAGAATTGTGAACATGAAAAGCAGAACACAGAATTTAGGATATAGAATACAGATTACTGAATATAGAATTTAGAATATAGAAAGTAGAACACAGAATTTCGAATATAGAGTACAGAATAACTGAATATAGAATTTAGAATATAGAATGTAGAACACAGAAGTTAGATATATAATAAATAATACTGAATATAGAATTTAGAATATAGAATGTAGAACACAGAATATAGAATATAGAAAAGAGAATAAAGAACCCAGAATTTAGAACATGGAATGCAGAACACAGAATTTAGAATATATAATACAGAGTACTGAATATAGAATTTAGAACATAGAATGTTGGACACAGATTATAGAATACGGCATGCAGAATATACAATAAAGAAGAGTGAATGCAGAACACAGAATATAGAATATGGAAATCAGAATACAGAACTCACAATTTAGAACATGGAATGCAGAACACACAATTTAAAATATAGTATAGAGAATACTGAATATAGAAATTAGAACTTAGAATGCAGAACACAGAATTAAGATTATATAATGCAGAATTCTGTATATAGAATTTATAAACAGGAATGCAGAACACAGAATTTAGAAAATAGAATAAAAAATACTGAATGTAGAATTTAGAATATATAATAAATAACACAGAATATAGAATATAGACTACGGATTTGAGAATATAAAAGGTAGAATAAGGAATGAAGAACACAAAATATAGAATATAGAATAGAGAATTTAGAACCGAGAATTTAGAAATGGAATGCAGAACATTGAAATTAGAATACAGAATACAGAATACTGAATAAAGATTTTAGAATATAGAATGTAGAACACAGAATATAGAATATAGAATACGGAATGCAGAATATAGAATACAGAATATAGAATGTAGAACACAAAATGTAGAATATTGAATAGAGTATATGGAACCCAAAATTTAGAACATGGAATGCAGAACACAGAATTTAGAATATAGAATACAGAATACTGAATATAGAATTAGACTATAGAATGTAGAACACAGAATTTAGAATATAGATTATGGAATGCAGAATATATTTTTAAGAATATAGAATGAATAACACAATACATAGAATATTTAATACAGAATATGGATTATAGAATAAAGAATGTAGAACACAGAATATAGAATATTGAATAGAGTATATGGAAACCAGAATTTAGAACATAGAATGTAGAACACAGAATTTAGAATATACAATACAGAATACTGAATATAGAATTTAGAATATACAATGTAGAACACAGAATTTAGAATATAGAATAAAGAATACTTAATATCGAATTTAGAAAATACAATGTAGAACACAGAATATAGAATATAGAATACGGAATGCAGAATATACAATATAGAAAATAGAATGATGAACACAAAATATAGAATATAGAATAAAGATTAGAGAACACAGAATTTAGATCATGGAAACTAGAACTCAGAAAATAGAATATTGAATACAGAATACTGAATATCGAATTTAGAATATATAATGTAGAACACAGAATATGGTATGTAGAATACCGAATGCATAATATTGAATACAGTGTATAGAATGTAGAACACAAAATATAGAATATGAAAAACAGAATTCAGAACCCAGAATATAGAACATGGAATCCAGAACACAGAATTTAGAGTATATAATACAGAATACTGAATATAAAATTTAGAATATATAATGTAAAACACAGAATATTGAATGTAGAACACGGAATGCAGAATAATGAATACAGAATAAAGAATGTAGAACACAGAATTTAGAATATGGAGACAGAATATAGAACCAAGAATTTAGAACATGGGATGCAGAACACATAATTTAGAATATATAATACAGATTACTGAATATAGAATACAGAATATAGAATGTAGGACAAAGTGTATAGAATATAGAAGACCGAATACTGAATATACAATTAAGAATATAGAATATAGAACACAGAATATGGAATATAGCATACGGAATGCAGAATATAGAATACTGAACATAGAATGTAGAACACAGAATATAGAATATTGAATAGAGTATATGGAACCGAAAATTTAGAACATGGTATGCAGAACACAGAATTTAGTATATAGAATTCTGCATGCAGAATATACAATACAGAATATAGAATGTAGAACACAGAATATAGAATATGGAAAACAGAATACATAACCCAGAATTTAGAACATGGAATGCAGAACACAGAATTTAGAATATAGAATACAGAATACTGAATATAGAATTAGACTATAGAATGTAGAACACAGAATTTAGAATATAGATTATGGAATGCAGAATATATTATTAAGAATATAGAATGAATAACACATTACATAGAATATTTAATACAGAATATAGATTATATAAATTAGAATGTAGAACACAGAATATAGAATATTGAATAGAGTATATGGAACCCAGAATTTAGAACATAGAATGTAGAACAAAGAATTTAGAATATACAATACAGAATACTTAATATAGAATTTAGAATATACAATGTAGAGCACAGAATTTAGAATATAGAATAAAGAATACTTAATATCGAATTTAGAAAATAGAATGTATAACACAGAATATTGAATGTATAATACGGAATGCAGAATAATGAATACAGAATAAAGAATGTAGAACACAGAATTTAGAATATGGAGACAGAATATAGAACACAGAATTTAGAACATGGGATGCAGAACACAGAATTTAGGATATAGAATACAGATTACTGAATATAGAATTTAGAATATAGAAAGTAGAACACAGAATTTAGAATATAGAGTACAGAATACTGAATATAGAATTTAGAATATAGAATGTAGTACACAGAATATAGAATATGGAATACAGAATATAGAACCCAAAATTTAGAACATGGAATGCAGAACTCAGAATTTAGAATGTAGAATACCGAATACTGTTAATAGAACTTGAATATGCAATGTAGAACACAGAATTTAGAATATAGAATACAGAATACTGAATATAGAATTTTGAATATACAATGTAGAACACAGAATATAGAATATAGAATACGGAATGCAGAATATAGAATACAGAAATTAGAATGTAGAACACAGAATAGAGAATATGGAAAACAGAATACAAAACCGAGAATTGAGAACATGGAATGCAGAACACATAATTTAGAATATAAAATACAGAATACTGAATATAGAATTTAGAATATAGAATGTAGAACACAGAATTTAGATATATAATAAATAATACTGAATATAGAATTTAGAATATAGAATGTAGAACACAGAATATAGAATATAGAAAAGAGAATAAAGAACACAGAATTTAGAACATGGAATGCAGAACACAGAATTTAGAATATAGAATACAGAGTACTGAATATAGAATTTAGAACATAGAATGTTGGACACAGATTATAGAATAAAGCATGCAGATTATACAATACAGATGAGTGAATGCAGAACACAGAATATAGAATATGGAAAACAGAATACAGAACTCAGAATATAGAACATGGAATGCAGAACACAGAATTTAGAATATAGAATACAGAGTACTGAATATAGAATTTAGAACAAAGAATGTTGAACACAGAATATAGAATACGGCATGCAGAATATAAAATACAGAAGAGTGAATGCAGAACACAGAATATAGAATATGGAAAACAGAATACAGGACTCAGAATTTAGAACATGGAATGCAGAACACAGAATTTAAAATATAAAATAGAGAATACTGAATATAGAAGTTAGAATTTAGAAGGCAGAACACAGAATTAAGATTATATAATGCAGAATTCTGTATATAGAATTTATAAACAGGAATGCAGAACACAGAATTTAGAAAATAGAATAAAAAATACTGAATATAGAATTTAGAATATATAATAAATAACAGAGAATATAGAAAAAAGACTACGGATTTGAGAATATAAAAGGTAGAATAAAGAATGAAGAACACAAAATATAGAATATTGAATAGAGAATATAGAACCGAGAATTTAGAAATGGAAGGCAGAACATTGAATTCAGAATACAGAATACAGAATACTGAATAAAGATTTTAGAATATAGAATGTAGAACACAGAATATAGAATATAGAATAGGGAATGGAGAATATAATATGTAGAATATAGAATGAAGAAAACATATATAGAATACAGAATAGTGAATATAGAACCCAGAAATTAGAACACGGAATGCAGAACCCAGAATTTAGAATATAGAATACAGAACACTTAATATAAAACTTACAATATAGAATGTAGAACACAGAATATAGAATATAGAATACTGAATGCAGAATATAGAATACGGAAAATAGAATGTAGAACACAGAATATAGAATATTGAATAGAGCATATGGAACCCAAAATTTAGAACTTGGAATGCAGAACACAGAATTTGGAATATAGAATACGGAATACTGAATATAGAATTTAGAATATAGAATGCAGAACACAGAATATAGAATACGGCATGCAGAATATACAATACAGAATATAGAATGTAGAACACAGTATATAGAATACGGAAAACAGAATACTTAACCCAGAATTTAGAACATGGAATGCAGAACACAGAATTTAGAATATAGTATACAGAATACTGACAATAGAATTTAGAATATAGAATGCAGAACACAGAATTTAGAATATAGAATAAAGAATACTGAATATATAATTTAGAATATAGAATGTACAACACAGAATATAGAATACGGAATGCAGAATATAGAATACAGAATATACAATAAAGAACACAGAATATAGAATATTTAATAGAGTATATGGAACCCAAAATTTAGAACAAGGAATGCAGAACACAGAATTCAGATTATTGAATACAGAATAATGAATATAGAATTTAGAATATAGAATGTAGTACACAGAATATAGAATATGGAAAACAGAATTCAGAACCCAGAATTTAGGACATGGAATGCAGAACACAGAATTTAGAATAAAGAATACAGAATACTGAATATAGAATTTAGAATATAGAATGTAGAACACAGAATATAGAATATAGAATAAAGAATAGAGAACTCAGAATTTAGAATATGGTATGCAGAACACAGAATTTAGAATATAGAATACAGAATACTGAATATAGAATTAAGAATATAGAATGCAGAACACAGAGTATAGAATACAGAATATAGAACCCATAATTTAGAAATGGAATGCAGAATATAGAATTTAGAATACAGAATACAGAATAATGTACAAAGATTGTAGATTATAGAATGTAGAACACAGAATACAGAATATAGAATAGGGAATGCAGAATATAGTATGTAGGATATAGAATTAAGAACACAAATATAGAATACAGAATAGTGAATATAGAACCCAGAAATTAGTACACGGAATGCAGTACACAAAGTTTAGAATATACAATACAGAACACTTAATATAAAATTAAGAATATAGAATGTAGAACACAGAATATAGAATATAGAATACGGAATTCAGAATATAGAATACATAATATAGAATATAGAACACAGAATATAGAATATTTAATAGAGTATATGGAACCCAAAATTTAGAACTAGGAATGTAGAACACAGAATTTAGATTATTGAATACAGAATACTGAATATAGAATTTAGAATATAGAATGTAGTACACAGAATATAGAATATGGAAAACAGAATGCAGAACCCAGAATTAAGGACATGGAATGCAGAACACAGAATTTAGAATAAAGAATACAGAATACTGAATATAGAATTTAGAATATAGAATGTAGAACACAGAATATAGAATATAGAATAAAGAATAGAGAACTCAGAATTTAGAATATGGTATGCAAAACAAAGAATTTAGAATATAGAATACAAAATACTGAATATAGAATTAAGAATATAGAATGTAGAACACAGAGTATAGAATATAGAATACGGAATACTGAATATACAATTTAGAATATAGAATGTAGAACACAGAATAAAGAATATGGAATGCAGAGTATACAATATAAAAAATAGAAAGATGAACACAAAATATAGAATATAGAATAGAGAATATAGAACCCAGAATTTAGAACATGGAATGTAGAACACAGAATTTAGAATATTGAATGAAGAATACTGAATATCGAATTTAGAATATAGAATGTAGAACACAGAATATGGTACGTAGAATACGGAATGCAGAATATTTAATACAGAATATAGAATGTAGAACACAAAATATAGAATATGGAAAACAGAATTCAGAACCCAGAATATAGAACATGGAATGCAGAACACAGAATTTATAGTATAGAATACAGATTACTGAATATATAATTTAGAATACAGATTGTAGAACTCAGGATTTAGAATATAGAGTACAGAATACTGAATATAGTATATAGAACACAGAATGTAGAACACAGAATATAGAATATAGAATAAAGAATATAGAAATCAAAATTTAGAACATGGAAACAGAACACAGAATTTAGAATTTTGAATACCGAATACTGAATATAGAATATGAATATACAATGTAGAACAAAGAATTTAGAATATAGAATACAGAATACTGAATATAGAAATTAGAATATACAATGTAGAACACAGAATATAGAATATAGAATACAGAATACTGAATTTAGAATTTAGAATATAGAACGCAGAACACAGATTATAGGATATAGGATACAGAATACTGAATATAGAATTTAGAATATGGAATGTAGGACACAGAATTTAGAATATAGAATACAGAAAACTGAATATAGAATTTAGAATATAGAATGTAGAACACAGATTATAGAATAGAGAATATAGAACTCAGAATTTAGAAATGGAATGCAGAATATAGAATTTAGAACACAGAATACAGAATAATGTACAAAGATTGTAGATTATAGAATGAAGAACACAGAATACAGAATATAGAATAGGGAATGCAGAATATAGTATGTAGGATATAGAATTAAGAACACAAATATAGAATACAGAATAGTGAATATAGAACCCAGAACTTAGAACACGGAATGCAGAACACAAAATTTAGAATATACAATACAGAACACTTAATAAAAAATTATGAATATAGAATGTAGAACACAGAATATAGAAAATAGAATACGGAAGGCAGAATATAGAATACAGAATATAGAATGTAGAACACAGAATATAGAATATTGAATAGAGTATATGGAACCAAAATTTAGAACATGGAATGCAGAACACAGAATTTAGAATATAGAATACACAATACTGAATATAGAATTTAGAATATAGAATGTAGGACACAGAATATACAATTTGGAAAACAGAAAACATAACCCACAATTTAGAACATGGAATGCAGAACAGAGAATTTAGAATATAGAATACAGAATACTCAATATAGAATTTAGAATATAGAATGTAAAACACAGAATATCGAATATAGGTTAAAGAATAGAGAACACTGAATTTAGAATATGGAATGCAGAACACAGAATTTAGAATATACAATACAGAATACTGAATATAGAATTTAGAATATAGAATGAAGAACACAGAGTATAGAATATAGAATACTGAATGCTGAATATACAATTTAGAGTATAGAATGCAGAACACAAAATATAGAATATAGTATACCGAATGCATAATATAGAATACAGAACATAGAATGTAGAACACAGAATATAGAATATGGAAAACAGAATACAAAACCCAGAATTGAAAACATGGAATGCAGAAAACAGAATAAAGAATATAGAATACAGAATACTGAATATAGAAGTTAGAATAAAGATTCTAGAACACAGAATATAGAATAAAGAATAAAGAATACTGAATATAGGATTTAGAATATTGAATGTAGAACACAGAATATAGAATAGAGAATATAGAACCTAAAATTTATAACATGGAATGCAGAGCACAGAATTTAGGATATAGAATACAGAATACTGAATATAGAATTTAGTATATAGAATGTAGAACACAGAATATAGAATATAGACTTCGGAATGCAGAATATAGAATATAGAATAATGAGCACAAAATATAGAATAGAGAATATAGAACCTAGAATTTTGAACATGGAAAGTAGAACACAGAATATAGAATACAGAATACTTAATATCGAATTTAGAAAATAGAATATAGAACACAGAATATTGAATGTAGAATACGGAATGCTGAATATTGAATACAGAATATGGAATGTAGAACACACAATTTAAAATATGGAAAATAGAATATTGAACTCAGAATTGAGAATATGGAATGCAGAACACAGAATTTAGAATATAGAATACAGATAACTGAATATAATATTTAGAATATAGATTGTAGAACACAGAATATAGAATATAGTGTACAGAATACTGAATATAGAATTTAGAACTTAGAATGCAGAACACAAAATTAAGATTATATAATGCAGAATTCTGTATATAGAATTTAAAAAACAGGAATGCAGAACACAGAATTTAGAAAATAGAATAAAAAATACTGAATATAGAATTTAGAATATATAATAAATAACACAGAATATAGAATAGAGACAACGGATTTGAGAATATAATAGGTAGAATAAGGAATGAAGAACACAAAATATAGAATATAGAATAGAGAATATAAAATCGAGAATTTAGAAATGGAATGCAGAACATTGAATTTAGAATACAGAGTACAGAATACTGAATAAAGATTTTAGAATATAGAATGTAGAACACAGAATATAGAATATAGAATACGGAATGCAGAATATAGAATACAGAATATAGAATGTAGAACACAGAATGTAGAATATTGAATAGAGTATATGGAACCGAAAATTTAGAACATGGTATGCAGAACACAGAATTTAGAATATAGAATACTGCATGCAGAATATACAATACAGAATATAGAATGTAGAACACAGAATATAGAATATGGAAAACAGAATACATAACCCAGAATTTAGAACATGGAAGGCAGAACACAGAATTTAGAATATAGAATACAGAATACTGAATATAGAATTAGACTATAGAATGTAGAACACAGAATTTAGAATATAGATTATGGAATGCAGAATATATTATTAAGAATATAGAATGAATAACACATTGCATAGAATATTTAATACAGAATATAGATTATAGAAATTAGAATGTAGAACACAGAATATAGAATATTGAATAGAGTATAAGGAACCCAGAATTTAGAACATAGAATGTAGAACACAGAATTTAGAATATACAATACAGAATACTGAATATAGAATTTGGAATATACAATGTAGAACACAGAATTAAGAATATAGAATAAAGAATACTTAATATCGAATTTAGAAAATAGAATGTAGAACACAGAATATAGAATATAGAATACGGAATGCAGAATATACAATATAGAAAATAGAATGTTGAACACAAATTATAGAATATAGAATATAGAATAGAGAACCCAGAATTTAGAACATGGAAACTAGAACACAGAATTTAGAATATTGAATACAGAATACTGAATATCGAATTTAGAATATAGAATGTAGAACACAGAATATGGTATCTAGAATACGGAATGCATAATATTGAATACAGAATATAGAATGTAGAACACAAAATATAGAATATGAAAAACAGAATTCAGAACCCAGAATATAGAACATGAAATGCAGAACACAGTATTTAGAGTATATAATACATAAAAATGAATATAAAATTTAGAATATAGAATGTAAAACACAGAATATTGAACGTAGAATATGGAATGCAGAATAATGAAAACAGAATATAGAATGTAGAACACCGAATATAGAATATGGAGACAGAATATAGAACCCAGAATTTAGAACATGGGATGCAGAACAAAAAATTTAGAATATATAACACAGATTACTGAATATAGAATTCAGAATATAGAATGTAGGACAAAGTGTATAAAATATAGAAGACCGAATACTGAATATACAATTAAGAATATAGAATATAGAACACAGAATATGGAATAAAGAATACGAAATGCAGAATATAGAATACTGAACATAGAATGTAGAACACAAAATATAGAATATGGAAAACAGAATATAGAACACAGAATTGTGAACATGGAATGCAGAACACAGAATTTAGGATATAGAATACAGATTACTGAATATAGAATTTAGAATATAGAAAGTAGAAAACAGAATTTAGAATATAGAGTACAAAATACTGAATATACAATTTAGAATATAGAATGTAGTACACAGAATATAGAATATGGAATACAGAATATAGAACACAAAATTTAGAACATGGAATGCAGAACACAGAATTTAGAATATAGAATACCGAATACTGATAATAGAATATGAATATGCAATGTAGAACACAGAATTTAGAATATAGAATACAGAATACTGAATATAGAATTTTGAATATACAATGTAGAACACAGAATAAAGAATATAGAATACGGAATGCAGAATATAGAATACAGAAAATAGAATTTAGAACACAGAATAGAGAATTTGGAAAACAGAATACACAACCGAGAATTGAGAACATGGAATGCAGAACACATAATATAGAATATAAAATACAGAATACTGAATATAGAATTTAGAATATAGAATGTAGAACACAGAATATAGAATATAGAAAAGAGAATAAAGAACCCAGAAATTAGAACATGGAATGCAGAACACAGAATTTAGAATATAGAATACAGAGTACTGAATATAGAATTTAGAACATAGAAAGTTGGACACAGATTATAGAATACGGCATGCAGAATATACAATACAGAAGAGTGAATGCAGAACACAGAATATAGAATATGGAAAACAGAATACAGAACTCAGAATTTAGAACATGGAATGCAGAACACAGAATTTAAATATAGAATAGAGAATACTGAATATAGAAATTAGAACTTAGAATGCAGAACACAGAATTAAGATTATATAATGCAGAATACTATATATAGAATTTATAAACAGGAATGCAGAACACAGAAATTAGATAATAGAATAAAAAATACTGAATATAGTATTTAGAATATATAATAAATAACACAGAATATAGAATATAGACTACGGATTTGAGAATATAAAAGGTAGAATAAGGAATGAAGAACACAAAATATAGAATAGAGAATAGAGAATATAGAACCGAGAATTTAGAAATGGAATGCAGAACATTGAATTTAGAATACAGAGTACAGAATACTGAATAAAGATTTTAGAATATAGAATGAAGAACACAGAATATAGAATATAGAATACGGAATGCAGAATATAGAATACAGAATATACAATGTAGAACACAGAATATAGAATATTGAATACAGTATATGGAACCCAAAATTTAGAATATGGAATGCAGAAAACAGAATTTAGAATATAGAATACTGAATGCAGAATATACAATACAGAATATAGAATGTAGAACACAGAATATAGAATATGGAAAACAGAATACATAACCCAGAATTTAGAACATGGAAGGCAAAACACAGAGTTTAGTATATAGAATACAGAATACTGAATATAGAATTAGACTATAGAATGTAGAACACAGAATTTAGAATATAGATTATGAAATGCAGAATATATTATTAAGAATATAGAATGAATAACAAAATATAGAATATTTAATACAGAATATAGATTATAGAATATAGAATGTAGAACACAGAATATAGAATATTGAATAGAGTATATGGAACCCAGAATTTAAAACATAGAAAATAGAACACAGAATTTAGAATATACAATACAGAATACTGAATATAGAATTTAGAATATACAATGTAGAACACAGAATTTAGAATATAGAATAAAGAATACTTAATATCGAATTTAGAAAATAGAATGAAGAACACAGAATATAGAATATAGAATACGGAATGCAGAATATACTATATAGAAAATAGAATGATGAACACAAAATATAGAATATAGAATATAGAATAGAGAACTCAGAATTTAGAACATGGAAACTAGAACACAGAATATAGAATATTGAATACAGAATACTTAATATCGAATTTAGAATATATAATGTAGAACACAGAATATGGTATTTAGAATACGGAATGCATAATATTGAATACAGAATATAGAATGTAGAACACAAAATATAGAATATGAAAAACAGAATTCAGAACCCAGAATATAGAACATGGAATGCAGAACACAGAATTTAGAGTATATAATACAGAATACTGAATATAAAATTTAGAATATAGAATGTAAAACACAGAATATTGAATACGGAATGCAGAATAATGAATACAGAATATAGAATGTAGAACACAGAATTTAGAATATGGAGACAGAATATAGAACCCACAATTTAGAACATGGGATGCAGAACACATAATTTAGAATATATAATTCAGATTACTGAATATAGAATACAGAATATAGAATGTAGGGCAAAGTGTATAGAATATAGAAGACCGAATACTGAATATACAATTAAGAATATAGAATACAGAACACAGAATATGTAATATAGAATACGGAATGCAGAATATAGAATACTGAAAATAGAATGTAGAACACAGAATATAGAATATGGAAAACAGAATATAGGAACCCAGAATTTTGAACATGGAATGCAGAACACAGAATTTAGGATATAGAATACAGATTACTGAATATAGAATTTAGAATATAGAAAGTAGAACACAGAATTTTGAATATAGAGTACAGAATACTGAATATAGAATTTAGAATATAGAATGTAGAACACAGAATATAGAATATAGAGTACGGAATGCAGAATATAGAATACAGAATATAGAATGTAGAACACAGGATGTAGAATATTGAATAGAGTATATGGAACCCAAAATTTAGAACATGGAATGCAGAATACAGAATTTAGAATATACAATACTTCATGCAGAATATACAATACAGAATATAGAATGTAGAACACAGAATATAGACTATAGAATACGGAATGCAGAATATAGAATACAGAATATAGAATGTAGAACACAGAATGTAGAATATTGAATAGAGTATATGGAACCCAAAATTTAGAACATGGAATGCAGAACACAGAATTTAGAATATAGAATACTGCATGCAGAATATACAATACAGAATATTGAATGTAGAACACAGAATATAGAATATGGAAAACAGAATACATAACCCAGAATTTAGAACATGGAATGCAGAACACAGAATTTAGAATATAGAATACAGAATTCTGAATATAGAATTGGACTATAGAATGTAGAACACAGAATTTAGACTATAGATTATGGAATGCAGAATATATTATTAAGAATATTGAATGAATAACACAATACATAGAATATTTAATACAGAATATAGATTATAGAAAATAGAATGTAGAACACAGAATATAGAATATTGAATAGAGTATATGGAAACCAAAATTTAGAACTAGGAATGCAGAACACAGAATTTAGATTATTGAATACAGAATACTGAATATAGAATTTAGAATATAGAATGTAGTACACAGAATATAGAATGTAGAATACGGAATGCAGAATAATGAATACAGAATATAGAATGTAGAACACAGAATTTAGAAAATGGAGACAGAATATAGAACCCAGAATTTAGAACATGGGATGCAGAATACAAAATTTAGAATATATAATACAGATTACTGAATATAGAATACAGAATATAGAATGTAGGACAAAGTGTATAGAATATAGAAGACCAAATATTGAATATACAATTAAGAATATAGAATATAGAACACAGAATATGGAATATAGAATACGGAATGCATAATATAGAATACTGAACATAGAATGTAGAACACAGAATATAGAATATGGAAAACAGAATATAGAACCCAGAATTGTGAACATGAAAAGCAGAACACAGAATTTAGGATATAGAATACAGATTACTGAATATAGAATTTAGAATATAGAAAGTAGAACACAGAATTTCGAATATAGAGTACAGAATAACTGAATATAGAATTTAGAATATAGAATGTAGAACACAGAAGTTAGATATATAATAAATAATACTGAATATAGAATTTAGAATATAGAATATAGAACACAGAATATAGAATATAGAAAAGAGAATAAAGAACCCAGAATTTAGAACATGGAATGCAGAACACAGAATTTAGAATATATAATACAGAGTACTGAATATAGAATTTAGAACATAGAATGTTGGACACAGATTATAGAATACGGCATGCAGAATATACAATAAAGAAGAGTGAATGCAGAACACAGAATATAGAATATGGAAATCAGAATACAGAACTCACAATTTAGAACATGGAATGCAGAACACACAATTTAAAATATAGTATAGAGAATACTGAATATAGAAATTAGAACTTAGAATGCAGAACACAGAATTAAGATTATATAATGCAGAATTCTGTATATAGAATTTATAAACAGGAATGCAGAACACAGAATTTAGAAAATAGAATAAAAAATACTGAATGTAGAATTTAGAATATATAATAAATAACACAGAATATAGAATATAGACTACGGATTTGAGAATATAAAAGGTAGAATAAGGAATGAAGAACACAAAATATAGAATATAGAATAGAGAATTTAGAACCGAGAATTTAGAAATGGAATGCAGAACATTGAAATTAGAATACAGAATACAGAATACTGAATAAAGATTTTAGAATATAGAATGTAGAACACAGAATATAGAATATAGAATACGGAATGCAGAATATAGAATACAGAATATAGAATGTAGAACACAAAATGTAGAATATTGAATAGAGTATATGGAACCCAAAATTTAGAACATGGAATGCAGAACACAGAATTTAGAATATAGAATACAGAATACTGAATATAAAATTAGACTATAGAATGTAGAACACAGAATTTAGAATATAGATTATGGAATGCAGAATATATTTTTAAGAATATAGAATGAATAACACAATACATAGAATATTTAATACAGAATATGGATTATAGAATAAAGAATGTAGAACACAGAATATAGAATATTGAATAGAGTATATGGAAACCAGAATTTAGAACATAGAATGTAGAACACAGAATTTAGAATATACAATACAGAATACTGAATATAGAATTTAGAATATACAATGTAGAACACAGAATTTAGAATATAGAATAAAAAATACTTAATATCGAATTTAGAAAATACAATGTAGAACACAGAATATAGAATATAGAATACGGAATGCAGAATATACAATATAGAAAATAGAATGATGAACACAAAATATAGAATATAGAATAAAGATTAGAGAACACAGAATTTAGATCATGGAAACTAGAACTCAGAAAATAGAATATTGAATACAGAATACTGAATATCGAATTTAGAATATATAATGTAGAACACAGAATATGGTATGTAGAATACCGAATGCATAATATTGAATACAGTGTATAGAATGTAGAACACAAAATATAGAATATGAAAAACAGAATTCAGAACCCAGAATATAGAACATGGAATACAGAACACAGAATTTAGAGTATATAATACAGAATACTGAATATAAAATTTAGAATATATAATGTAAAACACAGAATATTGAATGTAGAACACGGAATGCAGAATAATGAATACAGAATAAAGAATATAGAACACAGAATTTAGAATATGGAGACAGAATATAGAACCCAGAATTTAGAACATGGGATGCAGAACACATAATTTAGAATATATAATACAGATTACTGAATATAGAATACAGAATATAGAATGTAGGACAAAGTGTATAGAATATAGAAGACCGAATACTGAATATACAATTAAGAATATAGAATATAGAACACAGAATATGGAATATAGCATACGGAATGCAGAATATAGAATACTGAACATAGAATGTAGAACACAGAATATAGAATATTGAATAGAGTATATGGAACCGAAAATTTAGAACATGGTATGCAGAACACAGAATTTAGAATATAGAATTCTGCATGCAGAATATACAATACAGAATATAGAATGTAGAACACAGAATATAGAATATGGAAAACAGAATACATAACCCAGAATTTAGAACATGGAATGCAGAACACAGAATTTAGAATATAGAATACAGAATACTGAATATAGAATTAGACTATAGAATGTAGAACACAGAATTTAGAATATAGATTATGGAATGCAGAATATATTATTAAGAATATAGAATGAATAACACATTACATAGAATATTTAATACAGAATATAGATTATATAAATTAGAATGTAGAACACAGAATATAGAATATTGAATAGAGTATATGGAACCCAGAATTTAGAACATAGAATGTAGAACAAAGAATTTAGAATATACAATACAGAATACTTAATATAGAATTTAGAATATACAATGTAGAGCACAGAATTTAGAATATAGAATAAAGAATACTTAATATCGAATTTAGAAAATAGAATGTATAACACAGAATATTGAATGTATAATACGGAATGCAGAATAATGAATACAGAATAAAGAATGTAGAACACAGAATTTAGAATATGGAGACAGAATATAGAACACAGAATTTAGAACATGGGATGCAGAACACAGAATTTAGGATATAGAATACAGATTACTGAATATAGAATTTAGAATATAGAAAGTAGAACACAGAATTTAGAATATAGAGTACAGAATACTGAATATAGAATTTAGAATATAGAATGTAGTACACAGAATATAGAATATGGAATACAGAATATAGAACCCAAAATTTAGAACATGGAATGCAGAACTCAGAATTTAGATGGTAGAATACCGAATACTGTTAATAGAACTTGAATATGCAATGTAGAACACAGAATTTAGAATATAGAATACAGAATACTGAATATAGAATTTTGAATATACAATGTAGAACACAGAATATAGAATATAGAATACGGAATGCAGAATATAGAATACAGAAATTAGAATGTAGAACACAGAATAGAGAATATGGAAAACAGAATACAAAACCGAGAATTGAGAACATGGAATGCAGAACACATAATTTAGAATATAAAATACAGAATACTGAATATAGAATTTAGAATATAGAATGTAGAACACAGAATTTAGATATATAATAAATAATACTGAATATAGAATTTAGAATATAGAATGTAGAACACAGAATATAGAATATAGAAAAGAGAATAAAGAACCCAGAATTTAGAACATGGAATGCAGAACACAGAATTTAGAATATAGAATACAGAGTACTGAATATAGAATTTAGAACATAGAATGTTGGACACAGATTATAGAATAAAGCATGCAGATTATACAATACAGATGAGTGAATGCAGAACACAGAATATAGAATATGGAAAACAGAATACAGAACTCAGAATATAGAACATGGAATGCAGAACACAGAATTTAGAATATAGAATACAGAGTACTGAATATAGAATTTAGAACAAAGAATGTTGAACACAGAATATAGAATACGGCATGCAGAATATAAAATACAGAAGAGTGAATGCAGAACACAGAATATAGAATATGGAAAACAGAATACAGGACTCAGAATTTAGAACATGGAATGCAGAACACAGAATTTAAAATATAAAATAGAGAATACTGAATATAGAAGTTAGAATTTAGAAGGCAGAACACAGAATTAAGATTATATAATGCAGAATTCTGTATATAGAATTTATAAACAGGAATGCAGAACACAGAATTTAGAAAATAGAATAAAAAATACTGAATATAGAATTTAGAATATATAATAAATAACAGAGAATATAGAAAAAAGACTACGGATTTGAGAATATAAAAGGTAGAATAAAGAATGAAGAACACAAAATATAGAATATTGAATAGAGAATATAGAACCGAGAATTTAGAAATGGAAGGCAGAACATTGAATTCAGAATACAGAATACAGAATACTGAATAAAGATTTTAGAATATAGAATGTAGAACACAGAATATAGAATATAGAATAGGGAATGGAGAATATAATATGTAGAATATAGAATGAAGAAAACATATATAGAATACAGAATAGTGAATATAGAACCCAGAAATTAGAACACGGAATGCAGAACCCAGAATTTAGAATATAGAATACAGAACACTTAATATAAAACTTACAATATAGAATGTAGAACACAGAATATAGAATATAGAATACTGAATGCAGAATATAGAATACGGAAAATAGAATGTAGAACACAGAATATAGAATATTGAATAGAGCATATGGAACCCAAAATTTAGAACTTGGAATGCAGAACACAGAATTTGGAATATAGAATACGGAATACTGAATATAGAATTTAGAATATAGAATGCAGAACACAGAATATAGAATACGGCATGCAGAATATACAATACAGAATATAGAATGTAGAACACAGTATATAGAATACGGAAAACAGAATACTTAACCCAGAATTTAGAACATGGAATGCAGAACACAGAATTTAGAATATAGTATACAGAATACTGACAATAGAATTTAGAATATAGAATGCAGAACACAGAATTTAGAATATAGAATAAAGAATACTGAATATATAATTTAGAATATAGAATGTACAACACAGAATATAGAATACGGAATGCAGAATATAGAATACAGAATATACAATAAAGAACACAGAATATAGAATATTTAATAGAGTATATGGAACCCAAAATTTAGAACAAGGAATGCAGAACACAGAATTCAGATTATTGAATACAGAATAATGAATATAGAATTTAGAATATAGAATGTAGTACACAGAATATAGAATATGGAAAACAGAATTCAGAACCCAGAATTTAGGACATGGAATGCAGAACACAGAATTTAGAATAAAGAATACAGAATACTGAATATAGAATTTAGAATATAGAATGTAGAACACAGAATATAGAATATAGAATAAAGAATAGAGAACTCAGAATTTAGAATATGGTATGCAGAACACAGAATTTAGAATATAGAATACAGAATACTGAATATAGAATTAAGAATATAGAATGCAGAACACAGAGTATAGAATACAGAATATAGAACCCATAATTTAGAAATGGAATGCAGAATATAGAATTTAGAATACAGAATACAGAATAATGTACAAAGATTGTAGATTATAGAATGTAGAACACAGAATACAGAATATAGAATAGGGAATGCAGAATATAGTATGTAGGATATAGAATTAAGAACACAAATATAGAATACAGAATAGTGAATATAGAACCCAGAAATTAGTACACGGAATGCAGTACACAAAGTTTAGAATATACAATACAGAACACTTAATATAAAATTAAGAATATAGAATGTAGAACACAGAATATAGAATATAGAATACGGAATTCAGAATATAGAATACATAATATAGAATATAGAACACAGAATATAGAATATTTAATAGAGTATATGGAACCCAAAATTTAGAACTAGGAATGTAGAACACAGAATTTAGATTATTGAATACAGAATACTGAATATAGAATTTAGAATATAGAATGTAGTACACAGAATATAGAATATGGAAAACAGAATGCAGAACCCAGAATTAAGGACATGGAATGCAGAACACAGAATTTAGAATAAAGAATACAGAATACTGAATATAGAATTTAGAATATAGAATGTAGAACACAGAATATAGAATATAGAATAAAGAATAGAGAACTCAGAATTTAGAATATGGTATGCAAAACAAAGAATTTAGAATATAGAATACAAAATACTGAATATAGAATTAAGAATATAGAATGTAGAACACAGAGTATAGAATATAGAATACGGAATACTGAATATACAATTTAGAATATAGAATGTAGAACACAGAATAAAGAATATGGAATGCAGAGTATACAATATAAAAAATAGAAAGATGAACACAAAATATAGAATATAGAATAGAGAATATAGAACCCAGAATTTAGAACATGGAATGTAGAACACAGAATTTAGAATATTGAATGAAGAATACTGAATATCGAATTTAGAATATAGAATGTAGAACACAGAATATGGTACGTAGAATACGGAATGCAGAATATTTAATACAGAATATAGAATGTAGAACACAAAATATAGAATATGGAAAACAGAATTCAGAACCCAGAATATAGAACATGGAATGCAGAACACAGAATTTATAGTATAGAATACAGATTACTGAATATATAATTTAGAATACAGATTGTAGAACTCAGGATTTAGAATATAGAGTACAGAATACTGAATATAGTATATAGAACACAGAATGTAGAACACAGAATATAGAATATAGAATAAAGAATATAGAAATCAAAATTTAGAACATGGAAACAGAACACAGAATTTAGAATTTAGAATACCGAATACTGAATATAGAATATGAATATACAATGTAGAACAAAGAATTTAGAATATAGAATACAGAATACTGAATATAGAAATTAGAATATACAATGTAGAACACAGAATATAGAATATAGAATACAGAATACTGAATTTAGAATTTAGAATATAGAACGCAGAACACAGATTATAGGATATAGGATACAGAATACTGAATATAGAATTTAGAATATGGAATGTAGGACACAGAATTTAGAATATAGAATACAGAAAACTGAATATAGAATTTAGAATATAGAATGTAGAACACAGATTATAGAATAGAGAATATAGAACTCAGAATTTAGAAATGGAATGCAGAATATAGAATTTAGAATACAGAATACAGAATAATGTACAAAGATTGTAGATTATAGAATGTAGAACACAGAATACAGAATATAGAATAGGGAATGCAGAATATAGTATGTAGGATATAGAATTAAGAACACAAATATAGAATACAGAAAAGTGAATATAGAACCCAGAACTTAGAACACGGAATGCAGAACACAAAATTTAGAATATACAATACAGAACACTTAATAAAAAATTATGAATATAGAATGTAAAACACAGAATATAGAAAATAGAATACGGAAGGCAGAATATAGAATACAGAATATAGAATGTAGAACACAGAATATAGAATATTGAATAGAGTATATGGAACCAAAATTTAGAACATGGAATGCAGAACACAGAATTTAGAATATAGAATACACAATACTGAATATAGAATTTAGAATATAGAATGTAGGACACAGAATATACAATACGGCATGCACAATATACAATACAGTATATAGAATGTAGAACACAGAATATACAATTTGGAAAACAGAAAACATAACCCACAATTTAGAACATGGAATGCAGAACAGAGAATTTAGAATATAGAATACAGAATACTGAATATAGAATTTAGAATATAGAATGTAAAACACAGAATATCGAATATAGGTTAAAGAATAGAGAACACTGAAATTAGAATATGGAATGCAGAACACAGAATTTAGAATATACAATACAGAATACTGAATATAGAATTTAGAATATAGAATGAAGAACACAGAGTATAGAATATAGAATACTGAATGCTGAATATACAATTTAGAGTATAGAATGCAGAACACAAAATATAGAATATAGTATACCGAATGCATAATATAGAATACAGAACATAGAATGTAGAACACAGAATATAGAATATGGAAAACAGAATACAAAACCCAGAATTGAAAACATGGAATGCAGAAAACAGAATAAAGAATATAGAATACAGAATACTGAATATAGAAGTTAGAATAAAGATTCTAGAACACAGAATATAGAATAAAGAATAAAGAATACTGAATATAGGATTTAGAATATTGAATGTAAAACACAGAATATAGAATAGAGAATATAGAACCAAGAATTTATAACATGGAATGCAGAGCACAGAATTTAGGATATAGAATACAGAATACTGAATATAGAATTTAGTATATAGAATGTAGAACACAGAATATAGAATATAGACTTCAGAATGCAGAATATAGAATATAGAATAATGAGCACAAAATATAGAATAGAGAATATAGAACCTAGAATTTTGAACATGGAAAGTAGAACACAGAATATAGAATACAGAATACTTAATATCGAATTTAGAAAATAGAATATAGAACACAGAATATTGAATGTAGAATACGGAATGCTGAATATTGAATACAGAATATGGAATGTAGAACACACAATTTAAAATATGGAAAACAGAATATTGAACTCAGAATTGAGAATATGGAATGCAGAACACAGAATTTAGAATATAGAATACAGATAACTGAATATAATATTTAGAATATAGATTGTAGAACACAGAATATAGAATATAGTGTACAGAATACTGAATATAGAATTTAGAACTTAGAATGCAGAACACAAAATTAAGATTATATAATGCAGAATTCTGTATATAGAATTTAAAAAACAGGAATGCAGAACACAGAATTTAGAAAATAGAATAAAAAATACTGAATATAGAATTTAGAATATATAATAAATAACACAGAATATAGAATATAGACAACGGATTTGAGAATATAATAGGTAGAATAAGGAATGAAGAACACAAAATATAGAATATAGAATAGAGAATATAAAATCGAGAATTTAGAAATGGAATGCAGAACATTGAATTTAGAATACAGAGTACAGAATACTGAATAAAGATTTTAGAATATAGAATGTAGAACACAGAATATAGAATATAGAATACAGAATGCAGAATATAGAATACAGAATATAGAATGTAGAACACAGAATGTAGAATATTGAATAGAGTATATGGAACCGAAAATTTAGAACATGGTATGCAGAACACAGAATTTAGAATATAGAATACTGCATGCAGAATATACAATACAGAATATAGAATGTAGAACACAGAATATAGAATATGGAAAACAGAATACATAACCCAGAATTTAGAACATGGAAGGCAGAACACAGAATTTAGAATATAGAATACAGAATACTGAATATAGAATTAGACTATAGAATGTAGAACACAGAATTTAGAATATAGATTATGGAATGCAGAATATATTATTAAGAATATAGAATGAATAACACATTGCATAGAATATTTAATACAGAATATAGATTATAGAAATTAGAATGTAGAACACAGAATATAGAATATTGAATAGAGTATATGGAACCCAGAATTTAGAACATAGATTGTAGAACACAGAATTTAGAATATACAATACAGAATACTGAATATAGAATTTGGAATATACAATGTAGAACACAGAATTAAGAATATAGAATAAAGAATACTTAATATCGAATTTAGAAAATAGAATGTAGAACACAGGATATAGAATATAGAATACGGAATGCAGAATATACAATATAGAAAATAGAATGATGAACACAAATTATAGAATATAGAATATAGAATAGAGAACCCAGAATTTAGAACATGGAAACTAGAACACAGAATTTAGAATATTGAATACAGAATACTGAATATCGAATTTAGAATATAGAATGTAGAACACAGAATATGGTATCTAGAATACGGAATGCATAATATTGAATACAGAATATAGAATGTAGAACACAAAATATAGAATATGAAAAACAGAATTCAGAACCCAGAATATAGAACATGGAATGCAGAACACAGTATTTAGAGTATATAATACATAAAAATGAATATAAAATTTAGAATATAGAATGTAAAACACAGAATATTGAACGTAGAATATGGAATGCAGAATAATGAAAACAGAATATAGAATGTAGAACACCGAATATAGAATATGGAGACAGAATATAGAACCCAGAATTTAGAACATGGGATGCAGAACAAAAAATTTAGAATATATAACACAGATTACTGAATATAGAATTCAGAATATAGAATGTAGGACAAAGTGTATAAAATATAGAAGACCGAATACTGAATATACAATTAAGAATATAGAATATAGAACACAGAATATGGAATAAAGAATACGAAATGCAGAATATAGAATACTGAACATAGAATGTAGAACACAAAATATAGAATATGGAAAACAGAATATAGAACACAGAATTGTGAACATGGAATGCAGAACACAGAATTTAGGATATAGAATACAGATTACTGAATATAGAATTTAGAATATAGAAAGTAGAAAACAGAATTTAGAATATAGAGTACAAAATACTGAATATACAATTTAGAATATAGAATGTTGTACACAGAATATAGAATATGGAATACAGAATATAGAACACAAAATTTAGAACATGGAATGCAGAACACAGAATTTAGAATATAGAATACCGAATACTGATAATAGAATATGAATATGCAATGTAGAACACAGAATTTAGAATATAGAATACAGAATACTGAATATAGAATTTTGAATATACAATGTAGAACACAGAATAAAGAATATAGAATACGGAATGCAGAATATAGAATACAGAAAATAGAATTTAGAACACCGAATAGAGAATTTGGAAAACAGAATACACAACCGAGAATTGAGAACATGGAATGCAGAACACATAATATAGAATATAAAATACAGAATACTGAATATAGAATTTAGAATATAGAATGTAGAACACAGAATATAGAATATAGAAAAGAGAATAAAGAACCCAGAAATTAGAACATGGAATGCAGAACACAGAATTTAGAATATAGAATACAGAGTACTGAATATAGAATTTAGAACATAGAAAGTTGGACACAGATTATAGAATACGGCATGCAGAATATACAATACAGAAGAGTGAATGCAGAACACAGAATATAGAATATGGAAAACAGAATACAGAACTCAGAATTTAGAACATGGAATGCAGAACACAGAATTTAAATATAGAATAGAGAATACTGAATATAGAAATTAGAACTTAGAATGCAGAACACAGAATTAAGATTATATAATGCAGAATTCTATGTATAGAATTTATAAACAGGAATGCAGAACACAGAAATTAGATAATAGAATAAAAAATACTGAATATAGTATTTAGAATATATAATAAATAACACAGAATATAGAATATAGACTACGGATTTGAGAATATAAAAGGTAGAATAAGGAATGAAGAACACAAAATATAGAATAGAGAATAGAGAATATAGAACCGAGAATTTAGAAATGGAATGCAGAACATTGAATTTAGAATACAGAGTACAGAATACTGAATAAAGATTTTAGAATATAGAATGTAGAACACAGAATATAGAATATAGAATACGGAATGCAGAATATAGAATACAGAATATACAATGTAGAACACAGAATATAGAATATTGAATACAGTATATGGAACCCAAAATTTAGAATATGGAATGCAGAACACAGAATTTAGAATATAGAATACTGAATGCAGAATATACAATACAGAATATAGAATGTAGAACACAGAATATAGAATATGGAAAACAGAATACATAACCCAGAATTTAGAACATGGAAGGCAAAACACAGAGTTTAGTATATAGAATACAGAATACTGAATATAGAATTAGACTATAGAATGTAGAACACAGAATTTAGAATATAGATTATGAAATGCAGAATATATTATTAAGAATATAGAATGAATAACAAAATATAGAATATTTAATACAGAATATAGATTATAGAATATAGAATGTAGAACACAGAATATAGAATATTGAATAGAGTATATGGAACCCAGAATTTAAAACATAGAAAATAGAACACAGAATTTAGAATATACAATACAGAATACTGAATATAGAATTTAGAATATACAATGTAGAACACAGAATTTAGAATATAGAATAAAGAATACTTAATATCGAATTTAGAAAATAGAATGAAGAACACAGAATATAGAATATAGAATACGGAATGCAGAATATACTATATAGAAAATAGAATGATGAACACAAAATATAGAATATAGAATATAGAATAGAGAACTCAGAATTTAGAACATGGAAACTAGAACACAGAATATAGAATATTGAATACAGAATACTTAATATCGAATTTAGAATATATAATGTAGAACACAGAATATGGTATTTAGAATACGGAATGCATAATATTGAATACAGAATATAGAATGTAGAACACAAAATATAGAATATGAAAAACAGAATTCAGAACCCAGAATATAGAACATGGAATGCAGAACACAGAATTTAGAGTATATAATACAGAATACTGAATATAAAATTTAGAATATAGAATGTAAAACACAGAATATTGAATACGGAATGCAGAATAATGAATACAGAATATAGAATGTAGAACACAGAATTTAGAATATGGAGACAGAATTTAGAACCCACAATTTAGAACATGGGATGCAGAACACATAATTTAGAATATATAATTCAGATTACTGAATATAGAATACAGAATATAGAATGTAGGGCAAAGTTTATAGAATATAGAAGACCGAATACTGAATATACAATTAAGAATATAGAATACAGAACACAGAATATGTAATATAGAATACGGAATGCAGAATATAGAATACTGAAAATAGAATGTAGAACACAGAATATAGAATATGGAAAACAGAATATAGGAACCCAGAATTTTGAACATGGAATGCAGAACACAGAATTTAGGATATAGAATACAGATTACTGAATATAGAATTTAGAATATAGAAAGTAGAACACAGAATTTTGAATATAGAGTACAGAATACTGAATATAGAATTTAGAATATAGAATGTAGAACACAGAATATAGAATATAGAGTACGGAATGCAGAATATAGAATACAGAATATAGAATGTAGAACACAGGATGTAGAATATTGAATAGAGTATATGGAACCCAAAATTTAGAACATGGAATGCAGAATACAGAATTTAGAATATACAATACTTCATGCAGAATATACAATACAGAATATAGAATGTAGAACACAGAATATAGACTATAGAATACGGAATGCAGAATATAGAATACAGAATATAGAATGTAGAACACAGAATGTAGAATATTGAATAGAGTATATGGAACCCAAAATTTAGAACATGGAATGCAGAACACAGAATTTAGAATATAGAATACTGCATGCAGAATATACAATACAGAATATTGAATGTAGAACACAGAATATAGAATATGGAAAACAGAATACATAACCCAGAATTTAGAACATGGAATGCAGAATACAGAATTTAGAATATAGAATACAGAATTCTGAATATAGAATTGGACTATAGAATGTAGAACACAGAATTTAGACTATAGATTATGGAATGCAGAATATATTATTAAGAATATTGAATGAATAACACAATACATAGAATATTTAATACAGAATATAGATTATAGAAAATAGAATGTAGAACACAGAATATAGAATATTGAATAGAGTATATGGAAACCAAAATTTAGAACTAGGAATGCAGAACACAGAATTTAGATTATTGAATACAGAATACTGAATATAGAATTTAGAATATAGAATGTAGTACACAGAATATAGAATATGGAAAACAGAATGCAGAACCCAGAATTTAGGACATGGAATGCAGAACACAGAATTTAGAATAAAGAATACAGAATACTGAATATAGAATTTAGAATATAGAATGTAGAACACAGAATATAGAATATAGAATAAAGAATAGAGAACTCAGAATTTAGAATATGGTATGCAGAACACATAATTTAGAATATAGAATACAGAATACTGAATATAGAATTAAGAATATAGAATGTAGAACACAGAGTATAGAATATAGAATATGGAATACTGAATATACAATTTAGAATATAGAATGTAGAACACAGAATAAAGAATACGGAATGCAGAGTATACAATATAGAAAATAGAATGATGAACACAAAATATAGAATATAGAATAGAGAATATAGAACCCAGAATTTAGAACATGGAATGTAGAACACAGAATTTAGAATATTGAATGAAGAATACTGAATATCGAATTTAGAACATATAATGTAGAACACAGAATATGGTATGTAGAATACGGAATGCAGAATATTTAATACAGAATAAAGAATGTAGAACACAAAATATAGAATAAGGAAAACAGAATTCAGAACCCAGAATATAGAACATGGAATGCAGAACACAGAATTTAGAATATAGAATACAGAGTACTGAATATTGAATTTAGAAAAAAGAATGTTGAACACAGAATATAGAATACGGCATGCAGAATATAAAATACAGAATATAGAACATGGAATGCAGAACACAGAATTTATAGTATAGTATACAGATTTCTGAATATAGAATTTAGAATACAGATTGTAGAACTCAGGATTTAGAATATAGAGTACAGAATACTGAATACAGTATATAGAACACAGAATGAAGAACACAGAATATAGAATATAGAATACAGAATATAGAAATCAAAATTTAGAACATGGAAATCCGAACACAGAATTTAGAATATAGAATACAGAATGCTGAATATAGAATATGAATATACAATGTAGATCAAAGAATTTAGAATATAGAATACAGAATACTGAATATAGAATTTAGAATATACAATGTAGAACACAGAATATAGAATATAGAATACAGAATACTGAATATAGAATTTAGAATATAGAACGCAGAACACAGAATATATAATATAGGATACAGAATACTGAATATAGAATTTAGAATATGGAATGTAGGACACAGAATTTAGAATATAGAATACAGAAAACTGAATATATAATTTAGAATATAGAACGTAGAACACAGATTATAGAATAGAGAATATAGAACCCAGAATTTAGAAATGGAATGCAGAATATAGAATTTAGAATACAGAATACAGAATACTGTACAAAGGTTGTAGATTATAGAATGTAGAACACAGAATACAGAATATAGAATAGGGAATACAGAATATAGTATGTAGGATATAGAATTAAGAACACAAATATAGATAACAGAATAGTGAATATAGAACCCAGAACTTAGAACACGGAATGCAGAACACAAAATTTAGAATATACAATACAGAACACTTAATATAAAATTAAGAATATAGAATGTAGAACACAGAATATAGAAAATAGAATACGGAATGCAGAATATAGAATAAAGATTATAGAATGTAGAACACAGAATATAGAATATTGAATAGAGTATATGGAACCAAAATTTAGAACATGGAATGCAAAACACAGAATTTAGAATATAGAATACACAATACTGAATATAGAATATAGAATATAGAATGTAGGACACAGAATATACAATACGGTATGCAGAATATACAATACAGAATATAGAATGTAGAACTCAGAATATAGAATATAGAATAAGGAATGCAGAATATAGAATACAGAATATAGAATGTAGAACACAGAATGTAGAATATAGAATAGAGAATATGGAACCCAAAATTTAGAACATGGATGCAGAACACAGAATTTAGAATGTAGAATACAGAATACTGAATATAGGATTAGACTATAGAATGTAGAAAACAGAATTTAGAATATAGATTATGGAATGAAGAATATATTATTAAGAATATAGAATGAATAACACAATACATAGAATATTTAATACAGAATATAGATTATAGAAAATAGAATGTAGAACACAGAATATAGAATATTGAATAGAGTATATGGAACCCAGAAATTAGAACATAGAATGTAGAACACAGAATTTAGAATATACAATACAGAATACTGAATATAGAATTTAGAATATACAATGTAGAACACAGAATTTAGAATATAGAATAAAGAATACTTAATATCGAATTTAGAAATAGAATGTAGAACACAGAATATAGAATATAGAATACGGAATGCAGAATATACAATATAGTAAATAGAATGATGAACACAAAATATAGAATATAGAATATAGAATAGAGAACCCAGAATTTAGAACATGGAAACTAGAACACAGAATTTAGAAAAATGAATACAGAATATTTAATATCGAATTTAGAATATAGAAAGTAGAACACAGAATATGGTATTTAGAATACGGAATGCATAATATTGAATACAGAATATAGAATGTAGAATACAAAATATAGAATATGAAAAACAGAATTCAGAACCCAGAATATAGAACATGGAATACAGAACACAGAATTTAGAGTATATAATAGAGAAAAATGAATATAAAATTTAGAATATAGAATGTAAAACACAGAATATTGAATGTAGAATACGGAATGCAGAATAATGAAAACAGAATATAGAATGTAGAACACCGAATTTAGAATATGGAGACAGAATATAGAACCCAGAATTTAGAACATGGGATGCAGAACACAAAATTTAGAATATATAATACAGATTACTGAATATAGAATTCAGAATATAGAATGTAGGAAAAAGTGTATAGAATATAGAAGACTGAATACTGAATATAAAATTAAGAATAAAGAACATAGAACACAGAATATGGAATAAAGAATACGAAATGCAAAATATAGAATACTGAACATAGAATGTAGAACACAGAATATAGAATATGGAAAACAGAATATAGAACACAGAATTGTGAACATGGAATGCAGAACACAGAATTTAGGATATAGAATACAGATTACTGAATATAGAATTTAGAATATAGAAAGTAGAACATAGAATTTAGAATATAGAGTACAGAATACTGAATATAGAATTTAGAATATAGAATGTAGTACACAGAATATAGAATATGGAGTACAGAATATAGAACCCAAAATTTAGAACATGGAATCTGAACACAGAATTTAGTATATAGAATACCGAATACTGATAATAGAAAATGAATATGCAAAGTAGAACACAGAATTTAGAATATAGAATACAGAATACTGAATATAGAATATTGAATATACAATGTAGAACACAGAATATAGAATATAGAATACGGAATGCAGAATATAGAATACAGAAAATAGAATGTAGAACACAGAATAGAGAATACGGAAAACAGAATACAAAACAGAGAATTGAGAACATGGAATGCAGAACAGAGAATTTAGAATATAGAATACAGAATACTGAATATAGAATTTAGAATATAGAATGTAGAACACAGAATTTAGATATATAATAAATAATACTGAATTTAGAATTTAGAATATAGAATGTAGAACACAGAATATGGAATATAGAAAAGAGAATAAAGAACCCAGAATTAAGAACATGGAATGCAGAACACAGAATTTAGAATATAGAATACAGAGTACTGAATATAGAATTTAGAACATAGAATGTTGGACACAGATTATAAAATACTGCATGCAGAATATACAATACAGAAGAGTGAATGCAGAACACAGAATATAGAATATGGAAAACAGAATACAGAACTCAGAATTTAGAACATGGAATGCAGAACACAGAATTTAATATATAGAATAGAGAATACTGAATATAGAAATTAGAACTTAGAATGCAGAACACAGAATTAAGATTATATAATGCAGAATTCTGTGTATAGAATTTATAAACAGGAATGCAGAACACAGAATTTAGAAAATAGAATAAAAAATACTGAATATAGAATTTAGAATATATAATAAATAACACAGAATATAGAATATAGACTACGGATTTGAGAATATAAAAGGTAGAATAAGGAATGAAGAACACAAAATATAGAATATAGATTAGAGAATATAGAACCGAGAATTTAGAAATGGAATGCAGAACATTGAATTTAGAATACAGAGTACAGAATACTGAATAAAGATTTTAGAATATAGAACGTAGAACACAGAATATAGAATATAGAATACGGAATGCAGAATATAGAATACAGAATATACAATGTAGAACACAGAATATAGAATATTGAATAGAGTATATGGAACCCAAAATTTAGAACATGGAATGCTGAACACAGAATTTAGAATATAGAATACTGCATGCAGAGTATACAATACAGAATATAGAATGTAGAACTCAGAATATAGAATATGGAAAACAGAATACATAACCCAGAATTTAGAACATGGAATGCAGAGCACAGAATTTAGAATATAGAATACAGAATACTGAATATAGAATTAGACTATAGAATGTAGAACACAGAATTTAGAATATAGATTATGGAATGCAGAATATATTGTTAAGAATATAGAATGAATAACACAATACATAGAATATTTAATACAGAATATAGATTATGGAATGTAGAATGTAGAACACAGAATATAGAATATTGAATAGAGTATATGGAACCCAGAATTTAGAACATAGAATGTAGAAAACAGAATTTAGAATATACAATACAGAATACTGAATATAGAATTTAGAATATACAATGTAGAACACAGAATTTAGAATATAGAATAAAGAATACTTAATATCGAATTTAGAAAATAGAATGTAGAACACAGAATATAGAATATAGAATATGGAATGCAGAATACACAATATAGAAAATAGAATGATGAACACAAAATATAGAATATAGAATAGAGAATAGAGATCCCAGAATTTAGAACATGGAAAGTAGAACACAAAATTTAGAATATTGAATACAGAATACTGAATATCGAACTTAGAATATAGAATGTAGAACACAGAATATGGTATGTAGAATACGGAATGCATAATATTGAATACAGATTATAGAATGTAGAACACAAAATATAGAATATGAAAAACAGAATTCAGAACCCAGAATATAGAACATGGAATGCAGAACACAGAATTTAGAGTATATAATACAGAATTCTGAATATAAAATTTAGAATATAGAATGTAAAACACAGAATATTGAATGTAGAATACGGAATGCAGAATAATGAATACAGAATATAGAATGTAGAACACAGAATTTAGAATATGGAGACAGAATCTAGAACCCAGAATTTAGAACATGGGATGCAGAACACAAAATTTAGAATATATAACACAGATTACTGAATATAGAATACAGAATATAGAATGTAGGACAAAGTGCATAGAATATAGAAGACCGAATACTGAATATACAATTAAGAATATAGAATATAGAACACAGAATATGGAATATAGAATACGGAAAGCAGAATATACAATACTGAACATAGAAAGTAGAACACAGAATATAGAATATAGAAAAGAGAATAAAGAACCCAGAATTTCGAACATGGAATGCAGAACACAGAATTTAGAATATAGAATACAGAGTACTGAATTTAGAATTTAGAACATAGAATGTTGGACACAGATTATAGAATACGGCATGCAGAATATACAATACAGAAGAGTGAATGCAGAACACAGAATATAGAATATGGAAAACAGAATACAGAACTCAGAATTTAGAACATGGAATGCAGAACACAGAATTTAAAATATAGAATAGAGTATATTGAATATAGAAGTTAGAACTTTGAATGCAGAACACAGAATTAAGATTATATAATGCAGAATTCTGTATATAGAATTTATAAACAGGAATGCAGAACACAGAATTTAGAAAATAGAATAAAAAATACTGAATATAGAATTTAGAATATATAATAAATAACACAGAATATAGAATAAAGACTACGGATTTGAGAATATAAAAGGTAGAATAAGGAATGAAGAACACAAAATATAGAATATTGAATAGGGAATATAGAACCGAGAATTTAGAAATGGAAGGCAGAACATTGAATTTAGAATACAGAATACAGAATACTGAATAACGATTTTAGAATATAGAATGTAGAACACAGAATATAGAATATAGAATAGGGAATGGAGAATATAGTATGTAGAATATAGAATGAAGAAAACAAATATAGAATACAGAATAGTGAATATAGAACCCAGAAAATAGAACAAGGAATGCAGAACCCAGAATTTAAAATATAGAATACAGAACACTGAATATAATACTTACAATATAGAATGTAGAACACAGAATATAGAATATAGAATACTGAATGCAGAATATAGAATACAGAATATAGAATGTAGAACACAGAATATAGAATATTGAATAGAGCATATGGAACCCAAAATATAGAACTTGGAATGCAGAACACAGAATTTAGAATATAGAATACAGAATACTGAATATAGAATTTAGAATATAGAATGCAGAACACAGAATATAGAAACGGCATGCAGAATATACAATACAGAATATAGAATGTAGAACACAGAATATAGAATACGGAAAACAGAATACTTAACCCAGAATTTAGAACATGGAATGCAGAACACAGAATTTAGAATATAGTATACAGAATACTGACAATAGAATTTAGAATATAGAATGCAGACCACAGAATTTAGAATATAGAATAAAGAATACTGAATATATAATTTAGAATACAGAATGTACAACACAGAATATAGAATAAGGAATGCAGAATATAGAATACAGAATATAGAATATAGAACACAGAATATAGAATATTTAAAAGAGTATATGGAACCCAAATTTTAGAAGTAGGAATGCAGAACACAAAATTTAGATTATTGAATACAGAATACTGAATATAGAATTTAGAATATAGAATGTAATACACAGAATATAGAATATGGAAAACAGAATGCAGAATCCAGAATTTAGGACATGGAATGCAGAACACAAAATTTAGAATAAAGAATACAGAATACTGAATATAGAATTTAGAATATAGAATGTATAACACAGAATATAGAATATAGAATAAAGAATAGAGAACTCAGAATTTGGAATATGGTATGCAGAACACAGAATCTAGAATAGAGAATACAGAATACTGAATATAGAATCAAGAATATAGAATGTAGAACACAGAGTATAGAATATAGAATACGGAATACTGAATATACAATTTAGAATATAGAATGTAGAACACAGAATAAAGAATACGGAATGCAGAGTATACAATATAGAAAATAGAATGATGAACACAAAATATAGAATATAGAATAGAGAATATAGAACCCAGAATTTAGAACATGGAATGTAGAACACAGAATTTAGAATATTGAATGCAGAATACTGAATATCGAATTTAGAATATAGAATGTAGAACACAGAATATGATATGTAGAATACGTAATTAAGAATATTTAATACAGAATATAGAATGTAGAACACAAAATATAGAATATGGAAAACAGAATTCAGAACCCAGAATATAGAACATGGAATGCAGAACACAGAATTTATAGTATAGAATACAGATTTCTGAATATAGAATTTAGAATACATATTGTAGAACTCAGGATTTAGAATATAGAGTACAGAATACTGAATATAGTATATAGAACACAGAATGTAGAACACAGAATATAGAATATAGAATACAGAATATAGAAATCAAAATTTAGAACATGGAAAGCAGAACACAGAATTTAGAATATAGAATACCGAATACTGAATATAGAAAATGAATATACATTGTAGAACAAAGAATTTAGAATATAGAATACAGAATACTGAATATAGAATTTAGAATATATAATGTAGAACACAGAATATAGAATATAGAATACAGAATACTGAATATAGAATTAAGAATATAGAACGCTGAACACAGATTATAGAATATAGGATACAGAATACTGAATATAGCATTTAGAATATGGAATGTAGGACACAGAATTTAGAATATAGAATACAGAAAACTGAATATAGAAATTAGAATATAGAATGTAGAACACAGATTATAGAATAGAGAATATAGAACCCAGAATTTAGAAATGGAATGCAGAATATAGAATTTAGAATACAGAATACAGAATACTGTACAAAGATTGTAGATTATACAATGTAGAAAACAGAATACAGTATATAAAATAGGGAATGCAGAACATAGTATGTAGGATATAGAATTAAGAACACAAATATAGAATACAGAATAGTGAATATACAACCCAGAACTTAGAACACGGTATGCAGAACACAAAATTTAGAATATACAATACAGAACACTTAATATAAAATTAAGAATATAGAATGTAGAACACAGAATATAGAAAATAGAATACAGAAAACTGAATATAGAATTTAGAACATAGAGTGCAGAACACAGATTTTAGAATATAAAATGCAAAATACTGCATATAAAATTTATAAACAGGAATTCAGAACACAGAATTTATAATATAGAATGCAGAATACTGAATACAGAATTTAGAACATCGAATGCAGAACACAGAATTTAGAATAAAGAATAGAGTATTCTGAATATAGAATGTAGAAAATAGAATGCAGAACACAGAACTTAGAATATAGAATACAGAATACTGAATATAGAATTTAGAACATGGAATGCAGAACACAGAATATAGAATATAGAATACAGAAAACTGAATATAGAATTTAGAATATAGAATGTAGAACACAGAATATATAATATAGAATAGAGCATATAGAACCCAGAATATAGAACATGGAATGCAGAACACAGAATTTAGTATATAGAATACAGAATACTGAATATAGTATTTAGATTATAGAATGTAGTACACAGAGTATAGAATATACAATAAGGAATACTGAATATAAAATTTAGAATATAGAATGTAGAACACACAATATAGAATATAGAATACGGAATGCAGAATATAGAATACAGAAAATAGAATTTAGAACATAGAATATACAATATGGAAAACAGAATACAAAACCCAGAATTGAAAATATGGAATGCAGAACACAGAATAAAGAATATAGAATACAGAATACTGAATATAGAATTTAGAATATAGAATGTAGAACACAGAATATAGAATATACATTATAGTATAATGAGCACAAATTATAGAAAAGAGGATATAGAACCTTAATTTAGAACATGGAATGTGGAACACAGAATATAGAATACAGAATACTGAATATTGAATTTAGAAAATAGAATGTAGAACACAGAATAAGGAATGTAGAATATGGAATGCAGAATATTGAATAAAGAATATAAAACGAAGAACACAGAATATAGAATATGAGAAAAAGTATACAAAACCCAGAATTGAGAACATGGAATACAGAACACAGAAATTAGAATATAGAATGCAGAATACTGAATATAGATTTTATAAACAGGAATGCAGAACAGAGATTTTTAATATATAGAATGCAGAATACTGAATATAGAATTAAGAAAATAGAATGCAGAACACATAATTTAGAATAAAGAAAACAGAATACTGAATATAGAATTTAGAGCATAGTATGCAGAACACAGAGTTTAGAATATACAATACAGAATACTGAATATAGAATTTGGAACATGGAATGTACAACACAGAATATAGAATATAGAATACGGAATACTGAATATACAATTTAGAATATAGAATGTAGAACACAGAAGACAGAATATAGAATACGGAATTCAGAATATAGAATACAGAACATAGAATGTAGAACACAGAATATAGAATATGGAAAAGAGAATACAAAATCCAGATTTGAAAACATGGAATGCAGAACACAAATTAAGAATATAGAATACAGAATACTGAATATAGAATTTAGAATATACAATGTAGAACACAGAATATAGAAACTAGAATAGAGAATATAGAACCCAGAATTTAGAACATGGAATTCAGAACACAGAATTAAACTATAGAATACAGAATACTGAATATAGAATTTAGAATATAGAATGTAGAACATAGAATATAGACTATAGAATACGGAATACAGAATATACAATATAGAAAATAGAATGATGAACACAAAATATAGAATAGAGAATAGAGAATATAGAAACCAGAATTTAGAACATGGAATGTAGAACACAGAATTTAGAATATTGAATACAGAATACTGAATATCGAATTTAGAATATAGAATGCAGAACACAGAATATGGTATGTAGAATACGGAATGCAGAATATTGAATACAGAATATAGAATATAGAATACAAAATATAGAATATGGAAAACAGAATTCAGAACCCAGAATATAGAACATGGAATGCAGAACACAGAATTTAGAGTATATAATACAGAATACTTAATATAATATTTAGAATATAGAATGTAGAACACAGAATTTAGAATACGGAGACAGAAAATAGAACCCAGAATTTAAAACATGGGATGCAGAACACAAAATTTACAATATAGAATAGAGATTACTGGATATAGAATTCAGAATATAGAATGTAGAACACAGTGTAAAGAATATAGAAGACCGAATACTGAATATATAATTTAGAATATAGAATGTAGAACACAGAATATGGAATAGAGATTACGGAATGCAGAATATAGAATACTGAAAATAGAATGTAGAACACATTATATAGAATACGGAAAAGAGAATAAAAATCCCAGAATTGAAAACATGGAATGCAGAACACAGAATTAAGAATATAGAATACAGAATACTGAATACAGAATTTAGAATATACAATGTAGAACACAGAATTTAGAATAGAGAATAAAGAATACTGAGTATAGAATTTAGAATATAGAATGTAGAACACAGAATGTAGAATATAGAATACGGAATGTGGAATATAGAATATAGAATATAGAATATAGAATATAGAATATAGAATGATGAACACAAAATATACAATATAGAATGGAGAATTTTGATCCCAGAATTTAGAACATGGAATTTAGAGGACAGAATTTAGAATATAGAATACAGAAAACTGAATATCGAATTTAGAATACAGAATGTAGAACACTGAATATACAATAAGGCATGTAGAAAATACAATAGAGTATATAGAATGTAGAACACAGAATATAGAATATGGAAAACAGTATACATAACCCAGAACTTAGAACATGGAATGCAGAACACAGAATTTAGAATATAGAATACAGAATACTGAATATAGAATTAGACTATAGAATGTAGATCACAGACTTTAGAATAGAGAATAAAAAATACTGAATATAGGATTTAGAATATAGAATGTAGAACACATAATGTAGAATATAGAATACGGAATGCAGAATATAGAATACAGAAAATAGAATTTAGAACACAGAATAGAGAATATGGAAAACAGAATACACAACCGAGAATTGAGAACATGGAATGCAGAACACATAATATAGAATATAAAATACAGAATACTGAATATAGAATTTAGAATATAGAATGTAGAACACAGAATATAGAATATAGAAAAGAGAATAAAGAACCCAGAATTTAGAACATGGAATGCAGAACACAGAATTTAGAATATAGAATACAGAGTACTGAATATAGAATTTAGAACATAGAAAGTTGGACACAGATTATAGAATACGGCATGCAGAATATACAATACAGAAGAGTGAATGCAGAACACAGAATATAGAATATGGAAAACAGAATACAGAACTCAGAATTTAGAACATGGAATGCAGAACACAGAATTTAAATATAGAATAGAGAATACTGAATATAGAAATTAGAACTTAGAATGCAGAACACAGAATTAAGATAATATAATGCAGAATTCTATATATAGAATTTATAAACAGGAATGCAGAACACAGAAATTAGATAATAGAATAAAAAATACTGAATATAGTATTTAGAATATATAATAAATAACACAGAATATAGAATATAGACTACGGATTTGAGAATATAAAAGGTAGAATAAGGAATGAAGAACACAAAATATAGATTAGAGAATAGAGAATATAGAACCGAGAATTTAGAAATGGAATGCAGAACATTGAATTTAGAATACAGAGTACAGAATACTGAATAAAGATTTTAGAATATAGAATGTAGAACACAGAATATAGAATATAGAATACGGAATGCAGAATATAGAATACAGAATATACAATGTAGAACACAGAATATAGAATATTGAATACAGTATATGGAACCCAAAATTTAGAAAATGGAATGCAGAACACAGAATTTAGAATATAGAATACTGAATGCAGAATATACAATACAGAATATAGAATGTAGAACACAGAATATAGAATATGGAAAACAGAATACATAACCCAGAATTTAGAACATGGAAGGCAAAACACAGAGTTTAGAATATAGAATACAGAATACTGAATATAGAATTAGACTATAGAATGTAGAACACAGAATTTAGAATATAGATTATGGAATGCAGAATATATTATTAAGAATATAGAATGAATAACAAAATATAGAATATTTAATACAGAATATAGATTATAGAATATAGAATGTAGAACACAGAATATAGAATATTGAATAGAGTATATGGACCCAGAATTTAAAACATAGAAAATAGAACACAGAATTTAGAATATACAATACAGAATACTGAATATAGAATTTAGAATATACAATGTAGAACACAGAATTTAGAATATAGAATAAAGAATACTTAATATCGAATTTAGAAAATAGAATGTAGAACACAGAATATAGAATATAGAATACGGAATGCAGAATATACTATATAGAAAATAGAATGATGAACACATAATATAGAATATAGAATATAGAATAGAGAACTCAGAATTTAGAACATGGAAACTAGAACACAGAATATAGAATATTGAATACAGAATACTTAATATCGAATTTAGAATATATAATGTAGAACACAGAATATGGTATTTAGAATACGGAATGCATAATATTGAATACAGAATATAGAATGTAGAACACAAAATATAGAATATGAAAAACAGAATTCAGAACCCAGAATATAGAACATGGAATGCAGAACACAGAATTTAGAGTATATAATACAGAATACTGAATATAAAATTTAGAATATAGAATGTAAAACACAGAATATTGAATACGGAATGCAGAATAATGAATACAGAATATAGAATGTAGAACACAGAATTTAGAATATAGATTATGGAATGCAGAATATATTGTTAAGAATATAGAATGAATAACACAATACATAGAATATTTAATACAGAATATAGATTATGGAATGTAGAATGTAGAACACAGAATATAGAATATTGAATAGAGTATATGGAACCCAGAATTTAGAACATAGAATGTAGAAAACAGAATTTAGAATATACAATACAGAATACTGAATATAGAATTTAGAATATACAATGTAGAACACAGAATTTAGAATATAGAATAAAGAATACTTAATATCGAATTTAGAAAATAGAATGTAGAACACAGAATATAGAATATAGAATATGGAATGCAGAATACACAATATAGAAAATAGAATGATGAACACAAAATATAGAATATAGAATAGAGAATAGAGATCCCAGAATTTAGAACATGGAAAGTAGAACACAAAATTTAGAATATTGAATACAGAATACTGAATATCGAACTTAGAATATAGAATGTAGAACACAGAATATGGTATGTAGAATACGGAATGCATAATATTGAATACAGATTATAGAATGTAGAACACAAAATATAGAATATGAAAAACAGAATTCAGAACCCAGAATATAGAACATGGAATGCAGAACACAGAATTTAGAGTATATAATACAGAATTCTGAATATAAAATTTAGAATATAGAATGTAAAACACAGAATATTGAATGTAGAATACGGAATGCAGAATAATGAATACAGAATATAGAATGTAGAACACAGAATTTAGAATACGGAGACAGAATCTAGAACCCAGAATTTAAAACATGGGATGCAGAACACAAAATTTACAATATAGAATAGAGATTACTGGATATAGAATTCAGAATATAGAATGTAGAACACAGTGTAAAGAATATAAAAGACCGAATACTGAATATATAATTTAGAATATAGAATGTAGAACACAGAATATGGAATAGAGATTACGGAATGCAGAATATAGAATACTGAAAATAGAATGTAGAACACACTATATAGAATACGGAAAAGAGAATAAAAATCCCACAATTGAAAACATGGAATGCAGAACACAGAATTAAGAATATAGAATACAGAATACTGAAAACAGAATTTAGAATATACAATGTAGAACACAGAATTTAGAATAGAGAATAAAGAATACTGAGTATAGAATTTAGAATATAGAATGTAGAACACAGAATGTAGAATATAGAATACGGAATGTGGAATATAGAATATAGAATATAGAATATAGAATGATGAACACAAAATATACAATATAGAATGGAGAATTTTGATCCCAGAATTTAGAACATGGAATTTAGAGCACAGAATTTAGAATATAGAATACAGAAAACTGAATATCGAATTTAGAATACAGAATGTAGAACACTGAATATACAATAAGGCATGTAGAAAATACAATAGAGTATATAGAATGAAGAACACAGAATATAGAATATGGAAAACAGTATACATAACCCAGAACTTAGAACATGGAATGCAGAACACAGAATTTAGAATATAGAATACAGAATACTGAATATAGAATTAGACTATAGAATGTAGATCACAGACTTTAGAATAGAGAATAAAGAATACTGAATATAGGATTTAGAATATAGAATGTAGAACACATAATGTAGAATATAGAATACGAAATGCGGAATATAGAATATAGGATATAGAATGATGAACACAAAATATAGAATTTTGAAAAGAGAATTTAGAACCCAGAATTTAGAATATGGAATGTAGAACACAGAATTTAGAATATAGAATACAGAAAACTGAATATTGAATTTAGAATACGGAATGTAGAACACAGAACATGGTATGTAGAATACGGAATGCGGAATATTCAATACAGAATATAGAATTTAAAAAACAAAATTTAGAATATGGGAAAGAGTATACAAAACCCAGTGTTTAGAACATGGAATGCAGGGCACAGAATTTAGAATATAGAATGCAGAATACTGTATATAGAATTTATAAACAGCAATGCAGAACACAGAATTTAGAAAATAGAATAAAGAATAATGAATATAGAATTTAGAATATATATTGAATAACACAGGATATAGAATATAGACTACGGAATGGAGAATATAAGATAGAATAAAGAATGAAGAATACAAAATATAAAATATAGAATACAGAATATAGAACACAGAATCGAGAAATGGAATGCAGTACATAGAATTTAGAATATAGAATACAGTATACTGAATAAATATTTTAGTATATAGAATGTAGAACACAGAATATAGAATATAGAACAGAGAATGCAGAATATAGTATGTAGAATATAGAATGTAGAACAAAAATATAGAATATTGAATAGTGAATATAGAACCCAGAACGCAGTACACGGAATGCAGAACACAGAATTTAGAATATAGAATACAGAATACTTAATATAAAATTTACAATATACAATGTAGAATATAGAATATAGAATACGGAATGCAGAATCTAGAATACAGAATATAGAATGTAGAATCCATAATATAGAATATTGAATAGAGTATATGGAACGGAAAATTTAAACATAGAATGTAGAACACAGAATTTATAATATAGAATAGAGAATACTGAATATAGAATTTAGAACATAGAATGTAGAACACAAAATATAGAATACGGCATGCAGAATATTCAATACAGATTATCGAATGTAGAACACAGAATATAGAATATGGAAAACAGAATACAGAACCCAGAATTTAGAACATGGAATGCAGAACACATAATTTAGAATATAGTATACAAAATACTGACTAGAGAATTTAAAATATAGAATGCAGAAAACAGAACTTAGAATATAGAAAGTAGAATACTGAGTAAAGTATTTATAAATAGGAATGCAGAACACAGAATTTAGAATATAGAATACAGAATACTGAATATAGAATTTAGAATATAGAATGTGTAACACAGAATATAGAAAATAGAATACGGAATGCAGAAAATAGAATACAGAATATAGAATGTAGAACACAGAATATAAAATATGGAAAACAGAATACAAAACACAGAATTGAGGACATGGAATGCTGAACACAGATTATAGAATATAGAATACAGAATACCGAATATAGAATTTAGAATATAGAATGTAGAACAAAGAATTTAGATTATAGAATATAAAATACAGAATATAGAATAAGAATATAGTATGTAGAACACAGAATATAGAATAGAAAATAGAGAATATAGAACCCAGAATTTAGAACATGGAATATAGAACAGAGAATTTAGAATATAGAATACAGAATACTGAATATAGAATTTAGAATACACAATGTAGAACACAGAATATAGAATATAGAATACGGAATGCAGAATATAGAATACAGAATATAGAATGTAGAACACAGAATATATAATATTGAATAGAGTATATGGAAACCAAAATTTAGAACATGGAATACAGAACACAGAGTTTAGAATATAGAATACTGCATGCAGAATATACAATACAGAATAAAGAATGTAAAACACAGAATATAGAATATGGAAAACAGAATACATAACCCAGAATTTAGAACATGGAATGCAGAACACAGAATTTAGAATATAGAATACAGAATACTGAATATAGAATTAGACTATGGAATGTAGAACACAGAATTAAGAATATAGATTATGGAATGCAGAATATATTATTAAGAATATAGAATGAATAACACAATACATAGAATATTTAATACAGAATATAGATTATAGAATATAGAATGTAGAACACAGAATATAGAATATTGAATAGAGTATATGGAACCCAGAATTTAGAACATAGACTGTAGAAAACAGAATTTAGAATACAGAATACAGATTACTCAATATAGAATTTAGAATATAAAATGTAGAACACAGAATTTAGAATATAGAATAAAGAATACTGAATATAGAATTTTGAATATAGAATGTAGAACACAGAATATAGAATATAGAATACGGAATGCAGAATATACAATATAGAAAATAGAATGATGAACACAAAATATAGAATATAGAATAGAGAATAGAGATCCCAGAATTTAGAACATGGAAAGTAGAACACAGAATTTAGAATATGGAATACAGAATACTGAATATCGAATTTAGAATATAGAATGTAGAACACAGAATATGGTATGTAGAATACGGAATGCAGAATATTGAATACAGAATATAGAATGTAGAACACAAAATATAGAATATGAAAAACAGAATTCACAACCCAGAATATAGAACATGGAATGCAGAACACAGAATTTATAGTATATAATACAGAATACTGAATATAAAATTTAGAATATAGAATGTAAAACACAGAATATTGAATGTAGAATACGGAATGCAGAATAATGAATACAGAATATAGAATGTAGAACACAGAATTTAGAATATGGAGACAGAATATAGAACCCAGAATTAAGAACATGGGATGCAGAACACAAAATTTAGAATATATAATACAGATTACTGAATATAGAATTCAGAATATAGAATGTAGAACAAAGTGTATAGAATATAGAAGACCGAATACTTAATATACAATTAAGAATATAGAATACAGAACACAGAATATGGAATATAGAATACGGAATGCAGAATATAGAATACTGAACATAGAATGCAGAACACAGCATATAGAATAAGGAAAACAGAATATAGAACCCAGAATTTTGAACATGGAATGCAGAACACAGAATTTAGGATATAGAATACAGATTACTGAATATAGAATTTAGAATATAGAAAGTAGAACACAGAATTTAGAATATAGAGTACAGAATACTGAATATAGAATTTAGAATATAGAATGTAGTACACAGAATATAGAATATGGAATATAGAATATAGAAAAAAAATTTAGAACATGGAATTCAGAACACAGAAATTAGAATATAGAATACCGAATACTGATAATAGAATATGAATATGCAAAGCAGAACACAGAATTTAGAATATAGAATACAGAATACTGAATATTGAATTTTGAATATACAATGTAGAACACAGAATATAGAATATAGAATACGGAATGCAGTGTATAGAATACAGAAAATAGAATGTAGAACACAGAATAGAGAATATGGAATTCAGAATACAAAACCGAGAATTGAGAACATGGAATGCAGAACACATAATTTAGAATATAAGCTACAGAATACTGAAAATAGAATTTAGAATATAGAATGTAGAACAGAGAATATAGAATATAGAAAAGAGAATAAAGAACCCAGAATTTAGAAAATGGAATGCAGAACACAGAAATTAGAATATAGAATACAAAGTACTGAATATAGAAATTAGAACATAGAATGTTGAACACAGATTATAGAATAAGGCATGCAGAATATACAATACAGAAGAGTGAATGCAGAACACAGAATATAGAATATGGAAAACAGAATACAGAACTCAGAATTTAGAACATGGAATGCAGAACACAGAATTTAAATATAGAATTGAGAATACTGAAATTAGAAATTAGAACTTAGAATGCAGAACACACAATTAAGATTATATAATGCAGAATTCTGTATATAGAATTTATAAACAGGAATGCAGAACACAGAATTTAGAAAATAGAATAAAAATACTGAATATACTATTTAGAATATATAATAAATAACACAGAATATAGAATATAGACTAAAGATTTGAGAATATAAAAAGTAGAATAAGGAATGAAGAACACATAATATAGAATATAGAATAGGGAATGGAGAATATAGTATGTAGAATATAGAATGAACAAAACAATTATAGAATACAGAATAGTGAATATAGAACACAGAAATTAGAACACGGAATGCAGAACGCAGAATTTAGAATATAGAATACAGAACAATTAATAAAAAATTTACACTATAGAATGTAAAACACAGAATATATAATATAGAATACAGAATGCAGAATATAGAATACAGAAAATAGAATGTAGAACACAGAATATAGAATATTGAATAGAGTATGTGGAACCCAAAATTTAGAACATGGGATGCAGAACACAGAATTTAGAATATAGAATACAGAATACTGAATATAGAATTTAGAATATAGAATGTAGAACACAGGTTATTGAATATAGAATACAGAATATAGAACCCAGAAATTAGAAAAGGAATGCAGGATATAGTATTTAGAATACAGAATACTGAACAAAGATTGTAGAATATAGAATGTAGAACACAGAATATAGAATATAGAATAGGGAATACAGAATGTAGTATGTAGGATATAGAATTAAGAACACAAATATAGAAAACAGTGAATATAGAACCCAGAACTTAGAACACGGAATGCAGAACACAAATTTAGAATATACAATACAGAATACTTAATATAAAATTAAGAATATAGAATGTAGAACACAGAATATAGAATATAGAATACAGAATGCAGAATATACAATACAGAATATAGAATGTAGAACACAGAATATAGAATATTGAATAGAGTATATGGAACCCAAAATTAAGAACATGGAATGCAGAACACAGAATTTAGAATATAGAATACACAATAATGAATATAGAATATAGAATATAGAATGTAGGACACAGAATATACAATACGGCATGCAGAAAATACAATACAGATTATAGAATGTAGAACACAGAATATACAATATGGAAAACAGAACACATAGCCCAGAATTTAGAACATGGAATGCAGAACACAAAATTTAGAATATAGAATACAGTATACAGAATATAGAATTTAGAATATATAATGTAGAACACAGAATATAGAATATAGGTTATAGTATAGAGAATACTTAATATAGAATATGGAATGCAGAACATAGAATTTAGAATATACAATACAGAATACTGAATATAGAATTAAGAATATAGAATGTAGAACACTGAGTATAGAATATAGAATACGGAATACTGAATATACAATTTAGAATATAGAATGCAGAACACAAAATATAGAATATAGTATACCGAATGCAGAATATAGAATACAGAACATAGAATAGAGAACACAGAATATAGAATATGGAAAACAGTATACAAAACCCAGAATTCAAAACATGGAATGCAGAAAAAAGATTAAAGAATATAGAATACAGAATACTGGATATAGAAGTTAGAATAAAGATTGTAGAACACAGAATTTATAATATAGAATAAAGAATACTGAATATAGGATTTAGAATATTGAATGTAGAACACAGAATATAGAATATAGAATAGAGAATATAGAACCTAGAATTTATAACATGGAATGCAGAGCACAGAATTTAGGATATAGAATAGAGAATACTGAATATAGAATTTAGAATATAGAATGTAGAACACAGAATATAGAATATAGACTTCGGAATGCAGAATATAGAATATAGAATAATGAGCACAAAATATAGAATAGAGAATATAGAACCTAGAATTTAGAACATGGAAAGTAGAACACAGAATATAGAAAACAGAATACTTAATATCGAATTTAGAAAATAGAATATAGAACACAGAATATTGAATGTAGAATACGGAATGCTGAATATTGAATACAAAATATGGAATTTAGAACACAGTATTTAGAATATGGAAAACAGAATATTGAACTCATTATTTAGAACATGGAATGCAGAACACATAATTTAGAATATAGAATACAGATTACAGAATATAGAATTTAGAATATAGATGGTAGAACACAGAATATAGAATATAGTGTACAGAATACTGAATAGAGAATTTAGAATATAGAATGTAGAACACAGAATATACAATACGGCAGGCAGAATATACAATAAAGAATATAGAATGTAGAACACAGAATATACAATATGGAAAACAGAATACATAACCCAGAATTTAGAACATGGAATGCAGAACACAGAATTTAGAATATAGAATACAGAATACTGAATATAGAATTTAGAATATAGAATGTAGAACACAGAATATCGAATATAGGTTAAAGAATAGAGAACACTGAATTTAGAATATGGAATGCAGAACACAGAATTTAGAATATACAATACAGAATACTGAATATAGAATTAAGAATATAGAATGTAGAACACAGAGTATAGAATATAGAATACGGAATACTGAATATACAATTTAGAATATAGAATGTAGAACACAGAATATAGAATATAGAAAAGGGAATATAGAACCCAGAATTTAGAACATGGAATGCAGAACACAGAATATAGAATACAGAATACTTAATATCGAATTTAGAAAATAGAATGTAGAACACAGAATATTGAATGTAGAATACGGAATGCTGAATAATGAATACAGAATATGGAATGTAGAACCCAGAATTTAGAATATGGAAAACAGAATATTGAACTCAGAATTGAGAACATGGAATGCAGAAGACAGAATTTAGAATATAGAATACAGATAACTGAATATAGAATTTAGAATATAGATTGTATAACACAGAAAATAGAATATTGTGTACAGAATACTGAATATAGAATTTAGAATATAGAATGTACAACAAAGAATATAGAATATAGAATACAGAATATAGATCCCAAAATTTTGAACATGGAATGCAGAACACAGAATTTAGAATATGGAATAGCGAATACTGAATATAGAATATGAATATACAATGTACAACACAGAATTAAGTATATAGACTACAGAATACTGAATATAAAATTTAGAATATACAATGTAGAACACAGAATATAGAATACAGAATACGGAATGCAGAATATAGAATACAGAAAATAGAATTTAGAGCACAGAATAGAGAATATGGAACACAGAATACAAAAGCGAGAATTGAGAACATGGAATGCAGAACACAGAATTTAGAATATAGTATACAGAATACTGAATATAGAATTTAGAACATAGAATGCAGAACACAGATTTTAGAATATAAAATGCAGAATACTGAATATAGAATTTATAAACAGGAATTCAGAACACAGAATTTATAATATAGAATGCAGAATACTGAATACAGAATTTAGAACATCGAATGCAGTACACAGAATTTAAAATAAAGAATAGAGTGTTCTGAATATAGAATTTAGAAAACAGAATGCAGAACACAGAATTTAGAATATAGAATACAGAATACTGAATATAGGATTTAGAACATGGAATGCAGAACACAGAATATAGAATATAGAATACAGAAAACTGAATATAGAATTTAGAATATAGAATGTAGAACACAGAATATATAATATAGAATAGAGCATATAGAACCCAGAATATAGAACATGGAATGCAGAACACAGAATTTAGAATATAGAATACAGAATACTGAATATAGTATTGAGAATATAGAATGTAATACACAGAGTATAGAATATAGAATAAGGAATACTGAATATAAAATTTAGAATATACAATGTAGAACACACAATATAGAATATACAATACGGAATGCAGAATATAGAATACATAACATAGAATTTAGAACATAGAATATACAATATGGAAAACAGAATACAAAACCCAGAATTGAAAATATGGAATGCAGAACACAGAATAAAGAATATAGAATACAGAATACTGAATATAGAATTTACAATATAGAATGTAGAACACAGAATATAGAATATACAATATAGAATAATGAGCACAAATTATAGAATAGAGGATATAGAAACTTAATTTAGAACATGGAATGTGGAACACAGAATATAGAATACAGAATACTCAATATCGAATTTAGAAAATAGAATGTAGAACACAGAATATGGAATGTAGAATACGGAATGCAGAATATTGAATACAGAATATAGAATGAAGAACACAGTATATAGAATATGAGAAACAGAATACAAACCCAGAATTGAGAACATGGAATGCAGAGCACAGAAATTAGAATATAGAATGCAGAATACTGAATATACATTTTATAAAAAGGAATGCAGAACACAGATTTTTAATATATAGAATGCAGAATACTGAATATAGAATTAAGAAAAGAATGCAGAACACAGAATTAAGAATAAAGAAAACAGAATACTGAATATAGAATTTAGAGCATAGTATGTAGAACACAGAGTTTAGAATATACAATACAGAATACTGAATATAGAATTTGGAACATGGAATGTACAACACAGAATATAGAATATAGAATACGGAATACTCAATATACAATTTAGAATATAGAATGTAGAACACAGAAGATAGAATATAGAATACGGAATGCAAAATATAGAATACAGAACATAGAATTTAGAACACAGAATATAGAATATGGAAAAGAGAATACAAAATCCAGATTTGAAAACATGGAATGCAGAACACAGAATTAAGAATATAGAATACAGAATACTGAATATAGAAATTAGAATATACAATGTAGAACACAGAACATGGTATGTAGAATACGGAATGCAGAATATTGAATACAGAATATAGAATTTAGAAGAGAAAATGTAGAATTTGGGAAAGAGTATACAAAACCCAGTGTTTAGAACATGGAATACTTGGCACAGAATTTAGAATATAGAATGCAGAATACTGTATATAGAATTTATAAACAGCAATGCAGAACACAGAATTTAGAAAATAGAATAAAGAATACTGATTATAGAATATAGAATACACATTGTATAACAGAGAATATAGAATATAGACTACGGAATGGAGAATATAGAAGATAGAATAAAGAATGAAGAATACATAATATAAAATATACAATACAGAATATAGAACACAGAATTGAGAAATGGAATGCAGTACATAGAATTTAGAATATAGAATACAGAATACTGAATAAATATTTTAGTATATACAATGTAGAACACAGAATATAGAATATGGAAAACAGAATACAAAACACAGAATTGAGGACATGGAATGCTGAACACAGAATATAGAATATAGAATACAGAATACCGAATATAGAATTTAGAATATAGAATGCAGAACACAGAATATAGAATACGGCATACATAATATACAATACAGAATATAGAATGCAGAACACAGAATATAGAATAAGGAAAACAGAATGCAGAACCCAATATTTAGGACATGGAATGCAGAACACAGAATTTAGAATAAAGAATACAGAATACTGAATATAGAATTTAGAATATAGAATGTAGAACACAGAATATAGAATATAAAATAAAGAATAGAGAACTCAGAATTTAGAATATGGTATGCAGAACACAGAATTTAGAATATAGAATACAGAATACTGAATATCGAATTTAGAATATAGAATGTAGAACACAGAATATGGTATGTAGAATACGGAATTCAGAATATTTAATACAGAATATAGAATGTAGAACACAAAATATAGAATATGGAAAACAGAATTCAGAACCCAAAATATAGAACATGGAATGCAGAACACAGAATTTAGAGTATAGAATACAGAATTCTGAATATAGAATTTAGAATACAGATTGTAGAACTCAGGATTTAGAATATAGAGTACAGAATACTGAATATAGTATATAGAATACAGAATGTAGAACACAGAATATAGAATACAGAATACAGAATATAGAAGTCAGAATAAAGATTGTACAACACAGAATTTAGAATATAGAATAAAGATTACTGAATATAGGATTTAGAATATTGAATGTAGAACACAGAATATAGAATATAGAATAGAGAATATAGAACCTAGAATTTATAACATGGAATGCAGAGCACAGAATTTAGGATATAGAATAGAGAATACTGAATATAGAATTTAGAATATAGAATGTAGAACACAGAATATAGAATATAGACTTCGGAATGCAGAATATAGAATATAGAATAATGAGCACAAAATATAGAATAGAGAATATAGAACCTAGAATTTAGAACATGGAAAGTAGAACACAGAATATAGAAAACAGAATACTTAATATCGAATTTAGAAAATAGAATATAGAACACAGAATATTGAATGTAGAATACGGAATGCTGAATATTGAATACAAAATATGGAATTTAGAACACAGTATTTAGAATATGGAAAACAGAATATTGAACTCAGAATTTAGAACATGGAATGCAGAACACATAATTTAGAATATAGAATACAGATTACAGAATATAGAATTTAGAATATAGATGGTAGAACACAGAATATAGAATATAGTGTACAGAATACTGAATAGAGAATTTAGAATATAGAATGTAGAACACAGAATATACAATACGGCAGGCAGAATATACAATAAAGAATATAGAATGTAGAACACAGAATATACAATATGGAAAACAGAATACATAACCCAGAATTTAGAACATGGAATGCAGAACACAGAATTTAGAATATAGAATACAGAATACTGAATATAGAATTTAGAATATAGAATGTAGAACACAGAATATCGAATATAGGTTAAAGAATAGAGAACACTGAATTTAGAATATGGAATGCAGAACACAGAATTTAGAATATACAATACAGAATACTGAATATAGAATTAAGAATATAGAATGTAGAACACAGAGTATAGAATATAGAATACGGAATACTGAATATACAATTTAGAATATAGAATGTAGAACACAGAATATAGAATATAGAAAAGGGAATATAGAACCCAGAATTTAGAACATGGAATGCAGAACACAGAATATAGAATACAGAATACTTAATATCGAATTTAGAAAATAGAATGTAGAACACAGAATATTGAATGTAGAATACGGAATGCTGAATAATGAATACAGAATATGGAATGTAGAACCCAGAATTTAGAATATGGAAAACAGAATATTGAACTCAGAATTGAGAACATGGAATGCAGAAGACAGAATTTAGAATATAGAATACAGATAACTGAATATAGAATTTAGAATATAGATTGTATAACACAGAAAATAGAATATTGTGTACAGAATACTGAATATAGAATTTAGAATATAGAATGTACAACAAAGAATATAGAATATAGAATACAGAATATAGATCCCAAAATTTTGAACATGGAATGCAGAACACAGAATTTAGAATATGGAATAGCGAATACTGAATATAGAATATGAATATACAATGTACAACACAGAATTAAGTATATAGACTACAGAATACTGAATATAAAATTTAGAATATACAATGTAGAACACAGAATATAGAATACAGAATACGGAATGCAGAATATAGAATACAGAAAATAGAATTTAGAGCACAGAATAGAGAATATGGAACACAGAATACAAAAGCGAGAATTGAGAACATGGAATGCAGAACACAGAATTTAGAATATAGTATACAGAATACTGAATATAGAATTTAGAACATAGAATGCAGAACACAGATTTTAGAATATAAAATGCAGAATACTGAATATAGAATTTATAAACAGGAATTCAGAACACAGAATTTATAATATAGAATGCAGAATACTGAATACAGAATTTAGAACATCGAATGCAGTACACAGAATTTAAAATAAAGAATAGAGTGTTCTGAATATAGAATTTAGAAAACAGAATGCAGAACACAGAATTTAGAATATAGAATACAGAATACTGAATATAGGATTTAGAACATGGAATGCAGAACACAGAATATAGAATATAGAATACAGAAAACTGAATATAGAATTTAGAATATAGAATGTAGAACACAGAATATATAATATAGAATAGAGCATATAGAACCCAGAATATAGAACATGGAATGCAGAACACAGAATTTAGAATATAGAATACAGAATACTGAATATAGTATTGAGAATATAGAATGTAATACACAGAGTATAGAATATAGAATAAGGAATACTGAATATAAAATTTAGAATATACAATGTAGAACACACAATATAGAATATACAATACGGAATGCAGAATATAGAATACATAACATAGAATTTAGAACATAGAATATACAATATGGAAAACAGAATACAAAACCCAGAATTGAAAATATGGAATGCAGAACACAGAATAAAGAATATAGAATACAGAATACTGAATATAGAATTTACAATATAGAATGTAGAACACAGAATATAGAATATACAATATAGAATAATGAGCACAAATTATAGAATAGAGGATATAGAAACTTAATTTAGAACATGGAATGTGGAACACAGAATATAGAATACAGAATACTCAATATCGAATTTAGAAAATAGAATGTAGAACACAGAATATGGAATGTAGAATACGGAATGCAGAATATTGAATACAGAATATAGAATGAAGAACACAGTATATAGAATATGAGAAACAGAATACAAACCCAGAATTGAGAACATGGAATGCAGAGCACAGAAATTAGAATATAGAATGCAGAATACTGAATATACATTTTATAAAAAGGAATGCAGAACACAGATTTTTAATATATAGAATGCAGAATACTGAATATAGAATTAAGAAAAGAATGCAGAACACAGAATTAAGAATAAAGAAAACAGAATACTGAATATAGAATTTAGAGCATAGTATGTAGAACACAGAGTTTAGAATATACAATACAGAATACTGAATATAGAATTTGGAACATGGAATGTACAACACAGAATATAGAATATAGAATACGGAATACTCAATATACAATTTAGAATATAGAATGTAGAACACAGAAGATAGAATATAGAATACGGAATGCAAAATATAGAATACAGAACATAGAATTTAGAACACAGAATATAGAATATGGAAAAGAGAATACAAAATCCAGATTTGAAAACATGGAATGCAGAACACAGAATTAAGAATATAGAATACAGAATACTGAATATAGAAATTAGAATATACAATGTAGAACACAGAACATGGTATGTAGAATACGGAATGCAGAATATTGAATACAGAATATAGAATTTAGAAGAGAAAATGTAGAATTTGGGAAAGAGTATACAAAACCCAGTGTTTAGAACATGGAATACTTGGCACAGAATTTAGAATATAGAATGCAGAATACTGTATATAGAATTTATAAACAGCAATGCAGAACACAGAATTTAGAAAATAGAATAAAGAATACTGATTATAGAATATAGAATACACATTGTATAACAGAGAATATAGAATATAGACTACGGAATGGAGAATATAGAAGATAGAATAAAGAATGAAGAATACATAATATAAAATATACAATACAGAATATAGAACACAGAATTGAGAAATGGAATGCAGTACATAGAATTTAGAATATAGAATACAGAATACTGAATAAATATTTTAGTATATACAATGTAGAACACAGAATATAGAATATGGAAAACAGAATACAAAACACAGAATTGAGGACATGGAATGCTGAACACAGAATATAGAATATAGAATACAGAATACCGAATATAGAATTTAGAATATAGAATGCAGAACACAGAATATAGAATACGGCATACATAATATACAATACAGAATATAGAATGCAGAACACAGAATATAGAATAAGGAAAACAGAATGCAGAACCCAATATTTAGGACATGGAATGCAGAACACAGAATTTAGAATAAAGAATACAGAATACTGAATATAGAATTTAGAATATAGAATGTAGAACACAGAATATAGAATATAAAATAAAGAATAGAGAACTCAGAATTTAGAATATGGTATGCAGAACACAGAATTTAGAATATAGAATACAGAATACTGAATATCGAATTTAGAATATAGAATGTAGAACACAGAATATGGTATGTAGAATACGGAATTCAGAATATTTAATACAGAATATAGAATGTAGAACACAAAATATAGAATATGGAAAACAGAATTCAGAACCCAAAATATAGAACATGGAATGCAGAACACAGAATTTAGAGTATAGAATACAGAATTCTGAATATAGAATTTAGAATACAGATTGTAGAACTCAGGATTTAGAATATAGAGTACAGAATACTGAATATAGTATATAGAATACAGAATGTAGAACACAGAATATAGAATACAGAATACAGAATATAGAAGTCAGAATAAAGATTGTACAACACAGAATTTAGAATATAGAATAAAGATTACTGAATATAGGATTTAGAATATTGAATGTAGAACACAGAATATAGAATATAGAATAGAGAATATAGAACCTAGAATTTATAACATGGAATGCAGAGCACAGAATTTAGGATATAGAATAGAGAATACTGAATATAGAATTTAGAATATAGAATGTAGAACACAGAATATAGAATATAGACTTCGGAATGCAGAATATAGAATATAGAATAATGAGCACAAAATATAGAATAGAGAATATAGAACCTAGAATTTAGAACATGGAAAGTAGAACACAGAATATAGAAAACAGAATACTTAATATCGAATTTAGAAAATAGAATATAGAACACAGAATATTGAATGTAGAATACGGAATGCTGAATATTGAATACAAAATATGGAATTTAGAACACAGTATTTAGAATATGGAAAACAGAATATTGAACTCATTATTTAGAACATGGAATGCAGAACACATAATTTAGAATATAGAATACAGATTACAGAATATAGAATTTAGAATATAGATGGTAGAACACAGAATATAGAATATAGTGTACAGAATACTGAATAGAGAATTTAGAATATAGAATGTAGAACACAGAATATACAATACGGCAGGCAGAATATACAATAAAGAATATAGAATGTAGAACACAGAATATACAATATGGAAAACAGAATACATAACCCAGAATTTAGAACATGGAATGCAGAACACAGAATTTAGAATATAGAATACAGAATACTGAATATAGAATTTAGAATATAGAATGTAGAACACAGAATATCGAATATAGGTTAAAGAATAGAGAACACTGAATTTAGAATATGGAATGCAGAACACAGAATTTAGAATATACAATACAGAATACTGAATATAGAATTAAGAATATAGAATGTAGAACACAGAGTATAGAATATAGAATACGGAATACTGAATATACAATTTAGAATATAGAATGTAGAACACAGAATATAGAATATAGAAAAGGGAATATAGAACCCAGAATTTAGAACATGGAATGCAGAACACAGAATATAGAATACAGAATACTTAATATCGAATTTAGAAAATAGAATGTAGAACACAGAATATTGAATGTAGAATACGGAATGCTGAATAATGAATACAGAATATGGAATGTAGAACCCAGAATTTAGAATATGGAAAACAGAATATTGAACTCAGAATTGAGAACATGGAATGCAGAAGACAGAATTTAGAATATAGAATACAGATAACTGAATATAGAATTTAGAATATAGATTGTATAACACAGAAAATAGAATATTGTGTACAGAATACTGAATATAGAATTTAGAATATAGAATGTACAACAAAGAATATAGAATATAGAATACAGAATATAGATCCCAAAATTTTGAACATGGAATGCAGAACACAGAATTTAGAATATGGAATAGCGAATACTGAATATAGAATATGAATATACAATGTACAACACAGAATTAAGTATATAGACTACAGAATACTGAATATAAAATTTAGAATATACAATGTAGAACACAGAATATAGAATACAGAATACGGAATGCAGAATATAGAATACAGAAAATAGAATTTAGAGCACAGAATAGAGAATATGGAACACAGAATACAAAAGCGAGAATTGAGAACATGGAATGCAGAACACAGAATTTAGAATATAGTATACAGAATACTGAATATAGAATTTAGAACATAGAATGCAGAACACAGATTTTAGAATATAAAATGCAGAATACTGAATATAGAATTTATAAACAGGAATTCAGAACACAGAATTTATAATATAGAATGCAGAATACTGAATACAGAATTTAGAACATCGAATGCAGTACACAGAATTTAAAATAAAGAATAGAGTGTTCTGAATATAGAATTTAGAAAACAGAATGCAGAACACAGAATTTAGAATATAGAATACAGAATACTGAATATAGGATTTAGAACATGGAATGCAGAACACAGAATATAGAATATAGAATACAGAAAACTGAATATAGAATTTAGAATATAGAATGTAGAACACAGAATATATAATATAGAATAGAGCATATAGAACCCAGAATATAGAACATGGAATGCAGAACACAGAATTTAGAATATAGAATACAGAATACTGAATATAGTATTGAGAATATAGAATGTAATACACAGAGTATAGAATATAGAATAAGGAATACTGAATATAAAATTTAGAATATACAATGTAGAACACACAATATAGAATATACAATACGGAATGCAGAATATAGAATACATAACATAGAATTTAGAACATAGAATATACAATATGGAAAACAGAATACAAAACCCAGAATTGAAAATATGGAATGCAGAACACAGAATAAAGAATATAGAATACAGAATACTGAATATAGAATTTACAATATAGAATGTAGAACACAGAATATAGAATATACAATATAGAATAATGAGCACAAATTATAGAATAGAGGATATAGAAACTTAATTTAGAACATGGAATGTGGAACACAGAATATAGAATACAGAATACTCAATATCGAATTTAGAAAATAGAATGTAGAACACAGAATATGGAATGTAGAATACGGAATGCAGAATATTGAATACAGAATATAGAATGAAGAACACAGTATATAGAATATGAGAAACAGAATACAAACCCAGAATTGAGAACATGGAATGCAGAGCACAGAAATTAGAATATAGAATGCAGAATACTGAATATACATTTTATAAAAAGGAATGCAGAACACAGATTTTTAATATATAGAATGCAGAATACTGAATATAGAATTAAGAAAAGAATGCAGAACACAGAATTAAGAATAAAGAAAACAGAATACTGAATATAGAATTTAGAGCATAGTATGTAGAACACAGAGTTTAGAATATACAATACAGAATACTGAATATAGAATTTGGAACATGGAATGTACAACACAGAATATAGAATATAGAATACGGAATACTCAATATACAATTTAGAATATAGAATGTAGAACACAGAAGATAGAATATAGAATACGGAATGCAAAATATAGAATACAGAACATAGAATTTAGAACACAGAATATAGAATATGGAAAAGAGAATACAAAATCCAGATTTGAAAACATGGAATGCAGAACACAGAATTAAGAATATAGAATACAGAATACTGAATATAGAAATTAGAATATACAATGTAGAACACAGAACATGGTATGTAGAATACGGAATGCAGAATATTGAATACAGAATATAGAATTTAGAAGAGAAAATGTAGAATTTGGGAAAGAGTATACAAAACCCAGTGTTTAGAACATGGAATACTTGGCACAGAATTTAGAATATAGAATGCAGAATACTGTATATAGAATTTATAAACAGCAATGCAGAACACAGAATTTAGAAAATAGAATAAAGAATACTGATTATAGAATATAGAATACACATTGTATAACAGAGAATATAGAATATAGACTACGGAATGGAGAATATAGAAGATAGAATAAAGAATGAAGAATACATAATATAAAATATACAATACAGAATATAGAACACAGAATTGAGAAATGGAATGCAGTACATAGAATTTAGAATATAGAATACAGAATACTGAATAAATATTTTAGTATATACAATGTAGAACACAGAATATAGAATATGGAAAACAGAATACAAAACACAGAATTGAGGACATGGAATGCTGAACACAGAATATAGAATATAGAATACAGAATACCGAATATAGAATTTAGAATATAGAATGCAGAACACAGAATATAGAATACGGCATACATAATATACAATACAGAATATAGAATGCAGAACACAGAATATAGAATAAGGAAAACAGAATGCAGAACCCAATATTTAGGACATGGAATGCAGAACACAGAATTTAGAATAAAGAATACAGAATACTGAATATAGAATTTAGAATATAGAATGTAGAACACAGAATATAGAATATAAAATAAAGAATAGAGAACTCAGAATTTAGAATATGGTATGCAGAACACAGAATTTAGAATATAGAATACAGAATACTGAATATCGAATTTAGAATATAGAATGTAGAACACAGAATATGGTATGTAGAATACGGAATTCAGAATATTTAATACAGAATATAGAATGTAGAACACAAAATATAGAATATGGAAAACAGAATTCAGAACCCAAAATATAGAACATGGAATGCAGAACACAGAATTTAGAGTATAGAATACAGAATTCTGAATATAGAATTTAGAATACAGATTGTAGAACTCAGGATTTAGAATATAGAGTACAGAATACTGAATATAGTATATAGAATACAGAATGTAGAACACAGAATATAGAATACAGAATACAGAATATAGAAGTCAGAATAAAGATTGTACAACACAGAATTTAGAATATAGAATAAAGATTACTGAATATAGGATTTAGAATATTGAATGTAGAACACAGAATATAGAATATAGAATAGAGAATATAGAACCTAGAATTTATAACATGGAATGCAGAGCACAGAATTTAGGATATAGAATACAGAATACTGAATATAGAATTTAGAATATAGATTGAAGAAAACAGAATATAGAATATAGTGTACAGAATACGGAATATGGAATTTAGAATATAGAATGTACAAGAAAGAATATAGAATAAAGAATACAGAATATAGATCACAAAATTTTGAACATGGAATGCAGAACACAGAATTTAGAATATCGAATAGTGAATACTGAATATAGAATATGATTATACAAAGTACAACACAGAATTTAGAATATAGACTACAGAATACTGAATATAGAATTTAGAACATAAAATGTACAACACAGAATATAGAATACAGAATACGGAATGCAGAATATACAATACAGAAATTAGAATGTAGATCACAGAATAGAGAATATGGAAAACAGAATACAAAAGCGAGAATTGAGAACATGGAATGCAGAACACAGAATTTAGAGTATATAATACAGAATACTTAATATAATATTTAGAATATAGAATGTAGAACACAGAAAATTGAATGTAGAAAACGGAAAGCAGAATAATGAATACAGAATATAGAATGTAGAACACAGAATTTAGAATATGGAAACAGAATATAGAACCCAGAATTTAGAACATGGGATGCAGAACACAAAATTTAGAATATAGAATAGAGATTACTGGATATAGAATTCAGAACATAGAATGTAGAAAACAGTGTAAACAATATAGGAGACCGAATACTGAATATACAATTTAGAATATAGAATGTAGAACACAGAATTTGGAATAGAGATTACGGAATGCAGAATATAGAATACTGAACATAGAATTTAGAACACATTATATAGAATATGGAAAAGAGAAAACAAATCCTAGAATTGAAAACATGGAATGCAGAACACAGAATTAAGAATATAGAATACAGAATACTGAATAAAGTATATAGAATATACAATATAGAACACAGAATTTAGAATAGAGAATAAAGAATACTGAATATAGAATTTAGAATATAGAATGTAGAACACAGAATGTAGAATATAGAATACGGAATGCGGAATATAGAATATAGAATATAGAATATAGTATGATGAACACAAAATATAGAATATAGAATAGAGAATTTAGAACCCAGAATTTAGAACATGGAATGTAGAACACAGAATTCAGAATATAGAATACAGAAAACTGAATATCGAATTTAGAATATAGAATGTAGAACACAAAACATGGTATGTAGAATAAGGAATGCAGAATACTAAATACAGAATATAGAATTTACAAGACAAAATGTAGAATATGGGAAAGAGTATACAAAATCCAGTGTTTAGAACATGGAATGCAGGGCACAGAATTTAGAATATAAAATGCAGAATACTGTATATAGAATTTATAAACAGCAATGCAGAACACAGAATTTAGAAAATAGAATAAAGAATACTGAATATAGAATTTAGAATATATATTGAATAACACAGTATATGGAATATAGACTACGGAATGGAGAATATAGAAGGTAGAATAAAGAATGAAGAAAACAAAATATAAAATATAGAATACAGAATATAGAACACAGAATTGAGAAATGGAATGCAGTACATAGAATTTAGAATATAGAATACAGAATACTGAATAAATATTTTAGAATATAGAATGTAGAACACAGAATATAGAATATAGAACAGGGAATGCAGAATATAGTATGTAGAATATAGAATGTAGAACAAAAATATAGAATATTGAATAGTGAATATAGAACCCAGAACGTAGAACACGGAATGCAGAACACAGAATTTAGAATATAGAATACAGAATACTTAATATAAAATTTACAATATACAATGTAGAACAGAGAATATAGAATATAGAATACGGAATGCAGAATGTAGAATACAGAATATAGAATGTAGAACCCATAATAGAGAATATTGAATAGAGTATATGGAACGGAAAATTTACAACATAGAATGTAGAACACAGAATTTATAATATAGAATACAGAATACTGACTATAGAATTTAGAATATAGAATGTAGAACACAGAATATAGAATACGGCATGCAGAATATTCAATACAGAATATCGAATGTAGAACACAGAATATAGAATATGGAAAACAGTATACAGAACCCAGAATTTAGAACATGGAATGCAGAACACAGAATTTAGAATATAATATACAGAATACTGATTACATAATTTAGAATATAGAATGCAGAAAACAGAATTTAGTATATAGAAAGTAGAATACTGAATAAAGAATTTATAAATAGGAATGCAGAACACAGAATTTAGAATATAGAATATAGAACACAGAATTTAGAATATAGAATACAGAATACTCAATATAGAATTTAGAATACACAATGTAGAACACAGAATATAGAATATGGAAAACAGAATACAAAACACAGAATTGATTACATGGAATGCTGAACACAGTATGTAGAATATAGAGTACAGAATACCGAATATAGAATTTAGAATATAGAATTTAGAACACAGAATTTAGAATATAGAGAAAAGAATACAGAATATACAATTAAGAATATAGAATGTAGAACACAGAATATAGAATATAGAATAGAGAATATAGAACCCAGAATTTAGAACATGGAATATAGAACACAGAATTTAGAATATAGAATACAGAATACTCAATATAGAATTTAGGATACACAATGTAGAACACAGAATATAGAACATAGAATACGGAATGCAGAATAAAGAATACAGAATATAGAATATAGAACACAGAATATAGAATATGGAAAACAGAATACATAAACCAGAATTTAGAACATGGAATGCAGAACACAGAATTTAGAATATTGAATGCAGAATTCTGAATATAGAATTAGACTATAGAATGTAGAACACAGAATTTAGAATATAGATTATGGAATGCTGAATATATAAATAAGAATATAGAATGAATAACACAATACATAGAATATATATTACAGAATATAGATTATAGAATATAGAATGTACAACACAGAATATAAAATATTGAATAGAGTATATGGAACGCAAAATTTAGAACATAGAATATAGAACACAGAAATTAGAATATAGAATACAGAATACTCAATATAGAATTTACAATAAAAATGTAGAACACAGAATATAGAATATGGCATGCAGAATATTCAATACAGAATATCGAATGTAGAACACAGAATATAGAATATAGAATAGAGTATATAAAACCCAGAATTTAGAACATGGAATGCAGAACACAGAATTTAGAATATAGAATACAGAATACTGAATATAGAATTTAGAACATAGAATGCAGAACACAGAATTTAGAATATAGTATGCAGAATACTGAATATAGAATTTATAAACAGGAATTCAGAACACAGAATTTATAATATAGAATGCAGAATACTGAAAAAATAATTTAGAACATCGAATGCAGGACACAGAATTTAGAATAAAGAATACAGTATACTGAATATAGAATTAAGAATATAGAATGTTGAACACAGAATATAGAATGTAGTATAGAGCATATAGGACCCAAAATATAGAACATGGAATGCAGAACACAGAATTTAGAATATAGAGTACAGAATACTGAATATAGAATTTAGAATATACAATGTAGAACACAGAGTATGGAATGTAGAACACGGAATGCAGAACATTGAATATAGAATATAGAATATAACACAAAATTCAGAATAAGGGAAACAGAATATAGAACCCAGAATATAGAACATGGAATGCAGAACACAGAATATAAAATATAGAATACAGATTACTGAATATAGAATTTAGAATATAGATTGTAGAACACAGAATTTAGAATATAGAGTACAGAATACTGAATATAGGATTTTGAATACAGAATGTAGAACACAGAATATAGAATATAGAATTCAGAATATAGAAATCAAAATTAAAAACATGGATAGCAGAACACAGAATATAGAATATAGAACACCGAATACTGATAATAGAATATGAATATACAATGTAGAACACAGAATATAGAATATAGAATACAGAATACTGAATAAAGAATTTTGAATATACAATGTAGAACACAGAATATAGAATATAGAATACGGAATGCAGAATATAGAATACAGATAATAGAATGAAGAACACAGAATAGAGAATATGGAAAACAAAATACAAAACCGAGAATTGAGAACATGGAATGCAGAACACATAATTTAGAATATAAAATACAGAATACTGAATATAGAATTTAGAATATAGAATGTAGAACACAGAATTTAGATATATAACAAAGAATAGTGAATATAGAATTTAGAATATAGAATGTAGAACACAGAGTATAGAATATAGAAAAGAGAATATAGAACCCAGAATTTAGAACATGGAATGCAGAACACAGAATTTAGAATATTGAATACAGAATACTGAATATAGAATTTAGAACATAGAATGTTGAACTCAGAATATAGAGTACAGCATGCAGAATTTACAATACAGAATAGTGAATGTAGAACACAGAATACAGAATATGGAAAACAGAATACAGAACTCAGAATTTAGAACATGGAATGCAGAACAAAGAATTTAAAATATAGTATAAAGAATACTGAATATAGAATTTAGAATTTAGAATGCAGAACACAGAATTAACATTATATAAGGCAGAATTCTGTATATAGAATTTATAAACAGGAATTCAGAAAAGAGAATTTAGAGAATAGAATAAACAATACTGAATATAGAATTTATAATATATAATAAATAACACAGTATATAGAATAAACACTACGGAATGAAGAATATAAAAGGTAGAATAAAGAATTAAGAACACATAATATAGAATATAGAAAAGAGAATATAGAACCCAGAATTTAGAAATGGAATGAAGAACATAAAATTTAGAATACAGAATACAGAATACTGAATAAAGATTTTAGAATATAGAATGTAGAACACAGAATATAGAATATAGAATAGGGAATGCAGAATATAATATGTGGAATATAGAATGAAGAACAAAAAAATAGAATACAGAATATTGAATACAGGACCCAGAAATTAGAAAACGGTATGCAGAAAGCAGAATTTAGAATATAGAATACTGAACACTTAATATAAAACTTAGAATATAGAATGTAGAACACAGAATATAGAATAAGAGAAACAGAATACAAAACCCAGAATTAAGAACATGGAAAGCAGAACACAGAATTAAGTATATAAAATAAAGAATACTGAATATAGAATTTAGAATAAAGAATGTAGAGCCGAGAATTTAGAATATAGAATAAAGAATACTGAATATAGAATTTAGAAAATAAAATATAGAACACAGAATAGAGAATATAGAATAGAGAATATAGAAACCAGAATTTATTACACGGAATGCAGAATACAGAATTTAGAACATATAATAGAGAATACTGAATATAGAAATTAGAATATAGAATGTAGAACACAGAATATAGGATATAGACTACAGAATGTAGATTATAGGATATAGAATACAGAATATTGAGCACAAAATACAGAATAGAGAATATAGAACCCAGAAATTAGAACATGTAATGTAGAACACAGAATATAGAATATGGAATAAAGAATATAGAACCCAAAATTTAGAACATGGAATGCAGAACACAGAATTTAGAATATAGAAAACAGAATACTGAATATAGAATTTAGAACATAGAATGTTGAAAACAGAATATAGAATACGGTATGCAGAATATACAATACAGAATAGTGAATGCAGAACACAGAATACAGAATATGGAAACAGAATACAGAACTCAGAATTTAGAACATAGAATGCAGAACAAAGAATTTAGAATATAGTATACAGAATACTGGCAATAGAATTTAGAATATAGAATGCAGAACACAGAATTTAGAATATAGAATACAGAATACTGAATATAGAATTTATAATATAGAATGTACAACACACAATATAGAATATAGACTACGGAATGGAGAATATAGTAGGTAGAATATAGAATGAAGAACACAAAATATAGAAAAGAGAATAGAGAATAGAGAACACAGAACTTAGAACACGGAATGCAGAACACAGAATTTAGAATATAGAATATAGAATACTGAATATAGAATTTAGAACATAGAATGCATAACACAGAATTTAGAATAGAGAATGCAGAATACTGAATAAGATTTTATAAACAGGAATGCAGAACACAGAATTTAGAATATAGAATGCAGAATACTGAATATAGAATTTACAACATAGAATGCAGAACACAGAATTTAAAATATAGAATACAGAATACTGAATATAGAATTTAGAATATAGAACGCAGAACACAGAATATAGAATATAGAATACAGAATACTGAATATAGATTGTAGAACACAGAGTATAGAATATAGAATACGGAATACTGAATATACAATTTAGAATATAGAATGTAGAACACACAATATAGAATATAGAATACGGAAAGCAGAATATAGAATACAGAAAATAGAATGTAGAACACAAAATATAGAATATGGAATACAGAATACAAAACACAGAATTGAAAACATGGAATGCAGAAAACAAGATAAAGAATATAGGATACAGAATACCGAATATAGAGTTCAGAATAAAGAATGTATTACACAGAATATAGAATATATTATAAAGAATACTGAATATAGATTTAAGAATACTGAATGTAGAACACAGAATATAGAATAAAGAATAGACAATATACAACCCAGAACTTATAACATGGAATGCACAACACAGAATTTAGAATAATGAATACAGAATACTGAATATAGGATTTAGAATATAGAATGTAGAACACAGAATATAGAATATAGACTACAGAATGCAGATTATAGAATATAGAATATAGAATAATGAGCACAAAATATAGAATAGAGAATATAGAACCCAGAAATTAGAACATGTAATGTAGAACACAGAATATAGAATATGGAATACAGAATATAGAACCCAAAATTTAGAACATGGAATGAAGAACAGAGAATTTAGAATATAGAATACCGAATACTGATAATAGAATATGAATATACAGTGTAGAACACAGAATATAGTATATAGAATACGGAATGCAGAATATAGAATACAGAAAATAGAATGAAGAACACAGAATAGAGAATATGGAAAACAGAATACAAAACCGAGAATTGAGAACATGGAATGCAGAACACATAATTTAGAATATAAAATACAGAATACTGAATATAGAATTTAGAATATAGAAGGTAGAACACAGAATTTAGATATATAATAAATAATAGTGAATATAGAATTTAGAATATAGAATTTAGAACACAGAATATAGAATACAGAAAACAGAATATAGAACCCAGAATTTAGAACATGGAATGCAGAACACAGAATTTAGAATATTGAATACAGAATACTGAATATAGAATTTAGAACATAGAATGTTGAACACAGAATATAGAATACAGCATGCAGAATATACAATACAGAATAGTGAATGCAGAACTCAGAATACAGAATATGGAAACAGAATACAGAACTCAGAATTTAGAACATGGAATGCAGAACAAAGAATTTAAAATATAGTATAAAGAATACTGAAAATAGAATTTAGAACTTAGAATGCAGAACACAGAATTAACATTATATAAGGCAGAAATCTGTATATAGAATTTATAAACAGGAATTCATAACAGAGAATTTAGAGAATAGAATAAACAATACTGAATATAGAATTTATAATATATAATAAATAACACAGTATATAGAATATACACTACGGAATGAAGAATATAAAAGGTAGAATAAGGAATTAAGAACACAAAATATAGAATATAGAAAAGAGAATATAGAACCCAGAATTTAGAAATGGAATGAAGAACATAAAATTTAGAATACAGAATACAGAATACTGAATAAAGATTTTAGAATATAGAATGTAGAACACAGAATATAGAATATAGAATAGGGAATGCAGAATATAGTATGTGGAATATAGAATGAAGAACACAAAAATAGAATACAGAATATTGAATATAAGACCCAGAAATTAGAAAACAGTATGCAGAAAGCAGAATTTAGAATATAGAAAACTGAACACTTAATATAAAACTTAGAATATAGAATGTAGAACACAGAATATAGAATATTGAATAGAGTATATGGAACACAAAATTTAGAACATGGAATGCAGAACACAGAATTTAGTATATAGAATACAGAATACTGAATATAGAATTTAGAATATAGAATGCAGAACTCAGAATATAGAATACGTCATGCAGAATATACAATACAGAATATAGAATGTAGAACACAGAATATAGAATATGGAAAAGAGAATACTTAACCCAGAATTTAGAACATGGAATGCAGAACACAGAATTTAGAATATAGTATACATAATACTGGCAATAGAATTTAGAATATAGAATGCAGAACACAGAATTTAAAATATAGAATACAGAACACTGAATATCGAATTTAGAATATAGAATGCAGAACACAGAATATGATATGTAGAATACGGAATGCAGATTATTGAATACATAATATAGAAAGAAGAACACACAATTTAGAATATAGAATACAGAATACTGAATACAGGGTTTAGAATATAGAACGTATAACACAGAATATAGATTATAGACTACGGAATTGACAATATAGACGGTAGAAAATAGAATGAAGAAGACAAAGTATAGAATATAGAATAGAGAATTTAGAACCCAGAATTTAGCGATGGAATGCAGAACAGAGAATTTACAAAATAGAATAGAGAATACTGAATAAAGATTTTAGAATACAGAATGTAGAACACAGAATATACAGTATAGAATACTGAATGCAGAATATAGTATGTAGAATATAGAATGAAGAACACAAATATAGAATACAGAAAAGAGAATATAGAACCCAGAATTTTGAACACGGAATGCAGAAACCAGAATTTAGAATATAGAATACCGAATACTGAATATAAAATATAGAATATAGAATATAGAAATCAGAGTATAGAATATAGAATACGGAATACTGAATGTACAATTTGGAATATAGAATGTAGAACACAGAATGTAGAATATAGAATACGGAATGCAGAATATAGAATTCAGAACATAGAATGTAAAACACAGAATATAGAATATGGAAAACAGAATAAAAACCAATAATTGAAAACATGGAATGCACAAAACAGAACTAAGAATATAGAATACAGGATACTGAATATAGAATTTAGAATATACTATGTAGAACAGAGAATTAAGAATATAGAATAAAGAATACTGAATATAGGATTTAGAATATACAATGTAGAACACAAAATATAGAAAATAGAATAGAGAATACAGAAACCTGAAATTAGAACATGGAATTCAGAACACAGAATTTAGAATATAGAATAAAGATTACTGAATATAGAATTTAGAATATAGAAAGTAGAACACAGAATGTAGAATATAGAATACGGAATGCAGAATATAGAATATAGAATACAGAATATAAAATGATGAACACAAAATTTAGAATATAGAATAGAGAATATAGAATAAAAAATTTAGAACATGGAATGTAGAACACAGAATTTAGAATATAGAATACAGAATATTGAATATCGAATTTAGAATATAGAAAGTAGAGCACAGAATATGGTATGTAGAATACGGAATGCAGAATATTGAACACAGAATATAGAATGTAGAACAAAGAATTTAGAATATGGAAAACAATATAGAATCCAGAATTTAGAACATGGAATGCAGAACACGAAATTTAGAATATAGAATACAGATTACTGGATATAGAATTTAGAATATAGGATTTAGAACACAGAATTTAGAATATAGAATACAAAATGCAGAATATAGAACACAGAGTATAGAATATAGAACACAGAATATATAATATAGAATAGAGTATATAAAACCCAAAATTTAGAACATGGAATGCAGAAGACAGAATTAAGATTATAGAATGTAGAATACTGTATATGGAAATTATAAACAGGAATGCAGAACACAGAATTTAGAAAATATAATAAAGAATACTGAATGAAGATTTTAGAATATAGAATATAGAACACAGAATATAGAATGTAGAATAGGGAATGCAGAGTATAGTATGTAGAATATAGAATGAAGAACACAAATGTAAAATATAGAATAGTGAATATAGACCTCAGAACTTAGAACACGGAATGCAGAACACAGTATTTAGAATATAGACTACAGCATACTTAATATAAAATTTAGAATATAGAATGCAGAAACAGAATATAGAATATGAAATGTAGAATATAGAATATAGAATATTGAATGATGAACACAAAATATAGAATATAGAATAGAGAATATAGAAACCAGAACTTAGAACACGCAATGCAGAACACAGAATTTAGAATATAGATTACAAAATACTTAATATAAAATTTAGAATATAGAATGTAGAACGCACAGTATAGAATATAGAATACAGAATACTGAATATCGAAATTACAATATAGAATGTAGATCACAGAATGTAGAATATAGAATACGGAATGCAGAATATAGAATACAGAAAATAGACTGTAAAACACTGAATATAGAATATTCAATACTGTATATGGAACACAAAATTTAGGATATGGAATGAAGAACACAGAATTTAGAATATAGAATACACAATACTGAATATAGAATTTAGAATATAGAATGTAGAACACAGAATCTAGAATATAGACTACGGAATGGAGAATATAGAAGCTAGAATATAGAAAGAAGAACACAAAATATTGAATATAGAATAGAGAATATAGAACACAGAACTTAAACACGGAATTCAGAAAACATAATTTATAATATAGAATACAGTATACTGAATATAGAATTTAGAATATAGAATGTAGAACAAAGAATATAGAATATAGAATATGGAATGCAGAATATAGAATACAGAATATAGAATGTAGAACACAGAATATAGAATATGGAAAACAGAATAAAAAACCCAGAATTTAGAACATGGAATGCAGAACACAGAATTTAGAATATAGAATACAGAATCAGAATATAGAATTTAGAATATAGAATGTAGAACACACTATGGAATGTAGAATACGGAATGCAGAATATTGTAAACAGAATATAGAATATAGAACACAGAATTTAGAATATGGAAAACAGAATATAGAACACAGAATTTAGAACATGGAATGCAGAGCACAGAATTTGGAATATAAAATACAGAATACTTAAAATAGAATTTAGAATATTGAATGTAGAACACAGAATTTAGAATATACAGTAGAAAATATAGAACTTAGAATTTAGAACTTGGAATGCAGAACACAGAATTTAGAATATAGAATACAGATTACTGAATATAGAATTTAGAATATAGAATGTAGAAAACAGAATTTAGAATATAGAATACAGAATACTGAATATAGAATTTAGAATATAGAATGTATAACACAAAATATAGAATATATAGTACAGAATATAGAACCCAAAATTTAGAACATGGAATGCAGTACACAGAATTTAGAATATTGAATACCGAATACTAAATATAGAATATGAATATCCAATTTAGAACACAGAATTTAGAGTATAGAATACAGAATACTGAATATAGAATTTAGACTATACAATGTAGAACACAAAATATAGAATATAGAATACGGAATACTGAATATAGAATTTAGAATATAGAATGTAGAACACAGAATATACAATATGGCATGCAGAATATACAATACAGAATATAGAATGTAGAACACAGAATTTAGAATATGGAAAGCAGAATATAGAACCCAGAATTTAGAACATGGAATGCAGATCAAAGAATTTAGAATATAGGATACACATTACTGAATATAGAATTTAGAATATAGAATATAGAACACAGAATATGGAATGTAGAATACGGAATGCAGAATATTGAATACAGAATATAGAAATCAAAATTTAGAACATGGAATGCAGAACACAGAATTTAGAATATAGAATACAGAATACTGAATATAGAATTTAGAATATAGAATGTAGAACACAGAATATAGAATACGTCATGCAGAATATACAATACAGAATATAGAATGCAGAACACAGAATATAGAATATGGAAAACAGAATACAGAACTCAGGATTTAGAACATGGAATGCAGAACACGAAATTTAGAATATAGAATACAGATTACTGAATATAGAATTTAGAATATAGAATGTAGAACACATAATTTAGAATATAGAATACAGAATACTGAATATAGAATTTAGAATATAGAATGTATAACACAAAATATAGAATATAGAGTACAGAATATAGAACCCAAAATTTAGAACATGGAATGCAGTACACAGAATTTAGAATACTGAATACCGAATACTGAATATAGAATATGAATATCCAATTTAGAACACAGAATTTAGAGTATAGAATACAGATTACTGAATATAGAATTTAGAATATACAATGTAGAACACAAAATATAGAATATAGAATACGGAATTCAGAATATTGAATACAGAATGTGGAATGTAGAACTCAGAATATAGAATACGGCATGCAGAATATACAATACAGAATATAGAATGCAGAACACAGAATATAGAATATGGAATACAGTATACAGAAGTCAGAATTAAGAATATAAAACGCAGAACACAGAATTTTGAATGTAGAATGCAGAATAATGTATATAGTATTTAGAATATACAATGAATAACACAGAATATAGAATATAGACAACGAAATGAAGAATAAAAAAGGTAGAATATAGAATGCAGAACACAAAATAGAGAATATAGACAGAGAATATAGAACCCAGAATTTAGAAATGGAATTCAGAACAGAGAATTAAGAATATAGAATACAGAACACTAAATAAAGGTTTTACAATATAGAATGTAGAACACAGAATATAGAATATAGAATAGGGAATGCAGAATATAGTATGTAGTATATACAAAGAAGAACACAAATATAGAATATAGAATAGAGTATATAGAACCCAGAACTTAGAACACGGAATGCAGAACAAAGAATTTAGAATATAGAATACAGAATACTTATAAAAAACTTTAGAATATAGAATGTAGAACACAGAGTATAGAATATAGAATACTGAATACTGAATATAGAATTTAGAACATGGAATGCAGAACACAGAATATGGAATGTAGAATACGTAATGCAGAATATAGAATACAGAATATAGAATGTAGAATACAGAATATAGAATATGGAAACCAGAATACATAACCCAGAATTTAGAACATGGTATTCGGAACACAGAATTTAGAATATAGAAAACAGAATACTGAATATAGAATTTAGAATATACAATGTAGAACACAGAATTTAGAATAGAGAATAAAGACTACTGAATATAAAATTTATAATATAGAATGTAGAACACAGAATATAGAAAATACAATAGAGAATACAGAACCCACAATTTAGAACATGGAATGCAGAACACAGAATTTAGAATGTAGAATACAGAATACTGAATATAGACTTTAGAATATAGAATGTAGAACACAGAATATAGAATATAGAAAAAGGAATGCAGAATATAGAATGTAAAATATAGAATATAGAATGATGAACACAAAATATACAATAGAGAATAGAGAATATAGAACCCAGATATTAGAACATGGAATGTAGAACACAGAATTTAGAATATAAAATACAGAATACTGAATATCGAATTTAGAATATAGAATGCAGAACACAGAATATAGAAAATAGAATAGAGAATATAGAACCCACAATTTAGAACATGGAATGCAGAACAGAGAATTTAGAATGTAGAATACAGAATACTGAATATAAAATTTAGAATATACAATGTAGAACACAGAATATAGAATATAGAATACGGAATGCAGAATAGAGAATATAAAATATAGAATATAGAATGATGAACACAAAATATAGAATATAGAATAGATTATATAGAACCCAGAATTTAGAACATGGAATTTAGAACACAGAATTTAGAATATAAAATACAGAATACTGAATATCGAATTTAGAATATAGAATGTAGAACACAGAATATGGTATGTAGAATATGGATAGCAGAAAATAGAATACAGAATATAGAATATAGAATACAGAATATAGAATATGGAAAACAGAATACATAACCCAGAATTTAGAACTTGGAATTCAGAACACAGAATTTAGAATATAGTATACAGAATACTGAATATAGAATTTACAACATAGAATGCAGTACACAGAATTAAGAATATAGAATGCAGAATAGTGTATATAGAATTTATAAACAGGAATGAAGAACACAGAATATAGAAAATACAATAAAGAATACTGAATATAGAATTGAGAATATATATTGAATAACACAGTATATAGAATATAGACTAGTGAATAGAGAATATAGAAGGTAGAATAATGAATGAAGAACACAAAGTATAGAATATATAATAGAGAATATACAACACAGAATTTAGAAACGGAATGCAGAACATAAAATATAGAATATAGAATACAGAATACTGAATAAATATGTTTGAATATAGAATGTAGAACACAGAATATAGAATAGGCGATGCAGAAAATAGTATGTAGAATACAGAATGAAAAAAAAATATAGAATATAGAATAGTGAAAATAGAACCCAGAACATAGAACAAGGAATGCAGAACACAGAATTTAGAATATAGAATAAAGAATTCTTAATATAAATTTTGAATGTAGAATGTAGAACACAGAATATAGAATACAGAATACGGAATACAGAATATAGAATACAGAATATAGAATGTAGAACACAGAATATAGAATATTGAATAGTGTATATGGAACCCAAAATTTAGAACATGGAATGCAGAACACAGAAATTAGAATATAGAATACATAAAACTGAATATAGAATTAAGAATATAGAAAGTAGAACACAGAATATAGAATACGACATGCAGAATATTGAATACAGAATTAAGAATATAGAACACAATATAGAATATGGAAATCATAATATAGAACCCAGAATTATAGAACATGGAATGCAGAACACAGAATTTAATATAGAATGCAGAATACTGAATATAGAATTTAGAATATAGAATGCAGAACCCAGAATTTAGAATATAAAATACAGAATACTGAATATAGAATTTAGAATACAGAATATAGAACACAGAATATAGTATATAGAATATAGAATAAAGATTATAGAACACAAAGTTTAGAACATGGAATGCTGTACACAGAATTTAAAATATAGAATACCGATTACTGAACATAGAATATGAATATACAAAATAGAACACAGAATTTAGAATATAGGATACCGAATACTGAATATAAAATATAAATATACAATTTAGAACACAGAATATAGAATATGGAATAGAGAATATAAAACACAATATTTAGAACATGGAATGCAGAACACAGAATTAAGAATATAGAGTACAGAATACTGAATATAGAATTTAGAATATAGAATGAAGAACATAGAATTTAGAATACAGAATAAAGAATACTGAATATAGATTTTCGAATATAGAATATAGAACACAGAATATAGAAAATAGAATAGAGAATATAGAACCCAGAATTTAGAACATGCAATGCAGAACACAGAAAATAGAATATAGAATACAGAATAATGAATATAGAATTTAGAATATAGAATGTATAAAACAGAATATAGAATATAGAATACGGAATGCAGAATATAGAATACAGAATATAGAATGTAGAACACAGAATATAGAATATGGAAAACATAATACAAAACCCAGAATTGAGAACATGGAACAGAACACAGAATTTAGAATATAGAATACAGAATACTGAATATAGAATTTAGAACATAGAATGCAGAACCCAGAATTTAGAATATAGAATACAGAATACTGAATATAGAATTTAGAACATGGAAGGCAGAACACAGAATTTAGAATATAGAATACAGAAAACTGAATATAGAATTTAGAATATAGAATGTAAAATACACAATATAGAATATACAATAGAGAATATAGAACACAGAATTTACAACATGGAATGCAGAACACAGAATTTAAATATAGAATACCGAATGCTGAATATAGAATATGAATATACAATATAGAACCCAGAATTTTGAATATAGAATACATAATACTGAATATAGGATTTAGAATATACAATGTAGAAACGAGAATATAGAATATAGAATACGGAATGCTGAATAAAGTATACAGAATATAGAATGTAGAACACAGAATTTCGAATATGGAAAACAGGATATAGAAACCAGAATATAGAACATGGAATGAAGAACACAGAATTAAAATGTACAATACAGAATATTGAATATCGAATTTAGAATATAGAAAGCAGAACACAGTATATAGAATATAGAATACGGAATGCAGAATATAGAATACAGAATATAGAATGTAGAACACAGTATATAGAATATGGAAAACAATACAAAACCCAGAATTGATGACATGCAATGCAGAACACAGAATTTAGATTATAGAATAGTGAATACTGAATATAGAATTTAGAACATTGAATGCAGAACACAGAATTTAGACTATAGAATGCAGAATACTGTATATAGGATTTAGAATATAGAAAGAAAAACACAGAATATAGAATATAGACTAAGGAATGGAGAATATAGGAGGTAGAATATAGACTGAAGAAAACAAAATGTAGAATATAGAATGGAGAATATAGAACCCAGAATATAGAAATGGAATGCAGAACAGAGAATTTAGAATATAGAATACAGAAAACTAAATAAAGTTTTCAGAATATAGAATGTAGAACACAGAATATAGAATATAGAATAGAGAATAGAGAACCCAGGATATAGAACATGGAATGCAGAACACAGAATTTAGAATATAGAACACAGAATACTGAATATAACTTTAGAATATAGAATATAGAACACAGAGTATAGAATACAGAATACGGAATACTGAATACACAATTTAGAATATAGAATGTAGAACACAGAATATAGAATATAGAATACGGAATGCAGAATATACAATACAGAACATAGAATATAGAACACAGAATATAGAATATGGAAAACAGAATACAAAACCCAGAATTGAAAACATGAAATACACAACAGAGAATTAAGAATAGAGAATACAGAATACTGAATATAGGATTTAGAATACAGAGTGTAGAACAGAGAATTAGAACATAGAATATATTATACTGAATATTGAATTTAGAATATAGAATATAGAACACAGAATATAGAAAATAGAATAGAGAATATAGAAACCTGAATATAGAACATCGAATGCAGAACACAGAATTTAGATTATAGAATACAGAATACTGAATATAGAATTTAGAATATACAATGCAGAACGCAGAATATAGAATATAGAATACGGAATGCAGAATATAGAATATAGAATATAGAATGATGAACACGAAATATAGAATATGGAATAGAGAATATAGAACCCAGAATTTAGAACATGGAATGAAGAACACAGAATTTAGAATATAGAATACAGGATACTAAATATCGAATTTAGAATATAGAATGTAGAACACAGAATTTGTATGTTGAATGCGGAATGCAGAATATTGTATTCAGAATATAGAATTTAGAACACAAAATATAGAATATGGAAAACAGAATAAAGAACGCAGAGTTTAGATCATGGAATGCAGAACACAGAATTTAGAGTATATAAAACCGAATACTTAATATAAAATTTAGAATATAGAATGTAGAATACAAATTATGGAATGTAGAATACGGAATGCAGAATATTGAATACAGATTATAGAATGTAGGACACAGAATTTAGGATAAGGAAAAAAGAATACAGAACCCAGAATTTAGAACATGGAATGCAGAACACAGAATTTTAATACAGAATGCAGAATACTGAATATAGAATTTAGAATATAGAATGCAGAACCCAGAATTTAGAATATAGAATAAAGAACACTGAATATAGAATTTAGAATACAGAATGTAGAACACAGAATATAGTATATAGAATATAGAATACAGATTATAGAACACAAAGTTTAGAACATGGAATGCTGTACATAGAATTTAAAATATAGAATACCGATTACTGAACATAGAATATGAATATACAATATAGAACACAGAATTCAGATATAAGATATCGAATACTGAATAAAGAATATAAATATACAATTTAGAACACAGAATATAGAATATGGAATAGAGAATATAGAACACAAAATTTAGAACATGGAATGCAGAACACAGAATTAAGAATATAGAGTACAGAATACTGAATATAGAATTTAGAATATAGAATGAAGAACATAGAATTTAGAATACAGAATAAAGAATATTGAATATTGATTTTCGAATATAGAATGTAGAACACAGAATATAGAAAATAGAATAGAGAATATAGAACCCAGAATTTAGAACATGCAATGCAGAACACAGAATATACAATATAGAATACAGAATACTGAATATAGAATTTAGAATATAGAATGTATAACACAGAATATAGAATATAGAATACGGAATGCAGAATATAGAATACAGAATATAGAATGTAGAACACAGAAAGTAGAATATGGAAAACATAATACAAAACCCAGAATTGAGAACATGGAACAGAAAACAGAATTTAGAATATAGAATACAGAATACTGAATATAGAATTTAGAATATAGAATGCGGAACACAGAATTTCGAATACTGAAATCAGAATACTGAATATAGGTTTTAGAACATGGAATGCAGAACCCAGAGTATAGAATTTACATAACGGAATACTGAATATACAATTTAGAATATAGAATGTAGAACACAGAATATAGAATATAGATTACGTAATGCAGAATATAGACTACAGAATATAGAAAGTAGAACACAGAATATAGAATATGGAATAAAGAATACAAAACCCAGAATTGAAAACATGGAATGCAGAACACAGAATTAAGAATATAGAGTACAGAATACTGAATATAGAATTTAGAATATAGAATGTAGAACACAGAATTTAGAATACAGAATAAAGAATACTGAATATAGAATTTCGAATATAGAATGTAGAACACAGAATATAGAAAATAGAATAGAGAATATACAACCCAGAATTTAGAACATGGAATGCAGAACACAGAATATAGAATATAGAATTACGAATACTGAATATCGAATTTAGAATATACAATGTAGAACACAGAATATAGAATATAGAATACAAAATACTGAATATCGAATTTAGAATATACAATGTAGAACACAGAATATAGAATATAGAATACAGAAAACTGAATACAGAATTTAGAATATGGAATGCAGAACACAGAAATTAGAATATAAATACAGAAAACTGAATATAGAATTTAGAATATAGAATGTACAACAAACAATATAGAATATACAATAGAGAATATAGAACCCAGAATTTAGAACTTGGAATGCAGAACACAGAATTTAGAATATACAATACAGAATACTGTATATAGAATTTAGAACATTGAATGCGGAACACAGAATTTAGAATATAGATGCAGAATACTGTATAAAGTATTTAGAATATAGAATGAATAACACAGAATATAGAATATAGACTACGAGGTGGAGAAAATAGAAGGTAGAATATAGACTGAATAACACAAAATATAGAATATAGTATAGAGAATATAGAACCCAGAATATAGAAATGGAATGTAGAACAGAGAATTTAGAATATAGAATACATATTAATGAATATAGATTTTAGAGCATAGAATGCAGAACACAGAATTTAGAATATAGAATGCAGAATACTGAATATAGATTATATAAACCTTAATGCAGAACACAGAATTTAGGATATAGAATGAAGAAAACTGAATAGAGTATTTAGAATATAGAATGAAGAACACAGAATATAGAATATAGAATAGAGAATAGAGAACCCACGAAATAGAACATGGAATGCAGAGCACAGAATTTAGAATATAGAACACAGAATACTGAATATAAGTTTAGAATATAGAATATAGAACACAGAGTATAGAATATAGTATACGGAATACTGAATATACAATTTAGTATATACAATGTAGAACACAGAATATAGAATATAGAATACGGAATGCAGAATATAGAATACAGAACATAGAATGTAGAACACAGAATATAGAATATGGAAAACAGAATACAGAACTCAGAATTGAAAAAATGGAATGCACAACACAGAATTAAGAATATAGAATACAGAGTACTGAATATACAATTTAGAATACAGAATGTAGAACAGAGAATTTTAAATATAGAATATAGTATGCTGAATATAGAAATTAGATTATAGAATGTATAACACAGAATATAGAAATTAGAATAGAGAATATAGAACCCAGAATTTAGAACATGGAATGCAGAACACAGAATTTAGAATATAGAATACAGAATACTAAATATAGAATTTAGAATATAGAATGTAGAACACAGACTATAGAATATAGAATACAGAATGCAGAATATAGAATATAGTATATAGAATGATGAACACAAAATATAGAATATAGAATAGAGAATTTAGAATCCAGAATTTAGAACATGGAATGTAGAACACAGAATTTAGAATATAGAATACATAATACTGAATATCGAATTTAGAATATAGAATGTAGAACACAGAATATAGAATAGATAATAGAGTATATAGAACCCAAAATTTAGAACATGGAATGCAGAACACAGAATTTAGTATATAGAATACAGAATACTGAATATAGAATTTACAATATAGAATGTAGAAAAAAAATACAGAATACGGCATGCAGAATATACAATACAGAAGAGAGAATGCAGAACACAGAATATAGAATATGGAAAACAGAATACTAAACTCAGAATTTAGAACATGGGATGCAGAAAAAAGAATTTAAAATATAGTATACCGAATACTGAAGATAGAATTTAGAACATAGAATGCAGAACACAGAATTAAGATTATAGAATGCAGAATACTGTATATAGACTTTATAAACAGGAATGCAGAACACAGAATTTAGAAAAGAGAATAAAGAATACTGAATATAGAATTTTGAATATATAATATATAACACAGAATATAGAAAAAAGACTACGGAATGGAGAATATAGGAGGAAGAAGTAGGAATGAAGATCACAACATATAGGATATAGAATAGAGAATATAGAACCCAGAATTTAGAACATGGAATGCAGAACACAGAATTTAGTATATAGAATACAGAATACTTAATATAAAATTTAGATTAAAGTATGTAGAAAACAGAATATAGAATATAGAATACGGAATGCAGAATATAAAGTACAGAATATAGAATGTAGAACACAGAATATAGAATATTGAATACAGTATATGGAACACAAAATTTAGAACATGGAATGCAGAACACAGTACTTAGAATATACAATACCGAATTCTGAATATAGAATATGAATATACAAATTAGAAAACAGAATTTAGAATATGGAATACAGAATACTGAATATAGAATTTTGAATATACAATATAGAACACAGAATATAGAATATAGAATACGGAATGCAGAATATAGGATACAGAAAATAGAATGTAGAACACAGAATAGAGAATATGGAAAACAGAATACAAAACCAAGAATTGAGAACATGGACTGCAGAAAACATAATTAAGAATATACAATACAGAATACTGAATATAGAATTTTGAATATACAATGTAGAACACAGAATTTAGATATATAATAAAAAATACTGAATATAGAATTTAGAATATAGAAAGTAGAACACAGAATATAGAATAGAGAATAGAGAACCCAGAATTTAGAACTTGGAATGCAGAACACAGAATTTTGAATATAGAATACAGAATACTGAATATAAAATTTAGAACATAGAATGTTGAACACAGAATATAGAATACGGCATGCAGAATATACAATACAGAATAGTGAGTGCAGAAATCAGAATATGGAATAGGGAAAACAGAATACATAACCCAGAATTTAGAACATGGAATGCAGAACACAGAATTTAGAATATAGAATACAGAATACTGAATATAGAATTTAGAACATGGAATGTAGAACACAGAATATAGAATAGAGAATAGAGAATAGAGAACTCAGAATTTAGAATATGGAATGCAGAACACAGAATTTAGAATATAGAATACAGAATACTGAATATAGTTTTAAGAATATAGAAATTAGAACCCAGAGTAGAGAATATAGAATATGGAATACTGAATATACAATTTAGAATATACAATGTAGAACACAGAATATAGAATATAGGTTACGGAATGCAGAATATAGGATACAGAACATAGAATGTAGAACACAGAATATAGAATATGGAAAAGAGAATACAAAACCCAGAATTGAAAACATGGAAAGCAGAACCCAGAATTAAGAATATAGAATGCAGAATACTGAATGTAGAATTTAGAATATAGAATGTAGAACACGGAATTTAGAATATAGGAAAAGAACACTGAATATAGAATTTAGAATATAGAATGTAGAACACAGAATATACAATATAAAATACGGAATGCTGAATATACAATATAGAAAATAGAATGATGAACACAAAATATAGAATATAGAATAGAGAATAGAGAACCCAGAATTTAGAACATGGAAATTAGAACACAGAATTTAGAATATTGAATACAGAATACTGAATATCGAATTTATAATATAGAATATACAACACAGAATATGGTATGTAGAATACGGAATGCAGAATATTGTATACAGAATATAGAAGGTAGAACACAAAATATAGAATATGAAAAGCAGAATTCAGAACCCAGAATATAGAACATGGAATGCATAACACAGAATTTAGAGTATATAATACAGAATACTGAATATAAAATTTAGAATAGAGAATGTAAAACACAGAATATTGAATGTAGAATACGGAATGCAGAATAATGAATACAGAATATAGAATATAGAACACAGAATTTAGAATATGGAGACAGAATATAGAAACAAGAATTTAGAACATGGGATGTAGAACACAAAATTTAGACTATAGAATACAGATTACTGAATATAGAATTCAGAATATAGAATGTAGAACAAAGTGTATAGAATATAGAAGACCAAATACTGAATATACAATTAAGAATATAGAATATAGAACACAGAATATGGAATATACATTACGGAATGCAGAATATAGAATACTGAACATAGAATGTAGAACACAGAATATAGAATATGGAAAACAGAATATAGAACCCAGAATTTTGAACATGGAATGCAGAACACAGAATTGAGGATATAGAATAGAGATTACTGAATATAGAATTTAGAATATAGAAAGTAGAACACAGAATTTAGAATATAGAGTACAGAATACTGAATATAGAATTTAGAATATAGAATGTAGTACACAGAATATAGAATATGGAATACAGAATATAGAACCCAAAATTTAGAACATGGAATGCAGAACACAGAATTTAGAATATAGAATAGCGAATACTGATAATAGAATATGAATATGCAATGTAGAACACTGAAATTAGAATACAGAATACAGAATACTGAATATAGAATTTTGAATATACAATGTAGAACACAGAATATAGAATATAGAATATGGAATGCAGAATATAGAATACAGAAAATAGAATGTAGGAAACAGAATAGAGAATATGGAAAACAGAATACAAAACCGAGAATTGAGAACATGGAATGCACAACACATAATTTAGAATATAAAATACAGAATACTGAATATAGAATTTAGAATATAGAATGTAGAACACAGAATTTATATATATATAAAAATAATACTGAATATAGAATTTAGAATATAGAATGTAGAACACAGAATATAGAATATAGAAAAGAGAATATAGAACCCAGATTTTAGAACATGGAATGCAGAACACAGAATTTAGAATATAGAATACAGAGTACTGAATATAGAATTTAGAACATAGAATGTTGAACACAGATTATAGAATACGGCATGCACAATATACAATACAGAAGAGTGAATGCAGAACACAGAATATAGAATATGGAAAACAGAATACAGAACTAAGAATTTAGAACATGGAATGCAGAACACAGAATTTAAAATATTGAATACAGAATACTGAATATAGAAATTAGAACATAGAATGCAGAACACAGAATTAAGATTATATAATGGAGAATTCTGTATATAGAATTTATAAACAGGAATGCAGAACACAGAATTTAGAAAATAGAATAAAATATACTGAATATATAATTTAGAATATATAATAAATAACACAGAATATAGTATATAGACTACGGATTTGAGAATATAAAATGTAGAATAAGGAAAGAAGAACACAAAATATAGAATATAGAATAGAGAATATTGAACCCAGTATTTAGAAATGGAATGCAGAACATTGAATTTAGAATACAGAATACAGAATACCGAATAAAGATTTTATAATATAGAATGTAGAACACAGAATATAGAATATAGAATAGGGAATGGAGAATATAGAATGTAGAATATAGAATGAAGAAAACAAATATAGAATATAGAATAGTGAATATAGAACCCAGAAATTAGAACACGAAATGCAGAACAAAGAATTTAGAATATAGAATACAGAACACTTAATGTAAAACTTACAATATAGAATGTAGAACACACAATATAGAATATAGAATACAGAATGCAGAATATAGAATACAGAATATAGAATGTAGAACACAGATTATAGACTATTGAATAGAGTATATGGAACCCAAAATTTAGAACATGGAATTAAGAACACAGAATTTAGGATATAGAATAAAGAATACTGAATATACAATTTAGAATATAGATTGCAGAACACAAAATATAGAATATAGTATACCGAATGCATAATATAGAATACAGAACATAGAATGTAGTACACAGAATATAGAATATGGAAAACAGAATACAAAACCCAGAATTGAAAGCATGGAATGCAGAAAACAGAATAAAGAATATAGAATACAGAATACTGAATATAGAAGTTAGAATAAAGATTGTAGAACTCAGAATTTAGAATATAGAAAAAAGAATACTAAATATAGGATTTAGAATATTGAATGTAGAACACAGAATATAGAATAGAGAATAGAGAATATAGAACCTAGAATTTATAACATGGAATGCAGAGCACAGAATTTTGGATATATAATACAGAATACTGAATATAGAATTTAGAATATAGAATGAAGAACACAGTATATAGAATATAGACTTCGGAATGCAGAATATAAAATATAGAATAATGAGCACAAAATATAGAATAGAGAATATATAACCTAGAATTTAGAACATGGAAAGTCGAACACAGAATATAGAATACAGAATAATTAATATCGAATTTAGAAAATAGAATGTAGAGCACAGAATATTGAATGTAGAATACGGAATGCTGAATATTGAATACAGAATATGGAATGTAGAAAACAGAATTTTGAATATGTAAAACAGAATATTGAACACAGAATTCAGAACATGGAATGCAGAACACATAATTAAGAATATAGAATACAGATTACTGAATATAGAATTTAGAATATAGATTGTAGAACACAGAATAAAGAATAAAGTGTACAGAATACTGAATATACAATTTAGAATATAGAATGTACAAAAAAGAATATAGAATATAGAATACACTATATAGATCCCAAAATTTTGAACATGGAATGCAGAACACAGAATTTAGTATATCAAATAGCGAATACTGAATATAGAAAATGAATATACAATGTACAACACAGAATTTAGAATATAGACTACAGAATTCTGAATATAGAATTTAGAATATACAATGAAAAACACAGAATACAGAATATAGAATACGGAATGCAGAATATAGAATACAGAAAATAGAATGTAGAACACAGAATAGAGAATATGGAAAACAGAATACAAAAGCGAGAATTGAGAACATGGAATGCAGAACACAGAATTTAGAATATAGAATACAGAATACTGAATATAGTATTTAAAACATAGAAAGCAGAACACAGATTTTAGAATATTAAATGCAGAATACTGAATATAGAATTTATAAACAGGAATTCAGAACACAGAATTTATAATATAGAATGCAGAATACTGAATATAGAATTTAGAAAATCGAATGCAGAACACAGAATTTAGAATAAGGAATAGAGTATACTGAATATAGAATGTAGAAAATAGAATGCAGAACACAGAATGTAGAATATAGAATACAGAATACTGAATATAAAACTTATAACATGGAATGCAGAACACAGAATTTAGAATATAGAATAAAGAAAACTGAATATAGAATTTAGAATATAGAATGTAGAACACAGGATATAGAAAATAGAATAGAGCATATAGAACCCAGAATATAGAACATGGAATGCAGAACACAGAATTTAGAATATAGAATACAGAATACTGAATATAGTATTTAGAATATAGAATTTAGTACACAGAGTATAGAATATAGAATACCGAATACTGAATATACAATTTAGAATATAGGATGTAGAACACACAATATAGAATATAGAATACGGAATGCAGAATATAGAATACAGAACATAGAATTTAGAACATAGAATATAGAATATGAAAAACAGAATACAAAACCCAGAATTGAAAATATGGAATGCAGAACACAGAATAAAGAGTATAGAATACAGAATACTGAATATAGAATTTAGAATATAGAATGCAGAACACAGAATATAGAATATACAATATAGAATAATGGGCACAAATTATAGAATAGAGGATATAGAACCTTAATATAGAACATGGAATTTGGAACACAGAATATAGACTACAGAATACTGAATATCGAATTTAGAAAATAGAATGTAGAACACAGAATATGGAATGTAGAATACGGAATGCAGAATATTGAATACAGAATATAGAATGAAGAACACAGAATATAGAATATGAGAAACAGAATACAAAACCCAGAATTGAGAACATGGAATGCAGAACACAGAAATTAGAATATAGAATACAGAATACTGAATATAGAATTTAGAATATAGAGTGTAGAACACAGAATTTAGAATATAGAGTAAAGAATACAGAATATAGAATTAAGAATATAGAATGTAGAACACAGAATTTAGAATATAGAATACAGAATACTGAATATACAATTTAGAATATACAATGTAGAACACAGAATATAGAATATATAATGCAGAATATTAAAACCAAAATTTAAAACATGGAATGCAGAGCACAGAATTTAAAATTTAGGATACCGAATACTGAATATAAAATATGAATATACAATGTAGAACACAGAATTTAGAATATTTAATAGAGTATATAGAACCCAAAATTTAGAACACGGAATGCAGAACACAGAACGTAGAATATAGAATACAGAATACTGAATATAGAATATGGAATATAGAATGAAGAACACAGAATATGGAATACGGCATGCAGAATATACAATACAGAATATAGAATGCAGAACACAGAATATAGAATGTGGAAAACAGTATACAGAACTAAGAATATATAACTGGAATGCAGAACACAGAATTTAGAATATAGAATACTGAATATATAATTTAGAATATTGAATGCAGTACACAGTATTTAAATTATAGAATGCAGAATGCTGTATATAGAATTTAGAGTACAGAATGAATAACACAGAATATAGAATATAGGCTAAAGAATGCAGAATATAGAAGGTAGAATATAGACGGTAGAACAAAAAATATAGAATATAGAATAGAGGATATAGAACCAGAATATACGAATGGAATGCAGAACAGAGAATTTGGAATATAAAATACGTAATACTGAATAAAGATTTTAGAATATAGAATGTAGAACACAGAATATAGAATATAGAATATGGAATGCAGAATATAGTATGTAGAATATAGAATGAAGAACACAAATATAGAATATAGACTAGTGAATATAGAATCCAGAAATTAGAACACGGAATGTAGAACACACAAATTAGAATATAGTAACAGAATACTGAATATAGAATTTAGAACATAGAATGCAGAACACAGAATTAAGAATATAGAATGCAGAATACTGAATATAGATTTTATAAACATGAATGCAGAACACAGATTTTTAATATATAAAATGCAGAATACTGATTATAGAATTAAGAACATAGAATGCAGAACACAGAATTTAGAATAAAGAAAACAGAATACTGAATATAGAATTTAGAACATAGTATGCAGAACACAGAGTTTAGAATATACAATACAGAATACTGAATATAGAATTTGGAACATGGAATGTACAAGACAGAATATAAAATATAGAATACGGAATACTGAATATACAATTTAGAATATACAATGTAGAACACAGAATATAGAATAGAAAAAGGAATACATAACCCAGATTTGAAAACATGGAATGCAGAACACAGAATTAAGAATATAGAATACAGAATACTGAATATAGAATTTAGAATAAAGAATGTAGAACACAGAATTTAGAATATAGAATAAAGAATACTGAATATAGAATTTACAATATACAATGTAGAACACAGAATATAGAAACTAGAATAGAGAATATAGAACACAGAATTAAGAACATGGAATGCAGAACACAGAATTAAAATATAGAACACAGAATACTGAATATAGAATTTAGAATATAGAATGTAGAACACAGAATATAGAATATAGAATACAGAATTCAGAATATACAATATAGAAAATAGAATGATGAACACAAAATATACAATATAGAATAGAGAATATAGAACCCAGAATTTAGAACATGGAATGTAGAACACAGAATTTAGAATATTGAATACAAAATACAGAATATCGAATTTAGAATAAAGAATGTAGAACACAGAATATGGAATGTAGAATACGGAATGCAGAATATTGAATACAGAATATAGAATGAAGAACACAGAATATAGAATATGAGAAACAGAATAAAAAACCCAGAATTGAGAACATGGAATGCAGAACACAGAAATTAGAATATAGAATACAGAATACTGAATATAGAATTTAGAATATAGAGTGTAGAACACAGAATTTAGAATATAGAGTAAAGAATACAGAATATAGAATTAAGAATATAGAATGTAGAACACAGAATATAGAATATATAATACAGAATATTGAAACCAAAATTTAAAACATGGAATGCAGAGCACAGAATTTAAAATATAGAATACTGAATACTGAATATAAAATATGAATATACAATGTAGAACACAGAATTTAGAATATTTAATAGAGTATATAGAACCCAAAATTTAGAACATGGAATGCAGAACACAGAACTTAGAATATAGAATACAGAATACTGAATAAAGAATATGGAATATAGAATGTAGAACACAGAATATGGAGTACGGCATGCAGAATATACAATACAGAATATAGAATGTAGAACACAGAATATAGAATGTGGAAAAGAGTATACAAAACTAAGAATATATAACTGGAATGCAGAACACAGAATTTAGAATATAGAATACTGAATACTGAATATAGAATTTAGAACATTGAATGCAGAACACAGTATTTAAATTATAGAATGCAGAATGCTGTATATAGAATTTAGAGTACAGAATGAATAACACAGAATATAGAATATAGGCTAAAGAATGCAGAATATAGAAGGTAGAATATAGACGGTAGAACACAAAATATAGAATATAGAATAGAGGATATAGAACCAGAATATACAAATGGAATGCAGAACAGAGAATTTGGAATATATAATACATAATACTGAATAAAGATTTTAGAATATAGAATGCAGAACACAGAATATAGAATATAGAATATGGAATGCAGAATGTAGTATGTAGAATATGGAATGAAGAACACAAATATAGAATATAGAATAGTGAATATAGAACCCAGAAAATAGAACACGGAATGTAGAACACACAAATTAGAATATAGTAACAGAATACTGAATATAGAATTTAGAACATAGAATGAAGAACACAGAATTTAGAATATAGAATGCAGAATACTGAATATAGATTTTATAAACAGGAATGCAGAACACAGATTTTTAATATATAGAATGCAGAATAATGAATATAGATTTAAGAACTTAGAACGCAGAACACAGAATTTAGAATAAAGAAAACAGAATACTGAATATAGAATTTGCAACATAGTATGCAGAACACAGAGTTCAGAATATACAATACAGAATACTGAATATAGAATTTGGAACATGGAATGTACAACACAGAATATAGAATATATAATACGGAATACTGAATATACAATTTAGAATATAGAATGTAGAACACAAAAGATAGAATATAGAATAAAGAATACTGAATATAGAATTTAGAATATACAATGTAGAACACAGAATATTGAAACTAGAATAGAGTATATAGAACCCAGAATTTAGAACATGGAATGCAGAACACAGAATTAAAATATAGAATACAGAATACTGAATATAGAATTTAGAATATAGAAAGTAGAACACAGAATATAGAATATAGAACACGGAATTCAGAATATACAATATAGAAAAAAGAATGATGAACACAAAATATAGAATATAGAATAGAGAATATAGAACCCAGAATTTAGAACATGGAATGTAGAACACAGAATTTAGAATATTGAATACAAAATACTGAATATCGAATTTAGAATATAGAATGTAGAACACAGAATATGGTATGTAGAATACGGAATGCAGAATATTGAATACAGAATATAGAATGTATAATACAAAATATAGAATATGGAAAACAGAATTCAGAACCCAGAATATAGAACATGGAATGCAGAACACAGAATTTAGAGTATATAATACAGAATACTGAATATAGTATTTAGAATATAGAATGTAGAACACAGAAAATTGAATGTAGAATACGGAAAGCAGAATAATGAATACAGAATATAGAATGTAGAAAAACAGAAGTTAGAATATGGAAACAGAATATATAACACAGAATTTAGAACATGGGATGCAGTACACAAAATTTAGAATATAGAATAGAGATTAATGGATATAGAATACAGAATATAGAATGTAGAACACAGTGTAAAGAATATAGAAGACCGAATACTGAATATACAATTTAGAATATAGAATGTAGAACACAGAATATGGAATATGGATTACGGAATGCAGAATATACAATTCTGAACATAGAATGTAGAACACAGTATATAGAATATGGAAAACAGGATACAAATCCCAAAATTGAAAACATGGAATGCAGAACACAGAATTAAGAATATAGAATACAGAATACTGAATATAGAATTAGACTATAGAATGTAGAACACAGAATTTAGAATAGAGAATAAAGAATACTGAATATAGGATTTAGAATATAGAATGTAGAACACAGAATGTAGAATATAGAATACGGAATGCGGAATATAGAATATAGAATATAGAATGATGAACACAAAATATAAAAAATAGAATAGAGAATTTAGAACCCAAAATTTAGAACATGGAATGTAGAACACAGAATTTAGAATATAGAATATAGAATACTGAATATCGAATTTAGAATATAGAATGTAGAACACAGAACATGGTATGTAGAATACTTAATGCAGAATATTGAATACAGAATATAGAATTTAGAACACAAAATGTAGAATATGGGAAAGAGTATACAAAACCCAGTGTTTAGAACATGGAATGCAGGGCACAGAATTTAGAATATAGAATGCAGAATACTGTATATAGAATTTATAAACAGCAATGCAGAACACAGAATTTAGAAAATAGAATAAAGGATACTGAATATAGAATTTAGAATATATATTGAATAACACAGAATATAGAATATAGATTACAGAATGGAGAATATAGAAGGTAGAATAAAGAATGAAGAACACAAAAAAACAAAATATAGAATACAGAATATAGAACACAGAATTGAGAAATGGAATGCAGTACATAGAATTTAGAATATAGAATACAGAAAACTGAATATATATTTTAGTATATAGAATGTAGAACACAGAATATAGAATATAGAACAGGGAATGCAGAATATAGTATGTAGAATATAGGATGAAGAAAACAAATATAGAACACAGAATAGTGAATATAGAACCCAGAAATTAGAACACGGAATGCAGAACTCAGAATTTAGAATATAGAATACAGAACACTTAATATAAAACTTACAATATAGAATGTAGAACACAGAATATAGAATATGGAATACAGAATATAGAACCCAAATTTAGAACATGGAATGCAGAACACAGAATTTAGAATATACAATACCGAATACTGATAATAGTATATGAATATGCAATGTACATCACAGAATTTAGAATATAGAATACAGAATACTGAATATAGAATTTTGAATATACAATGTAGAACACAGAATATAGAATATAGAATACGGAATGCAGAATATAGAATACAGAAAATCGAATTTAGAACACAGAATAGAGAATATGGGAAACAGAATACAAAACCGAGAATTGAGAACATGGAATGCAGAACACATAATTTAGAATATAAAATACAGAATACAGAATATAGAATTTAGAATATAGTATGTAGAACACAGAATTTAGATATATAATAAATAATACTGAATATAGAATTTAGAATATAGAATGTAGAACACAGAATATAGAATATAGAAAAGAGAATAAAGAACCCAGAATTTAGAACATGGGATGCAGAACACAGAATTTAGAATATAGAATACAGAGTACTGAATATAGAATTTAGAACATAGAATGTTGAACACAGATTATAGAATACGGCATGCAGAATATATAATACAGAAGAGTGAATGCAGAACACAGAATATAGAATATGGAAAACAGAATACAGAACTAAGAATTAAGAACATGGAATGCAGAACATAGAATTTAAAATATAGAATAAGAATACTGAATATAGTAATTAGAACTTAGAATGCAGAACAAAGAATTAAGATTATATAATGCAGAATTCTGTATATAGAATTTATAAACATAAATGCAGAACACAGAATTAAGAAAATAGAATAAAAAATACTGAATATAGAATTTTGAATATATAATAAATAACACAGAATATAGAATATAGACTACGGATTTGAGAATATAAAAGGTAGAATAAGGAATGAAGATCACAAAATATAGAATATAAAATAGAGAATTTAGAACCGATTATTTAGAAATGGAATGCAGAACATTGAATTTAGAATACAGATTACAGAATACTGAATAAAGATTTTAGAATATAGAATGTAAAACACAGAATATAGAATATAGAATAGGGAATGGAGAATATAGTATGCAGAATATAGAATGAAGAATACAAATATAGAATACAGAATAGTGAATATAGAACCCAGAAATTAGAACACGGAATGCAGAACTCAGAATTTAGAATATAGAAAACAGAACACTTAATATAAAACTTACAATATAGAATGTAGAACACAATATAGAATATTGAATACAGAATGCAGAATATAGAATACAGAAAATAGAATGAAGAACACAGAATATAAAATATTGAATAGAGTATATGGAACCCAAAATTTAGAACATGGAATGCAGAACACAGAATTTAGAATATAGAATACAGAATACTGAATATAGAATTTAGAATATAGAATGCAGAACACAGAATATGGAATACGGCATGCAGAATATACATACAGAATATAGAATGTTGAACACAGAATATAGAGTATGGAAAACAGAATACATAACCCAGAATTTAGAACATGGAATATATAAAACAGAATTTAGAATATAGAATTCAGATCACTGAATATAGTATTTAGAATATAGAATGTAGAACACAGAATATAGAATATAGAATAAAGAATAGAGAACCCAGAATTTAGAATATGGAATGCAGAACACAGAATTTAGAATATAGGATACAGAATACTGAATATAGAATTAGAATATAGAATGTAGTACACAGAGAATATAATATAGAATACGGAATACTGAATATACAATTTAGAATATAGAATGTAGAACACACAATATAGAATATAGTATACGGAATGCAGAATATAGAATACAGTACATAGAATGTAGAACACAGAATATAGAATATGGAAAACAGAATACAAAACCCAGAATTGAAAACATGGAATGCAGAACACAGAATACAGAATACTGAATATAGAAATTAGAATAAAGATTGTAGAACACAGAATTTAGAATATAGAATAAAGAATACTGAATATAGGATTTAGAATATTGAATGTAGAACACAGAATACAGAATATAGAATACGGAATGCAGAATATAGAATACAGAACATAGAATGTAGAACTCAGAATATAGAATATGGAAAACAGAATACAAAACCCAGAATTTAAAACATGGAATGCAGAACACAGAATAAAGAATATAGAATACAGAAAAATGAATATAGAGTTTAGAATAAAGAATGTAGTACCCAGAATTTAGAATATAGACTACAGAATACTGAATATAGAATATGAATATACAATGTAGAACACAGAATTTAGAATATAGAATACAGAATATTGAATATAGTATGTAGAATATGGAATGCAGGACACAGAATTTTGAATATAGAATACAAAAAACTGAATATAGAATTTAGAATATAGAATGTAGAAAACAGATTATAGAATATAGGATAGGGAATGCAGAATATATTACGTAGAATATAGAATGAAGAACACAAATATAGAATACAGAATAGTGAATATAGAACCCAGAACTTAGAACACGGAATGCAGAACACAGAATTTAGAAAATACAATACAGAACACTTAATGTAAAATTAAGAATATAGAATGTACAACACAGAATACAGAATACGGCATGCAGAATATACAATACAGAATATAGAATGTAGAACACAGAATATAGAATATGGAAAACAGAATACATAAACCAGAATTTAGAACATGGAATGCAGAACACAGAATTTAGAATATAGAATACAGAATACTGAATATAGAATTAGAATATAGAATGTAGAACACAGAGAATATAATATAGAATACGGAATACTGAATATACAATTTAGAATATAGAATGCAGAACACAAAATATAGAATACGGCATGCAGAATATACAATACAGAATATAGAATGTAGAACACAGAATATAGAATATGGAAAACAGAATACAAAACCCAGAATTGAAAACATGGAATGCAGAACAAGGAATAAAGAATATAGAATATAGAATACTGAATATAGAATATAGAATAAAGATTGTAGAACACAGAATTTAGAATATAGAATAAAGAACACTGAATATAGGATTTAAAATATAGAATGTAGAACACAGGATACAGAATATAGAATACGGAATGCAGAATATAGAATACAGAACATAGAATTTAGAATATGGAAAAGAGAATACAAAACCAAGAATTGAAAACATGGAATGCAGAACACAGAATTAAGAATATAGAATACAGAATACTGAATATAGAATTTAGAATATACAATGTAGAACACAGGATTTAGATTATAGAATAAAATATACTGAATATAGAATTTAGATTATACAATATAGAACACAGAATACAGAAAATAGTATAGAGAATATAGAACCCAGAATTTAGAACATGGAATGCAGAACACAGAATTTAAATATAGAATACAGAATACTGAATATTGAATTTGAATATAGAATGTAGAACACAGAATATAGAATATGGCATGCACAATATACAATACAGAATATACAATGTAGAACACAGAATATAGAATATGGAAAACAGAATACAAAACCTAGAATTGAGAACATGGAATGCAGAACACAGAATTGAGAATATAGAATACAGAATACTGAATATCGAATTTAGAATATAGAATGTAGAACACAGAATTTGGTATGTAGAATACGGAATGCAAATATTGTATTCAGAATATAGAATATAGAACACAAGATATAGAATATGGAAACCAGAATAAAGAACGCATAGTGTAGATCATGGAATGCAGAACACAAAATTTAGAGTATATAATACCGAATACTTAATATAAAATTTAGAATATAGAATGTAGAATACAGAATATGAAATTTAGAATACGGAATGCAGAAAATTGAATACAGATTATAGAATGAAGAACACAGAATTTAGAATATGGAAAACAGAATATAGAACCCAGAATTTAGAACATGGAATGCAGAACACAAAATTAAGAATATAGAATACAGATTACTGAATATAGAATTTAGAATATAGAATGAAGAACACAGAATTTAGTATATAGAATACAGAATACTGAATATAAAATTTAGAATATAGAATGCAGAACACAGAATATACAATATAGAATACGAAATGCAGAATATAGAATATAGAATATAGAATGATGAACACAAAATTTAGAATATAGAAAAGAGAATATAGAACCCAGAATTTAGATCATGGAATGCAGAACACAGTATTTAGAGTATATACTACCGAATACTGAATATGAAATTAAGAATATAGAATGTAGAATACAGAATTTAGATTATAGAGTACAGAATACTGAATATAGTATTTAGAATATAGAATGTAGAACACAGAATATAGAATATAGTATACAGAATATAGAAATCAAAATTTAGAACATGGAATGCAGAACACAGAATTTAGAAGATAGAATACGGAATACTGAATATTGAATATGAATAAACAATGTAGAACCCAGAATTTAGAATATAGAATACATAATATTGAATATAAGATTTAGAATATACAATGTAGAACCGAGAATATAGAATATAGAATACGGAATGCAGAATACAGTATACAGAATATAGAATGTAGAACACAGAATTTAGAATATGGAAAACAGGATATAGAACCCAAAATTTACAACATTTAATGCAGAACACAGAATTTAAAGTATAGAATAACGAATAATGAATATAGAATATGAATATACAATATAGAACCCAGAATTTAGAATATAGAATACATAATAAAGAATATAGGATTTAGAATATACAATGTAGAACCGAGAATATAGAATATAGAATACAGAATGCAGACTATAGAACAGAATATAGAAAGTAGAACACAGAATATAGAATATTGAATAGAGTATATGGAACACAAAATTTAGAACATGGAATGCAGAACACAGAATTTAGAATATAGAATACAGAATACTGAATATAGAATTTAGAATATAGAATGTTGATCACAGAATATAGAATATAAAAAAAGTAATGCAGAATATAGAATACAGAATATGGAATGAAGAACAGAGAATATAAAATATGGGAAACAAAATGCAAAAGTCAGAATTGAGGTCATGGAATGCAGAACACAGCATTTAGAATATAGTATACAGAATACTGAATATAGAATTTACAATAGACAATGTAGAACACAGAGTATGGAATTTAGAATACGGAATGCAGAATATTGAATAAAGAATATACAATATAGAACACAGAATTTAGAATATGGAAAACAGAATATAGAACCCAGAATAAAGAACATGGAATGCAGAACACAGAATTTAAAATATAGAATACAGAATACTGAATATAGAATTTAGAATATAGAATGTAGAACACAGAATATAGAATACAGAAAACTGAATACAGAATTTAGAATATGGAATGCAGAACACAGAATTTAGAATATAAATACAGAAAACTGAATATAGAATTTAGAATATAGAATGTACAACACACAATATAGAATATACAATAGAGAATATAGAACCCAGAATTTAGAACTTGGAAATCAGAACACAGAATTTATAATATAGAATAGAGAATACTGTACATAGAATTTAAAACATTGAATGCAGAACACAGAATTTAGAATATATAATGCAGAATAATGTATATAGAATTTAGAATATAGAATGAATAACACAGAATATAGAATATAGACTACGGATGGAGAAAATAGAAGGTACTATATAGACTGAATAACACAAAATATAGAATATAGAATAGAGAATATAGAACCCAGAATATAGAAATATATGCAGAACAGAGAACTTATAATATAGAATACAGAAAACTGAATAAAGATTTTAGAATATAGAATGTAAAACACAGAATATAGAATATAGAATAGGGAATGCAGAATATAGTGTGTAGAATATAGAATGAAGAACACAAGTATAGAATATAGAATAGTGAATATAGAACCCAGAACTAAAACACGGAATGCAGAACACAGAATTTAGAATATAGAATACATAATACTGAATATAGAATTTAGAACATAGAATGCAGAACACAGAATTTAGAATATAGAATGTAGAAAACTGAATAGAGTATTTAAAATATAGAATGAAGAACAAAGAATATAGAATAAAGAGTAGATAATAGAGAACCCAGGATATAGAACATGGAATGCAGAGCACAGAATTTAGAATATAGAACACAGAATACTGAATATAAATCTAGAATATTGAATATAGAACACAGAGTATAGAATATAGAATACGGAATACTGAATATACAATTTCAAATATAGAATGTAGAACACAGAATATAGAATATAGAATACGGAATGCAGAATTTAGAATACAGAACATAGAATGTAGAACACAAAATATAGAATAGAGAATAGAGAATATAGAACCCAGAATTTAGAACATGGAAAGTAAAACACAGAATTTAGAATATAGAATACATAATACTGAATATCGAATTTAGAATATAGAATGAAGAACACAGAATTTGGTATGTAGAATACGGAATGCAGAATATTGAATACAGAATATAGTATATAGAACACAATATTTAGAATATGGAAAACAGAATACAGAACCCAGAATTTAGATCATGGAATGCAGAACACAGAATTTAGAGTATGTAGTACCGAATACTGAATATGAAATTTAGAATATACAATGTACAATACAGAATATGGAATGTAGAATACGGAATGCAGAATATTGTATATCAGAATATAGAATATAGAACACAGAATTTAGAATATGGAAAACAGAATATAGAATCCAGAATATAGAACATGGAATGCAGAACAGGAAATTTAGAATTTAGAATACAGAATACTGAATATAGAATTTAGAATATATAATGTAGAACACAGAATTTAGAATATAGAATACAGAATACTGAATATAGAATTTAAATTATACAGTGTAGAACACAGAATAAAGAATATAGAATACAGAATATAGAAACCAAAATTTAGAACATGGAATGTAGAACACAGAATATAAAATATAGAATACCGAATACTGATTATAGAATATGAATATACAATGTAGAACACAGAATTTAGAATATAGAATACAGAATAATGAATGTAGGATGTAGAATATACAATGTAGAACCGAGAATATAGAATATAGAATACGGAATGCAGAATACAGTATACAGAATATAGAATGAAGAAAACAGAATATAGTATAGAGAATAGAGTATATAGAACCCAAAATTTAGAACATGGATTGCAGAACACAGAATTTAGAATATAGAATACAGAATAATGAATATAGAATTTACAATATAGAATGTAGAACAAAAATACAGAATACGGCATGCAGAATATACAATACAGAATTTAGAATGCAGAACACTGAATATAGAATATGGAAAACAGAATACAAAACTCAGAATTTAGAACATGGAATGCAGAAAACAGAATTTAAAATATAGTATACCGAATACTGAATATAGAATTTAGAACATAGAATGCAGAACACAGAATTAAGATTATTGAATGCAGAATACTGTATACAGAATTTAGAAACAGGAATGCAGAACACAGAATTTAGAAAAGAGAATAAAGAATACTGAATATAGAATTTAGAATATATAATATATAACACAGAATATAGAATATAGACAACGGAAAGGAGAATATAGGAGGTAGAATGATGAATGAAGAACACAACATATAGAATATAGAATAGAGAATATAGGACCCAGAATTTAAAAATGGAATGCAGAACATAGAATTTAGAATATAGAATACAGAATACTGTATAAAGGTTTTAGAATATAGAATATAGAATACAGAACATAGAATATAAATAGGGAATGCTGAAAATAGTATGCAGAATATAGAATGAAGAACACAAATATTGAATATAGAATAGTGAATATAGAACCCAGAACTAAGAACACGGAATGCAGAACACAGAATTTAGAATATAGAATACAGAATACTTAATATAAAATTTAGAATATAGAATGTAGAAAACAGAATATAGAATATAGAATACGGAATGCCGAATATAGAATACAGAATATAAAATGTAGAACACAGAATATAGAATAGAGAACACGGAATGCCGAATATAGAATACAGAATATAGAATGTAGAACACAGAATATAGAATATAGAATACGGAATGCAGAATATAGAATACAGAATATAGAATGTAGAACACAGAATATAGAATATTGAATAGAGTATATGGAACACAAAATTTAGAACATGGAATGCAGAACACAAAATTTAGTATATAGAATACAGAATACTGATTATAGAATTTAGAATATAGAATGCAGAACACAGAATATAAATACGGCATGCAGAAAACACAATACAGAATATAGAATGTAGAAAACAGAATATAGAATATAGAAAACAGAATACATAAACCAGAATTTAGATCATGGAATGCAGAACACAGAATTTAGAATATAGTATACAGAATACTGTAAATAGAATTTAGAATATAGAATGCAGGACACAGAATTTAGAATATAGAATACAGAATACTGAATATAGAATTAAGAATATAGAATGTACAAGTCAGAATATAGAATATAGACTACGGAATGGGGAATATAGAAGGTAAAATTTAGAATGAAGAACACAAAATATAGAATAGAGAATAGAGAATTTAGGACACAGAACTTAGAACACGGAATGCAGAACACAGAATTTAGAATATAGAATAGAGAATATTGAAAATAGAATATGAATAAAGAAAGTAGAACACAAAATTTAGAATATAGAATAAAGAATACTGAATATATAATTTAGAATATTGAATGTAGAACACAGAATATAGAATATAGGATGTAGAATATACAACCAAGAATTTATAACATGCAATGCAGAACACAGTATTTAGAATAATGAATAAAGAATACTGAATATAGAATTTAGAATATAGAATGTAGAACACAGAATATAGAATATATATAACGGAATGCAGAATATAGAATAATGAGGACAAAATATAGAATAAAGAATATAGAACCTACAATTTAGAACATGGAATGTAGAACACAGAATATAGAATACAAAATACTGAATATCGAATTTAGAAAATAGAATGTAGAGCACAGAATATGGAATGTAGAATACGGAAGGCAGAATATTGAATACAGAATATAGAATGTAGAACACAGAATTTAGAATATGGAAAACAGAATATAGAACCCAGAATTTAGAACATGGAATGCAGAACACGAAATTAAAATATAGAATACAGATTACTGAATATAGAATTTAGAATATAGAATGTACAGCACAGAATTTAGAATATAGAATACAGAATACTGAATATAGAATTTAGAATATAGAATGTAGAACACAGAATAGAGAATATAGAATACAGAATATACAACCCAAAATTTAGAACACGGAATGCAGAATACAGAATTTAGTATATAGAATACAGAATACTGAACATAAAATATTGAATATAGAATATAGAAAACAGAGTATAGAATATAGACGGAATACTGAATATACAATTTACAATATAGAATGTAGAACACAGAATATAGAATATAGAATACGGAATGCAGAATATAGAATGCAGAACATAGAAATTACAACACAGAATATATAATATGGAAAACAGAATAAAAACCAATAATTGAAAACTTGGAATGCACAACACAGAACTAAGAATATAGAATACAGAATACTGAATATAGAATTTAGAATATACAATGTAGAACAGAGAATTAGGAATATAGAACAAAGAATACTGAATATAGAATTTAGAAAATAGAATGAAGAACACAAAATATAGAAAATAGAATAGAGAATATAGAAACCGGAATTTAGAACATGGAACCCAGAAAACAGAATTCAGCATATAGAAAAAAGATTACTGAATATAGAATTTAGAATATAGAAAGTAGAACATAGAATATAGAATATAGAATAAGGAATGCAGAATATAGAATATAGAATACAGAATATAGAATGATGAACCCAAAATATAGAATAGAGAATAGAGAATATAGAACCCAGAATTTATAACATGGAATGTAGAACACAGAATTTAGAATATAGAATACAGAATACTGAATATCGAATTTAAAATATAGAATGTAGAACACAGAATATACAATATGGCATGCAGAATATACAATACAGAATATAGAATGTAGAAAACAGAATATAGAATATGGAAAACAGAATGCAGAACCCAGAATTTAGGACATGGAATGCAGAACACAAGATTTAGAAAATAGACAGCAGAATACTGAATATAGAATTTAGAATAAAGAATGTATAACACAGAATATAGAATATAGACTAAGGAAATGAGAATATAGAGGGTAGAATATAGAATGAAGAAAACAAAATATAGTATATAGTATAGAGAATATACAACCCAGAATTTAGAAATGGAATGCAGAACACAGAATATAGAATATGGAAAACAGAATACAGAACTCAGAATTTAGAACATGGGATGCAGAACACAGAATTTAGAGTATAGAATAAAGAATACTAAATATAGAATTTAGAGTATAGAATGTATAACACAGAATATACAATATAGAATACGGAATGAAGAATATAGAATACACAATATAGAATGTAGAACACACAATATAGAATATGGAAAACATAATACAAAACCCAGAATTGAGGACACGGAATGCAGAACACAGAATTAAGAATATAGAATCCAGAATACTGAATATAGAATTTAGAACATAGAATGCAGAACACAGAATTTAGTATATAGAATACAGAATACTGAATATAGAATTTAGAATATAGAATGCAGTACACAGAATATAAATACGGCATGCAGAATACACAATACAGAATATAGAATGTAGAAAACAGAATATAGAATATAGAAAACAGAATACATAAACCAGAATTTAGATCATGGAATGCAGAACACAGAATTTAGAATATAGTATACAGAATACTGAAAATAGAATTTAGAATATAGAATGCAGGACACAGAATTTAGAATATAGAATACAGAATACTGAATATAGAATTAAGAATATAGAATGTACAAGTCAGAATATAGAATATAGACTACGGAATGGAGAATATAGAAGGTAAAATATAGAATGAAGAACACAAAATATGGAATAGAGAATAGAGAATTTAGGACACAGAACTTAGAACACGGAATGCAGAACACAGAATTAAGAATATAGAATACAGAATATTGAAAATAGAATTTGAATAAAGAATGTAGAACACAAAATTTAGAATATAGAATAAAGAATACTGAATATATAATTTAGAATATTGAATGTAGAACACAGAATATAGAATATAGAATGTAGAATATACAAACAATAATTTATAACATGGAATGCTGAACACAGTATTTAGAATAATGAATAAAGAATACTGAATATAGAATTTAGAATATAGAATGTAGAAAACAGAATATAGAATTTATACAACGGAATGCAGAATATAGAATAATGAGGACAAAATATAGAATACAGAATATAGAACCTACAATTTAGAACATGGAATGTAGAACACAGAATATAGAATACAACATACTGAATATCGAATTTAGAAACTATAATGTAGAACACAGAATATGGAATGTAGAATACGGAAGGCAGAATATTGAATACAGAATATAGAATGTAGAACACAGAATTTAGAGTATGGAAAACAGTATATAGAACCCAGAATTTAGAACATGGAATGCAGAAAACAAAATTAAAATATAGAATACAGATTACTGAATATAGAATTTAGAATATAGAATGTACAACAAAGAATTTAGAATATAGAATACATAATACTGAATATAGAATTTAGAATATAGAATGTAGAACACAGAATAGAGAATATAGAATACAGAATTTACAAACCAAAATTTAGAACACGGAATGCAGAACACAGAATTTAGTATATAGAATACAGAATACTGAACATAAAATATTGAATATAGAATATAGAAAACAGAGTATAGATTATAGAATACGGAATACCGAATATAAAATTTAGAATATAGAATATAGAACACAGAATATAGAATATAGAATACGGAATGCAGAATATAGAATGCAGAACATAGAAAGTACAACACAGAATATAGAATATGGAAAACAAAATAAAAACAAATAATTGAAAACATGGAATGCACAACACAGAACTAAGAATATAGAATACAGAATACTGAATATAGAATTTAGAATATACAATGTAGAACAGAGAATTAACAATATAGAATAAAGAATACTGAATATAGAATTTAGAAAATAGAATGAAGAACACAAAATATAGAAAATAGAATAGAGAATATAGAAACCGGAATTTAGAACATGGAACCCAGAACACAGAATTCAGAATATAGAATAAAGATTACTTAATATAGAATTTAGAATATAGAAAGTAGAACATAGAATATAGAATATAGAATAAGGAATGCAGAATATAGAATATATAATACAGAATATAGAATGATGAACCCAAAATATAGAATAGAGAAAAGAGAATATAGAACCCAGAATTTATAACATGGAATGTAGAACACAGAATTTAGAATATAGAATACAGAATACTGAATATCGAATTTAAAATATAGAATGTAGTACACAGAATATACAATATGGCATGCAGAATATACAATACAGAATATAGAATGTAGAACACAGAATATAGAATTTGGAAAACAGAAGGCAGAACCCAGAATTTAGGACATGGAATTCAGTACACAGGATTTAGAAAATAGAATGCAGAATACTGAATATAGAATTTAGAATAAAGAATGTATAACACAGAATATAGAATATAGACTAAGGAATGGAGAATATAGAGGGTAGAATATAGAATGAAGAACACAAAATATAGTATATAGTATAGAGAATATACAACCCAGAATTTAGAAATGGAAGGCAGAACACAGAATATAAAATATGGAAAACAGAATACAGAACTCAGAATTTATAACATGAGATGCAGAACACAGAATTTAGAGTATAGAATAAAGAATACTAAATATAGAATTTAGAGTATAGAATGTATAACACAGAATATACAATATAGAATACGGAATGCAGAATATAGAATACACAATATAGAATGTAGAACACACAATATAGAATATGGAAAACATAACACAAATCCCAGAATTGAGGACATGGAATGCAGAACACAGAATTAAGAATATAGAATTCAGAATACTGAATATAGAATTTAGAACATAGAATGCAGAACACAGAATTTATTATATAGAATACAGAATACTGAATATAGAATTTAGAACATGGAATTCAGAACACAGAATTTAGAATATAGAATATAGAATACTTAATATAGAATTTAGAATATAGAATGTACAACACATAATATAGAATATACAATAGAGAATATAGAACCCAGTATTTAGAAAATAGAATGCAGAACACAGAATTTAGAGTATAGTATACAGAATACTGAATATACAATTTAGAATATAGAAGGAAAGACACAGAGTGTAGTATATAGAAAACGGAATACTGAACATACAATTTAGAATATAGAATGTAGAACACACAATATAGAATATAGAATACGGAATGCAGAATATAGAATACAGAATATAGAATGTTAAACACTGAATATAGAAATAGGAATACAGAATACAGAACCCAGAATTTAGAAACTGGAATGCAGAACACAGAATTTAGAATATAAAATACAGAATACTGAATATCGAATTTAGAATATACAAAGTAGAAAACAGAATACACAAAATAGAATACAGAATATAGAACCCAAAATTTAGAACATGGAATGCAGAACACAGAATTTAGAATGTAGAATACAGATTACTGAATATAGAATTTAGAATATAGAATGTAGAACACAGAATATAGAAAATAGAATACAGAACGTAGAATAGAGAATATAAAATATAGAATATAGAATGATGAACACAAAATATAGAATATAAAATAGAAACTATAGAACCCAGAATTTAGAACATGCTATTTAGAACACAGAATTTAGAATAAAAAATACAGAATACTGAATATCGAATTTAGAATATAGAATGTAGAACACAGAATATGGAATGTAGAATACGGAAAGCAGAATATAGAATACAGAATATAGAATGTAGAATACAGAATATAGAATATGGAAAACAGAATACATAACCCAGAATTTAGAACATGGAAATCAGAACACAGAATTTAGAATATAGTATACAGAATACTGAATATAGAATTTAGAACATAGAATGAGGTACGCAGAATTAAGAATATAGAATGCAGAATACTGTATATAGAATTTATAAACAGGAATGCAGAACGCAGAATATAGAAAATAGAATAAAGAATACTGAATATAGGATTGAGAATATATATTGAATAACACAGAATATAGATTATAGACTACTGAATGGAGAATATAGAAGGTAGAATAATGAATGAAGAACACAAAATATAGAATATAAAATAGAGAATATAGAACCCAGATTTAGAAATGGAATGCAGAATATAAAATATAGAATATAGAATACAGAATAGAGAATAAATATTTTAGAATATAGAATGTAGAACACAGAATATAAAATATAGAAAAGGAAATGCAGAATACAGTATGTAGAATACAGAATAAAAAACAAAAATATAGAATATAGAATAGTGAATATAGAACACAGAACATAGAACACGGAAGGCAGAACACAGAATTTAGGATATAGAATACAGAATACATAATATAAAATTTAGAATGTAGAATGTAGAACACAGAATATAGAATATAGAATACGGAATACAGAATATAGAATGTAGAACACAGAATATAGAATATTGAATAGATTATATGGAAACCAAAATTTAGAATATGGAATGCAGAACACAGTATTTAGAATATAGAATACAGAATACTGAATATAGAATTTAGAATATAGAATGTAGAACACAGAATATAGAATACGAAATGCAGAACATTGAATACAGAATAAAGAATATAGAACACAGAATATAGAATATGGAAAACAGAATTTTGAACCCAGAATATAGAACATGGAATGCAGAACACAGAATTTAAAATATAGAATGCAGAATACAGAATATAGAATTTAGAATATAGAACGCAGAACACAGAATATAGAATATAGAATACGGAAGGCAGAATATAGAATACAGGATATAGAATGTAGAATACAGAATATAGAATATGGAAAACAGAATACAGAACCCAGAATTTAGAGCATGGAATGCAACACAGAATTCACAATATAGAATACAGATTACTGAATATAGAATTTACAACATAGAATGCAGAACCCAGAATTTAGAATATAGAACACAGAATACTGAATATATAATTTAGAATACAGAAAGTAGAACACAGAATATAGAATATAGAATACAGACTATAGAACACAAAGTTTAGAAAATGGAATGCAGTACACAGACTTTAAAATATAGAATACCGAATACTGAACATAGAATATGAATATACAATATAGAACACAGAATTTAGAATATAGGATACCGAATACAGTATATAGAATATAAATATACAATTTAGAACACAGAATATAGAATATAGAATAGAGAATATAGAACACAAAATATAGAACATGGAATGCAGAACACAGAATTAAGAATATGGAATGCACAATACTGTATATAGAATTTAGAATATAGAATGAATAACACAGAATATAGAATATAGAATACGGAATGGAGAATATAGAAGGTAGAATATAGAATGAAGAAAGCAATATATAGAATATAGTATAGAGAATATAGAAACCAGAATTTAGAAATGGAATGCAGAACAGAGAAATTAGAATATAGAATACAGAATACTGAATAAAGATTTTAGAATATAGAATGTAGAACACAGAATATTGAATATAGAATAGGGAATGCAGAACATAGTACGTAGAATACAGAATGAAGAACACAAATATAGAATATAGAATAGTAAATATAGAATCCAGAAATTAGAACACGGAATTCAGAACACAGAATTTATAATATAGAACCCAGAATACTTAATATAAAATTTAGAATACACAATGAAGAACACGGAATATAGAATATAGAAGAGAGAATATAGAATCCAGAATTTAGAACATGGAAAGCCAAACACAGAATATAGAATATTGAATACAGATTACTGAATATAGGATTTAGAATATAGAATGTAGAACACAGAATTTAGAATATAGAATAGAGAATACTGCAAATAGAATTTAGAATATAGAATTTTGAGCTCAGAATACAGAATATAGAATAGAGTTTATAGAACCCAGAATTTAGAACATGGAATGCAGAACACAGAATTTAGAGTATATAATACAGAATACTGAATATAGAATTTAGAACATGGAATGCCGAACACAGAATTCAGAATATAGAATACAGAATACTGAATATAGGATTTAGAACATAGAATGCGGAACACAGAATTTCGAATACAGAATACAGAATACTGAATATAGAATTTAGAACATAGAATGCGAAACACAGAATTTTGAATATAGAATACAGAATACTGAATATAGAATTTAGAACATGGAATCCAGAACCCAGAATTTAGAATATAAAATACAGAATACTGAATATAGATTTTAGAACATGGAATGAAGAACCCAGAGTATAGAATTTACATTACGGAATACTGAATATACAATTCAGAATATAGAATGTAGAACACAGAATATAAAATATAGATTACGTAATGCAGAATATAGACTACAGAACATAGAATGTAGAACACAGAATATAGAATATGGAAAAAAGAATACAAAACCCAGAATTGAAAACATGGTATGCAGAACACAGAATTAAGAATATAGACTACAGAATACTGAATATAGAATTTATAATATAGAATTTCGAACACAGAATTTAGAATAAAGATAAAGAATACTAAATATAGAATTTCGAATATAGAATGTAGAAAACAGAATATAGAAAATCGAAAAGAGAATATAGAACCCAGAATTTAGAACATGGAATACAGAACACAGAATAAAGAATATAGAATACAGAATACTGAATATCGAATTTAGAATATACAATGTACAACACAGAATATAGAATATAGAAAACAGAAAACTGAATACAGAATTTAGAATATGGAATGCAGAACACAGAATTTAGAATATAAAATAAAGAATATAGAACCTAAAATTTAGAACATGGAATGCAGAACACAGAATTTAAAGTATAGAATAACGAATACTGAATATAGAATATGAATATACAATATAGAACCCAGAATTTAGAATATAGAATACATAATACTGAATATAGGATTTAGAATATACAATTTAGAACCAAGAATATAGAATATGGAATACAAAATGCAGAATATAGAACAGAATATAGAAAGTAGAACACAGAATATAGAATATTGAATAGAGTATATGGAACACAAAATTTAGAACATGGAATGCAGAACACAGAATTTAGAATATAGAATACAGAATACTGAATATAGAATTTAGATTATACAATGTAGAACACAGAATATAGAATATAGAATACAGAAAACTGAATACAGGATTTAGAATATGGAATGCAGAACACAGAATTTAGAATATAAATACAGAAAACTGAATATAGAATTTAGAATATAGAATGTAGAACACACAATATAGAATATACAATAGAGAATATAGAACACAGAATTTACAACATGTATTGCAGAACACAGAATTTAAAATATAGAATACCGAATACTGAATACAGAATATGAATATACAATATAGAACCCAGAATTTAGAATATAGAATACATAATACTGAATATAGGATTTAGAATATACAATGTAGAACCGAGAATATAGAATATAGAATACGGAATGCAGAATACAGTATACAGAATATAGAATGTAGAACACAGAATTTAGAATATGGAAAACAGGATATAGAACCCAGAATATAGAACATGGAATGCAGAACACAGAATTTAAAATGTACAATACAGAATACTGAATATCGAATTTAGAATATAGAACGCAGAACACAGAATATAGAATATAGAATACGGAATGTAAAATATAGAATACAGAATATAGAATGTAGAACACAGAATATAGAATATGGAAAACATAATACAAAACCCAGAATTGATGACATGTAATGCAGAACACAGAATTTAGAATATAGAATAGTGAATTCTGAATATAGAATTTAGAAAATTGAATGCAGAACACAGAATTTAGAATATAGAATGCAGAATACTGTATATAGGATTTAGAATATAGAAAGAAAAACACAGAATATAGAATATAGACTACGGAATGGAGAATATAGAAGGTACAATATAGACTGAAGAACACAAAATATAGAATATAGAATGCAGAATATAGAACCCAGAATATAGTAATGGAATGCAGAACAGAGAATATAGAATATAGAATACAGAAAACTAAATAAAGTTTTTAGAATATAGAATGTAGAAACAGAATATATAATATAGAATAGAGAATAGAGAACCCAGGATATAGAACATGGAATGCAGAACACAGAATTTAGAATATAAATACAGAAAACTGAATATAGAATTTACAATATGAATGTACAACACACAATATAGAATATACAATAGAGAATATAGAACCCAGAATTTAGAACTTGGAATGCAGAACACAGGATTTAAAATATAGAATACAGAATACTGTATATAGAATTTAGAACATTGAATGCAGAACACAGAATTTAGAATATAGATTGCAGAATACTGTATATAATTTAGAATATAGAATGAAAACACAGAATATAAAATATAGACTATGGAATGGAGAAAATAGGAGGTAGAATATAGACAGAATAACACAAAATATAGAATATAGAATAGATAATATAGAACCCAGAATATAGAAATGGAATGTAGAACAGAGATTTTAGAATATAGAATACAGAAAACTGAATAAAGATTTTAGGATATAGAATGTAGAACACAGAATATAGAATATAGAATAGGGAATGCAGAATATAGTATGTAGAATATAGAATGAAGAACACAAGTATAGAATATAGAATAGTGAATATAGAACCCAGAACTTAGAACACGGAATGCAGAACACAGAATTTAGAATATAGAATACATAACACTGAATATAGAATTTAGAACATAGAATGCAGAACACAGAATTTAGAATATAGAATACATAACACTGAATAAAGAATTTAGAACATAGAATGCAGAACACAGAATTTAGAATATAGAATGCAGAATACTGAATATAGATTTTATAAACATTAATGCAGAACTCAGAATTTAGAATATAGAATGAAGAAAACTGAATAGAATATTTAGAATATAGAATGAAGAACACAGAATATAGAATATAGAATAGAGAATATAGAACCCACAATATAGAATATGGAATGCAGAACACAGAATTTAGAATGTAGAATACAGAATACTGCATATAGAATTTAGAATATAGAAAGTAGAACACAGAATTTAGAATAAAGAGTACAGAATACTGAATATAGAATTTAGAATATGGAATGTAGTACACAGAATATAGAATATTGAATACGGAATGCAGAATATAGAATACAGAATATAGAATGTAGAACACAGAATATAGAATATGGAAAACAGAATACAATACCCAGAATTTAGAAAATGGAATGCAGAACAAAGAATTCAGAATATAGAATACAGAATCAGAATATAGAATTTAGAATATATAATGTAGAACACAGAGTATGGAACGTAGAATACGGAATGCAGAATATTGTACACAGAATATAGAATATAGAACACAGAATTTAGAATATGGAAAACAGAAAATATAACACAGAATTTAGAACATGGAATGCAGAACACAGAATTTGGAATATAAAATACAGAATACTTAAAATAGAATTTAGAATATTGAATGTAGAACACAGAATTTAGAATATACAGTAGAGAATATAGAACCTAGAATTTAGAACATGGAATGCAGAACACAGAATTTAGAATATAGAATACAGAATACTGAATATAGAATTTAGAATATAGAATGTAGAACACAGAATTTAGAATATAGAATACAGAATACTGAATATAGAATTTAGAATATGGAATGTAGTACACAGAATATAGAATATAGAATACGGAATGCAGAATATAGAATACAGAATATAGAATGTAGAACACAGAATATAGAATATGGAAAACAGAATACAAAACCCAGAATTTAGAAAATGGAATGCAGAACACAGAATTCAGAATATAGAATACAGAATTAGAATATAGAATTTAGAATATATAATGAAGAACACAGAGTATGGAACGTAGAATACGGAATGCAGAATATTGTACACAGAATATAGAATATAGAACACAGAATTTAGAATATGGAAAACAGAAAATATAACACAGAATTTAGAACATGGAATGCAGAACACAGAATTTGGAATATAAAATACAGAATACTTAAAATAGAATTTAGAATATTGAATGCAGAACTCAGAATTTAGAATATACAGTAGAGAATATAGAACCTAGAATTTAGAACATGGAATGCAGAACACAGAATTTAGAATATAGAATACAGAATACTAAATATAGAATTTAGAATATAGAATGTAGAACACAGAATTTAGAATATAGAATACAGAATACTGAATATAGAATTTAGAATATAGAATGTATAACACAAAATATAGAATATAGAGTACAGAATATAGAACAAAAAATTTAGAACATGGAATGCAGTACACAGAATTTAGAATATTGAATACCGAATACTGAATATAGAATATGAATATCCAATTTAGAACACAGAATTTAGAGTATAGAATACAGAATACTGAATATAGAATTAAGACTATACAATGTAGAACACAAAATATAGAATATAGAATACGGAATTCAGAATATTGAATACAGAATGTGGAATGTAGAACACAGAATATAGAATACGGCATGCAGAATATACAATACAGATTATAGAATTCAGAACTCAGAATATAGAATATGGAATACAATATACAGAAGACAGAATTAAGAACATGCAATGCAGAGCACAGAATTTAAAATATAGAATACCGAGTACTGAATATAGAATTTAGAATATAGAATGCAGAACCCAGAATATATTATATAGAATAAAGAATACTGAATATAGGATTTAGAACATGGAATGCAGAACACAGAATTTAGAATATATAATACAGAAAACTGAATATAGTATTTAGAATATAGAATGTACAACACACAATATAGAATATACAATAGAGAATATAGAACCCAGAATTTAGAAATTAGAATGCAGAACACAGAATTTAGAGTATAGTATACAGAATACTGAATATACAATTTAGAATATAGAATGAAAGACACAGAGTATAGTATATAGAATACGGAATACTGAATATATAATTTAGAATATAGAATGTAGAACACACAATATAGAATATAGAATACGGAATGCAGAATTTAGAATACAGAATATAGAATGTTGAACACAGAATATAGAAATAGGAATACAGAATACATAACCCAGAATTTAGAACATGGAATGCAGAGCACAGAATTTAAAATATAGAATACCGAATACTGAATATCGAATTTAGAATATACAACGCAGAACAAAGAATATAGAATATAGAATACGGAATGCAGAATATAGGATACAGAATATAGAATGTAGAAAACAGAATATAGAATATTGAATAGAGTATATGGAACACAATATTTAGAACATGGAATTCAGAACTCAGAATTTAGAATATAGTATACAGAATACTGACTATAGAATTTAGAATATAGAATGTAGAACACAGAATTAAGAATATAGAATGCAGAATACTGAATAAAGAATTTATAAACAGGAATGCAAAACAGAATTTAGAATATAGAATACAGAATACAGAATATAGAATTTAGAATATAGAAAGTATAACACAGAATAAAGAATATAGAAACAGAATGCAGAATAAAGAATACAGAATATAGAATGTAGAACTCAGAATATAGAATATGGAAAACATAATACAAAACCCAGAACTGAGTACATGGAATGCAGAACACAGAATTTAGAATATAGAATAGAGAGTACTGAATATAGAATTTCGAACATAGAATGCAGAACCCAGAATTTAGAATATAGAATACAGAATACTGAATATAGAATTTAGAACATGGAATGCAGAACACAAAATATGGAATGTAGAATACGAAATGCAGAATATAGAATACAGAATATAGAATGTAGAATACTGAATATAGATTATGGAAAACTGAAAACATAACCCAGAATTTAGAACATGGAATTCGGAACACAGAATTTAGAAATAGAATACAGAATACTGAATATAGAATGTAGAACACAGAATTTAGAATAGAGAATAAAGAATATTAAATATAAAATTTATAATATACAATGTAGAACACAGAATATAGAAAATACAATAGAGAATATAGAACCCACAGTTTAGAACATGGAATGCAGAACACAGAATTTAGAATGTAGAATACAGAATACTGAATATAGAATTTAGAAAATAGAATGTAGAAAACAGAATATAGAATATAGAATACGGAATGCAGAATAGAGAATATAAAATATAGAATATAGAATGATGAACACAAAATATAGAATATAGAATAGATTATCTAGAACCCAGAATTTAGAACATGGAATGTAGAACACAGAATTTAGAATATAAAATACAGAATACTGAATATCGAATTTAGAATATACAATGTAGAACACAGAATATGGTATGTAGAATATGGATTGCAGAATATAGAATACAGAATATAGAATGTAGAATACAGAATATAGAATATGGAAAACAGAATACATAACCCAGAATTTAGAACATGGAGTTCAGAACACAGAATTTAGAATATAGTATACAGAATACTGAATATAGAATTTAGAACATAGAATGCAGTATACAGAATTATGAATACAGAATGCAGAATACTGTATAAAGAATTTATAAACAGGAATGCAGAACACAGAATATAGAAAATAGAATAAAGAATAGTGAATATACAATTGAGAATATATATTGAATAACACAGAATATAGAATATAGACTAGTGAATGGAGAATATAGAAGGTAGAATAAAGAATTAAGAACACAAAATATAGAATATAAAATAGAGAATATAGAACACAGAATTTAGAAACGGAATGCAGAACACAGAATATAAAATATGGAAAACAGAATACAGAACTCAGAATTTAGAACATGGGATGCAGAACACAGAATTTAGAGTATAGAATAAAGAATACTAAATATAGAATTTAGAATACACAATGTAGAATTCAGAATATAGAATATAGAATACGGAATGCAGAATATAGAATACACAATATAGAATGTAGAACACACAATATAGAATATGGAAAACATAATACAAAACCCAGAATTGAGGACATGGAATGCAGAACACAGAATTACGAATATAGAATCCAGAATACTGAATATAGAATTTAGAACATAGAATGCAGAACACAGAATTTATTATATAGAATACAGAATACTGAATATAGAATTTAGAACATGGAATTCAGAACACAGAATTTAGAATATAGAATATAGAATACTTAATATAGAATTTAGAATATAGAATGTACAACACATAATATAGAATATACAATAGAGAATATAGAACCCAGAATTTAGAAAATAGAATGCAGAACACAGAATTTAGAGTACAGTATACAGAATACTGAATATACAATTTAGAATATAGAATGAAAGACACAGAGTATAGTATATAGAAAACGGAATACTGAACATACAATTTAGAATATAGAATGTAGAACACACAATATAGAATATAGAATACGGAATGCAGAATATAGAATACAGAATATAGAATGTTAAACACTGAATATAGTAATAGGAATACAGAATACAGAACCCAGAATTTAGAACATGGAATGCAGTACACAGAATTTAGAATATAAAATACAGAATACTGAATATCGAATTTAGAATATACAAAGTAGAAAACAGAATATACAAAATAGAATACAGAATATAGAACCCACAATTTAGAACATGGAATGCAGAACACAGAATTTAGAATGTAGAATACAGATTACTGAATATAGAATTTAGAATATAGAATGTAGAACACAGAATATAGAATATAGAATACAGAATGCAGAATAGAGAATATAAAATATACAATATAGAATGATAAACACAAAATATAGAATATAAAATAGAGACTATAGAACCCAGAATTTAGAACATGCAATTTAGAACACAGAATTTAGAATATAAAATACAGAATACTGAATATCGAATTTAGAATATAGAATGTAGAACACAGAATATGGAATGTAGAATACGGAAAGCAGAATATAGAATACAGAATATAGAATTTAGAATACAGAATATAGAATATGGAAAACAGAATACATAACCCAGAATTTAGAACATGGAATTCAGAACACAGAATTTAGAATATAGTATACAGAATACTGAATATAGAATTTAGAACATAGAATGAGGTACACAGAATTAAGAATATAGAATGCAGAATACTGTATATAGAATTTATAAACAGGAATGCAGAACGCACAATACAGAAAATAGAATAAAGAATACTGAATATAGAATGGAGAATATATATTGAATAACACAGAATATAGATAATAGACTACTGAATGGAGAATATAGAAGGTAGAATAATGAATGAAGAACACAAAATATAGAATATTAAATAGAGAATATAGAACCCAGATTTAGAAATGGAATGCAGAACATAAAATATAGAATATAGAATACAGAATAGTGAGTAAATATTTTAGAATATAGAATGTAGAACACAGAATATAAAATATAGAAAAGGAAATGCAGAATACAGTATGTAGAATACAGAATAAAAAACAAAAATATAGAATATAGAATAGTGAATATAGAACCCAGAACATAGAACACGGAAGGCAGAACACAGAATTTCGGATATAGAATACAGAATACAAAATATAAAATTTAGAATGTAGAATGTAAAACACAGAATATAGAATATAGAATACGGAATACAGAATATAGAATGTAGAACATAGAATATAGAATATTGAATAGATTATATGGAAACCAAAATTTAGAACATGGAATGCAGAACACAGTATTTAGAATATAGAATACAGAATACTGAATATAGAATTTAGAATATAGAATGTAGAACAAAGAATATAGAATACGACATGCAGAATATTGAATACAGAATAAAGAATATAGAACACAGAATATAGAATATGGAAAACAGAATATTGAACCCAGAATACAGAACATGGAATGCAGAACACAGAATTTAAAATATAGAATGCAGAATACAGAATATAGAATTTAGAATATAGAACGCAGAACACAGAATATAGAATATAGAATACGGAAGGCAGAATATAGAATACAGGATATAGAATGTAGAATACAGAATATAGAATATGGAAAACAGAATACAGAACCCAGAATTTAGAGCATGGAATGCAACACAGAATTTACAATATAGAATACAGATTACTGAATATAGAATTTACAACATAGAATGCAGAACCCAGAATTTAGAATATAGAACACAAAATACTGAATATAGAATTTAGAATACAGAAAGTAGAACACAGAATATAGAATATAGAATATAGAATACAGATTATAGAACCCAAAGTTTAGAAAATGGAATGCAGCACACAGACTTTAAAATATTGAATACCGAATACTGAACATAGAATATGAATATACAATATAGAACACAGAATTTAGAATATAGGATACCGAATACTGAATATAGAATATAAATATACAATTTAGAACACAGAATATAGAATATAGAATAGAGAATATAGAACACAAAATATAGAACATAGAATGCAGAACACAGAATTAAGAATATGGAATGCACAATACTGTATATAGAATTTAGAATATAGAATGAATAACACAGAATATAGAATATAGAATACGGAATAGAGAATATAGAAGGTAGAATATAGAATGAAGAAAGCAATATATAGAATATAGTATAGAGAATATAGAAACCAGAATTTAGAAATGGAATGCAGAACAGAGAAATTAGAATATAGAATACAGAATACTGAATAAAGATTTTAGAATATAGAATGTAGAACACAGAATATAGAATATAGAATAGGGAATGCAGAATATAGTACGTAGAATACAGAATGAAGAACACAAATATAGAATATAGAATAGTTAATATAGAATCCAGAAATTAGAACACGGAATTCAGAACACAGAATTTAGAATATAGAACCCAGAATACTTAATATAAAATTTAGAATACACAATGTAGAACACAGAATATAGAATATAGAAAAGAGAATATAGAATCCAGAATTTAGAACATGGAAAGCCAAACACAGAATTTAGAATATTGAATACAGATTACTGAATATAGGATTTAGAATATAGAATGTAGAACACAGAATTTAGAATATAGAATAGAGAATACTGCAAATAGAATTTAGAATATAGAATTTTGAGTTCAGAATACAGAATATAGAATAGAGTTTATAGAACCCAGAATTTAGAACATGGAATGCAGAACACAGAATGTAGAGTATATAATACAGAATACTGGATATAGAATTTAGAACATGGAATGCCGAACACAGAATTCAGAATATAGAATACAGAATACTGAATATAGGATTTAGAACATAGAATGCGGAAAACAGAATTTCGAATACAGAATACAGAATACTGAATATAGGATTTAGAACATAGAATGCGAAACACAGAATTTTGAATATAGAATACAGAATACTGAATATAGAATTTAGAACATGGAATCCAGAACCCAGAATTTAGAATATAAAATACAGAATACTGAATATAGATTTCAGAACATGGAATGAAGAACCCAGAGTATAGAATTTACATTACGGTATACTGAATATACAATTCAGAATATAGAATGAAGAACATAGAATATAGATTACGTAATGCAGAATATAGGCTACAGAACATAGAATGTAGAACACAGAATATAGAATATGGAAAAAAGAATACAAAACCCAGAATTGAAAACATGGTATGCAGAACACAGAATTAAGAATATAGACTACAGAATACTGAATATAGAATTTATAATATAGAATTTCGAACACAGAATTTAGAATAAAGATAAAGAATACTGAATATAGAATTTCGAATATAGAATGTAGAACACAGAATATAGAAAATCGAAAAGAGAATATAGAACCCAGAATTTAGAACATGGAATACAGAACACAGAATAAAGAATATAGAATACAGAATACTGAATATCGAATTTAGAATATACAATGTACAACACAGAATATAGAATATAGAAAACAGAAAACTGAATACAGAATTTAGAATATGGAATGCAGAACACAGAATTTAGAATATAGAATAAAGAATATAGAACCCAAAATTTAGAACATGGAATGCAGAACACAGAATTTAAAGTATAGAATAACGAATACTGAATATAGAATATGAATATACAATATAGAACCCAGAATTTAGAATATCGAATACATAATACTGAATATAGGATTTAGAATATACAATGTAGAACCAAGAATATAGAATATGGAATACAAAATGCAGAATATAGAACAGAATATAGAAAGTAGAACACAGAATATAGAATATTGAATAGAGTATATGGAACACAAAATTTAGAACATGGAATGCAGAACACAGAATTTAGAATATAGAATACAGAATACTGAATATCGAATTTAAAATATAGAATGTAGTACACAGAATATACAATATGGCATGCAGAATATACAATACAGAATATAGAATGTAGAACACAGAATATAGAATTTGGAAAACAGAAGGCAGAACCCAGAATTTAGGACATGGAATTCAGAACACAGGATTTAGAAAATAGAATGCAGAATACTGAATATAGAATTTAGAATAAAGAATGTATAACACAGAATATAGATTATAGACTAAGGAATGGAGAATATAGAGGGTAGAATATAGAATGAAGAACACAAAATATAGTATATAGTATAGAGAATATACAACCCAGAATTTAGAAATGGAATGCAGAACACAGAATATAAAATATGGAAAACAGAATACAGAACTCAGAATTTAGAGTATAGAATAAAGAATACTAAATATAGAATTTAGAGTATAGAATGTATAACACAGAATATACAATATAGAATACGGAATGCAGAATATAGAATACACAATATAGAATGTAGAACACACAATATAGAATATGGAAAACATAATACAAATCCCAGAATTGAGGACATGGAATGCAGAACACGGAATTAAGAATATAGAATTCAGAATACTGAATATAGAATTTAGAACATAGAATGCAGAACACAGAATTTATTATATAGAATACAGAATACTGAATATAGAATTTAGAACATGGAATGCAGAACACAGAATTTAGAATATAGAATATAGAATACTTAATATAGAATTTAGAATATAGAATGTACAACACATAATATAGAATATACAATAGAGAATATAGAACCCAGTATTTAGAAAATAGAATGCAGAACACAGAATTTAGAGTATAGTATACAGAATACTGAATATACAATTTAGAATATAGAAGGAAAGACACAGAGTGTAGTATATAGAAAACGGAATACTGAACATACAATTTAGAATATAGAATGTAGAACACACAATATAGAATATAGAATACGGAATGCAGAATATAGAATACAGAATATAGAATGTTAAACACTGAATATAGAAATAGGAATACAGAATACAGAACCCAGAATTTAGAAACTGGAATGCAGAACACAGAATTTAGAATATAAAATACAGAATACTGAATATCGAATTTAGAATATACAAAGTAGAAAACAGAATACACAAAATAGAATACAGAATATAGAACCCAAAATTTAGAACATGGAATGCAGAACACAGAATTTAGAATGTAGAATACAGATTACTGAATATAGAATTTAGAATATAGAATGTAGAACACAGAATATAGAATATAGAATACAGAATGCAGAATAGAGAATATAAAATATACAATATAGAATGATAAACACAAAATATAGAATATAAAATAGAGACTATAGAACCCAGAATTTAGAACATGCAATTTAGAACACAGAATTTAGAATATAAAATACAGAATACTGAATATCGAATTTAGAATATAGAATGTAGAACACAGAATATGGAATGTAGAATACGGAAAGCAGAATATAGAATACAGAATATAGAATTTAGAATACAGAATATAGAATATGGAAAACAGAATACATAACCCAGAATTTAGAACATGGAATTCAGAACACAGAATTTAGAATATAGTATACAGAATACTGAATATAGAATTTAGAACATAGAATGAGGTACACAGAATTAAGAATATAGAATGCAGAATACTGTATATAGAATTTATAAACAGGAATGCAGAACGCACAATACAGAAAATAGAATAAAGAATACTGAATATAGAATGGAGAATATATATTGAATAACACAGAATATAGATAATAGACTACTGAATGGAGAATATAGAAGGTAGAATAATGAATGAAGAACACAAAATATAGAATATTAAATAGAGAATATAGAACCCAGATTTAGAAATGGAATGCAGAACATAAAATATAGAATATAGAATACAGAATAGTGAGTAAATATTTTAGAATATAGAATGTAGAACACAGAATATAAAATATAGAAAAGGAAATGCAGAATACAGTATGTAGAATACAGAATAAAAAACAAAAATATAGAATATAGAATAGTGAATATAGAACCCAGAACATAGAACACGGAAGGCAGAACACAGAATTTCGGATATAGAATACAGAATACAAAATATAAAATTTAGAATGTAGAATGTAAAACACAGAATATAGAATATAGAATACGGAATACAGAATATAGAATGTAGAACATAGAATATAGAATATTGAATAGATTATATGGAAACCAAAATTTAGAACATGGAATGCAGAACACAGTATTTAGAATATAGAATACAGAATACTGAATATAGAATTTAGAATATAGAATGTAGAACAAAGAATATAGAATACGACATGCAGAATATTGAATACAGAATAAAGAATATAGAACACAGAATATAGAATATGGAAAACAGAATATTGAACCCAGAATACAGAACATGGAATGCAGAACACAGAATTTAAAATATAGAATGCAGAATACAGAATATAGAATTTAGAATATAGAACGCAGAACACAGAATATAGAATATAGAATACGGAAGGCAGAATATAGAATACAGGATATAGAATGTAGAATACAGAATATAGAATATGGAAAACAGAATACAGAACCCAGAATTTAGAGCATGGAATGCAACACAGAATTTACAATATAGAATACAGATTACTGAATATAGAATTTACAACATAGAATGCAGAACCCAGAATTTAGAATATAGAACACAAAATACTGAATATAGAATTTAGAATACAGAAAGTAGAACACAGAATATAGAATATAGAATATAGAATACAGATTATAGAACCCAAAGTTTAGAAAATGGAATGCAGCACACAGACTTTAAAATATTGAATACCGAATACTGAACATAGAATATGAATATACAATATAGAACACAGAATTTAGAATATAGGATACCGAATACTGAATATAGAATATAAATATACAATTTAGAACACAGAATATAGAATATAGAATAGAGAATATAGAACACAAAATATAGAACATAGAATGCAGAACACAGAATTAAGAATATGGAATGCACAATACTGTATATAGAATTTAGAATATAGAATGAATAACACAGAATATAGAATATAGAATACGGAATAGAGAATATAGAAGGTAGAATATAGAATGAAGAAAGCAATATATAGAATATAGTATAGAGAATATAGAAACCAGAATTTAGAAATGGAATGCAGAACAGAGAAATTAGAATATAGAATACAGAATACTGAATAAAGATTTTAGAATATAGAATGTAGAACACAGAATATAGAATATAGAATAGGGAATGCAGAATATAGTACGTAGAATACAGAATGAAGAACACAAATATAGAATATAGAATAGTTAATATAGAATCCAGAAATTAGAACACGGAATTCAGAACACAGAATTTAGAATATAGAACCCAGAATACTTAATATAAAATTTAGAATACACAATGTAGAACACAGAATATAGAATATAGAAAAGAGAATATAGAATCCAGAATTTAGAACATGGAAAGCCAAACACAGAATTTAGAATATTGAATACAGATTACTGAATATAGGATTTAGAATATAGAATGTAGAACACAGAATTTAGAATATAGAATAGAGAATACTGAAAATAGAATTTAGAATATAGAATTTTGAGTTCAGAATACAGAATATAGAATAGAGTTTATAGAACCCAGAATTTAGAACATGGAATGCAGAACACAGAATGTAGAGTATATAATACAGAATACTGGATATAGAATTTAGAACATGGAATGCCGAACACAGAATTCAGAATATAGAATACAGAATACTGAATATAGGATTTAGAACATAGAATGCGGAAAACAGAATTTCGAATACAGAATACAGAATACTGAATATAGGATTTAGAACATAGAATGCGAAACACAGAATTTTGAATATAGAATACAGAATACTGAATATAGAATTTAGAACATGGAATCCAGAACCCAGAATTTAGAATATAAAATACAGAATACTGAATATAGATTTCAGAACATGGAATGAAGAACCCAGAGTATAGAATTTACATTACGGTATACTGAATATACAATTCAGAATATAGAATGAAGAACATAGAATATAGATTACGTAATGCAGAATATAGGCTACAGAACATAGAATGTAGAACACAGAATATAGAATATGGAAAAAAGAATACAAAACCCAGAATTGAAAACATGGTATGCAGAACACAGAATTAAGAATATAGACTACAGAATACTGAATATAGAATTTATAATATAGAATTTCGAACACAGAATTTAGAATAAAGATAAAGAATACTGAATATAGAATTTCGAATATAGAATGTAGAACACAGAATATAGAAAATCGAAAAGAGAATATAGAACCCAGAATTTAGAACATGGAATACAGAACACAGAATAAAGAATATAGAATACAGAATACTGAATATCGAATTTAGAATATACAATGTACAACACAGAATATAGAATATAGAAAACAGAAAACTGAATACAGAATTTAGAATATGGAATGCAGAACACAGAATTTAGAATATAGAATAAAGAATATAGAACCCAAAATTTAGAACATGGAATGCAGAACACAGAATTTAAAGTATAGAATAACGAATACTGAATATAGAATATGAATATACAATATAGAACCCAGAATTTAGAATATCGAATACATAATACTGAATATAGGATTTAGAATATACAATGTAGAACCAAGAATATAGAATATGGAATACAAAATGCAGAATATAGAACAGAATATAGAAAGTAGAACACAGAATATAGAATATTGAATAGAGTATATGGAACACAAAATTTAGAACATGGAATGCAGAACACAGAATTTAGAATATAGAATACAGAATACTGAATATCGAATTTAAAATATAGAATGTAGTACACAGAATATACAATATGGCATGCAGAATATACAATACAGAATATAGAATGTAGAACACAGAATATAGAATTTGGAAAACAGAAGGCAGAACCCAGAATTTAGGACATGGAATTCAGAACACAGGATTTAGAAAATAGAATGCAGAATACTGAATATAGAATTTAGAATAAAGAATGTATAACACAGAATATAGATTATAGACTAAGGAATGGAGAATATAGAGGGTAGAATATAGAATGAAGAACACAAAATATAGTATATAGTATAGAGAATATACAACCCAGAATTTAGAAATGGAATGCAGAACACAGAATATAAAATATGGAAAACAGAATACAGAACTCAGAATTTAGAGTATAGAATAAAGAATACTAAATATAGAATTTAGAGTATAGAATGTATAACACAGAATATACAATATAGAATACGGAATGCAGAATATAGAATACACAATATAGAATGTAGAACACACAATATAGAATATGGAAAACATAATACAAATCCCAGAATTGAGGACATGGAATGCAGAACACGGAATTAAGAATATAGAATTCAGAATACTGAATATAGAATTTAGAACATAGAATGCAGAACACAGAATTTATTATATAGAATACAGAATACTGAATATAGAATTTAGAACATGGAATGCAGAACACAGAATTTAGAATATAGAATATAGAATACTTAATATAGAATTTAGAATATAGAATGTACAACACATAATATAGAATATACAATAGAGAATATAGAACCCAGTATTTAGAAAATAGAATGCAGAACACAGAATTTAGAGTATAGTATACAGAATACTGAATATACAATTTAGAATATAGAAGGAAAGACACAGAGTGTAGTATATAGAAAACGGAATACTGAACATACAATTTAGAATATAGAATGTAGAACACACAATATAGAATATAGAATACGGAATGCAGAATATAGAATACAGAATATAGAATGTTAAACACTGAATATAGAAATAGGAATACAGAATACAGAACCCAGAATTTAGAAACTGGAATGCAGAACACAGAATTTAGAATATAAAATACAGAATACTGAATATCGAATTTAGAATATACAAAGTAGAAAACAGAATACACAAAATAGAATACAGAATATAGAACCCAAAATTTAGAACATGGAATGCAGAACACAGAATTTAGAATGTAGAATACAGATTACTGAATATAGAATTTAGAATATAGAATGTAGAACACAGAATATAGAATATAGAATACAGAATGCAGAATAGAGAATATAAAATATAGAATATAGAATGATGAACACAAAATATAGAATATAAAATAGAAACTATAGAACCCAGAATTTAGAACATGCTATTTAGAACACAGAATTTAGAATAAAAAATACAGAATACTGAATATCGAATTTAGAATATAGAATGTAGAACACAGAATATGGAATGTAGAATACGGAAAGCAGAATATAGAATACAGAATATAAAATGTAGAATACAGAATATAGAATATGGAAAACAGAATACATAACCCAGAATTTAGAACATGGAATTCAGAACACAGAATTTAGAATATAGTATACAGAATACTGAATATAGAATTTAGAACATAGAATGAGGTACGCAGAATTAAGAATATAGAATGCAGAATACTGTATATAGAATTTATAAACAGGAATGCAGAACGCAGAATATAGAAAATAGAATAAAGAATACTGAATATAGGATTGAGAATATATATTGAATAACACAGAATATAGATTATAGACTACTGAATGGAGAATATAGAAGGTAGAATAATGAATGAAGAACACAAAATATAGAATATAAAATAGAGAATATAGAACCCAGATTTAGAAATGGAATGCAGAACATAAAATATAGAATATAGAATACAGAATAGAGAATAAATATTTTAGAATATAGAATGTAGAACACAGAATATAAAATATAGAAAAGGAAATGCAGAATACAGTATGTAGAATACAGAATAAAAAACAAAAATATAGAATATAGAATAGTGAATATAGAACACAGAACATAGAACACGGAAGGCAGAACACAGAATTTAGGATATAGAATACAGAATACATAATATAAAATTTAGAATGTAGAATGTAGAACACAGAATATAGAATATAGAATACGGAATACAGAATATAGAATGTAGAACACAGAATATAGAATATTGAATAGATTATATGGAAACCAAAATTTAGAACATGGAATGCAGAACACAGTATTTAGAATATAGAATACAGAATACTGAATATAGAATTTAGAATATAGAATGTAGAACACAGAATATAGAATACGAAATGCAGAACATTGAATACAGAATAAAGAATATAGAACACAGAATATAGAATATGGAAAACAGAATATTGAACCCAGAATATAGAACATGGAATGCAGAACACAGAATTTAAAATATAGAATGCAGAATACAGAATATAGAATTTAGAATATAGAACGCAGAACACAGAATATATAATATAGAATACGGAAGGCAGAATATAGAATACAGGATATAGAATGTAGAATACAGAATATAGAATATGGAAAACAGAATACAGAACCCAGAATTTAGAGCATGGAATGCAACACAGAATTTACAATATAGAATACAGATTACTGAATATAGAATTTACAACATAGAATGCAGAACCCAGAATTTAGAATATAGAACACAGAATACTGAATATAGAATTTAGAATACAGAAAGTAGAACACAGAATATAGAATATAGAATACAGATTATAGAACACAAAGTTTAGAAAATGGAATGCAGTACACAGACTTTAAAATATAGAATACCGAATACTGAACATAGAATATGAATATACAATATAGAACACAGAATTTAGAATATAGGATACCGAATACAGAATATAGAATATAAATATACAATTTAGAACACAGAATATAGAATAGAGAATAGAGAATATAGAACACAAAATATAGAACATGGAATGCAGAACACAGAATTAAGAATATGGAATGCACAATACTGTATATAGAATTTAGAATATAGAATGAATAACACAGAATATAGAATATAGAATACGGAATGGAGAATATAGAAGGTAGAATATAGAATGAAGAAAGCAATATATAGAATATAGTATAGAGAATATAGAAACCAGAATTTAGAAATGGAATGCAGAACAGAGAAATTAGAATATAGAATACAGAATACTGAATAAAGATTTTAGAATATAGAATGTAGAACACAGAATATAGAATATAGAATAGGGAATGCAGAACATAGTACGTATAATACAGAATGAAGAACACAAATATAGAATATAGAATAGTTAATATAGAATCCAGAAATTAGAACACGGAATTCAGAACACAGAATTTAGAATATAGAACCCAGAATACTTAATATAAAATTTAGAATACACAATGAAGAACACGGAATATAGAATATAGAAGAGAGAATATAGAATCCAGAATTTAGAACATGGAAAGCCAAACACAGAATTTAGAATATTGAATACAGATTACTGAATATAGGATTTAGAATATAGAATGTAGAACACAGAATTTAGAATATAGAATAGAGAATACTGCAAATAGAATTTAGAATATAGAATTTTGAGCTCAGAATACAGAATATAGAATAGAGTATATAGAAACCAGAATTTAGAACATGGAATGCAGAACACAGAATTTAGAGTATATAATACAGAATACTGAATATAGAATTTAGAACATGGAATGCCGAACACAGAATTCAGAATATAGAATACAGAATACTGAATATAGGATTTAGAACATAGAATGCGGAACACAGAATTTCGAATACAGAATACAGAATACTGAATATAGAATTTAGAACATAGAATGCGAAACACAGAATTTAGAATATAGAATACAGAATACTGAATATAGAATTTAGAACATGGAATCCAGAACCCAGAATTTAGAATATAAAATACAGAATACTGAATATAGATTTCAGAACATGGAATGAAGAACCCAGAGTATAGAATTTACATTACGGAATACTGAATATACAATTCAGAATATAGAATGTAGAACACAGAATATAAAATATAGATTACGTAATGCAGAATATAGACTACAGAACATAGAATGTAGAACACAGAATATAGAATATGGAAAAAAGAATACAAAACCCAGAATTGAAAACATGGAATGCAGAACACAGAATTAAGAATATAGACTACAGAATACTTAATATAAAATTTAGAATATAGAATGTACAAAACAGAATATAGAATATACAATACGGGATGCAGAATATAAAATACAGAATATAGAATGTAGAACACAGAATATAGAATATTGAATACAGTATATGGAACACAAAATTTAGAACATGGAATGCAGAACACAGTACTTAGAATATAGAATACCGAATACTGAATATAGAATATGAATATACAATGTAGAACACAGAATTTAGAATATAGAATAAAGAATACGGAATATAGAATTTTGAATATACAATGTAGAACACAGAATATAGAATATAGAATACGGAATGCAGAATATAGGATACAGAAAATAGAATATAGAACACAGAATATAGAATATGGAAAACAGAATACAAAACAGAGAATTTAGAATATGGACTGCAGAACACATAATTAAGAATATACAATACAGAATACTGAATATAGAAATTTGAATATACATTGTAGAACACAGAATTTAGATATATAATAAAGAATACTGAATATAGAATTTAGAATATAGAATGTAGAACACAGAATATAGAATAGAGAATAGAGAACCCAGAATTTAGAACATGGAATGCAGAACACAGAATTTAGAATATAGAATACAGAATACTGAATATAAAATTTAGAACATAGAATGTTGAACACAGAATATAGAATACGGCATGCAGAATATACAATACACAATAGTGAATGCAGAACACAGAATATAGAATATGGAAAACAGAATACAGACTCAGAATTTAGAACATGGAATGCAGAACACAGAATTTAAAATATAGTATACAGAATACTGAATATAGAATTCGATCTTACAATGCAGAACACAGAATTAAGATTATATAATGCAGAATTCTGTATATAGAATTTATAAACAGGAATGCAGAACAAAGAATTTAGAAAATAGAATACACAGTAATGAATATAGAATATAGAATATATAATAAATAACACAGAATATAGAATATAGACTACGGAATGGAGAATATAGGAGGTAGAACAAGGAATTACGAACACAAAATATAGAAAATAGAATAGAGAATATAGAACCCAGAATTTGGAAATGGAATGCAGAACATAGAATTTAGAATACAGAATACAGAATACTGAATAAAGATTTTAGAATATAGAATGTAGAACATATAATATAGAATATAGAATAATAAATGCAGAATATAGTATGTAGAATACAGAATGAAGAACACAAATATAGAATAGAGAATAGTGAATATAGAACCCAGAACTTAGAACACGGAATGCAGAACAAAGAATTTAAAATATAGAATACAGAATACTTAAAATAAAATTTAGAATATAGAGTGTAGAACACAGAATATAGAATATAGAATACGGAATCCAGAATATAGAATGTAAAATATAGAATATAGAATGATGAACACAAAATATAGAATATAGAATAGAGAATATAGAACCCAGAATTTAGAACATGCAATTTAGAACACAGAATTTAGAATATAAAAACAGAATACTGAATATCGAATTTAGAATATAGAATGTAGAACACAGAATATGGTATGTAGAATACGGAAAGCAGAATATAGAATACAGAATATAGAAAATAGAATACAGAATATAGAATATGGAAAACAGAATACATAACCCAGAATTTAGAACATGGAATTCAGAACACAGAATTTAGAATATAGTATACAGAATACTGAATATAGAATTTAGAACATAGAATGCAGTACACAGAATTAAGAATATAGAATGCAGAATACTGTATATAGAATTTATAAACAGGAATGCAGAACACAGAATATAGAAAATAGAATAAAGAATACTGAATATAGAATTGAGAATATATATTGAATAACACAGAATATAGATAATAGACTACTGAATGGAGAATATAGAAGGTAGAATAAAGAATGAAGAACACAAAATATAGAATATAAAATGGAGAATATAGAACCCAGAATTTAGAAATGGAATGCAGAACATAAAATATACAATATAGAATACAGAATACTGAATAAATATTTTAGATTATAGAATGTAGAACACAGAATATAGAATATAGAATAGGAAACGCAGAATAGACTATGTAGAATACAGAATGAATAACAAAAATATACAATATAGAATAGTGAATATAAACCCAGAACACAGAACACGGAATGCAGAACACAGAATTTAGAATACAGAATACAGAATACTTAATATAAAATTTAGAATGTAGAATGTAGAACACAGAATATAGAATATAGAATACTTAATACAGAATATAGTATACAGAATATAGAATGTAGAACACAGAATATAGAATATTGAATATAGAATATAGAATACAGATTATAGAACCCAAAGTTTAGAACATGGAATGCAGTACACAGACTTTAAAATATAGAATACCGAATACTGGACATAGAATATGAATATACAATATAGAACACAGAATTTAGAATATAGGATACCGAATACTGAATATAGAATAAAAATATACAATTTAGAACACTGAATATAGAATAGAGAATAGAGAATATAGAACACAAAATTTAGAACATGGAATGCAGAACACAGAATTAAGAATATGGAATGCACAAAACTGTATATAGAATTTAGAATATTGAATGATTAAAACAGAATATAGAATATAGAATACGGAATGGAGAATATAGAAGGTAGAATATAGAATGAAGAACACAATATATAGAATATAGTATAGAGAATATAGAACCCAGAATTTAGAAATGGAATGCAGAACAGAGAATATAGAATATAGAATAGGGAATGCAGAACATAGTACGTAGAATACAGAATGAAGAACACAAATATAGAATATAGAAGAGTGAATATAGAAACCAGAAATTAGAACACGGAATTCAGAACACAGAACTTAGAATATAGAACACAGAATACTTAATATAAAATTTAGAATACACAATGTAGAACACAGAATATAGAATATAGAATAGAGATTATAGAATCCAGAATTTAGAACATGGAACGCCAAACACAGAATTTAGAATATTGAATACATATTACTGAATATAGAATTTAGAATATAGAATGTAGAACACAGAATTTAGAATATAGAATAGAGAATACTGAAAATAGAATTTAGAATATAGAGTTTTGAGCTCAGAATATAGAATACAGAATAGAGATTATAGAACCCAGAATTTAGGACAAGGAATGCAGAACACAGAATTTAGAGTATATAATACAGAATACTGAATATAGAATTTAGAACATGGAATGCCGAACACAGAATTCAGAATATAGAATACAGAATACTGAATATAGAATTTAGAACATAGAATGCGGAACACAGAATTTCGAATACAGAATACAGAATACTGAATATAGAATTTAGAACATAGAATGCGAAACACAGTATTTAGAACATAGAATACAGAATACAGAATATAGAATTTAGAACATGGAATGCAGAACACAGAATTTAGAATATAAAATACAGAATACTGAATATAGATTTTAGAACATGGAATGCATAACCCAGAGTATAGAAATTACATTACGGAATACTGAATATACAATTTAGAATATAGAATGTAGAACACAGAATATAGAATATAGATTACGTAATGCAGAATATAGACTACAGAATATAGAATATAGAACACAGAATATAGAATATGGAAAAAAGAATACAAAACCCAGAATTTAAAAAATGGAATGGAGAACACAGAATTAAGAATATAGAGTACTGAACACTGAATAAAGAATTTAGAATATAGAATGTAGAACACAGAATTTAGAATACAGAATAAAGAATACTGAATATAGAAATTCGAATATAGAATGTAGAACACAGAATATAGAAAATAGAATAGAGAATATAGAACCCAGTATTTTGAACATGGAATGCAGAACACAGAATATAGAATATAGAATACAGAATACTGAATATAGAATTTAGAATATAGAATGTATAACACAGAATATAGGATATATAATACGGAATGCAGAATATAGAATACAGAATATAGAATATAGAACACACTATATAGAATGTGGAAAACATAATACAAAATCCAGAATTGAGAACATGGAACAGAACACAGACTTTAGAATATAAAATACAGAATACTGAATATAGAATTTAGAACATAGAATGCAGAACCCAGAATTTAGAATAAAGAATACAGAATACTGAATGTAGGATTTAGAATATACAATGTAGAACCGAGAATATAGAATATAGAATACGGAATGCAGAATATAGAATACAGAATATAAAATGTAGAACACAGAATATAGAATAGATAATAGAGTATATAGAACCCAAAATTTAGAACATGGAATGGAGAACACAGAATTTAGAATATAGAATACAGAATACTGAATATAGAATTTACAATATAGAATGTAGAACAAAAATACAGAATACGGCATGCAGAGTATACAATACAGAATAGAGAATGCAGAACAAAGAATATAGAATATGGAAAACAGAATACAAAACTTAGAATTTAGAACATGGAATGCAGAAAACAGAATTTAAAATATAGTATACCGAATACTGAATATAGAATTTAGAACATAGAATGCAGAACACAGAATTAAGATTATAGAATGCAGAATAATGTATATAGAATTTATACACAGGAATGCAGAACACAGAATTTAGAAAAGAGAATAAAGAATACTGAATATAGAATTTAGAATATATAATATATAACACAGAATATAGAATATAGACTACGGAATGGAGAATATAGGAGGTAGAAGTAGGAATGAAGAACACAAAATATAGAATATAGAATAGAGAATATAGAATACAGAATTTAGAAATGGAATGCAGAACATAGAATTTAGAATACAGAATACAGAATACTGAATAAAGATTTTAGAATATAGAATGTAAAACATATAATATAGAATATAGAATACGGAATGCAGAATATAGTATCTAGAATATAGAATGAAGAACACAAATATAGAATAGAGAATAGTGAATATAGAACCCAGAACTTAGAACACGGAATGCAGAACACGGAATTTAAAATATAGAATACAGAATACTTAATATAAAATTTAGAATATAGAATGTAGAACACAGAATATAGAATATAGAATACGGAATGCAGAATATAGAATACAGAATATAGAATGTAGAACACAGAATATAGAATATTGAATAGAGTATATGGAACAAAAAATTTAGAACATGGAATGCAGAACACAAAATTTAGTATATAGAATACAGAATACTGAATATAGAATTTAGAATATAGAATGCAGAACACAGAATATAAATACGGCATGCAGAAAACACAATACAGTATATAGAATGTAGAAAACAGAATATAGAATATAGAAAACAGAATACATAAACCAGAATTTAGATCATGGAATGCAAAACACAGAATTTAGAATATAGTATACAGAATAGTGAAAATAGAATTTAGAATATAGAATGCAGGACACAGAATTTAGAATATAGAATACAGAATACTGAATATAGAATTAAGAATATAGAATGTACAAGTCAGAATATAGAATATAGACTACGGAATGGAGAATATAGAAGGTAAAATTTAGAATGAAGAACACAAAATATAGAATAGAGAATAGAGAATTTAGGACACAGAACTTAGAACACGGAATGCAGAACACAGAATATAGAATATAGAATAGAGAATATTGAAAATAGAATATGAATAAAGAATGTAGAACACAAAATTTAGAATATAGAATAAAGAATACTGAATATATAATTTAGAATATTGAATGTAGAACACATAATATAGAATATAGAATGTAGAATATACAACCAAGAATTTATAACATGGAATGCAGAACACAGTATTTAGAATAATGAATAAAGAATACTGAATATAGAATTTAGAATATAGAATGTAGAACACAGAATATAGAATATATACAACGGAATGCAGAATATAGAATAATGAGGACAAAATATAGAATACAGAATATAGAACCTACAATTTAGAACATGGAATGTACAACACAGAATATAGAATACAAAATACTGAATATCGAATTTAGAAAATAGAATGTAGAGCACAGAATATGGAATGTAGAATACGGAAGGCAGAATATTGAATACAGAATATAGAATGTAGAAAACAGAATTTAGAATACGGAAAACAGAATATAGAACCCAGAATTTAGAACATGGAATGCAGAACACGAAATTAAAATATAGAATACAGATTACTGAATATAGAATTTAGAATATAGAATGTACAACACAGAATTTAGAATATAGAATACAGAATACTGAATATAGAATATAGAATATAGAATGTAGAACACAGAATAGAGAATATAGAATACGGAATGCAGAATATAGAATGCAGAACATAGAAAGTACAACACAGAATATTGAATATGGAAAACAGAATAAAAACCATTAATTGAAAACATGGAATGCACAACACAGAACTAAGAATATAGAATACAGAATACTGAATATAGAAATTAGAATATACAATGTAGAACAGAGAATTAAGAATATAGAATAAAGAATACTGAATATAGAATTTAGAAAATAGAATGAAGAACACAAAATATAGAAAATAGAATAGAGAATATAGAAACCGGAATTTAGAACATGGAATCCAGAACACAGAATTCAGAATATAGAATAAAGATTACTGAATATAGAATTTAGAATATAGAAAGTAGAACACAGAATATAGAATATAGAATAAGGAATGCAGAATATAGAATATAGAATACAGAATATAGAATGATGAACACAAAATATAGAATAGAGAATAGAGAATAGAGAACCTAGAATTTATAACATGGAATGTAGAACACAGAATTTAGAATATAGAATACAGAATACTGAATATCGAATTTAAAATATAGAATGTAGAACACAGAATATACAATATGGCATGCAGAATATACAATACAGAAAATAGAATGTAGAGCACAGAATATAGAATATGGAAAAGAGAATGCAGAACCCAGAGTATAGGACATGGAATGCAGAACACAGGATTTAGAAAATAGAATGCAGAATACTGAATATAGAATTTAGAATAAAGAATGTATAACACAGAATATAGAATATAGACTAAGGAATGGAGAATATAGAGGGTAGAATATAGAATGAAGAACACAAAATATAGTATATAGTATAGAGAATATAGAACCAAGAATTTAGAAATGGAATGCAGAACACAGAATATAGAATATGAAAAACAGAATACAGAACTCAGAATTTAGAACATGGGATGCAGAACACAGAATTTAGAGTATAGAATAAAGAATACTAAATATAGAATTTAGAGTATAGAATGTATAACACAGAATATACAATATAGAATACGGAATGAAGAATATAGAATACAAAATATAGAATGTAGAACACACAATATAGAATATGGAAAACATAATACAAAACCCAGAATTGAGGACATGGAATGCAGAACACAGAATTAAGAATATAGAATCCAGAATACTGAATATAGAATTTAGAACATAGAATGCAGAACACAGAATTTATTATATAGAATACAGAGTACTGAATATAGAATTTAGAACATGGAATGCAGAACTCAGAATATAGTATATAGAATACAGAATACTGAATATAGCATTTAGAATATAGAATGCAGAACACAGAATATAAATACGGCATGCAGAATACACAATACAGAATATAGAATGTAGAAAACAGAATATAGAATATAGAAAACAGAATACATAAACCAGAATTTAGATCATGGAATGCAGAACACAGAATTTAGAATATAGTATACAGAATACTGAAAATAGAATTTAGAATATAGAATGCAGGACATAGAATTTAGAATATAGAATACAGAATACTGAATATAGAATTAAGAATATAGAATTTACAAGTCAGAATATAGAATATAGACTACTGAATGGAGAATATAGAAGGTAAAATATAGAATGAAGAACACAAAATATAGAATAGAGAATAGAGAATTTAGGACACAGAACTTAGAAGACGGAATGCAGAACACAGAATTAAGAAAATAGAATACAGAATATTGAAAATAGAATTTGAATAAAGAATGTAGAACACAAAATTTAGAATATAGAATAAAGAATACTGAATATATAATTTAGAATATTGAATGTAGAACACAGAATATAGAATATAGAATGTAGAATATACAACCAAGAATTTATAACATGGAATGCAGAACACAGTATTTAGAATAATGAATAAAGAATACTGAATATAGAATTTAGAATATAGAATGTAGAAAACAGAATATAGAATACAAAATACTGAATATCGAATTTAGAAAATAGAATGTAGAACACAGAATATGGAATGTAGAATACGGAAGGCAGAATATTGAATACAGTATATAGAATGTAGAACACAGAATTTAGAATATGGAAAACAGAATATAGAACCCAGAATTTAGAACATGGAATGCAGAAAACGAAATTAAAATATAGAATACAGATTACTGAATATAGAATTTAGAATATAGAATGTACAACAAAGAATTTAGAATATAGAATACAGAATACTGAATATAGAATTTAGAATATAGAATGTAGAACACAGAATAGAGAATATAGAATACAGAATTTACAAACCAAAATTTAGAACACGGAATGCAGAACACAGAATTTAGTATATAGAATACAGAATACTGAACATAAAATATTGAATATAGAATATAGAAAACAGAGTATAGATTATAGAATACGGAATACTGAATATACAATTTAGGATATAGAATATAGAACACAGAATATAGAATATAGAATACGGAATGCAGAATATAGAATGCAGAACATAGAAAGTACAACACAGAATATAGAATATGGAAAACAGAATAAAAACCAATAATTGAAAACATGGAATGCACAACACAGAACTAAGAATATAGAATATAGAATACTGAATATAGAATTTAGAATATACAATGTAGAACAGAGAATTAAGAATATAGAATAAAGAATACTGAATATAGAATTTAGAAAATAGAATGAAGAACACAAAATATAAAAAATAGAATAGAGAATATAGAAACCGGAATTTAGAATATGGAACCCAGAACACAGAATTCAGAATATAGAATAAAGATTACTGAATATAGAATTTAGAATATAGAAAGTAGAACACAGAATATAGAATATAGAATAAGGAATGCAGAATATAGAATATACAATACAGAATATAAAATGATGAACACAAAATATAGAATAGAGAATAGAGAATATAGAACCCAGAATTTATAACATGGAATGTAGAACACAGAATTTAGAATATAGAATACAGAATACTGAATATCAAATTTAAAATATAGAATGTAGAACACAGAATATACAATATGGCATGCAGAATATACAATACAGAATATAGAATGTAGAACACAGAATATAGAATTTGGAAAACAGAATGCAGAACCCAGAATTTAGGACATGGAATGCAGAACACAGGATTTAGAAAATAGAATGCAGAATACTGAATATAGAATTTAAAATAAAGAATGTATAACACAGAATATAGAATATAGAATAAGGAATGGAGAATATAGAGGGTAGAATATAGAATGAAGAACACAAAATATAGAATATAGTATAGAGAATATAGAACCCAGAATTTAGAAATGGAATGCAGAACACAGAATATAAAATATGGAAAACAGAATACAGAACTCAGAATTTAGAACATGGGATGCAGAACACAGAATTTAGAGTATAGAATAAAGAATACTAAATATAGAATTTAGAATACACAATGTAGAATTCAGAATATAGAATATAGAATACGGAATGCAGAATATAGAATACACAATATAGAATGTAGAACACACAATATAGAATATGGAAAACATAAAACAAAACCCAGAATTGAGGACATGGAATGCAGAACACAGAATTACGAATATAGAATCCAGAATACTGAATATAGAATTTAGAACATAGAATGCAGAACACAGAATTTATTATATAGAATACAGAATACTGAATATAGAATTTAGAACATGGAATTCAGAACACAGAATTTAGAATATAGAATATAGAATACTTAATATAGAATTTAGAATATAGAATGTACAACACATAATATAGAATATACAATAGAGAATATAGAACCCAGAATTTAGAAAATAGAATGCAGAACACAGAATTTAGAGTACAGTATACAGAATACTGAATATACAATTTAGAATATAGAATGAAAGACACAGAGTATAGTATATAGAAAACGGAATACTGAACATACAATTAAGAATATAGAATGTAGAACACACAATATAGAATATAGAATACGGAATGCAGAATATAGAATACAGAATATAGAATGTTAAACACTGAATATAGTAATAGGAATACAGAATACAGAACCCAGAATTTAGAACATGGAATGCAGAACACAGAATTTAGAATATAAAATACAGAATACTGAATATCGAATTTAGAATATACAAAGTAGAAAACAGAATATACAAAATAGAATACAGAATATAGAACCCACAATTTAGAACATGGAATGCAGAACACAGAATTTAGAATGTAGAATACAGATTACTGAATATAGGATTTAGAATATAGAATTTAGAACACAGAATATAGAATATAGAATACAGAATGCAGAATAGAGAATATAAAATATACAATATAGAATGATAAACACAAAATATAGAATATAAAATAGAGACTAAAGAACCCAGAATTTAGAACATGCAATTTAGAACACAGAATTTAGAATATAAAATACAGAATACTGAATATCGAATTTAGAATATAGAATGTAGAACACAGAATATGGAATGTAGAATACGGAAAGCAGAATATAGAATACAGAATATAGAATGTAGAATACAGAATATAGAATATGGAAAACAGAATACATAACCCAGAATTTAGAACATGGAATTCAGAACACAGAATTTAGAATATAGTATACAGAATACTGAATATAGAATATAGAACATAGAATGAGGTACACAGAATTAAGAATATAGAATGCAGAATACTGTATACAGAATTTATAAACAGGAATGCAGAACGCACAATACAGAAAATAGAATAAAGAATACTGAATATAGAATGGAGAATATATATTGAATAACACAGAATATAGAATATAGACTACTGAATGGAGAATATAGAAGGTAGAATAATGAATGAAGAACACAAAATATAGAATATTAAAAAGAGAATATAGAACCCAGATTTAGAAATGGAATGCAGAACATAAAATATAGAATATAGAATACAGAATAGTGAGTAAATATTTTAGAATATAGAATGTAGAACACAGAATATAAAATATAGAAAAGGAAATGCAGAATACAGTATGTAGAATACAGAATAAAAAACAAAAATATAGAATATAGAATAGTGAATATAGAACCCAGAACATAGAACACGGAAGGCAGAACACAGAATTTCGGATATAGAATACAGAATACAAAATATAAAATTTAGAATGTAGAATGTAAAACACAGAATATAGAATATAGAATACGGAATACAGAATATAGAATGTAGAACATAGAATATAGAATATTGAATAGATTATATGGAAACCAAAATTTAGAACATGGAATGCAGAACACAGTATTTAGAATATAGAATACAGAATACTGAATATAGAATTTAGAATATAGAATGTAGAACAAAGAATATAGAATACGACATGCAGAATATTGAATACAGAATAAAGAATATAGAACACAGAATATAGAATATGGAAAACAGAATATTGAACCCAGAATATAGAACATGGAATGCAGAACACAGAATTTAAAATATAGAATGCAGAATACAGAATATAGAAATTAGAATATAGAACGCAGAACACAGAATATAGAATATAGAATACGGAAGGCAGAATATAGAATACAGGATATAGAATGTAGAATACAGAATATAGAATATGGAAAACAGAATACAGAACCCAGAATTTAGAGCATGGAATGCAACACAGAATTTACAATATAGAATACAGATTACTGAATATAGAATTTACAACATAGAATGCAGAACCCAGAATTTAGAATATAGAACACAGAATACTGAATATAGAATTTAGAATACAGAAAGTAGAACACAGAATATAGAATATAGAATATAGAATACAGATTATAGAACCCAAAGTTTAGAAAATGGAATGCAGCACACAGACTTTAAAATATTGAATACCGAATACTGAACATAGAATATGAATATACAATATAGAACACTGAATTTAGAATATAGGATACCGAATACTGAATATAGAATATAAATATACAATTTAGAACACAGAATATAGAATATAGAATAGAGAATATAGAACACAAAATATAGAACATAGAATGCAGAACACAGAATTAAGAATATGGAATGCACAATACTGTATATAGAATTTAGAATATAGAATGAATAACACAGAATATAGAATATAGAATACGGAATGGAGAATATAGAAGGTAGAATATAGAATGAAGAAAGCAATATATAGAATATAGTATAGAGAATATAGAAACCAGAATTTAGAAATGGAATGAAGAACAGAGAAATTAGAATATAGAATACAGTATACTGAATAAAGATTTTAGAATATAGAATGTAGAACACAGAATATAGAATATAGAATAGGGAATGCAGAATATAGTACGTAGAATACAGAATGAAGAACACAAATATAGAATATAGAATAGTTAATATAGAATCCAGAAATTAGAACACGGAATTCAGAACACAGAATTTAGAATATAGAACCCAGAATACTTAATATAAAATTTAGAATACACAATGTAGAACACAGAATATAGAATATAGAATAGAGAATATAGAATCCAGAATTTAGAACATGGAAAGCCAAACACAGAATTTAGAATATTGAATACAGATTACTGAATATAGGATTTAGAATATAGAATGTAGAACACAGAATTTAGAATATAGAATAGAGAATACTGAAAATAGAATTTAGAATATAGAATTTTGAGCTCAGAATACAGAATATAGAATAGAGTTTATAGAACCCAGAATTTAGAACATGGAATGCAGAACACAGAATTTAGAGTATATAATACAGAATACTGGATATAGAATTTAGAACATGGAATGCCGAACACAGAATTCAGAATATAGAATACAGAATACTGAATATAGGATTTAGAACATAGAATGCGAAACACAGAATTTAGAATATAGAATACAGAATACTGAATATAGAATTTAGAACATGGAATCCAGAACCCAGAATTTAGAATATAAAATACAGAATACTGAATTTAGATTTCAGAACATGGAATGAAGAACCCAGAGTATAGAATTTACATTACGGAATACTGAATATACAATTCAGAATATAGAATGAAGAACACAGAATATAGAATATAGATTACGTAATGCAGAATATAGGCTACAGAACATAGAATGTAGAACACAGAATATAGAATATGGAAAAAAGAATACAAAACCCAGAATTGAAAACATGGTATGCAGAACACAGAATTAAGAATATAGACTACAGAATACTGAATATAGAATTTATAATATAGAATTTCGAACACAGAATTTAGAATAAAGATAAAGAATACTGAATATAGAATTTCGAATATAGAATGTAGAACACAGAATATAGAAAATCGAAAAGAGAATATAGAACCCAGAATTTAGAACATGGAATACAGAACACAGAATAAAGAATATAGAATACAGAATACTGAATATCGAATTTAGAATATACAATGTACAACACAGAATATAGAATATAGAAAACAGAAAACTGAATACAGAATTTAGAATATGGAATGCAGAACACAGAATTTAGAATATAGAATAAAGAATATAGAACCCAAAATTTAGAACATGGAATGCAGAACACAGAATTTAAAGTATAGAATAACGAATACTGAATATAGAATATGAATATACAATATAGAACCCAGAATTTAGAATATAGAATACATAATACTGAATATAGGATTTAGAATATACAATGTAGAACCAAGAATATAGAATATGGAATACAAAATGCAGAATATAGAACAGAATATAGAAAGTAGAACACAGAATATAGAATATTGAATAGAGTATATGGAACACAAAATTTAGAACATGGAATGCAGAACACAGAATTTAGAATATAGAATACAGAATACAGAATATAGAATTTAAAATATAGAATGTTGAACACAGAATATAGAATATAAAAAACGTAATGCAGAATATAGAATACAGAATATAGAATGTAGAACACAGCATATAGAATATGGGAAACAAAATACAAAAGTCAGAATTGAGAACATGGAATGCAGAACACAGCATTTAGAATATATTATACAGAATACTGAATATAGAATTTAGAATAGACAATGTAGAACACAGAGTATGGAATGTAGAATACGGAATGCAGAATATTGAATATAGAATATAGAATATAGAATATAGAACACAAAATTTAGAATATGGAAAACAGAATATAGAACCCAGAATAAAGAACATGGAATGCAGAACACAGAATATATAACATAAATTACAGAATACTGAATATAGAATTTAGACTATAGAACGCAGAACACAGAATATAGAATATAGAATACAGAATACTGAATATACAATTTAGAATATAGAATGTAGAACACAGAGTATAGAATATAGAATACGGAATACTGAATATACAATTTAAAATATAGAATGTAGAACACAGAATATGAAATGTATAATACGGAATGCAGAATATTGAATAGAGAATATAGAATATAGAACACAGTATTAGAAAATGGAAAAAAGAATATAGAACCCAGAATTTAGAACATGGAATGCAGAACACAGAATTTAGAATATAGTATACAGATTATTGAATATAGAAATTAGAATATAGATTGTAGAACACAGAATTTAGATTATAGAGTACAGAATACTGAATATAGTATTTAGAATATAGAATGTAGAACACAGAATATAGAATATAGAATACAGGATATAGAAAACAAAATTTAGAACATGGAATGCAGAACACAGAATTTAGAAAATAGAATACGGAATACTGAATATAGAATATGAATATACAATGTAGAACACAGACTTTAGAATATAGAATACAGAATACTGAATATAGAATTTAGAATATACAATGTAGAACACAGAATATAGAATATAGAATACAGAAAACTGAATACAGAATTTAGAATATGGAATGCAGAACACAGAATTTAGAATATAAATACAGAAAACTGAATAGAGCATTTAGAATATAGAATGTACAACACACAATATTAAATATACAATAGAGAATATAGAACACAGAATTTACAACATGGATTACACAACAACGAATTTAAAATATAGAATACCGAATACTGAATACAGAATATGAATATACAATATAGAACCCAGAATTTAGAATATAGAATACATAATACTGAATATAGGATTTAGAATATACAATGTAGAACCGAGAATATAGAATATAGAATACGGAATGCAGAATACAGTATACAGAATATAGAATGTAGAACACAGAATTTAGAATATGGAAAACAGGATATAGAACCCAGAATATAGAACATGGAATGCAGAACACAGAATTTAAAATGTGCAATACAGAATACTGAATATCGAATTTAGAATATAGAACGCAGAACACAGAATATAGAATATAGAATACGGAATGTAAAATATAGTATACAGAATATAGAATGTAGAACACAGAATATAGAATATGGAAAACATAATACAAAACCCAGAATTGATGACATGTAATGCAGAACACAGAATTTAGAATATAGAATAGTGAATTCTGAATATAGAATTTAGAAAATTGAATGCAGAACACAGAATTTAGAATATAGAATGCAGAATACTGTATATAGGATTTAGAATATAGAAAGAAAAACACAGAATATAGAATATAGACTACGGAATGGAGAATATAGAAGGTACAATATAGACTGAAGAACACAAAATATAGAATATAGAATGGAGAATATAGAACCCAGAATATAGTAATGGAATGCAGAACAGAGAATATAGAATATAGAATACAGAAAACTAAATAAAGTTTTTAGAATATAGAATGTAGAAACAGAATATATAATATAGAATAGAGAATAGAGAACCCAGGATATAGAACATGGAATGCAGAACACAGAACTTAGAATATAAATACAGAAAACTGAATATAGAATTTACAATATGAATGTACAACACACAATATAGAATATACAATAGAGAATATAGAACCCAGAATTTAGAACTTGGAATGCAGAACACAGGATTTAAAATATAGAATACAGAATACTGTATATAGAATTTAGAACATTGAATGCAGAACACAGAATTTAGAATATAGATTGCAGAATACTGTATATAATTTAGAATATAGAATGAAAACACAGAATATAAAATATAGACTATGGAATGGAGAAAATAGGAGGTAGAATATAGACAGAATAACACAAAATATAGAATATAGAATAGATAATATAGAACCCAGAATATAGAAATGGAATGTAGAACAGAGATTTTAGAATATAGAATACAGAAAACTGAATAAAGATTTTAGGATATAGAATGTAGAACACAGAATATAGAATATAGAATAGGGAATGCAGAATACAGTATGTAGAATATAGAATGAAGAACACAAGTATAGAATATAGAATAGTGAATATAGAACCCAGAACTTAGAAAACGGAATGCAGAACACAGAATTTAGAATATAGAATACATAACACTGAATAAAGAATTTAGAACATAGAATGCAGAACACAGAATTTAGAATATAGAATGCAGAATACTGAATATAGATTTTATAAACATTAATGCAGAACTCAGAATTTAGAATACAGAATGAAGAAAACTGAATAGAATATTTAGAATATAGAATGAAGAACACAGAATATAGAATATAGAATAGAGAATATAGAACCCACAATATAGAATATGGAATGCAGAACACAGAATTTAGAATGTAGAATACAGAATACTGCATATAGAATTTAGAATATAGAAAGTAGAACACAGAATTTAGAATAAAGAGTACAGAATACTGAATATAGAATTTAGAATATGGAATGTAGTACACAGAATATAGAATATTGAATACGGAATGCAGAATATAGAATACAGAATATAGAATGTAGAACACAGAATATAGAATATGGAAAACAGAATACAAAACCCATAATTTAGAAAATGGAATGCAGAACAAAGAATTCAGAATATAGAATACAGAATCAGAATATAGAATTTAGAATATATAATGTAGAACACAGAGTATGGAACGTAGAATACGGAATGCAGAATATTGTACACAGAATATAGAATATAGAACACAGAATTTAGAATATGGAAAACAGAAAATATAACACAGAATTTAGAACATGGAATGCAGAACACAGAATTTAGAGTATATAATACAGAATACTGGATATAGAATTTAGAACATGGAATGCCGAACACAGAATTCAGAATATAGAATACAGAATACTGAATATAGGATTTAGAACATAGAATGCGGAACACAGAATTTCGAATACAGAATACAGAATACTGAATATAGAATTTAGAACATAGAATGCGAAACACAGAATTTTGAATATAGAATACAGAATACTGAATATAGAATTTAGAACATGGAATCCAGAACCCAGAATTTAGAATATAAAATACAGAATACTGAATATAGATTTCAGAACATGGAATGAAGAACCCAGAGTATAGAATTTACATTACGGAATACTGAATATACAATTCAGAATATGGAATGAAGAACACAGAATATAGAATATAGATTACGTAATGCAGAATATAGGCTACAGAACATAGAATGTAGAACACAGAATATAGAATATGGAAAAAAGAATACAAAACCCAGAATTGAAAACATGGTATGCAGAACACAGAATTAAGAATATAGACTACAGAATACTGAATATAGAATTTATAATATAGAATTTCGAACACAGAATTTAGAATAAAGATAAAGAATACTGAATATAGAATTTCGAATATAGAATGTAGAACACAGAATTTAGAAAATCGAAAAGAGAATATAGAACCCAGAATTTAGAACATGGAATACAGAACACAGAATAAAGAATATAGAATACAGAATACTGAATATCGAATTTAGAATATACAATGTACAACACAGAATATAGAATATAGAAAACAGAAAACTGAATACAGAATTTAGAATATGGAATGCAGAACACAGAATTTAGAATATAGAATAAAGAATATAGAACCCAAAATTTAGAACATGGAATGCAGAACACAGAATTTAAAGTATAGAATAACGAATACTGAATATAGAATATGAATATACAATATAGAACCCAGAATTTAGAATATAGAATACATAATACTGAATATAGGATTTAGAATATACAATGTAGAACTAAGAATATAGAATATGGAATACAAAATGCAGAATATAGAACAGAATATAGAAAGTAGAACACAGAATATAGAATATTGAATAGAGTATATGGAACACAAAATTTAGAACATGGAATGCAGAACACAGAATTTAGAATATAGAATACAGAATACTGAATATAGAATTTAAAATATAGAATGTTGAACACAGAATATAGAATATAAAAAACGTAATGCAGAATATAGAATACAGAATATAGAATGTAGAACACAGCATATAGAATATGGGAAACAAAATACAAAAGTCAGAATTGAGAACATGGAATGCAGAACACAGCATTTAGTATATATTATACAGAATACTGAATATAGAATTTAGAATAGACAATGTAGAACACAGAGTATGGAATGTAGAATACGGAATGCAGAATATTGAATATAGAATATAGAATATAGAACACAAAATTTAGAATATGGAAAACAGAATATAGAACCCAGAATAAAGAACATGGAATGCAGAACACAGAATATATAATATAAATTACAGAATACTGAATATTGAATTTAGACTATAGAACGCAGAACACAGAATATAGAATATAGAATACAGAATACTGAATATACAATTTAGAATATAGAATGTAGAACACAGAGTATAGAATATAGAATACGGAATACTGAATATACAATTTAAAATATAGAATGTAGAACACAGAATATGAAATGTATAATACGGAATGCAGAATATTGAATAGAGAATATAGAATATAGAACACAGTATTTAGAATATGGAAAAAAGAATATAGAACACAGAATTTAGAACATGGAATGCAGAACACAGAATTTAGAATATAGTATACAGATTATTGAATTTAGAAATTAGAATATAGATTGTAGAACACAGAATTTAGATTATAGAGTACAGAATACTGAATATAGTATTTAGAATATAGAATGTAGAACACAGAATATAAAATATAGAATACAGGATATAGAAAACAAAATTTAGAACATGGAATGCAGAACACAGAATTTAGAAAATAGAATACGGAATACTGAATATAGAATATGAATATACAATGTAGAACACAGACTTTAGAATATAGAATACAGAATACTGAATATAGAATTTAGAATATACAATGTAGAACACAGAATATAGAATATAGAATACAGAAAACTGAATACAGAATTTAGAATATGGAATGCAGAACACAGAATTTAGAATATAAATACAGAAAACTGAATAGAGAATTTAGAATATAGAATGTACAACACACAATATTAAATATACAATAGAGAATATAGAACACAGAATTTACAACATGGATTACACAACAACGAATTTAAAATATAGAATACCGAATACTGAATATAGAATATGAATATACAATATAGAACCCAGAATTTAGAATATAGAATACATAATACTGAATATAGGATTTAGAATATACAATGTAGAACCGAGAATATAGAATATAGAATACGGAATGCAGAATACAGTATACAGAATATAGAATGTAGAACACAGAATTTAGAATATGGAAAACAGGATATAGAACCCAGAATATAGAACATGGAATGCAGAACACAGAATTTAAAATGTACAATACAGAATACTGAATATCGAATTTAGAATATAGAACGCAGAACACAGAATATAGAATATAGAATACGGAATGTAAAATATAGAATACAGAATATAGAATGTAGAACACAGAATATAGAATATGGAAAACATAATACAAAACCCAGAATTGATGACATGTAATGCAGAACACAGAATTTAGAATATAGAATAGTGAATTCTGAATATAGAATTTAGAAAATTGAATGCAGAACACAGAATTTAGAATATAGAATGCAGAATACTGTATATAGGATTTAGAATATTGAAAGAAAAACACAGAATATAGAATATAGACTACGGAATGGAGAATATAGAAGGCACAATATAGACTGAAGAACACAAAATATAGAATATAGAATGGAGAATATAGAACCCAGAATATAGTAATGGAATGCAGAACAGAGAATATAGAATATAGAATACAGAAAACTAAATAAAGTTTTTAGAATATAGAATGTAGAAACAGAATATATAATATAAAATAGAGAATAGAGAACCCAGGATATAGAACATGGAATGCAGAACACAGAATTTAGAATATAAATACAGAAAACTGAATATAGAATTTACAATATGAATGTACAACACACAATATAGAATATACAATAGAGAATATAGAACCCAGAATTTAGAACTTGGAATGCAGAACACAGGATTTAAAATATAGAATACAGAATACTGTATATAGAATTTAGAACATTGAATGCAGAACACAGAATATAGAATATAGATTGCAGAATACTGTATATAATTTAGAATATAGAATGAAAACACAGAATATAAAATATAGACTATGGAATGGAGAAAATAGGAGGTAGAATATAGACAGAATAACACAAAATATAGAATATAGTATAGATAATATAGAACCCAGAATATAGAAATGGAATGTAGAACAGAGATTTTAGAATATAGAATACAGAAAACTGAATAAAGATTTTAGGATATAGAATGTAGAACACAGAATATAGAATATAGAATAGGGAATGCAGAATACAGTATGTAGAATATAGAATGAAGAACACAAGTATAGAATATAGAATAGTGAATACAGAACCCAGAACTTAGAAAACGGAATGCAGAACACAGAATTTAGAATATAGAATACATAACACTGAATAAAGAATTTAGAACATAGAATGCAGAACACAGAATTTAGAATATAGAATGCAGAATACTGAATATAGATTTTATAAACATTAATGCAGAACTCAGAATTTAGAATATAGAATGAAGAAAACTGAATAGAATATTTAGAATATAGAATGAAGAACACAGAATATAGAATATAGAATAGAGAATATAGAACAAACAATATAGAATATGGAATGCAGAACACAGAATTTAGAATGTAGAATACAGAATACTGCATATAGAATTTAGAATATAGAAAGTAGAACACAGAATTTAGAATAAAGAGTACAGAATACTGAATATAGAATTTAGAATATGGAATGTAGTACACAGAATATAGAATATTGAATACGGAATGCAGAATATAGAATACAGAATATAGAATGTAGAACACAGAATATAGAATATGGAAAACAGAATACAATACCCAGAATTTAGAAAATGGAATGCAGAACAAAGAATTCAGAATATAGAATACAGAATCAGAATATAGAATTTAGAATATATAATGTAGAACACAGAGTATGGAACGTAGAATACGGAATGCAGAATATTGTACACAGAATATAGAATATAGAACACAGAATTTAGAATATGGAAAACAGAAAATATAACACAGAATTTAGAACATGGAATGCAGAACACAGAATTTGGAATATAAAATACAGAATACTTAAAATAGAATTTAGAATATTGAATGTAGAACACAGAATTTAGAATATACAGTAGAGAATATAGAACCTAGAATTTAGAACATGGAATGCAGAACACAGAATTTAGAATATAGAATACAGAATACTGAATATAGAATTTAGAATATAGAATGTAGAACACAGAATTTAGAATATAGAATACAGAATACTGAATATAGAATTTAGAATATGGAATGTAGTACACAGAATATAGAATATAGAATACGGAATGCAGAATATAGAATACAGAATATAGAATGTAGAACACAGAATATAGAATATGGAAAACAGAATACAAAACCCAGAATTTAGAAAATGGAATGCAGAACACAGAATTCAGAATATAGAATACAGAATCAGAATATAGAATTTAGAATATATAATGTAGAACACAGAGTATGGAACGTAGAATACGGAATGCAGAATATTGTACACAGAATATAGAATATAGAACACAGAATTTAGAATATGGAAAACAGAAAATATAACACAGAATTTAGAACATGGAATGCAGAACACAGAATTTGGAATATAAAATACAGAATACTTAAAATAGAATTTAGAATATTGAATGTAGAACACAGAATTTAGAATATACAGTAGAGAATATAGAACCTAGAATTTAGAACATGGAATGCAGAACACAGAATTTAGAATATAGAATACAGAATACTGAATATAGAATTTAGAATATAGAATGTAGAACACAGAATTTAGAATATAGAATACAGAATACTGAATATAGAATTAAGAATATAGATTGTATAACACAAAATATAGAATATAGAGTACAGAATATAGAACCCAAAATTTAGAACATGGAATGCAGTACACAGAATTTAGAATATTGAATACCGAATACTGAATATAGAATATGAATATCCAATTTAGAACACAGAATTTAGAGTATAGAATACAGAATACTGAATATAGAATTAAGACTATACAATGTAGAACACAAAATATAGAATATAGAATACGGAATTCAGAATATTGAATACAGAATGTGGAATGTAGAACACAGAATATAGAATACGGCATGCAGAATATACAATACAGATTATAGAATTCAGAACACAGAATATAGAATATGGAAAACAATATACAGAAGACAGAATTAAGAACATGCAATGCAGAGCACAGAATTTAAAATATAGAATACCGAGTACTGAATATAGAATTTAGAATATAGAATGCAGAACCCAGAATATATTATATAGAATAAAGAATACTGAATATAGGATTTAGAACATGGAATGCAGAACACAGAATTTAGAATATATAATACAGAAAACTGAATATAGTATTTAGAATATAGAATGTACAACACACAATATAGAATATACAATAGAGAATATAGAACCCAGAATTTAGAAATTAGAATGCAGAACACAGAATTAAGGGTATAGTATACAGAATACTGAATATACAATTTAGAATATAGAATGAAAGACACAGAGTATAGTATATAGAATACGGAATACTGAATATATAATTTAGAATATAGAATGTAGAACACACAATATAGAATATAGAATACGGAATGCAGAATTTAGAATACAGAATATAGAATGTTGAACATAGAATATAGAAATAGGAATACAGAATACATAACCCAGAATTTAGAACATGGAATGCAGAGCACAGAATTTAAAATATAGAATACCGAATACTGAATATCGAATTTAGAATATACAACGCAGAACAAAGAATATAGAATATAGAATACGGAATGCAGAATATAGGATACAGAATATAGAATGTAGAAAACAGAATATAGAATATTGAATAGAGTATATGGAACACAAAATTTAGAACATGGAATTCAGAACTCAGAATTTAGAATATAGTATACAGAATACTGACTATAGAATTTAGAATATAGAATGTAGAACACAGAATTAAGAATATTGAATGCAGAATACTGAATAAAGAATTTATAAACAGGAATGCAAAACAGAATTTAGAATATAGAATACAGAATACAGAATATAGAATTTAGAATATAGAAAGTATAACACAGAATATAGAATATAGAAACAGAATGCAGAATAAAGAATACAGAATATAGAATGTAGAACTCAGAATATAGAATATGGAAAACATAATACAAAACCCAGAACTGAGTACATGGAATGCAGAACAAAGAATTTAGAATATAGAATAGAGAGTACTGAATATAGAATTTCGAACATAGAATGCAGAACCCAGAATTTAGAATATAGAATACAGAATACTGAATATAGAATTTAGAACATGGAATGCAGAACACAAAATATGGAATGTAGAATACGAAATGCAGAATATAGAATACAGAATATAGAATGTAGAATACTGAATATAGATTATGGAAAACTGAATACATAACCCAGAATTTAGAACATGGAATTCGGAACACAGAATTTAGAAATAGAATACAGAATACTGAATATAGAATGTAGAACACAGAATTTAGAATAGAGAATAAAGAATATTAAATATTAAATTTATAATATACAATGTAGAACACAGAATATAGAAAATACAATAGAGAATATAGAACCCACAGTTTAGAACATGGAATGCAGAACACAGAATTTAGAATGTAGAATACAGAATACTGAATATAGAATTTAGAATATAGAATGTAGAACACAGAATATAGAATATAGAATAAGGAATGCAGAATAGAGAATGTAAAATATAGAATATAGAAAGATGAACACAAAATATATAATAGAGAATAGAGAATATAGAACCCAGAAAGTAGAACATGGAATGTAGAACACAGAATTTAGAATATAAAATACAGAATACTGAATATCGAATTTAGAATATAGAATGTAGAACACAGAATATAGAAAATAGAATAGAGAATACAGAACCCACTATTTAGAACATGGAATGCAGAACAGAGAATTTAGAATGTAGAATACAGAATACTGAATATAGAATTTAGAATATAGAATGTAGAAAACAGAATATAGAATATAGAATACGGAATGCAGAATAGAGAATATAAAATATAGAATATAGAATGATGAACACAAAATACAGAATATAGAATAGATTATATAGAACCCAGAATTTAGAACATGGAATGTAGAACACAGAATTTAGAATATAAATACAGAATACTGAATATCGAATTTAGAATATACAATGTAGAACACAGAATATGGTATGTAGAATATGGATTGCAGAATATAGAATACAGAATATAGAATGTAGAATACAGAATATAGAATATGGAAAACAGAATACATAACCCAGAATTTAGAACATGGAGTTCAGAACACAGAATTTAGAATATAGTATACAGAATACTGAATATAGAATTTAGAACATAGAATGCAGTATACAGAATTATGAATATAGAATGCAGAATACTGTATAAAGAATTTATAAACAGGAATGCAGAACACAGAATATAGAAAATAGAATAAAGAATAGTGAATATACAATTGAGAATATATATTGAATAACACAGAATATAGAATATAGACTAGTGAATGGAGAATATAGAAGGTAGAATAAAGAATTAAGAACACAGAATATAGAATATAGAATACGGAATGCAGAATAAAGAATACAGAATATAGAATGTAGAACTCAGAATATAGAATATGGAAAACATAATACAAAACCCAGAACTGAGGACATGGAATGCAGAACACAGAATTTAGAATATAGAATAGAGAGTACTGAATATAGAATTTCGAACATAGAATGCAGAACCCAGAATTTAGAATATAGAATACAGAATACTGAATATAGTATTTAGAACATGGAATGCAGAACACAAAATATGGAATGTAGAATACGAAATGCAGAATATAGAATACAGAATATAGAATGTAGAATACTGAATATAGATTATGGAAAACTGAATACATAACCCAGAATTTAGAACATGGAATTCGGAACACAGAATTTAGAAATAGAATACAGAATACTGAATATAGAATGTAGAACACAGAATTTAGAATAAAGAATAAAGAATATTAAATATAAAATTTATAATATACAATGTAGAACACAGAATATAGAAAATACAATAGAGAATATAGAACCCACAGTTTAGAACATGGAATGCAGAACACAGAATTTAGAATGCAGAATACAGAATACTGAATATAGAATTTAGAATATAGAATGTAGAACACAGAATATAGAATATAGAATAAGGAATGCAGAATAGAGAATGTAAAATATAGAATATAGAAAGATGAACACAAAATATATAATAGAGAATAGAGAATATAGAACCCAGAAAGTAGAACATGGAATGTGGAACACAGAATTTAGAATATAAAATACAGAATACTGAATATCGAATTTAGAATATAGAATGTAGAACACAGAATATAGAAAATAGAATAGAGAATACAGAACCCACAATTTAGAATATGGAATGCAGAACAGAGAATTTAGAATGTAGAATACAGAATACTGAATATAGAATGTAGAACACAGAATTTAGAATAGAGAATAAAGAATATTAAATATAAAATTTATTATATACAATGTAGAACACAGAATATAGAAAATACAATAGAGAATATAGAACCCACAGTTTAGAACATGGAATGCAGAACACAGAATTTAGAATGTAGAATACAGAATACTGAATATAGAATTTAGAATATAGAATGTAGAAAACAGAATATAGAATATAGAATACGGAATGCAGAATAGAGAATAAAAAATATAGAATATAGAATGATGAACACAAAATATAGAATATAGAATAGATAATATAGAACCCAGAATTTAGAACATGGAATGTAGAACACAGAATTTAGAATGTAAAATACAGAATACTGGATATCGAATTTAGAATATACAATGTAGAACACAGAATATGGTATGTAGAATACGGAAAGCAGAATATAGAATACAGAATATACAATGTAGAATTCAGAATATAGAATATGGAAAACAGAATACATAACCCAGAATTTAGAACATGGAATTCAGAACACAGAATTTAGAATATAGAATACAGAATACTGAATATAGAATTTAGAACATGGAATCCAGAACCCAGAATTTAGAATATAAAATACAGAATACTGAATATAGATTTTAGAACATGGAATGAAGAACCCAGAGTATAGAATTTACATTACGGAATACTGAATATACAATTTAGAATATAGAATGTAGAACACAGAATATAGAATATAGATTACGTAATGCAGAATATAGACTACAGAACATAGAATGTAGAACACAGAATATAGAATATGGAAAAAAGAATACAAAACCCAGAATTGAAAACATGGAATGCAGAACACAGAATTAAGTATATAGACTAGAGAATACTGAATATAGAATTTATAATATAGAATGTAGAACACAGAATTTAGAATACAGAATAAAGAATACAGAATATATAATTTCGAATATAGAATGTAGAACACAGAATATAGAAAATCGAATAGAGAATATAGAACCCAGAATTTAGAACATGGAATGCAGAACACAGAATATAGAATATAGAATACAGAATACTGAATACAGAATTTAGAATATAGAACGCAGAACACAGAATACAGAATATAGAACACGGAATGCAGAATATAGAATACAGAATATAGAACGTAGAACACAGAATATTGAATATGGAAAACATAATACAAAACCCAGAATTGATGACATGTAATGCAGAACACAGAATTTAGAATATAGACTAGTGAATACTGAATATAGAATTTAGAAAATTGAATGCAGAACACAGAATTTAGAATATAGAATGCAGAATACTGTATATAGGATTTAGAATATAGAAAGAAAAACACAGAATATTGAATATAGACTACGGAATGGAGAATATAGAAGGTACAATATTGACTGAAGAACACAAAATATAGAATATAGAATGGAGAATATAGAACCCTGAATATAGTAATGGAATGCAGAACAGAGAATATAGAATATAGAATACAGAAAACTAAATAAAGTTTTTAGAATATAGAATGTAGAAACAGAATATAGAATAGAGAATAGAGAATAGAGAAACCAGGATATAGAACATGGAATGCAGAACACAGAATTTAGAATATAAATACAGAAAACTGAATATAGAATTTACAATATGAATGTACAACACACAATATAGAATATAAAATACAGAATATAGAACCCAGAATTTAGAAGTTGGAATGCAGAACACAGGATTTAGAATATAGAATACAGAATACTGTATATAGAATTTAGAACATTGAATGCAGAACACAGAATTTAGAATATAGATAGCAGAATACTGTATATAATTTAGAATATAGAATGAAAACACAGAATATAGAATATAGACTATGGAATGGAGAAAATAGGAGGTAGAATATAGACAGAATAACACAAAATATAGAATATAGAATAGATAATATAGAACCCAGAATATAGAAATGGAATGTAGAACAGAGATTTTAGAATATAGAATACAGAAAACTGAATAAAGATTTTAGGATATAGAATGTAGAACACAGAATATAGAATATAGAATAGGGAATGCAGAATATAGTATGTAGAATATAGAATGAAGAACACAAGTATAGAATATAGAATAGTGAATATAGAACCCAGAACTTAGAACACGGAATGCAGAACACAGAATTTAGAATATAGAATACATAACACTGAATATAGAATTTAGAACATAGAATGCAGAACACAGAATTTAGAATATAGAATGCAGAATACTGAATATAGATTTTATAAACATTAATGCAGAACACAGAATTTAGAATATAGAATGAAGAAAACTGAATAGAGTATTTAGAATATAGAATGAAGAACAAAGAATATAGAATATAGAATAGAGAATATAGAACCCACAATTTAGAATATGGAATGCAGAACACAGAATTTAGAATGTAGAATACAGAATACTGCATATAGAATTTAGAATATAGATAGTAGAACACAGAATTTAGAATATAGAGTACAGAATACTGAATATAGAATTTAAAATATGGAATGTAGTACACAGAATATAGAATATGGAATACAGGATATAGAACACAAAATTTAGAACATGGAATGCAGAGCACAGAATTTAGAATGTAGAACACAGAATACTGAATATAAGTTTAGAATATAGAGTATAGAACACAGAGTAAAGAATATAGAATACGGAATACTGAATACAGAATTTAGAATATAGAATGTAGAACACAGAATATAGAATATAGAATACGGAATGCAGAATATTGTACACAGAATATAGAATATAGAACACAGAATTTAGAATATGGAAAACAGAAAATATAACACAGAATTTAGAACATGGAATGCAGAACACAGAATTTGGAATATAAAATACAGAATACTTAAAATAGAATTTAGAATATTGAATGTAGAACACAGAATTTAGAATATACAGTAGAGAATATAGAACCAATAATTTAGAACATGGAATGCAGAAGACAGAATTTAGAATATAGAATAGAGATTACTGAATATAGAATTTAGAATATAGAATGTAGAACACAGAATTCAGAATATAGAATACAGAATACTGAAAATAGAATTTAGAATAAAGATAGTATAACACAAAATATAGAATATAGAGTACAAAATATAGAACACAAAATTTAGAACATGGAATGCAGTACACAGAATTTAGAATATTGAATACCGAATACTGAATATAGAATATGAATATCCAATTTAGAACACAGAATTTAGAGTATAGAATACAGAATACTGAATATAGAATTAAGAATATACAATGCAGAACACAAAATATAGAATATAGAATACTGAATTCAGAATATTGAATACAGAATGTGGAATGTAGAACACAGAATATAGAATACGGCATGCAGAATATACAATACAGATTATAGAATGCAGAACACAGAATTAAGATTATATAATGCAGAATTCTGTATATAGAATTTATAAACAGGAATGCAGAACACAGAATTTAGAATAGAGAATGCAGAATACTGTATATAGAATTTAGAATATAGAATGAATAACACAGAATATAGAATATAGACTACGGAATGGAGAAAATAGAAGGGAGAATATAGACTGAATAACACAAAATATAGAATATAGAATAGAGAATATAGATCCCAGAATATAGAAATGGAATGCAGAACATAGAATTTTGAATACAGAATACAGAAAAATTGAATAAAGATTTTAGAATATAGAATAGGGAATGCAGAATATAGTATGTAGAATATAGAATGAAGAACACAAGTATAGAATATAGAATAGTGAATATAGAAACCAGAACTTAGAACACGGAATTCAGAACACAGAATTTGAATATAGAATACATAATACTGAATATAGAATTTAGAACATAGAATGCAGAACACAGAATTTATAATATAGAATGCAGAATACTGAATATTGATTTTATAAACATGAATGCAGAACACAGAATTTAGAATATAGAATGAAGAAAACTGAATAGAGTATTTAGAATATACAAAGAAGAACACAGAATATAGAATTTAGAATATAGAATAGAGAACCCAGGATATAGAACATGAAATGCAGAGCACAGAATTTAGAATATAGAACACAGAATACTGAATATAAGTTTAGGATATAGAATATAGAACACAGAGTATAGAATATAGAATACGGAATACTGAATATACAATTTAGAATATAGAATGTAGAACACAGAATATAGAATATAGAATACGGAATGCAGAATATAGAATACAGAACATAGAATGAAGAACACAGAATATAGAATATGGAAAATCGAATACAAAACCCAGAATTGAAAACATGGAATGCACAACACAGAATTAAGAATATAGAACACAGAATACTGAATATAGAATTTAGAATACAGAATGTAGAACAGAGAATTTAAAATATAGAATATAGTATGCTGAATATGGAATTTAGAATATAGAATGTAGAACATAGAATATAGAAAATAGAATAGAGAATATAGAACCCAGAATTTAGAACATGAAATGCAAAACACAGAATTTAGAATATAGAATACATTATACTGAATATAGAATTTAGAATATACAATGTAGAATATAGAATATAGAATATAGAATACGGAATGCAGAATATAGAATATAGAATATAGAATGATGAACACAAAATTTACAATATAAAATAGAGAATATAGAACCCAGAATTTAGATCATGGAATGCAAAACACAGTATTTAGAGTATATACTAACAAATACTGAATATGAAATTTAGAATATAGAATGTTGAATACAGAATATGGAATATAGAATACGGAATGCAGAATATAGAATATAGAATATAGAATGATGAACACAAAATTTAGAATATAGTATAGAGAATATAGAACTCAGAATTTAGAACATGGAATGCAGAACACAGAATTTAAAATATAGAATACCGAATACTGAATATACAATTTAGAATATAGAATGAAAGACACAGAGTATAGTATATAGAAAACGGAATACTGAATATACAATTTAGAATAAAGAATGTAGAACACACAATATAGAATATAGAATACGGAATGCAGAATATAGAATACAGAATATAGAATGTTGAACACTGAATATAGAAATAGGAATACAAAATACAGAACCCAGAATTTAGAACATGGAATGCAGAGCACAGAATTTAAAATATAGAATACCGAATACTGAATATAAAATTTAGAATATACAATATAGAACACAGAATATGGAATGTAAAATACGGAATGCAGAATATTGAACACAGAATATAGAATATAGAACACAGAATTTAAAATATGGAAAACAGGATATAGAACCCAGATTATAGAACATGGAATGCAGAACACAGAATTAAAAATCTAGAATACAGAATACTGAATATCGAATTGAGAATATAGAACGCAGAACACAGAATATAGAATATAGACCACGGAATGCAGAATATAGGATACAGAATATAGAATGTAGAACACAGAATATAGAATATTGAATAGAGTATATGGAACACAAAATTTAGAACATAGATTTCAGAACACAGAGTTTAGAATAGAGTATACAGAATACTGACAATAGACTTTAGAATATAGAATGCAGAACAGAGGATTTAGAATATAGAATGCAGAATACTGAATAAAGAATTTATAAACAGGAATGCAAAACAGAATTTAGAATATAGAATACAGAATACAGAATATAGAATTTATAATATAGAACGTATACCACAGAATATAGAGTATAGAATACAGATGGCAGAATATAGAATACAGAATATAGAATGTAGAACACAGAAAATAGAATATGGAAATCATAATACAAAACCCAGAACTGAGGACATGGAATGCAGAACACAGAATATAGAATACAGAATAGAGAATACTGAATATAGAATTTAGAACATAGAATGCAGAACCCAGAATTTAGAATATAGAATACAGAATACTGAATATAGGATTTAGAACATGGAATGCAGAACACAGATTATGGATTTTAGAATACGGAATGCAGAATATAGAATACAGAATATAGAATGTAGAATACAGAATATAGAATATGGAAAACAGAATACATAACCCAGAATTTACAACATGGATTTCGGAACACAGAATTTAGAATATAGAATACAGAATACTGAATATAGAATTTAGAATATAGAATGTAGAACACAGAAATTAGAATAGAGAATAAAGAATACTGCATATAAAATTTAGAATATAGAATGTAGAACACAGAATATAGAAAATAGAATAGAGAATATACAACACACAATTTAGAACATGGAATGCAGAACACAGAATTTAGAATGTAGAATACAGAATACTGAATATAGAATTTAGAATCTAGAACGTAGAACACAGAATATAGAATATAGAATACGGAATGCAGAATAGAGAATATAAAATATAGAATATAGAATGATGAACACAAAATATAGAATAGAGAATATAGAACCCAGAAATTAGAACATGGAAAGTAAAACACAGAATTTAGAATATAAAATACAGAATACTGAATATCGAATTTAGAATATAGAATGTAGAACACAGAATATAGAAAATAGAATACAGAATGTAGAACTCACAATTTAAAAAATGAAATGCAGAACACAGAATTTAGAATGTAGAATACAGAATACTGAATATACAATTTGGAATATAGAATGTAGAACACAGAATATAGAATATAGAATACGGAATGCAGAATAGAGAATATAAAATATAGAATATAGAATGATGAACACAAAATTTAGAATATAGAATAGAGAATATAGAACCCAGAATTTAGAACATGGAATGTAAAACACAGAATTTAGAATATAAAATACAGAATACTGAATATCGAATTTAGAATATAGCATGTAGAACACAGAATATGGTATGTAGAATACGGAAAGCAGAATATAGAATACAGAATATACAATGTAGAATTCAGAATATAGAATATGGAAAACAGAATACATAACCCAGAATTTAGAACATGGAATTCAGAACACAGAATTTAGAATATAGTATACAGAATACTGAATATAGAATTTAGAACATAGAATGAGGTACACAGAATTAAGAATATAGAATGCAGAATACTGAATATAGAATTTATAAACAGGAATGCAGAACGCAGAATATAGAAAATAGAATAAAGAATACTGAATATAGAATTGAGAATATATATTGAATAACACAGAATATAGATTATAGACTACTGAATGGAGAATATAGAAGGTAGAATAAAGAATGAAGAACACAAAATATAGAATATAAAATAGAGAATATAGAACCCAGATTTAGATATGGAATGCAGAATATAAAATATAGAATATAGAATACAGAATAGTGAGTAAATATTTTAGAATATAGAATGTAGAACACAGAATATAAAATATAGAAAAGGAAATGCAGAATACAGTATGTAGAATACAGAATAAAAAACAAAAATATAGAATATAGAATAGTGAATATAGAACCCAGAACATAGAACACGGAATGCAGAACACAGAATTTAGGATATAGAATACAGAATACATAATATAAAATTTAGAATGTAGAATGTAGAACACAGAATATAGAATATAGAATATGGAATACAGAATATAGAATGTAGAACACAGAATATAGAATATTGAATAGATTATATGGAAACCAAAATTTAGAACATGGAATGCAGAACACAATATTTAGAATATAGAATACAGAATACTGAATATAGAATTTAGAATATAGAATGTAGAACACAGAATATAGAATACGACATGCAGAATATTGAATACAGAATAAAGAATATAGAACACAGAATATAGAATATGGAAAACAGAATATTGAACCCAGAATATAGAACATGGAAAGCAGAACACAGAATTTAAAATATAGAATGCAGAATACAGAATATAGAATTTAGAATATAGAACGCAGAACACAGAATATAGAATATAGAATACGGAATGCAGAATATAGAATACAGGACATAGAATGTAGAATACAGAATATAGAATATGGAAAACAGAATACAGAACCCAGAATTTAGAGCATGGAATGCAACACAGAATTTACAATATAGAATTAAGATTACTGAATATAGAATTTAGAACATAGAATGCAGAACACAGAATTTAGAATATAGAACACAGAATACTGAATATAGAATTTAGAATACAGAAAGTAGAACACAGAATATAGAATATAAAATATAGAATACAGATTGTAGAACCCAAAGTTTAGATAATGGAATGCAGTGCACAGACTTTAAAATATAGAATACCGAATACTGAACATAGAATATGAATATACAATATAGAACACAGAATTTAGAATATAGGATACCGAATACTGAATATAGAATATAAATATACAATTTAGAACAAAGAATATAGAATATAGAATAGAGAATATAGAAACAAAATTTAGAATATGGAATGCAGAACACAGAATTAAGAATATGGAATGCACAATACTGTATATAGAATTTAGAATATAGAATGAATAACACAGAATATAGAATATAGAATACGGAATGGAGAATATAGAAGGTAGAATATAGAATGAAGAAAACAATATATAGAATATAGTATAGAGAATATAGAAACCAGAATTTAGAAATGGAATGCAGAACAGAGAAATTAGAATATAGAATACAGAATACTGAATAAAGATTTTAGAATATAGAATGTAGAACACAGAATATAGAATATAGAATAGGGAATGCAGAATATAGTACGTAGAATACAGAATGAAGAACACAAATATAGAATATAGAATAGTGAATATAGAACCCAGAATTTAGAACACGGAATTCAGATCACAGAATTTAGAATATAGAACCCAGAATACTTAATATAAAATTTAGAATACACAATGTAGAACACAGAATATAGAATTTAGAATAGAGAATATAGAATCCAGAATTTAGAACATGGAAATCCAAACACAGAATTTAGAATATTGAATACAGATTACTGAATATAGGATTTAGAATATAGAATGTAGAACACAGAATTTAGAATATAGAATAGAGAATACTGAAAATAGAATTTAGAATATAGAATTTTGAGCTCGGAATATAGAATATAGAATAGAGTATATAGAACACAGAATTTAGAACATGGAAAGCAGAACACAGAATTTAGAGTATATAATACAGAATACTGAATATAGAATTTAGAACATGGAATGCCGAACACAGAATTTAGAATATAGAATACAGAATACTAAATATAGAATTTAGAACATAGAATACGGAACACAGAATTTCGAATACAGAATAAAGAATACTGAATATAGAATTTAGAACATAGAATGCGAAACACAGAATTTAGAATATAGAATACAGAATACTGAATATAGAATTTAGAACATGGAATCCAGAACCCAGAATTTAGAATATAAAATACAGAATACTGAATATAGATTTTAGAACATGGAATGAAGAACCCAGAGTATAGAATTTACATTACGGAATACTGAATATACAATTTAGAATATAGAATGTAGAACTCAGAATATAGAATATAGATAACGTAATGCAGAATATAGACTACAGAACATAGAATGTAGAACACAGAATATAGAATATGGAAAAAAGAATACAAAACCCAGAATTGAAAACATGGAATGCAGAACACAGAATTAAGTATATAGACTAGAGAATACTGAATATAGAATTTATAATATAGAATGTAGAACACAGAATTTAGAATACAGAATAAAGAATACAGAATATATAATTTCGAATATAGAATGTAGAACACAGAATATAGAAAATCGAATAGAGAATATAGAACCCAGAATTTAGAACATGGAATGCAGAACACAGAATATAGAATATAGAATACAGAATACTGAATACAGAATTTAGAATATAGAACGCAGAACACAGAATATAGAATATAGAACACGGAATGCAGAATATAGAATACAGAATATAGAACGTAGAACACAGAATATTGAATATGGAAAACATAATACAAAACCCAGAATTGATCACATGTAATGCAGAACACAGAATTTAGAATATAGACTAGTGAATACTGAATATAGAATTTAGAAAATTGAATGCAGAACACAGAATTTAGAATATAGAATGCAGAATACTGTATATAGGATTTAGAATATAGAAAGAAAAACACAGAATATTGAATATAGACTACGGAATGGAGAATATAGAAGGTACAATATTGACTGAAGAACACAAAATATAGAATATAGAATGGAGAATATAGAACCCTGAATATAGTAATGGAATGCAGAACAGAGAATATAGAATATAGAACACAGAAAACTAAATAAAGTTTTTAGAATATAGAATGTAGAAACAGAATATAGAATAGAGAATAGAGAATAGAGAACCCAGGATATAGAACATGGAATGCAGAACACAGAATTTAGAATATAAATACAGAAAACTGAATATAGAATTTACAATATGAATGTACAACACACAATATAGAATATAAAATACAGAATATAGAACCCAGAATTTAGAAGTTGGAATGCAGAACACAGGATTTAGAATATAGAATACAGAATACTGTATATAGAATTTAGAACATTGAATTCAGAACACAGAATTTAGAATATAGATTGCAGAATACTGTATATAATTTAGAATATAGAATGAAAACACAGAATATAGAATATAGACTATGGAATGGAGAAAATAGGAGGTAGAATATAGACAGAATAACACAAAATATAGAATATAGAATAGATAATATAGAACCCAGAATATAGAAATGGAATGTAGAACAGAGATTTTAGAATATAGAATACAGAAAACTGAATAAAGATTTTAGGATATAGAATGTAGAACACAGAATATAGAATATAGAATAGGGAATGCAGAATATAGTATGTAGAATATAGAATGAAGAACACAAGTATAGAATATAGAATAGTGAATATAGAACCCAGAACTTAGAACACGGAATGCAGAACACAGAATTTAGAATATAGAATACATAACACTGAATATAGAATTTAGAACATAGAATGCAGAACACAGAATTTAGAATATAGAATGCAGAATACTGAATATAGATTTTATAAACATTAATGCAGAACACAGAATTTAGAATATAGAATGAAGAAAACTGAATAGAGTATTTAGAATATAGAATGAAGAACAAAGAATATAGAATATAGAATAGAGAATATAGAACCCACAATTTAGAATATGGAATGCAGAACACAGAATTTAGAATTTAGAATACAGAATACTGCATATAGAATTTAGAATATAGATAGTAGAACACAGAATTTAGAATATAGAGTACAGAATACTGAATATAGAATTTAAAATATGGAATGTAGTACACAGAATATAGAATATGGAATACAGGATATAGAACACAAAATTTAGAACATGGAATGCAGAGCACAGAATTTAGAATGTAGAACACAGAATACTGAATATAAGTTTAGAATATAGAGTATAGAACACAGAGTAAAGAATATAGAATACGGAATACTGAATACAGAATTTAGAATATAGAATGTAGAACACAGAATATAGAATATAGAATACGGAATGCAGAATATTGTACACAGAATATAGAATATAGAACACAGAATTTAGAATATGGAAAACAGAAAATATAACACAGAATTTAGAACATGGAATGCAGAACACAGAATTTGGAATATAAAATACAGAATACTTAAAATAGAATTTAGAATATTGAATGTAGAACACAGAATTTAGAATATACAGTAGAGAATATAGAACCAATAATTTAGAACATGGAATGCAGAAGACAGAATTTAGAATATAGAATACAGATTACTGAATATAGAATTTAGAATATAGAATGTAGAACACAGAATTCAGAATATAGAATACAGAATACTGAAAATAGAATTTAGAATAAAGATAGTATAACACAAAATATAGAATATAGAGTACAAAATATAGAACACAAAATTTAGAACATGGAATGCAGTACACAGAATTTAGAATATTGAATACCGAATACTGAATATAGAATATGAATATCCAATTTAGAACACAGAATTTAGAGTATAGAATACAGAATACTGAATATAGAATTAAGAATATACAATGCAGAACACAAAATATAGAATATAGAATACTGAATTCAGAATATTGAATACAGAATGTGGAATGTAGAACACAGAATATAGAATACGGCATGCAGAATATACAATACAGATTATAGAATGCAGAACACAGAATTAAGATTATATAATGCAGAATTCTGTATATAGAATTTATAAACAGGAATGCAGAACACAGAATTTAGAATAGAGAATGCAGAATACTGTATATAGAATTTAGAATATAGAATGAATAACACAGAATATAGAATATAGACTACGGAATGGAGAAAATAGAAGGGAGAATATAGACTGAATAACACAAAATATAGAATATAGAATAGAGAATATAGATCCCAGAATATAGAAATGGAATGCAGAACATAGAATTTTGAATACAGAATACAGAAAAATTGAATAAAGATTTTAGAATATAGAATAGGGAATGCAGAATATAGTATGTAGAATATAGAATGAAGAACACAAGTATAGAATATAGAATAGTGAATATAGAAACCAGAACTTAGAACACGGAATTCAGAACACAGAATTTGAATATAGAATACATAATACTGAATATAGAATTTAGAACATAGAATGCAGAACACAGAATTTATAATATAGAATGCAGAATACTGAATATTGATTTTATAAACATGAATGCAGAACACAGAATTTAGAATATAGAATGAAGAAAACTGAATAGAGTATTTAGAATATACAAAGAAGAACACAGAATATAGAATTTAGAATATAGAATAGAGAACCCAGGATATAGAACATGAAATGCAGAGCACAGAATTTAGAATATAGAACACAGAATACTGAATATAAGTTTAGGATATAGAATATAGAACACAGAGTATAGAATATAGAATACGGAATACTGAATATACAATTTAGAATATAGAATGTAGAACACAGAATATAGAATATAGAATACGGAATGCAGAATATAGAATACAGAACATAGAATGAAGAACACAGAATATAGAATATGGAAAATCGAATACAAAACCCAGAATTGAAAACATGGAATGCACAACACAGAATTAAGAATATAGAACACAGAATACTGAATATAGAATTTAGAATACAGAATGTAGAACAGAGAATTTAAAATATAGAATATAGTATGCTGAATATGGAATTTAGAATATAGAATGTAGAACATAGAATATAGAAAATAGAATAGAGAATATAGAACCCAGAATTTAGAACATGAAATGCAAAACACAGAATTTAGAATATAGAATACATTATACTGAATATAGAATTTAGAATATACAATGTAGAATATAGAATATAGAATATAGAATACGGAATGCAGAATATAGAATATAGAATATAGAATGATGAACACAAAATTTACAATATAAAATAGAGAATATAGAACCCAGAATTTAGATCATGGAATGCAAAACACAGTATTTAGAGTATATACTAACAAATACTGAATATGAAATTTAGAATATAGAATGTTGAATACAGAATATGGAATATAGAATACGGAATGCAGAATATAGAATATAGAATATAGAATGATGAACACAAAATTTAGAATATAGTATAGAGAATATAGAACTCAGAATTTAGAACATGGAATGCAGAACACAGAATTTAAAATATAGAATACCGAATACTGAATATACAATTTAGAATATAGAATGAAAGACACAGAGTATAGTATATAGAAAACGGAATACTGAATATACAATTTAGAATAAAGAATGTAGAACACACAATATAGAATATAGAATACGGAATGCAGAATATAGAATACAGAATATAGAATGTTGAACACTGAATATAGAAATAGGAATACAAAATACAGAACCCAGAATTTAGAACATGGAATGCAGAGCACAGAATTTAAAATATAGAATACCGAATACTGAATATAAAATTTAGAATATACAATATAGAACACAGAATATGGAATGTAGAATAAGGAATGCAGAATATTGAACACAGAATATAGAATATAGAACACAGAATTTAAAATATGCAAAACAGGATATAGAACCCAGATTATAGAACATGGAATGCAGAACACAGAATAAAAAATCTAGAATACAGAATACTGAATATCGAATTGAGAATATAGAACGCAGAACACAGAATATAGAATATAGACCACGGAATGCAGAATATAGGATACAGAATATAGAATGTAGAACACAGAATATAGAATATTGAATAGAGTATATGGAACACAAAATTTAGAACATAGATTTCAGAACACAGAGTTTAGAATAGAGTATACAGAATACTGACAATAGACTTTAGAATATAGAATGCAGAACAGAGGATTTAGAATATAGAATGCAGAATACTGAATAAAGAATTTATAAACAGGAATGCAAAACAGAATTTAGAATATAGAATACAGAATACAGAATATAGAATTTATAATATAGAACGTATACCACAGAATATAGAGTATAGAATACAGATGGCAGAATATAGAATACAGAATATAGAATGTAGAACACAGAAAATAGAATATGGAAATCATAATACAAAACCCAGAACTGAGGACATGGAATGCAGAACACAGAATATAGAATACAGAATAGAGAATACTGAATATAGAATTTAGAACATAGAATGCAGAACCCAGAATTTAGAATATAGAATACAGAATACTGAATATAGGATTTAGAACATGGAATGCAGAACACAGATTATGGATTTTAGAATACGGAATGCAGAATATAGAATACAGAATATAGAATGTAGAATACAGAATATAGAATATGGAAAACAGAATACATAACCCAGAATTTACAACATGGATTTCGGAACACAGAATTTAGAATATAGAATACAGAATACTGAATATAGAATTTAGAATATAGAATGTAGAACACAGAAATTAGAATAGAGAATAAAGAATACTGCATATAAAATTTAGAATATAGAATGTAGAACACAGAATATAGAAAATAGAATAGAGAATATACAACACACAATTTAGAACATGGAATGCAGAACACAAAATTTAGAATGTAGAATACAGAATACTGAATATAGAATTTAGAATCTAGAACGTAGAACACAGAATATAGAATATAGAATACGGAATGCAGAATAGAGAATATAAAATATAGAATATAGAATGATGAACACAAAATATAGAATAGAGAATATAGAACCCAGAAATTAGAACATGGAAAGTAAAACACAGAATTTAGAATATAAAATACAGAATACTGAATATCGAATTTAGAATATAGAATGTAGAACACAGAATATAGAAAATAGAATACAGAATATAGAACTCACAATTTAAAAAATGAAATGCAGAACACAGAATTTAGAATGTAGAATACAGAATACTGAATATACAATTTGGAATATAGAATGTAGAACACAGAATATAGAATATAGAATACGGAATGCAGAATAGAGAATATAAAATATAGAATATAGAATGATGAACACAAAATTTAGAATATAGAATAGAGAATATAGAACCCAGAATTTAGAACATGGAATGTAAAACACAGAATTTAGAATATAAAATACAGAATACTGAATATCGAATTTAGAATATAGCATGTAGAACACAGAATATGGTATGTAGAATACGGAAAGCAGAATATAGAATACAGAATATACAATGTAGAATACAGAATATAGAATATGGAAAACAGAATACATAACCCAGAATTTAGAACATGGAATTCAGAACACAGAATTTAGAATATAGTATACAGAATACTGAATATAGAATTTAGAACATAGAATGAGGTACACAGAATTAAGAATATAGAATGCAGAATACTGTATATAGAATTTATAAACAGGAATGCAGAACGCAGAATATAGAAAATAGAATAAAGAATACTGAATATAGAATTGAGAATATATATTGAATAACACAGAATATAGATTATAGACTACTGAATGGAGAATATAGAAGGTAGAATAAAGAATGAAGAACACAAAATATAGAATATAAAATAGAGAATATAGAACCCAGATTTAGAAATGGAATGCAGAATATAAAATATAGAATATAGAATACAGAATAGTGAGTAAATATTTTAGAATATAGAATGTAGAACACAGAATATAAAATATAGAAAAGGAAATGCAGAATACAGTATGTAGAATACAGAATAAAAAACAAAAATATAGAATATAGAATAGTGAATATAGAACCCAGAACATAGAACACGGAATGCAGAACACAGAATTTAGGATATAGAATACAGAATACATAATATAAAATTTAGAATGTAGAATGTAGAACACAGAATATAGAATATAGAATATGGAATACAGAATATAGAATGTAGAACACAGAATATAGAATATTGAATAGATTATATGGAAACCAAAATTTAGAACATGGAATGCAGAACACAATATTTAGAATATAGAATACAGAATACTGAATATAGAATTTAGAATATAGAATGTAGAACACAGAATATAGAATACGACATGCAGAATATTGAATACAGAATAAAGAATATAGAACACAGAATATAGAATATGGAAAACAGAATATTGAACCCAGAATATAGAACATGGAATGCAGAACACAGAATTTAAAATATAGAATGCAGAACACAGAATATAGAATATAGAATACGGAATGCAGAATATAGAATACAGGACATAGAATGTAGAATACAGAATATAGAATATGGAAAACAGAATACAGAACCCAGAATTTAGAGCATGGAATGCAACACAGAATTTACAATATAGAATTAAGATTACTGAATATAGAATTTAGAACATAGAATGCAGAACACAGAATTTAGAATATAGAACACAGAATACTGAATATAGAATTTAGAATACAGAAAGTAGAACACAGAATATAGAATATAAAATATAGAATACAGATTGTAGAACCCAAAGTTTAGATAATGGAATGCAGTGCACAGACTTTAAAATATAGAATACCGAATACTGAACATAGAATATGAATATACAATATAGAACACAGAATTTAGAATATAGGATACCGAATACTGAATATAGAATATAAATATACAATTTAGAACAAAGAATATAGAATATAGAATAGAGAATATAGAAACAAAATTTAGAATATGGAATGCAGAACACAGAATTAAGAATATGGAATGCACAATACTGTATATAGAATTTAGAATATAGAATGAATAACACAGAATATAGAATATAGAATACGGAATGGAGAATATAGAAGGTAGAATATAGAATGAAGAAAACAATATATAGAATATAGTATAGAGAATATAGAAACCAGAATTTAGAAATGGAATGCAGAACAGAGAAATTAGAATATAGAATACAGAATACTGAATAAAGATTTTAGAATATAGAATGTAGAACACAGAATATAGAATATAGAATAGGGAATGTAGAATATAGTACGTAGAATACAGAATGAAGAACACAAATATAGAATATAGAATAGTGAATATAGAACCCAGAATTTAGAACACGGAATTCAGATCACAGAATTTAGAATATAGAACCCAGAATACTTAATATAAAATTTAGAATACACAATGTAGAACACAGAATATAGAATTTAGAATAGAGAATATAGAATCCAGAATTTAGAACATGGAAATCCAAACACAGAATTTAGAATATTGAATACAGATTACTGAATATAGGATTTAGAATATAGAATGTAGAACACAGAATTTAGAATATAGAATAGAGAATACTGAAAATAGAATTTAGAATATAGAATTTTGAGCTCGGAATATAGAATATAGAATAGAGTTTATAGAACACAGAATTTAGAACATGGAATGCAGAACACAGAATTTAGAGTATATAATACAGAATACTGAATATAGAATTTAGAACATGGAATGCCGAACACAGAATTTAGAATATAGAATACAGAATACTAAATATAGAATTTAGAACATAGAATACGGAACACAGAATTTCGAATACAGAATAAAGAATACTGAATATAGAATTTAGAACATAGAATGCGAAACACAGAATTTAGAATATAGAATACAGAATACTGAATATAGAATTTAGAACATGGAATCCAGAACCCAGAATTTAGAATATAAAATACAGAATACTGAATATAGATTTTAGAACATGGAATGAAGAACCCAGAGTATAGAATTTACATTACGGAATACTGAATATACAATTTAGAATATAGAATGTAGAACACAGAATATAGAATATAGATTACGTAATGCAGAATATAGACTACAGAACATAGAATGTAGAACACAGAATATAGAATATGGAAAAAAGAATACAAAACCCAGAATTGAAAACATGGAATGCAGAACACAGAATTAAGTATATAGACTAGAGAATACTGAATATAGAATTTATAATATAGAATGTAGAACACAGAATTTAGAATACAGAATAAAGAATACAGAATATATAATTTCGAATATAGAATGTAGAACACAGAATATAGAAAATCGAATAGAGAATATAGAACCCAGAATTTAGAACATGGAATGCAGAACACAGAATATAGAATATAGAATACAGAATACTGAATACAGAATTTAGAATATAGAACGCAGAACACAGAATATAGAATATAGAACACGGAATGCAGAATATAGAATACAGAATATAGAACGTAGAACACAGAATATTGAATATGGAAAACATAATACAAAACCCAGAATTGATGACATATAATGCAGAACACAGAATTTAGAATATAGACTAGTGAATACTGAATATAGAATTTAGAAAATTGAATGCAGAACACAGAATTTAGAATATAGAATGCAGAATACTGTATATAGGATTTAGAATATAGAAAGAAAAACACAGAATATTGAATATAGACTACGGAATGGAGAATATAGAAGGTACAATATTGACTGAAGAACACAAAATATAGAATATAGAATGGAGAATATAGAACCCTGAATATAGTAATGGAATGCAGAACAGAGAATATAGAATATAGAATACAGAAAACTAAATAAAGTTTTTAGAATATAGAATGTAGAAACAGAATATAGAATAGAGAATAGAGAATAGAGAAACCAGGATATAGAACATGGAATGCAGAACACAGAATTTAGAATATAAATACAGAAAACTGAATATAGAATTTACAATATGAATGTACAACACACAATATAGAATATAAAATACAGAATATAGAACCCAGAATTTAGAAGTTGGAATGCAGAACACAGGATTTAGAATATAGAATACAGAATACTGTATATAGAATTTAGAACATTGAATGCAGAACACAGAATTTAGAATATAGATAGCAGAATACTGTATATAATTTAGAATATAGAATGAAAACACAGAATATAGAATATAGACTATGGAATGGAGAAAATAGGAGGTAGAATATAGACAGAATAACACAAAATATAGAATATAGAATAGATAATATAGAACCCAGAATATAGAAATGGAATGTAGAACAGAGATTTTAGAATATAGAATACAGAAAACTGAATAAAGATTTTAGGATATAGAATGTAGAACACAGAATATAGAATATAGAATAGGGAATGCAGAATATAGTATGTAGAATATAGAATGAAGAACACAAGTATAGAATATAGAATAGTGAATATAGAACCCAGAACTTAGAACACGGAATGCAGAACACAGAATTTAGAATATAGAATACATAACACTGAATATAGAATTTAGAACATAGAATGCAGAACACAGAATTTAGAATATAGAATGCAGAATACTGAATATAGATTTTATAAACATTAATGCAGAACACAGAATTTAGAATATAGAATGAAGAAAACTGAATAGAGTATTTAGAATATAGAATGAAGAACAAAGAATATAGAATATAGAATAGAGAATATAGAACCCACAATTTAGAATATGGAATGCAGAACACAGAATTTAGAATGTAGAATACAGAATACTGCATATAGAATTTAGAATATAGATAGTAGAACACAGAATTTAGAATATAGAGTACAGAATACTGAATATAGAATTTAAAATATGGAATGTAGTACACAGAATATAGAATATGGAATACAGGATATAGAACACAAAATTTAGAACATGGAATGCAGAGCACAGAATTTAGAATGTAGAACACAGAATACTGAATATAAGTTTAGAATATAGAGTATAGAACACAGAGTAAAGAATATAGAATACGGAATACTGAATACAGAATTTAGAATATAGAATGTAGAACACAGAATATAGAATATAGAATACGGAATGCAGAATATTGTACACAGAATATAGAATATAGAACACAGAATTTAGAATATGGAAAACAGAAAATATAACACAGAATTTAGAACATGGAATGCAGAACACAGAATTTGGAATATAAAATACAGAATACTTAAAATAGAATTTAGAATATTGAATGTAGAACACAGAATTTAGAATATACAGTAGAGAATATAGAACCAATAATTTAGAACATGGAATGCAGAAGACAGAATTTAGAATATAGAATACAGATTACTGAATATAGAATTTAGAATATAGAATGTAGAACACAGAATTCAGAATATAGAATACAGAATACTGAAAATAGAATTTAGAATAAAGATAGTATAACACAAAATATAGAATATAGAGTACAAAATATAGAACACAAAATTTAGAACATGGAATGCAGTACACAGAATTTAGAATATTGAATACCGAATACTGAATATAGAATATGAATATCCAATTTAGAACACAGAATTTAGAGTATAGAATACAGAATACTGAATATAGAATTAAGAATATACAATGCAGAACACAAAATATAGAATATAGAATACTGAATTCAGAATATTGAATACAGAATGTGGAATGTAGAACACAGAATATAGAATACGGCATGCAGAATATACAATACAGATTATAGAATGCAGAACACAGAATTAAGATTATATAATGCAGAATTCTGTATATAGAATTTATAAACAGGAATGCAGAACACAGAATTTAGAATAGAGAATGCAGAATACTGTATATAGAATTTAGAATATAGAATGAATAACACAGAATATAGAATATAGACTACGGAATGGAGAAAATAGAAGGGAGAATATAGACTGAATAACACAAAATATAGAATATAGAATAGAGAATATAGATCCCAGAATATAGAAATGGAATGCAGAACATAGAATTTTGAATACAGAATACAGAAAAATTGAATAAAGATTTTAGAATATAGAATAGGGAATGCAGAATATAGTATGTAGAATATAGAATGAAGAACACAAGTATAGAATATAGAATAGTGAATATAGAAACCAGAACTTAGAACACGGAATTCAGAACACAGAATTTGAATATAGAATACATAATACTGAATATAGAATTTAGAACATAGAATGCAGAACACAGAATTTATAATATAGAATGCAGAATACTGAATATTGATTTTATAAACATGAATGCAGAACACAGAATTTAGAATATAGAATGAAGAAAACTGAATAGAGTATTTAGAATATACAAAGAAGAACACAGAATATAGAATTTAGAATATAGAATAGAGAACCCAGGATATAGAACATGAAATGCAGAGCACAGAATTTAGAATATAGAACACAGAATACTGAATATAAGTTTAGGATATAGAATATAGAACACAGAGTATAGAATATAGAATACGGAATACTGAATATACAATTTAGAATATAGAATGTAGAACACAGAATATAGAATATAGAATACGGAATGCAGAATATAGAATACAGAACATAGAATGAAGAACACAGAATATAGAATATGGAAAATCGAATACAAAACCCAGAATTGAAAACATGGAATGCACAACACAGAATTAAGAATATAGAACACAGAATACTGAATATAGAATTTAGAATACAGAATGTAGAACAGAGAATTTAAAATATAGAATATAGTATGCTGAATATGGAATTTAGAATATAGAATGTAGAACATAGAATATAGAAAATAGAATAGAGAATATAGAACCCAGAATTTAGAACATGAAATGCAAAACACAGAATTTAGAATATAGAATACATTATACTGAATATAGAATTTAGAATATACAATGTAGAATATAGAATATAGAATATAGAATACGGAATGCAGAATATAGAATATAGAATATAGAATGATGAACACAAAATTTACAATATAAAATAGAGAATATAGAACCCAGAATTTAGATCATGGAATGCAAAACACAGTATTTAGAGTATATACTAACAAATACTGAATATGAAATTTAGAATATAGAATGTTGAATACAGAATATGGAATATAGAATACGGAATGCAGAATATAGAATATAGAATATAGAATGATGAACACAAAATTTAGAATATAGTATAGAGAATATAGAACTCAGAATTTAGAACATGGAATGCAGAACACAGAATTTAAAATATAGAATACCGAATACTGAATATACAATTTAGAATATAGAATGAAAGACACAGAGTATAGTATATAGAAAACGGAATACTGAATATACAATTTAGAATAAAGAATGTAGAACACACAATATAGAATATAGAATACGGAATGCAGAATATAGAATACAGAATATAGAATGTTGAACACTGAATATAGAAATAGGAATACAAAATACAGAACCCAGAATTTAGAACATGGAATGCAGAGCACAGAATTTAAAATATAGAATACCGAATACTGAATATAAAATTTAGAATATACAATATAGAACACAGAATATGGAATGTAAAATACGGAATGCAGAATATTGAACACAGAATATAGAATATAGAACACAGAATTTAAAATATGGAAAACAGGATATAGAACCCAGATTATAGAACATGGAATGCAGAACACAGAATTAAAAATCTAGAATACAGAATACTGAATATCGAATTGAGAATATAGAACGCAGAACACAGAATATAGAATATAGACCACGGAATGCAGAATATAGGATACAGAATATAGAATGTAGAACACAGAATATAGAATATTGAATAGAGTATATGGAACACAAAATTTAGAACATAGATTTCAGAACACAGAGTTTAGAATAGAGTATACAGAATACTGACAATAGACTTTAGAATATAGAATGCAGAACAGAGGATTTAGAATATAGAATGCAGAATACTGAATAAAGAATTTATAAACAGGAATGCAAAACAGAATTTAGAATATAGAATACAGAATACAGAATATAGAATTTATAATATAGAACGTATACCACAGAATATAGAGTATAGAATACAGATGGCAGAATATAGAATACAGAATATAGAATGTAGAACACAGAAAATAGAATATGGAAATCATAATACAAAACCCAGAACTGAGGACATGGAATGCAGAACACAGAATATAGAATACAGAATAGAGAATACTGAATATAGAATTTAGAACATAGAATGCAGAACCCAGAATTTAGAATATAGAATACAGAATACTGAATATAGGATTTAGAACATGGAATGCAGAACACAGATTATGGATTTTAGAATACGGAATGCAGAATATAGAATACAGAATATAGAATGTAGAATACAGAATATAGAATATGGAAAACAGAATACATAACCCAGAATTTACAACATGGATTTCGGAACACAGAATTTAGAATATAGAATACAGAATACTGAATATAGAATTTAGAATATAGAATGTAGAACACAGAAATTAGAATAGAGAATAAAGAATACTGCATATAAAATTTAGAATATAGAATGTAGAACACAGAATATAGAAAATAGAATAGAGAATATACAACACACAATTTAGAACATGGAATGCAGAACACAGAATTTAGAATGTAGAATACAGAATACTGAATATAGAATTTAGAATCTAGAACGTAGAACACAGAATATAGAATATAGAATACGGAATGCAGAATAGAGAATATAAAATATAGAATATAGAATGATGAACACAAAATATAGAATAGAGAATATAGAACCCAGAAATTAGAACATGGAAAGTAAAACACAGAATTTAGAATATAAAATACAGAATACTGAATATCGAATTTAGAATATAGAATGTAGAACACAGAATATAGAAAATAGAATACAGAATGTAGAACTCACAATTTAAAAAATGAAATGCAGAACACAGAATTTAGAATGTAGAATACAGAATACTGAATATACAATTTGGAATATAGAATGTAGAACACAGAATATAGAATATAGAATACGGAATGCAGAATAGAGAATATAAAATATAGAATATAGAATGATGAACACAAAATTTAGAATATAGAATAGAGAATATAGAACCCAGAATTTAGAACATGGAATGTAAAACACAGAATTTAGAATATAAAATACAGAATACTGAATATCGAATTTAGAATATAGCATGTAGAACACAGAATATGGTATGTAGAATACGGAAAGCAGAATATAGAATACAGAATATACAATGTAGAATACAGAATATAGAATATGGAAAACAGAATACATAACCCAGAATTTAGAACATGGAATTCAGAACACAGAATTTAGAATATAGTATACAGAATACTGAATATAGAATTTAGAACATAGAATGAGGTACACAGAATTAAGAATATAGAATGCAGAATACTGTATATAGAATTTATAAACAGGAATGCAGAACGCAGAATATAGAAAATAGAATAAAGAATACTGAATATAGAATTGAGAATATATATTGAATAACACAGAATATAGATTATAGACTACTGAATGGAGAATATAGAAGGTAGAATAAAGAATGAAGAACACAAAATATAGAATATAAAATAGAGAATATAGAACCCAGATTTAGAAATGGAATGCAGAATATAAAATATAGAATATAGAATACAGAATAGTGAGTAAATATTTTAGAATATAGAATGTAGAACACAGAATATAAAATATAGAAAAGGAAATGCAGAATACAGTATGTAGAATACAGAATAAAAAACAAAAATATAGAATATAGAATAGTGAATATAGAACCCAGAACATAGAACACGGAATGCAGAACACAGAATTTAGGATATAGAATACAGAATACATAATATAAAATTTAGAATGTAGAATGTAGAACACAGAATATAGAATATAGAATATGGAATACAGAATATAGAATGTAGAACACAGAATATAGAATATTGAATAGATTATATGGAAACCAAAATTTAGAACATGGAATGCAGAACACAATATTTAGAATATAGAATACAGAATACTGAATATAGAATTTAGAATATAGAATGTAGAACACAGAATATAGAATACGACATGCAGAATATTGAATACAGAATAAAGAATATAGAACACAGAATATAGAATATGGAAAACAGAATATTGAACCCAGAATATAGAACATGGAATGCAGAACACAGACTTTAAAATATAGAATGCAGAACACAGAATATAGAATATAGAATACGGAATGCAGAATATAGAATACAGGACATAGAATGTAGAATACAGAATATAGAATATGGAAAACAGAATACAGAACCCAGAATTTAGTGCATGGAATGCAACACAGAATTTACAATATAGAATTAAGATTACTGAATATAGAATTTAGAACATAGAATGCAGAACACAGAATTTAGAATTTAGAACACAGAATACTGAATATAGAATTTAGAATACAGAAAGTAGAACACAGAATATAGAATATAAAATATAGAATACAGATTGTAGAACCCAAAGTTTAGATAATGGAATGCAGTGCACAGACTTTAAAATATAGAATACCGAATACTGAACATAGAATATGAATATACAATATAGAACACAGAATTTAGAATATAGGATACCGAATACTGAATATAGAATATAAATATACAATTTAGAACAAAGAATATAGAATATAGAATAGAGAATATAGAAACAAAATTTAGAATATGGAATGCAGAACACAGAATTAAGAATATGGAATGCACAATACTGTATATAGAATTTAGAATATAGAATGAATAACACAGAATATAGAATATAGAATACGGAATGGAGAATATAGAAGGTAGAATATAGAATGAAGAAAACAATATATAGAATATAGTATAGAGAATATAGAAACCAGAATTTAGAAATGGAATGCAGAACAGAGAATTTAGAATATAGAATACAGAATACTGAATAAAGATTTTAGAATATAGAATGTAGAACACAGAATATAGAATATAGAATAGGGAATGCAGAATATAGTACGTAGAATACAGAATGAAGAACACAAATATAGAATATAGAATAGTGAATATAGAACCCAGAATTTAGAACACGGAATTCAGATCACAGAATTTAGAATATAGAACCCAGAATACTTAATATAAAATTTAGAATACACAATGTAGAACACGGAATATAGAATTTAGAATAGAGAATATAGAATCCAGAATTTAGAACATGGAAATCCAAACACAGAATTTAGAATATTGAATACAGATTACTGAATATAGGATTTAGAATATAGAATGTAGAACACAGAATTTAGAATATAGAATAGAGAATACTGAAAATAGAATTTAGAATATAGAAATTTGAGCTCGGAATATAGAATATAGAATAGAGTTTATAGAACACAGAATTTAGAACATGGAATGCAGAACACAGAATTTAGAGTATATAATACAGAATACTGAATATAGAATTTAGAACATGGAATGCCGAACACAGAATTTAGAATATAGAATACAGAATACTAAATATAGAATTTAGAACATAGAATACGGAACACAGAATTTCGAATACAGAATAAAGAATACTGAATATAGAATTTAGAACATAGAATGCGAAACACAGAATTTAGAATATAAAATACAGAATACTGAATATAGATTTTAGAACATGGAATGAAGAACCCAGAGTATAGAATTTACATTACGGAATACTGAATATACAATTTAGAACATAGAATGTAGAACACACAATATAGAATATAGAATACGGAATGCAGAATATAGAATACAGAATATAGAATGTTGAACACTGAATATAGAAATAGGAATACAAAATACAGAACCCAGAATTTAGAACATGGAATGCAGAGCACAGAATTTAAAATATAGAATACCGAATACTGAATATAAAATTTAGAATATACAATATAGAACACAGAATATGGAATGTAGAATACGGAATGCAGAATATTGAACACAGAATATAGAATATAGAACACAGAATTTAAAATATGGAAAACAGGATATAGAACCCAGATTATAGAACATGGAATGCAGAACACAGAATTAAAAATCTAGAATACAGAATACTGAATATCGAATTGAGAATATAGAACGCAGAACACAGAATATAGAATATAGACCACGGAATGCAGAATATAGGATACAGAATATAGAATGTAGAACACAGAATATAGAATATTGAATAGAGTATATGGAACACAAAATTTAGAACATAGATTTCAGAACACAGAGTTTAGAATAGAGTATACAGAATACTGACAATAGACTTTAGAATATAGAATGCAGAACAGAGGATTTAGAATATAGAATGCAGAATACTGAATAAAGAATTTATAAACAGGAATGCAAAACAGAATTTAGAATATAGAATACAGAATACAGAATATAGAATTTATAATATAGAACGTATACCACAGAATATAGAGTATAGAATACAGATGGCAGAATATAGAATACAGAATATAGAATGTAGAACACAGAAAATAGAATATGGAAATCATAACACAAAACCCAGAACTGAGGACATGGAATGCAGAACACAGAATATAGAATACAGAATAGAGAATACTGAATATAGAATTTAGAACATAGAATGCAGAACCCAGAATTTAGAATATAGAATTCAGAATACTGAATATAGTATTTAGAACATGGAATGCAGAACACAAAATATGGAATGTAGAATACGTAATGCAGAATATAGAATACAGAATATAGAATGTAGAATACTGAATATAGAATATGGAAAACTGAATACATAACCCAGAATTTAGAACATGGAATTCGGAACACAGAATTTAGGATATAGAATACAGAATACTGAATATAGAATTTAGAACTCAGAATTTAGAATAGAGAATAAAGAATACTGAATATAAAATTTATAATATACAATGTAGAACACAGAATATAGAAAATACAATAGAGAATATAGAACCCACAATTTAGAACATGGAATGCAGAACACAGAATTTAGAATATAGAATACAGAATACTGAATATAGAATTTAGAATATAGAATGTAGAACACAGAATATAGAATATAGAATAAGGAATGCAGAATAAAGAATGTAAAATATAGAATATAGAAAGATGAACACAAAATATAGAATAGAGAATATAGAACCCAGAAATGAGAACATGGAATGCAGTACACAGAATTAAGAATATCAAATACAGAATACTGAATATCGAATTTAGAATATAGAATGTAGAACACAGAATATAGAAAATAGAATAGAGAATATAGAACCCACAATTTAGAACATGGAATGCAGAACACAGAATTTAGAATGACAAATACATAATACTGAATATAGAATTTAGACTATTGAATGTAGAACACAGAATATAGAATATGAAATACGGAATGCAGAATAGAGAATATATAATATAGAATATAGAATGATGAACACAAAATATAGAATATAGAATAGAGAATATAGAACCAAGAATTTAGAACATCGAATGTAGAACACAGAAAATAGAATATAAAATACCGAATACTGAATATCGAATTTAGAATATAGAATGTAGAACACAGAATATAGAAAATAGAATAGAGAATACAGAACCCACAATTTAGAACATGGAATTCAGAACAGAGAATTTAGAATGTAGAATAGAGAATACTGAATATAGAATTTAGAATATAGAATGTCGAACACAGAATATAGAATATAGAATACGGAATGCAGAATAGAGAATATTAAATATAGAATATAGAATGATGAACACAAAATATAGAATATAGAATAGATTATATAGAACACAGAATTTAGAACATGGAATGTAGAACACAGAATTTAGTATATAAAATACAGAATACTGAATATCGAATTAAGAATATACAATGTAGAACACAGAATATGGTATGTAGAATATGGATTGCAGAATATAGAATACAGAATATAGAATGTAGAATTCAGAATATAGAATATGGAATACAGAATACATAACTCAAAATTTAGAACATGGAGTTCAGAACACAGAATTTAGAATATAGTATACAGAATACTGAATATAGAATTTAGAACATAGAATGCAGTATACAGAATTATGAATATAGAATGCAGAATACTGTATAAAGAATTTATAAACAGGAATGCAGAACACAGAATATAGAGAATAGAATAAAGAATAGTGAATATACAATTGAGAATATATATTGAATAACACAGAATATATAATATAGACTAGTGAATGGAGAATACAGAAGGTAGAATAAAGAATGAAGAATACAAAATATAGAATATAAAATAGAGAATATAGAACACAGAATTTAGAAACGGAATGCAGAACATAAAATATAAAATATAGAATACAGAATACTGAATAAATATGTTAGGATATAGAATGTAGAACACAGAATATAGAATATAGAATAGGAAATGCAGAATTAAGTATGTAGAATACAGAATGAAAAAAAAATATAGAATATTGAATAGTGAATATAGAACCCAGAACATAGAACACGGAATGCAGAACACACAATTTAGAATATAGAATACAGAATACTTAATATAAAATTTAGAATGTAGAATGTAGAACACAGAATATAGAATATAGAATACGGAATACAGAATATAGAATGTAGAACACAGAATACAGAATATTGCATAGAGTATATGGAACCCAAAATTTAGAACATGGAATGCAGAACACAGAAATAAGAATATAGAATACAGAATACTGAATATGGAATTTAGAATATAGAATGTAGAACACAGAATAAAGAATATGGAGAACAGAATATAGAACCCAGAATTACAGAACATGGAATGCAGAACACAGAATTTAAAAAATAGAATGCAGAATACTGAATATAGAATTTAGAATATAGAATGCAGAACCCAGAATTTAGAATATAGAATACAGAATACTGAATATAGAATTTAGAATACAGAATATAGTACACAGAATATAGTATATAGAATATAGAATACAGATTATAGAACACAAAATTTAGAACATGGAATGCTGTACACAGAATTTAAAATATAGAATAAAGAATACTGAACATAGAATATGAATATACAATATAGAACACAGAATTTAGAATATAGGATACCGAATACAGAATATAGAATATAAATATACAATTTAGAACACAGAATATAGAATATGGAATAGAGAATATAGAACACAAAATTTAGAACATTGAATGCAGAACACAGAATTAAGAATATAGAGTACAAAATACTGAATATAGAATTTATAATATAGAATGAAGAACATAGAATTTACAATACCGAATAAAGAATGCTGAATATAGATTTTCGAATATAGAATGTAGAACACAGAATACAGAAAATAGAATAGAGAATATAGAATCCAGAATTTAGAACATGTAATTCAGAACACAGAATATAGAATATAGAATACAGAACTCTGAATATAGAATTTAGAATATAGAATGTATAACACAGAATATAGAATATACAATATGGAATGCATAATATAGAATACAGAATATAGAATTTAGAACACAGAATATAGAATATGGAAAACATAATACAAAACCCAGAATTGAGAACATGGAACAGAACACAGAATGTAGAATATAGAATACAGAATACTGAATATAGAATTTAGAATATAGAATGCAAAACCCAGAAATTAGAATATAGAATACATAATACTGAATATAGGATTTAGAATATACAATGTAGAACCGAGAATATAGAATATAGAATACAGAATGCAGAATACAGTATACAGAATATAGAATGTAGAACACAGAATGTAGAATATGGAAAACAGGATATAGAACCCAAAATTTACAATATGGAAAGCAGAACACAGAATTAAAGTATAGAATAACGAATACTGAATATAGAATATGAATATACAATATAGAACCCAGAATTTAGAATATAGAATACATAATAAAGAATATAGGATTTAGAATATACAATGTAGAACCGAGAATATACAATATAGAATACAGAATGCAGAATATAGAACAGAATATAGAAAGTAGAACACAGAATATACAATATTGAATAGAGTATATGGAACACAAAATTTAGAACATGGAATGCAGAACACAGAATTTAGAATATAGAATACAGAATCCTGAATATAGAATTTAGAATATAGAATGTTGAACACAGAATATAGAATATAAAAAACGTAATGCAGAATATAGAATACAGAATATGGAATGTAGAACAGAGAATATAAAATATGGGAAACAAAATACAAAAGTCAGAATTGAGAACATGGAATGCAGAACACAGCATTTAGAATATATTATACAGAATACTGAATATAGAATTTACAATAGACAATGTAGAACACAGAGTATGGAATTTAGAATACGGAATGCAGAATATTGAATACAGAATATAGAATATAGAACACAGAATTTAGAATATGGAAAACAGAATATAGAAACCAGAATAAAGAACATGAAATGCAGAACACAGAATTTAGAATATAGGATACAGATTATTGAATATAGAATTTAGAATATAGATTGTAGAACACAGAATTTAGATTATAGACTACAGAATACTGAATATAGTATATAGAATATAGAATGTAGAACACAGAATATAGAATATAGAATACAGTATATAGAAATCAAAATTTAGAACATGGAATGCAGAACACAGAATTTAGAAAATAGAATACGGAATACTGAATATAGAATAGGAATATACAATGTAGAACACAGAATTTAGAATATAAATACAGAATACTGAATATAGAATTTAGAATATACAATGTAGAACACAGAATATAGAATATAGAATACAGAAAACTGAATACAGGATTTAGAATATGGAATGCAGAACACAGAATTTAGAATATAAATACAGAAAACCGAATATAGAATTTAGAATATACAATGTACAACACACAATATAGAATATACAATAGAGAATATAGAACACAGAATTTACAACATGGATTGCAGAACACAGAATTTAAAATATAGAATACCGAATACTGAATATAGAATATGAATATACAATATAGAACCCAGAATTTAGAATATAGAATACATAACACTGAATATAGGATTTAGAATATACAATGTAGAACCGAGGATATAGAATATAGAATACGGAATGCAGAATACAGTATACAGAATATAGAATGTAGAACACAGAATTTAGAATATGGAAAACAGGATATAGATCCCAGAATATAGAACATGGAATGCAGAACACAGAATTTAAAATGTACAATACAGAATACTGAATATCGAATTTAGAATATAGAACGCAGAACACAGAATACAGAATATAGAATACGGAATGCAGAATATAGAATATAGAATACAGAATATAGAATGTAGAACACAGAACATAGAATATGGAAAACATAATACAAAACCCAGAATTGAGGACATGTAATGCAGAACACAGAATTTAGAATATAGAATAGTGAATACTGAATATAGAATTTAGAACATTGAATGCAGAACACAGAATTTAGAAAATAGAATGCAGAATACTGTATATAGGAATTAGAATATAGAAAGAAAAACACAGAATATGGAATATAGACTACGGAATGGAGAATATAGAAGGTAGAATATAGAATGAAGAACACAAAATATAGAATATAGAATGGAGAATATAGAACCCACAATATAGAAATGGAATGCAGAACAGAGAATTTAGAATATAGAATAGAGAAAACTAAATAAATTTTTAGAATATAGAATGTAGAACACAGAATATAGAATATATAATAGAGAATAGAGAACCCAGAATATAGAACATGGAATGCAGAACACAGAATTTAGAATATAGAACACAGAATACTGAATATAAATTTAGAATATAGAATATAGAACACAGAGTATAGAATACAGAATACGGAATAATGAATATACAAGTTAGAATATAGAATATAGAATATAGAATACGGAATGCAGGATATACAATACAGAACATAGAATGTAGAACACAGAATATAAAATATGGAAAACAGAATACAAAACCCAGAATTGAAATCATGAAATGCACAACAGAGAATTAAGAATAGAGAATACAGAATACTGAATATAGGATTTAGAATACAGAGTGTAGAACAGAGAATTAGAACATAGAATATATTATACTGAATATAGAATTTAGAATATAGAATATAGAACACAGAATATAGAAAATAGAATAGAGAATATAGAACCCAGAATATAGAACATGGAATGCAGAACACAGAATTTAGAATATAGAATACAGAATACTGAATATAGAATTTTGAATATACAATGCAGAACGCAGAATATAGAATATAGAATATGGAATGCAGAATATAGAATACAGAATATAGAATGATGAACACGAAATATAGAATATGGAATAGAGAATATAGAACCCAGAATTTAGAACATGGAATGCAGAACACAGAATTTAGAATATAGAATACAGAATACTGAATATAGAATTTAGAATATAGAATGTAGAACACAGAATTTGGAATGTAGAATACAGAATGCAAATATTGTATTCAGAATATAGAATTTAGAACACAAAATATAGAATATGGAAAACAGAATAAAGAACGCAGAGTGTAGATCATGGAATGCAGAACACAGAATTTAGAGTATATAATACCGAATACTTAATATAAAATTTAGAATATAGAATGTAGAATACAGAATATGGAATGTAGAATATGGAATGCAGAAAATTGAATACAGATTATAGAATGTAGAACACAGAATTTAGAATATGGGAAACAGAAAATAGAACCCAGAATTTAGAACATGGAATGCAGAACACAAAATTAAGAATATAGAATACAGATTACTGAATATAGAATTTAGAATATAGAATGTAGAACACAGAATATAGTATATAGAATACAAAATACTGAATATAAAATTTAGAATATAGAATGCAGAACACAGAATATAGAATATAGAATACGGAATGCAGAATAGAGAATATATAATATAGAATATAGAATGATGAACACAAAATATAGAATATAGAATAGAGAATATAGAACCAAGAATTTAGAACATCGAATGTAGAACACAGAAAATAGAATATAAAATACCGAATACTGAATATCGAATTTAGAATATAGAATGTAGAACACAGAATATAGAAAATAGAATAGAGAATACAGAACCCACAATTTAGAACATGGAATTCAGAACAGAGAATTTAGAATGTAGAATAGAGAATACTGAATATAGAATTTAGAATATAGAATGTCGAACACAGAATATAGAATATAGAATACGGAATGCAGAATAGAGAATATTAAATATAGAATATAGAATGATGAACACAAAATATAGAATATAGAATAGATTATATAGAACACAGAATTTAGAACATGGAATGTAGAACACAGAATTTAGTATATAAAATACAGAATACTGAATATCGAATTAAGAATATACAATGTAGAACACAGAATATGGTATGTAGAATATGGATTGCAGAATATAGAATACAGAATATAGAATGTAGAATTCAGAATATAGAATATGGAATACAGAATACATAACTCAAAATTTAGAACATGGAGTTCAGAACACAGAATTTAGAATATAGTATACAGAATACTGAATATAGAATTTAGAACATAGAATGCAGTATACAGAATTATGTATATAGAATGCAGAATACTGTATAAAGAATTTATAAACAGGAATGCAGAACACAGAATATAGAGAATAGAATAAAGAATAGTGAATATACAATTGAGAATATATATTGAATAACACAGAATATATAATATAGACTAGTGAATGGAGAATACAGAAGGTAGAATAAAGAATGAAGAATACAAAATATAGAATATAAAATAGAGAATATAGAACACAGAATTTAGAAACGGAATGCAGAACATAAAATATAAAATATAGAATACAGAATACTGAATAAATATGTTAGGATATAGAATGTAGAACACAGAATATAGAATATAGAATAGGAAATGCAGAATTAAGTATGTAGAATACAGAATGAAAAAAAAATATAGAATATTGAATAGTGAATATAGAACCCAGAACATAGAACACGGAATGCAGAACACACAATTTAGAATATAGAATACAGAATACTTAATATAAAATTTAGAATGTAGAATGTAGAACACAGAATATAGAATATAGAATACGGAATACAGAATATAGAATGTAGAACACAGAATATAGAATATTGCATAGAGTATATGGAACCCAAAATTTAGAACATGGAATGCAGAACACAGAAATAAGAATATAGAATACAGAATACTGAATATGGAATTTAGAATATAGAATGTAGAACACAGAATAAAGAATATGGAGAACAGAATATAGAACCCAGAATTACAGAACATGGAATGCAGAACACAGAATTTAAAAAATAGAATGCAGAATACTGAATATAGAATTTAGAATATAGAATGCAGAACCCAGAATTTAGAATATAGAATACAGAATACTGAATATAGAATTTAGAATACAGAATATAGTACACAGAATATAGTATATAGAATATAGAATACAGATTATAGAACACAAAATTTAGAACATGGAATGCTGTACACAGAATTTAAAATATAGAATAAAGAATACTGAACATAGAATATGAATATACAATATAGAACACAGAATTTAGAATATAGGATACCGAATACAGAATATAGAATATAAATATACAATTTAGAACACAGAATATAGAATATGGAATAGAGAATATAGAACACAAAATTTAGAACATTGAATGCAGAACACAGAATTAAGAATATAGAGTACAAAATACTGAATATAGAATTTATAATATAGAATGAAGAACATAGAATTTACAATACCGAATAAAGAATGCTGAATATAGATTTTCGAATATAGAATGTAGAACACAGAATATAGAAAATAGAATAGAGAATATAGAATCCAGAATTTAGAACATGTAATTCAGAACACAGAATATAGAATATAGAATACAGAACTCTGAATATAGAATTTAGAATATAGAATGTATAACACAGAATATAGAATATACAATATGGAATGCATAATATAGAATACAGAATATAGAATTTAGAACACAGAATATAGAATATGGAAAACATAATACAAAACCCAGAATTGAGAACATGGAACAGAACACAGAATGTAGAATATAGAATACAGAATACTGAATTTAGAATTTAGAATATAGTATGCAAAACCCAGAAATTAGAATATAGAATACATAATACTGAATATAGGATTTAGAATATACAATGTAGAACCGAGAATATAGAATATAGAATACAGAATGCAGAATACAGTATACAGAATATAGAATGTAGAACACAGAATGTAGAATATGGAAAACAGGATATAGAACCCAAAATTTACAATATGGAAAGCAGAACACAGAATTAAAGTATAGAATAACGAATACTGAATATAGAATATGAATATACAATATAGAACCCAGAATTTAGAATATAGAATACATAATAAAGAATATAGGATTTAGAATATACAATGTAGAACCGAGAATATACAATATAGAATACAGAATGCAGAATATAGAACAGAATATAGAAAGTAGAACACAGAATATACAATATTGAATAGAGTATATGGAACACAAAATTTAGAACATGGAATGCAGAACACAGAATTTAGAATATAGAATACAGAATCCTGAATATAGAATTTAGAATATAGAATGTTGAACACAGAATATAGAATATAAAAAACGTAATGCAGAATATAGAATACAGAATATGGAATGTAGAACAGAGAATATAAAATATGGGAAACAAAATACAAAATTCAGAATTGAGAACATGGAATGCAGAACACAGCATTTAGAATATATTATACAGAATACTGAATATAGAATTTACAATAGACAATGTAGAACACAGAGTATGGAATTTAGAATACGGAATGCAGAATATTGAATACAGAATATAGAATATAGAACACAGAATTTAGAATATGGAAAACAGAATATAGAAACCAGAATAAAGAACATGAAATGCAGAACACAGAATTTAGAATATAGGATACAGATTATTGAATATAGAATTTAGAATATAGATTGTAGAACACAGAATTTAGATTATAGACTACAGAATACTGAATATAGTATATAGAATATAGAATGTAGAACACAGAATATAGAATATAGAATACAGTATATAGAAATCAAAATTTAGAACATGGAATGCAGAACACAGAATTTAGAAAATAGAATACGGAATACTGAATATAGAATAGGAATATACAATGTAGAACACAGAATTTAGAATATAAATACAGAATACTGAATATAGAATTTTGAATATACAATGTAGAACACAGAATATAGAATATAGAATACGGAAAGCATAATATAGGATACAGAAAATAGAATGTAGAACACAGAATAGAGAATATGGAAAACAGAATACAAAACCGAGAATTGAGAACATGGACTTCAGAACAAATAATTAACAATATACAATACAGAATACTGAATATAGAATTTTGAATATACAATGTAGAACACAGAATTTAGATATATAATTAAGAATACTGAATATAGAATTTAGAATATACAATGTAGAACACAGAATAGAGAATAGAGAATAGAGAAACCAGAATTTAGAACTTGGAATGCAAAACACAGAATTTTGAACATAGAATACAGAATACTGAATATAAAATTTAGAACATAGAATGTTGAACACAGAATATAGAATACGGTATGCAGAATATACAATACAGAATAGTGAATGCAGAACACAGAATATAGAATATGGAAAACAGAATACAGAACTCATAATTTAGAACATGGATGCAGAACACAGAATTTGAAATATAGTATACAGAATACTGAACATAAAATTAGAACTTAGAATGCAGAACACAGAATAAAGATTATATAATGCAGAATTCTGTATATAGAATTTATAAACAGGAATGCACAACACAGAATTTAGAATAGAGAATGCAGAATACTGTATATAGAATTTAGAATATAGAATGAATAACACAGATTATAGAATATAGACTACGGAGTGGAGAAAATAGAAGGTAGAATATAGACTGAATAACACAAAATATAGAATATAGAATAGAGAATATAGATCCCAGAATATAGAAATGGAATGCAGAACATAGAATTTTGAGTACAGAATACAGAAAACTGAATAAAGATTTTAGAATATAGAATGTAGAACACAGAATATAGAATATAGAATAGGGAATGCAGAATATAGTATGTAGAATATAGAATGAAGAACACAAGTATAGAATATAGAATAGTGAATATAGAAACCAGAATTTAGAACACGGAATGCAGAACACAGAATTTATAATATAGAATGCAGAATACTGAATATTGATTTTATAAACATGAATGCACAACACAGAATTTAGAATATAGAATGAAGAAAACTGAATAGAGTATTAAGAATATAAAATGAAGAACACAGAATATAGATTTTAGAATATAGAATAGAGAACCCAGGATATAGAACATGAAATGCAGAGCACAGAATTTAGAATATAGAACACAGAATACTGAATATAAGTTTAGGATATAGAATATAGAACACAGAGTATAGAATACAGAATACGGAATACTGAATATACAATTTAGAATATAGAATGTAGAACACAGAATATAGAATATGGAAAACCGAATACAAAACCCAGAATTGAAAACATGGAATGCACAACACAGAATTAAGAATATAGAACACAGAATACTGAATATAGAATTTAGAATACAGAATGTAGAACAGAGAATTAAAAATATAGAATATATTATGCTGAATATGGAATTTAGAATATAGAATGTAGAACAAAGAATATAGAAAATAGTATATAGAATATAGAAACCAGAATTTAGAACATGGAATGCAGAACACAGAATTTAGAATATAGAATACAGTATACTGAATATAGAATTTAGAATATACAATGTAGAATATAGAATATAGAATACGGAATGCAGAATATAGAATATAGAATATAGAATGATGAACACAAAATTTACAATATAGAATAGAGAATATAGAACCCAGAATTTAGATCATGGAATGCAGAACACAGTATTTAGAGTATATACTACCAAATAATGAATATGAAATTTAGAATATAGAATGTAGAATACAGAATATGGAATATAGAATACGGAATGCAGAATATAGAATATAGAATATAGAATGATGAGCACAAAATTTAGAATATAATATAGAGAATATAGAACCCAGAATTTAGAACATGGAATGCAGAACACAGAATTTAAAATATAGAATACCGAATACTGAATATACAATTAGGATATAGAATGAAAGACACAGAGTATAGTATATAGAAAACGGAATACTGAATATACAATATAGAATATAGAATGTAGAACACACAATATAGAATATAGAATACGGAATGCAGAATATAGAATACAGAATATAGAATGTTGAACACTGAATATAGAAATAGGAATACAAAATACAGAACCCAGAATTTAGAATATAGAATGCAGAACACAGAATATAGTATATAGAATACGGAATGCAGAATATAGGATACAGAATATAGAATGTAGAACACAGAATATAGAATATTGAATAGAGTATATGGAACACATAATTTAAAAAATAGATTTCAGAACACAGAGTTTAGAATAGAGTATAGAGAATACTGATTATAGAATTTAGAATATAGAATGCAGAACAGAGAATTTAGAATATAGAATGCAGAATACTGAATAAAGAATTTATAAACAGGAATGCAAAACAGAATTTAGAATATAGAATACAGAATACAGAATATAGAATTTATAATATAGAACGTATACCACAGAATATAGAGTATAGAATACAGATTGCAGAATATAGAATACAGAATATAGAATGTAGAACACAGAAAATAGAATATGGAAATCATAATACAAAACCCAGAACTGAGGACATGGAATGCAGAACACAGAATTTAGAATACAGAAAAGAGAATACTGAATATAGAATTTAGAACATAGAATGCAGAACACAGAATTTAGAATATAGAATACAGAATACTGAATGTAGGATTTAGAACATGGAATGCAGAACACAGATTATGGAATGTAGAATACGGAATGCAGAATATAGTATACAGAATATAGAATGTAGAATACAGAATATAGAATATGGAAAACAGAATACATAACCCAGAATTTACAACATGGATTTCGGAACACAGAATTTAGAATATAGAATACAGAATACTGAATATAGAATTTAGAATATAGAATGTAGAACACAGAACTTAGAATAGAGAAAAAAGAATACTGCATATAAAATTTAGAATATAGAATGTAGAACACAGAATATAGAAAATAGAATAGAGAATATAGAACACACAATTTAGAACATGGAATGCAGAACACAGAATTTAGTATGTAGAATACAGAATACTGAATATAGAATTTAGAATCTAGAATGTAGAACACAGAATATAGAATATAGAATAGGGAATGCAAAATAGAGAATATAAAATATAGAATATATAATGATGAACACAAAATAAAGAATAGAGAATATAGAACCCAGAAATAAGAACATGGAATGTAAAACACAGAATTTAGAATATAAAATACAGAATACTGAATATCGAATTTAGAATATAGAATGTAGAACACAGAATATAGAAAATAAAATACAGAATATAGAACTCACAATTTAGAACATGAAATGCAGAACACAGAATTTAGAATGTAGAATACAGAATACTGAATATAGAATTTGGAATATAGAATGTAGAACACAGAATATAGAATATAGAATAGGAAATGCAGAATAGAGAATATAAAATATAAAATATAGAATGATGAACACAAAATATAGAATAGAGAATATAGAACCCAGAATTTAGAACATGGAATGTAGAACACAGAATTTAGAATATAAAATACAGAATACTGAATATCGAATTTAGAATATAGAATGTAGAACACAGAATATAGAAAATAGAATAGAGAATATAGAACCCACAATTTAGAATATGGAATGCAGAACACAGAATTTAGAATGTAGAATACAGAATAGTACATATAGAATTTAGAATATAGAATGTAGAACACAGAATATGGTATGTAGAATACGGAAAGCAGAATATAGAATACATAATATAGATAGTAGAATACAGAATATAGACTAGGGAAAACAGAATACATAACCCAGAATTTAGAACATGGAATTCAAAACACAGAATTTAGAATATAGTATACAGAATACTGAATATAGAATTAAGAAATTAGAATGCAGTACACAGAATTAAGAATATAGAATGCAGAATACTGTATATAGAATTTATAAAAAGGAATGCAGAACACAGAATATAGAAAATAGAATAAAGAATACTGAATATAGATTTGAGAATATATATAGAATAACACAGAATATAGATTATAGACTACTGAATGGAGAATATAGAAGGTAGAATAAAGAATGAAGAACACAAAATATAGAATATAAAATAAGAATATAGAACCCAGAATTTAGAATTTGAATGCAGAATATAAAATATAGAATACAGAATACAGAATACAGAATAAATATTTTAGAATATAGAATGTAGAACACAGAATATAGAATATAGAATAGGAAATGCAGAATACAGTATGTAGAATACAGAATGAAAAACAAAAATATAGAATATAGAATAGTGAATATAGAACACAGAACATAGAACACGGAAAGCAGAACACAGAACTAAGAATATAGAATACAGAATACTTAATATAAAATTTAGAATGTAGAATGTAGAACACAGAATATAAAATATAGAATATGGAATACAGAATATAGTATACAGAATATAGAATGTAGAACACAGAATATAGAATATTGAATAGAGTATATGGAAACAAAAATTTAGAACATGGAATGCAGAACACAGTATTTAGAATACAGAATACAGAATACAGAATATAGAATTTAGAATATAGAATGTAGAACACAGAATATAGAATACGACATGCAGAATATTGAATAAAGAATAAAGAATATAGAACACAGAATATATAATATGGAAACAGAATTTTGAACCCAGAATATAGAACATGGAATGCAGAACACAGAATGTAAAATATAGAATGCAGAATACTGAATATACAATATAGAATATATAACGCAGAACACAGAATATAGAATATAGAATACGGAATGCAGAATATAGAATACAGGATATAGAATGTAGAATACAGAATATAGAATATGGAAAACAGAATACAAAACCCAGAATTTAGAGCTTGGAATGCAACACAGAATTTACAATATAGAATACAGATTACTGAATATAGAATTTAGAACATAGAAAGCAGAACCCAGAATTTAGAATATAGAATACAGAATACTGAAAATATAATTTAGAATACAGAAAGTAGAACACAGAATATAGAATATAGAATACAGATTATAGAACCCAAAGTTTAGAACTTGGAATACAGCACACAGACTTTAAAATATAGAATACCGAATACTGAACATAGAATATGAATACACAATATAGAACAAAGAATTTAGAATATAGGATACCGAATACTGAATATAGAATATAAATATACAATTTAGAACACAGAATATAGAATATAGAAAAGAGAATATAGAACAAAAAATTTAGAACATGGAATGCAGAACACAGAATTAAGAATATGGAATGCACAATACTGTATATAGAATTTAGAATATAGAATGAATAACACAGAATATAGAATATAGAATACGGAATGGAGAATATAGAAGGTAGAATATAGAATGAAGAACACAATATATAGAATATAATATAGAGAATATAGAACCCAGAAATTAGGAATGGAATGCAGAACAGAGAATTTATAATATAGAATACAGAATACTGGATAAAGATTTTAGAATATAGGATGTAGAACACAGAATATAGAATATAGAATAGGGAATGCAGAACATACTACGTAGAATACAGAATGAAGAACACAAATATAGAATATAGAATAGTGAATACAGGACCCAAAACTAAGAACACGGAATGCAGAACACAGAATTTAGAATATAGAATACAGAATACTTAATATAAAATTTAGAATATAGAATGTACAAAACAGAATATAGAATATACAATACGGAATGCAGAATATAAAATACAGAATATAGAATGCAGAACACAGAATATAGAATATTGAATACAGTATATGGAACACAAAATTTAGAACATGGAATGCAAAACACAGTACTTAGAATATAGAATACCGAATACTGAATATAGAATATGAATATACAAGGTAGAACACAGAATTTAGCATATACAATACAGAATACTGAATATAGAATTTTGAATATACAATGTAGAACACAGAATATAGAATATAGAATACGGAATGCAGAATATAGGATACAGAAAATAGAATATAGAAAACAGAATATAGAATATGGTAAACAGAATACAAAACACAGAATTGAGAATATGGACTGCAGAACACATAATTAAAAATATACAATACAGAATACTGAATATAGAATTTTGAATATACAATGTAGAACACAGAATTTAGATATATAATAAAGAATACTGAATATAGAATTTAGAATATAGAATGTAGAACACAGAATATAGAATAGTGAAAAGAGAACCCAGAATTTAGAACATGGAATGCAGAACACAGAATTTAGAATATAGAATACAGAATACTGAATATAAAATTTAGAACATAGAATGTAGAACACAGAATATAGAATACGGCATGCAGAATATACAATACAGAATAGTGAATGCACAAAATAGAATATAGAATATGGAACACAGAATACAGAACTCAGAATTTAGAACATGGAATGCAGAACACAGAATTTAAAATATAGTATACAGAATACTGAATAAAGAATTAGACCTTACAATGCAGAACACAGAATTAAGATTATATAATGCAGAATTCTGTATATAGAATTTATAAACAGGAATGCAGAACAAAGAATTTAGAAAATAAAATACACAGTAATGAATATACAATTTAGAATATATAATAAATAACACAGAATATAGAATATAGACTACGGAATGGAGAATATAGGAGGTAGAATAAGGAATGACGAACACAAAATATAGAATATAGAATAGAGAATATAGAACCCAGAATTTAGAAATGGGATGCAGAGCATAGAATTTAGAATACAGAATACAGAATACTGAATAAAGATTTTAGAATATACAATGTAGAACCAAGAAAATAGAATATAGAATACAGAATGCAGAATATAGAACAGAATATAGAAAGTAGAACACAGAATATGGAATATTGAATAGTGTATATGGAACACATAATTTAGAACATAGATTTCAGAACACAGAGTTTAGAATAGAGTATAGAGAATACTGATTATAGAATTTAGAATATAGAATGCAGAACATAGAATTTAGAATATAGAATGCAGAATACTGAATAAAGAATTTATAAACAGGAATGCAAAACAGAATTTAGAATATAGAATACAGAATACAGAATATAGAATTTATAATATGGAACGTATACCACAGAATATAGAGTATAGAATACAGATGGCAGAATATAGAATACAGAATATAGAATGTAGAACACAGAAAATAGAATATGGAAATCATAATACAAAACCCAGAACTGAGGACATGGAATGCAGAACACAGAATTTAGAATACAGAATAGAGAATACTGAATATAGAATTTAGAACATAGAATGCAGAACACAGAATATAGAATATAGAATACAGAATACTGAATATAGGATTTAGAACATGGAATGCAGAACACAGATTATGGAATGTAGAATACGGAATGCAGAATATAGTATACAGAATATAGAATGTAGAATACAGAATATAGAATATGGAAAACAGAATACATAACCCAGAATTTACAACATGGATTTCAGAACACAGAATTTAGAATATAGAATACAGAATACTGAATATAGAATTTAGAATATAGAATGTAGAACACAGAACTTAGAATAGAGAAAAAAGAATACTGCATATAAAATTTAGAATATAGAATGTAGAACACAGAATATAGAAAATAGAATAGAGAATATAGAACACACAATTTAGAACATGGAATGCAGAACAAAGAATTTAGAATGTAGAATACAGAATACTGAATATAGAATTTAGAATCTAGAATGTAGAACACAGAATATAGAATATAGAATAGGGAATGCAAAATAGAGAATATAAAATATAGAATATATAATGATGAACACAAAATAAAGAATAGAGAATATAGAACCCAGAAATAAGAACATGGAATGTAAAACACAGAATTTAGAATATAAAATACAGAATACTGAATATCGAATTTAGAATATAGAATGTAGAACACAGAATATAGAAAATAAAATACAGAATATAGAACTCACAATTTAGAACATGAAATGCAGAACACAGAATTTAGAATGTAGAATACAGAATACTGAATATAGAATTTGGAATATAGAATGTAGAACACAGAATATAGAATATAGAATACGAAATGCAGAATAGAGAATATAAAATATAAACTATAGAATGATGAACACAAAATATAGAATAGAGAATATAGAACCCAGAATTTAGAACATGGAATGTAGAACACAGAATTTAGAATATAAAATACAGAATACTGAATATCGAATTTAGAATATAGAATGTAGAACACAGAATATAGAAAATAGAATAGAGAATATAGAACCCACAATTTAGAATATGGAATGCAGAACACAGAATTTAGAATGTAGAATACAGAATAGTACATATAGAATTTAGAATATAGAATGTAGAACACAGAATATGGTATGTAGAATACGGAAAGCAGAATATAGAATACATAATATAGATAGTAGAATACAGAATATAGACTAGGGAAAACAGAATACATAACCCAGAATTTAGAACATGGAATTCAGAACACAGAATTTAGAATATAGTATACAGAATACTGAATATAGAATTAAGAAATTAGAATGCAGTACACAGAATTAAGAATATAGAATGCAGAATACTGTATATAGAATTTATAAAAAGGAATGCAGAACACAGAATATAGAAAATAGAATAAAGAATACTGAATATAGATTTGAGAATATATATAGAATAACACAGAATATAGATTATAGACTACTGAATGGAGAATATAGAAGGTAGAATAAAGAATGAAGAACACAAAATATAGAATATAAAATAAGAATATAGAACCCAGAATTTAGAATTGGAATGCAGAACATAAAATATAGAATACAGAATACAGAATACAGAATAAATATTTTAGAATATAGAATGTAGAACACAGAATATAGAATATAGAAAAGGAAATGCAGAATACAGTATGTAGAATACAGAATGAAAAACATAAATATAGAATATAGAATAGTGAATATAGAACACAGAACATAGAACACGGAATGCAGAACACAGAACTTAGAATATAGAATACAGAATACTTAATATAAAATTTAGAATGTAGAATGTAGAACACAGAATATAGAATATAGAATATGGAATACAGAATATAGTATACAGAATATAGAATGTAGAACACAGAATATAGAATATTGAATAGAGTATATGGAAACCAAAATTTAGATCATGGAATGCAGAACAGAGAATTTAGAATATAGAATGCAGAATACTGAATAAAGAATTTATAAACAGGAATGCAAAACAGAATTTAGAATATAGAATACAGAATACAGAATATAGAATTTATAACATAGAACGTATACCACAGAATATAGAGTATAGAATACAGATTGCAGAATATAGAATACAGAATATAGAATGTAGAACACAGAAAATAGAATATGGAAATCATAATACAAAACCCAGAACTGAGGACATGGAATGCAGAACACAGAATTTAGAATACAGAATAGAGAATACTGAATATAGAATTTAGAACATAGAATGCAGAACACAGAATTTAGAATATAGAATACAGAATACTGAATATAGGATTTAGAACATGGAATGCAGAACACAGATTATGGAATGTAGAATACGGAATGCAGAATATAGAATACAGAATATAGAATGTAGAATACAGAATATAGAATATGGAAAACAGAATACATAACCCAGAATTTACAACATGGATTTCGGAACACAGAATTTAGAATATAGAATACAGAATACTGAATATAGAATTTAGAATATAGAATGTAGAACACAGAACTTAGAATAGAGAAAAAAGTATACTGCATATAAAATTTAGAATATAGAATGTAGAACACAGAATATAGAAAATAGAATAGAGAATATAGAACACACAATTTAGAACATGGAATGCAGAACACAGAATTTAGAATGTAGAATACAGAATACTGAATATAGAATTTAGAATCTAGAATGTAGAACACAGAATATAGAATATAGAATAGGGAATGCAAAATAGAGAATATAAAATATAGAATATATAATGATGAACACAAAATAAAGAATAGAGAATATAGAACCCAGAAATAAGAACATGGAATGTAAAACACAGAATTTAGAATATAAAATACAGAATACTGAATATCGAATTTAGAATATAGAATGTAGAACACAGAATATAGAAAATAAAATACAGAATATAGAACTCACAATTTAGAACATGAAATGCAGAACACAGAATTTAGAATGTAGAATACAGAATACTGAATATAGAATTTGGAATATAGAATGTAGAACACAGAATATAGAATATAGAATACGGAATGCAGAATAGAGAATATAAAATATAAAATATAGAATGATGAACACAAAATATAGAATAGAGAATATAGAACCCAGAATTTAGAACATGGAATGTAGAACACATATTTTAGTATATAAAATACAGAATACTGAATATCGAATTTAGAATATAGAATGTAGAACACAGAATATAGAAAATAGAATAGAGAATATAGAACACACAATTTAGAATATGGAATGCAGAACACAGAATTTAGAATGTAGAATACAGAATAGTACATATAGAATTTAGAATATAGAATGTAGAACACAGAACATGGTATGTAGAATACGGAAAGCAGAATATAGAATACATAATATAGATAGTAGAATACAGAATATAGACTAGGGAAAACAGAATACATAACCCAGAATTTAGAACATGGAATTCAAAACACAGAATTTAGAATATAGTATACAGAATACTGAATATAGAATTAAGAAATTAGAATGCAGTACACAGAATTAAGAATATAGAATGCAGAATACTGTATATAGAATTTATAAAAAGGAATGCAGAACACAGAATATAGAAAATAGAATAAAGAATACTGAATATAGATTTGAGAATATATATAGAATAACACAGAATATAGATTATAGACTACTGAATGGAGAATATAGAAGGTAGAATAAAGAATGAAGAACACAAAATATAGAATATAAAATAAGAATATAGAACCCAGAATTTAGAATTTGAATGCAGAATATAAAATATAGAATACAGAATACAGAATACAGAATAAATATTTTAGAATATAGAATGTAGAACACAGAATATAGAATATAGAATAGGAAATGCAGAATACAGTATGTAGAATACAGAATGAAAAACAAAAATATAGAATATAGAATAGTGAATATAGAACACAGAACATAGAACACGGAAAGCAGAACACAGAACTAAGAATATAGAATACAGAATACTTAATATAAAATTTAGAATGTAGAATGTAGAACACAGAATATAGAATATAGAATATGGAATACAGAATATAGTATACAGAATATAGAATGTAGAACACAGAATATAGAATATTGAATAGAGTATATGGAAACAAAAATTTAGAACATGGAATGCAGAACACAGTATTTAGAATACAGAATACAGAATACAGAATATAGAATTTAGAATATAGAATGTAGAACACAGAATATAGAATACGACATGCAGAATATTGAATAAAGAATAAAGAATATAGAACACAGAATATATAATATGGAAACAGAATTTTGAACCCAGAATATAGAACATGGAATGCAGAACACAGAATGTAAAATATAGAATGCAGAATACTGAATATAGAATATAGAATATATAACGCAGAACACAGAATATAGAATATAGAATACGGAATGCAGAATATAGAATACAGGATATAGAATGTAGAATACAGAATATAGAATATGGAAAACAGAATACAAAACCCAGAATTTAGAGCTTGGAATGCAACACAGAATTTACAATATAGAATACAGATTACTGAATATAGAATTTAGAACATAGAAAGCAGAACCCAGAATTTAGAATATAGAATACAGAATACTGAAAATATAATTTAGAATACAGAAAGTAGAACACAGAATATAGAATATAGAATACAGATTATAGAACCCAAAGTTTAGAACTTGGAATACAGCACACAGACTTTAAAATATAGAATACCGAATACTGAACATAGAATATGAATACACAATATAGAACAAAGAATTTAGAATATAGGATACCGAATACTGAATATAGAATATAAATATACAATTTAGAACACAGAATATAGAATATAGAATAGAGAATATAGAACAAAAAATTTAGAACATGGAATGCAGAACACAGAATTAAGAATATGGAATGCACAATACTGTATATAGAATTTAGAATATAGAATGAATAACACAGAATATAGAATATAGAATACGGAATGGAGAATATAGAAGGTAGAATATAGAATGAAGAACACAATATATAGAATATAATATAGAGAATATAGAACCCAGAAATTAGGAATGGAATGCAGAACAGAGAATTTATAATATAGAATACAGAATACTGGATAAAGATTTTAGAATATAGGATGTAGAACACAGAATATAGAATATAGAATAGGGAATGCAGAACATACTACGTAGAATACAGAATGAAGAACACAAATATAGAATATAGAATAGTGAATACAGGACCCAAAACTAAGAACACGGAATGCAGAACACAGAATTTAGAATATAGAATACAGAATACTTAATATAAAATTTAGAATATAGAATGTACAAAACAGAATATAGAATATACAATACGGAATGCAGAATATAAAATACAGAATATAGAATGCAGAACACAGAATATAGAATATTGAATACAGTATATGGAACACAAAATTTAGAACATGGAATGCAAAACACAGTACTTAGAATATAGAATACCGAATACTGAATATAGAATATGAATATACAAGGTAGAACACAGAATTTAGCATATACAATACAGAATACTGAATATAGAATTTTGAATATACAATGTAGAACACAGAATATAGAATATAGAATACGGAATGCAGAATATAGGATACAGAAAATAGAATATAGAACACAGAATATAGAATATGGTAAACAGAATACAAAACACAGAATTGAGAATATGGACTGCAGAACACATAATTAAAAATATACAATACAGAATACTGAATATAGAATTTTGAATATACAATGTAGAACACAGAATTTAGATATATAATAAAGAATACTGAATATAGAATTTAGAACATAGAATGTAGAACACAGAATATAGAATAGTGAAAAGAGAACCCAGAATTTAGAACATGGAATGCAGAACACAGAATTTAGAATATAGAATACAGAATACTGAATATAAAATTTAGAACATAGAATGTAGAACACAGAATATAGAATACGGCATGCAGAATATACAATACAGAATAGTGAATGCACAAAATAGAATATAGAATATGGAACACAGAATACAGAACTCAGAATTTAGAACATGGAATGCAGAACACAGAATTTAAAATATAGTATACAGAATACTGAATAAAGAATTAGACCTTACAATGCAGAACACAGAATTAAGATTATATAATGCAGAATTCTGTATATAGAATTTATAAACAGGAATGCAGAACAAAGAATTTAGAAAATAAAATACACAGTAATGAATATACAATTTAGAATATATAATAAATAACACAGAATATAGAATATAGACTACGGAATGGAGAATATAGGAGGTAGAATAAGGAATGACGAACACAAAATACAGAATATAGAATAGAGAATATAGAACCCAGAATTTAGAAATGGGATGCAGAGCATAGAATTTAGAATACAGAATACAGAATACTGAATAAAGATTTTAGAATATACAATGTAGAACCAAGAAAATAGAATATAGAATACAGAATGCAGAATATAGAACAGAATATAGAAAGTAGAACACAGAATATGGAATATTGAATAGAGTATATGGAACACATAATTTAGAACATAGATTTCAGAACACAGAGTTTAGAATAGAGTATAGAGAATACTGATTATAGAATTTAGAATATAGAATGCAGAACATAGAATTTAGAATATAGAATGCAGAATACTGAATAAAGAATTTATAAACAGGAATGCAAAACAGAATTTAGAATATAGAATACAGAATACAGAATATAGAATTTATAATATGGAACGTATACCACAGAATATAGAGTATAGAATACAGATGGCAGAATATAGAATACAGAATATAGAATGTAGAACACAGAAAATAGAATATGGAAATCATAATACAAAACCCAGAACTGAGGACATGGAATGCAGAACACAGAATTTAGAATACAGAATAGAGAATACTGAATATAGAATTTAGAACATAGAATGCAGAACACAGAATATAGAATATAGAATACAGAATACTGAATATAGGATTTAGAACATGGAATGCAGAACACAGATTATGGAATGTAGAATACGGAATGCAGAATATAGTATACAGAATATAGAATGTAGAATACAGAATATAGAATATGGAAAACAGAATACATAACCCAGAATTTACAACATGGATTTCAGAACACAGAATTTAGAATATAGAATACAGAATACTGAATATAGAATTTAGAATATAGAATGTAGAACACAGAACTTAGAATAGAGAAAAAAGAATACTGCATATAAAATTTAGAATATAGAATGTAGAACACAGAATATAGAAAATAGAATAGAGAATATAGAACACACAATTTAGAACATGGAATGCAGAACACAGAATTTAGAATGTAGAATACAGAATACTGAATATAGAATTTAGAATCTAGAATGTAGAACACAGAATATAGAATATAGAATAGGGAATGCAAAATAGAGAATATAAAATATAGAATATATAATGATGAACACAAAATAAAGAATAGAGAATATAGAACCCAGAAATAAGAACATGGAATGTAAAACACAGAATTTAGAATATAAAATACAGAATACTGAATATCGAATTTAGAATATAGAATGTAGAACACAGAATATAGAAAATAAAATACAGAATATAGAACTCACAATTTAGAACATGAAATGCAGAACACAGAATTTAGAATGTAGAATACAGAATACTGAATATAGAATTTGGAATATAGAATGTAGAACACAGAATATAGAATATAGAATACGAAATGCAGAATAGAGAATATAAAATATAAACTATAGAATGATGAACACAAAATATAGAATAGAGAATATAGAACCCAGAATTTAGAACATGGAATGTAGAACACAGAATTTAGAATATAAAATACAGAATACTGAATATCGAATTTAGAATATAGAATGTAGAACACAGAATATAGAAAATAGAATAGAGAATATAGAACCCACAATTTAGAATATGGAATGCAGAACACAGAATTTAGAATGTAGAATACAGAATAGTACATATAGAATTTAGAATATAGAATGTAGAACACAGAATATGGTATGTAGAATACGGAAAGCAGAATATAGAATACATAATATAGATAGTAGAATACAGAATATAGACTAGGGAAAACAGAATACATAACCCAGAATTTAGAACATGGAATTCAGAACACAGAATTTAGAATATAGTATACAGAATACTGAATATAGAATTAAGAAATTAGAATGCAGTACACAGAATTAAGAATATAGAATGCAGAATACTGTATATAGAATTTATAAAAAGGAATGCAGAACACAGAATATAGAAAATAGAATAAAGAATACTGAATATAGATTTGAGAATATATATAGAATAACACAGAATATAGATTATAGACTACTGAATGGAGAATATAGAAGGTAGAATAAAGAATGAAGAACACAAAATATAGAATATAAAATAAGAATATAGAACCCAGAATTTAGAATTGGAATGCAGAACATAAAATATAGAATACAGAATACAGAATACAGAATAAATATTTTAGAATATAGAATGTAGAACACAGAATATAGAATATAGAAAAGGAAATGCAGAATACAGTATGTAGAATACAGAATGAAAAACATAAATATAGAATATAGAATAGTGAATATAGAACACAGAACATAGAACACGGAATGCAGAACACAGAACTTAGAATATAGAATACAGAATACTTAATATAAAATTTAGAATGTAGAATGTAGAACACAGAATATAGAATATAGAATATGGAATACAGAATATAGTATACAGAATATAGAATGTAGAACACAGAATATAGAATATTGAATAGAGTATATGGAAACCAAAATTTAGAACATGGAATGCAGAACAGAGAATTTAGAATATAGAATGCAGAATACTGAATAAAGAATTTATAAACAGGAATGCAAAACAGAATTTAGAATATAGAATACAGAATACAGAATATAGAATTTATAACATAGAACGTATACCACAGAATATAGAGTATAGAATACAGATTGCAGAATATAGAATACAGAATATAGAATGTAGAACACAGAAAATAGAATATGGAAATCATAATACAAAACCCAGAACTGAGGACATGGAATGCAGAACACAGAATTTAGAATACAGAATAGAGAATACTGAATATAGAATTTAGAACATAGAATGCAGAACACAGAATTTAGAATATAGAATACAGAATACTGAATATAGGATTTAGAACATGGAATGCAGAACACAGATTATGGAATGTAGAATACGGAATGCAGAATATAGAATACAGAATATAGAATGTAGAATACAGAATATAGAATATGGAAAACAGAATACATAACCCAGAATTTACAACATGGATTTCGGAACACAGAATTTAGAATATAGAATACAGAATACTGAATATAGAATTTAGAATATAGAATGTAGAACACAGAACTTAGAATAGAGAAAAAAGTATACTGCATATAAAATTTAGAATATAGAATGTAGAACACAGAATATAGAAAATAGAATAGAGAATATAGAACACACAATTTAGAACATGGAATGCAGAACACAGAATTTAGAATGTAGAATACAGAATACTGAATATAGAATTTAGAATCTAGAATGTAGAACACAGAATATAGAATATAGAATAGGGAATGCAAAATAGAGAATATAAAATATAGAATATATAATGATGAACACAAAATAAAGAATAGAGAATATAGAACCCAGAAATAAGAACATGGAATGTAAAACACAGAATTTAGAATATAAAATACAGAATACTGAATATCGAATTTAGAATATAGAATGTAGAACACAGAATATAGAAAATAAAATACAGAATATAGAACTCACAATTTAGAACATGAAATGCAGAACACAGAATTTAGAATGTAGAATACAGAATACTGAATATAGAATTTGGAATATAGAATGTAGAACACAGAATATAGAATATAGAATACGGAATGCAGAATAGAGAATATAAAATATAAAATATAGAATGATGAACACAAAATATAGAATAGAGAATATAGAACCCAGAATTTAGAACATGGAATGTAGAACACAGAATTTAGAATATAAAATACAGAATACTGAATATCGAATTTAGAATATAGAATGTAGAACACAGAATATAGAAAATAGAATAGAGAATATAGAACACACAATTTAGAATATGGAATGCAGAACACAGAATTTAGAATGTAGAATACAGAATAGTACATATAGAATTTAGAATATAGAATGTAGAACACAGAATATGGTATGTAGAATACGGAAAGCAGAATATAGAATACATAATATAGATAGTAGAATACAGAATATAGACTAGGGAAAACAGAATACATAACCCAGAATTTAGAACATGGAATTCAAAACACAGAATTTAGAATATAGTATACAGAATACTGAATATAGAATTTAGAAATTAGAATGCAGTACACAGAATTAAGAATATAGAATGCAGAATACTGTATATAGAATTTATAAAAAGGAATGCAGAACACAGAATATAGAAAGTAGAATAAAGAATACTGAATATAGATTTGAGAATATATATAGAATAACACAGAATATAGATTATAGACAACAGAATGGAGAATATAGAAGGTAGAATAAAGAATGAAGAACACAAAATATAGAATATAAAATAAGAATATAGAACCCAGAATTTAGAATTGGAATGCAGAACATAAAATATAGAATACAGAATACAGAATACAGAATAAATATTTTAGAATATAGAATGTAGAACACAGAATATAGAATATAGAATAGGAAATGCAGAATACAGTATGTAGAATACAGAATGAAAAACAAAAATATAGAATATAGAATAGTGAATATAGAACCCAGAACATAGAACACGAAATGCAGAACACAGAATTTAGAATATAGAATACAGAATACTTAATATAAAATTTAGAATGTAGAATGTAGAACACAGAATATAAAATATAGAATATGGAATACAGAATATAGTATACAGAATATAGAATGTAGAACACAGAATATAGAATATTGAATAGAGTATATGGAAACAAAAATTTAGAACATGGAATGCAGAACACAGTATTTAGAATATAGAATACAGAATACTGAATATAGAATTTAGAATATAGAATGTAGAACACAGAATATAGAATACGACATGCAGAATATTGAATAAAGAATAAAGAATATAGAACACAGAATATAGAATATGGAAACAGAATTTTGAACCCAGAATATAGAACATGGAATGCAGAACACAGAATGTAAAATATAGAATGCAGAATACTGAATATAGAATATAGAATATATAACGCAGAACACAGAATATAGAATATAGAATACGGAATGCAGAATATAGAATACAGGATATAGAATGTAGAATACAGAATATAGAATATGGAAAACAGAATACAAAACCCAGAATTTAGAGCTTGGAATGCAACACAGAATTTACAATATAGAATACAGATTACTGAATATAGAATTTAGAACATAGAAAGCAGAACCCAGAATTTAGAATATAGAATACAGAATACTGAAAATATAATTTAGAATACAGAAAGTAGAACACAGAATATAGAATATAGAATACAGATTATAGAACCCAAAGTTTAGAACTTGGAATACAGCACACAGACTTTAAAATATAGAATACCGAATACTGAACATAGAATATGAATACACAATATAGAACAAAGAATTTAGAATATAGGATACCGAATACTGAATATAGAATATAAATATACAATTTAGAACACAGAATATAGAATTTAGAATAGAGAATATAGAACAAAAAATTTAGAACATGGAATGCAGAACACAGAATTAAGAATATGGAATGCACAATACTGTATATAGAATTTAGAATATAGAATGAATAACACAGAATATAGAATATAGAATACGGAATGGAGAATATAGAAGGTAGAATATAGAATGAAGAACACAATATATAGAATATAATATAGAGAATATAGAACCCAGAAATTAGGAATGGAATGCAGAACAGAGAATTTATAATATAGAATACAGAATACTGAATAAAGATTTTAGAATATAGGATGTAGAACACAGAATATAGAATATAGAATAGGGAATGCAGAACATACTACGTAGTGTACAGAATGAAGAACACAAATATAGAATATAGAATAGTGAATATAGGACCCAAAATTAAGAACACGGAATGCAGAACACAGAATTTAGAATATAGAATACAGAATACTTAATATAAAATTTAGAATATAGAATGTACAAAACAGAATATAGAATATACAATACGGAATGCAGAATATAAAATACAGAATATAGAATGCAGAACACAGAATATAGAATATTGAATACAGTATATGGAACACAAAATTTAGAACATGGAATGCAAAACACAGTACTTAGAATATAGAATACCGAATACTGAATATAGAATATGAATATACAAGGTAGAACACAGAATTTAGCATATACAATACAGAATACTGAATATAGAATTTTGAATATACAATGTAGAAAACAGAATATAGAATATAGAATATGGAATGCAGAATATAAGATACAGAAAATAGAATATAGAACACAGAATATAGAATATGGAAAACAGAATACAAAACACAGAATTGAGAATATGGACTGCAGAACACATAATTAACAATATACAATACAGAATACTGAATATAGAATTTTGAATATACAATGTAGAACACAGAATTTAGATATATAATAAAGAATACTGAATATAGAATTTAGAATATAGAATGTAGAACACAGAATATAGAATAGTGAATAGAAAACCCAGAATTTAGAACATGGAATGCAGAACACAGAATTTAGAATATAGAATACAGAATACTGAATATAAAATTTAGAACATAGAATGTAGAACACAGAATATAGAATACGGCATGCAGAATATACAATACAGAATAGTGAATGCACAAAATAGAATATAGAATATGGAACACAGAATACAGAACTCAGAATTTAGAACATGGAATGCAGAACACAGAATTTAAAATATAGTATACATAATACTGAATAAAGAATTAGATCTTACAATGCAGAACACAGAATTAAGATTATATAATGCAGAATTCTGTATATAGAATTTATAAACAGGAATGCAGAACAAAGAATTTAGAAAATAAAATACACAGTAATGAATATAGAATTTAGAATATATAATAAATAACACAGAATATAGAATATAGACTACGGAATGGAGAATATAGGAGGTAGAATAAGGAATGACGAACACAAAATATAGAATATAGAATAGAGAATATAGAACCCAGAATTTAGAAATGGGATGCAGAGCATAGAATTTAGAATACAGAATACAGAATACTGAATAAAGATTTTAGAATATAGAATGTAGAACACAGAATATAGAATATAGAAAAGGAATTGCAGAATACAGTATGTAGAATACAGAATGTAGAACACAAATATAGAATAGAGAATAGTGAATATAGAACCCAGAACTTAGAACACGGAATGCAGAACAAAGAATTTAAAATATAGAATACAGAATACTTAAAATAAAATTTAGAATATAGAGTGTAGAACACAGAATATAGAATATAGAATACGGAATCCAGAATATAGAATGTAAAATATAGAATATAGAATGATGAACACAAAATATAGAATATAGAATAGAGAATAGAGAACCCAGAATTTAGAACATGCAATTTAGAACACAGAATTTAGAATATAAAAACAGAATACTGAATATCGAATTTAGAATATAGAATGTAGAACACAGAATATGGTATGTAGAATACGGAAAGCAGAATATAGAATACAGAATATAGAAAGTAGAATACAGAATATAGAATATGGAAAACAGAATACATAACCCAGAATTTAGAACATGGAATTCAGAACACAGAATTTAGAATATAGTATACAGAATACTGAATATAGAATTTAGAACATAGAATGCAGTACACAGAATTAAGTATATAGAATGCAGAATACTGTATATAGAATTTATAAACAGGAATGCAGAACACAGAATATAGAAAATAGAATAAAGAATACTGAATATAGAATTGAGAATATATATTGAATAACACAGAATATAGATAATAGAATACTGAATGGAGAATATAGAAGGCAGAATAAAGAATGAAGAACACAAAATATAGAATATAAAATGGAGAATATAGAACCCAGAATTTAGAATTGGAATGCAGAACATAAAATATACAATATAGAATACAGAATACTGAATAAATATTTTAGATTATAGAATGTAGAACACAGAATATAGAATATAGAATAGGAAATGCAGAATAGAGTATGTAGAATACAGAATGAAAAACAAAAATATAGAAAATAGAATAGTGAATATAAACCCAGAACATAGAACACGTAATGCAGAACACAGAATTTAGAATACAGAATACAGAATACTTAATATAAAATTTAGAATGTAGAATGTAGAACACAGAATATAGAATATAGAATACTTAATACAGAATATAGTATACAGAATATAGAATGTAGAACACAGAATATAGAATATAGAATATAGAATATAGAATACAGATTATAGAACCCAAAGTTTAGAACATGGAATGCAGTACACAGAATTTAAAATATAGAACACTGAATACTGGACTTACAATGTGAATATACACTATAGAACACAGAATTTAGAATATAGGATACCGAATACTGAATATAGAATATAAATATACAATTTAGAACACTGAATATAGAATAGAGAATAGAGAATATAGAACACAAAATTTAGAACATGGAATGCAGAACACAGAATTAAGAATATGGAATGCACAATACTGTATATAGAATTTAGAATATTGAATGATTAAAACAGAATAAAGAATATAGAATACGGAATGGAGAATATAGAATGTAGAATATAGAATGAAGAACACAATATATAGAATATAGTATAGAGAATATAGAACCCAGAATTTAGAAATGGAATGCAGAACAGAGAACATAGATTATAGAATAGGGAATGCAGAACATAGTACGTATTATACAGAATGAATAACACAAATATAGAATATAGAATAGTGAACATAGAAAAAAGAAATTAGAACATGGAATTCAGAACACAGAATTTACAATATAGAACACAGAATAATTATTATAAAATTTAGAATACACAATGTAGAGCACAGAATATAGAATATAGAATAGAGAATATAGAATCCAGAATTTAGAACATGGAATGCCAAACACAGAATTTAGAATATTGAATACATATTACTGAATATAGAATTTAGAATATAGAATGTAGAACACAGAATTTAGAATATAGAATAGAGAATACTGAAAATAGAATTTAGTATATAGAATTTTGAGCTCAGAATATAGAATACAGAATAGAGATTATAGAACCCAGAATTTAGGACAAGGAATGCAGAACACAGAATTTAGAGTATATAATACAGAATACTGAATATAGAATTCAGAACATGGAATGCCGAACACAGAATTCAGAATATAGAATACAGAATACTGAATATAGAATTTAGAACATAGAATGCGGAACACAGAATTTCGAATACAGAATACAGAATACTGAATATAGAATTTAGAACATAGAATGCGAAACACAGTATTTAGAATATAGAATACAGAATACTGAATATAGAATATAGAACATGGAATGCAGAACCCAGAATTTAGAATATAAAATACAGAATACTGAATATAGATTTTAGAACATGGAATGCATAACCCAGAGTATAGAAATTACATTACGGAATACTGAATATATAATTTAGAATATAGAATGTAGAACACAGAATATAGAATATAGATTACGTAATGCAGAATATAGACTACAGAATATAGAATTTAAACACAGAATATAGAATATGGAAAAAAGAATACAAAACCCAGAATTGAAAAAATGGAATGCAGAACAGAGAATTAAGAATCTAGAACACAGAACACTGAATAAAGAATTTAGAATATAGAATGTATAACACAGAATTTAGAATACAGAAAAAAGTATACTGAATATAGAATTTCGAATATAGAATGTAGAACACAGAATATAGAAAATAGAATAGAGAATATAGAACCCAGAATTTTGAACATGGAATGCAGAACACAGAATATAGAATATGGAAAACAGAATACAAAACTCAGAATTTAGAACATGGAATGCAGAAAACAGAATTTAAAATATAGTATACCGAATACTGAATATAGAATTTAGAACATAGAATGCAGAACACAGAATTAAGATTATAGAATGCAGAATACTGTATATAGAATTTATAAACAGGAATGCAGAACACAGAATTTAGAAAATAGAATAAAGTATACAGAATATAGAATTTAGAATATATAATATATAACACAGAATATAGAATATAGACTACGGAATGGAGAATATAGGAGGTAGAAAAGGAATGAAGAACACAAAATATAGAATATAGAATAGGGAATATAGAATACAGAATTTAGAAATGGAATGCAGAACATAGAATTTAGAATACAGAATACATAATACTGAATAAAGATTTTAGAATATAAAATGTAAAACATATAATATAGAATATAGAATTCGGAATGCACAATATAGTATGTAGAATATAGAATGAAGAACACAAATATAGAATAGAGAATAGTGAATATAGAACACAGAACTTAGAACACGGAATGCAGGACCCAGAATTTAAAATATAGAATACAGAATACTTAATATAAAATTTGGAATATAGAATGTAGAACACAGAATATAGAATATAGAATACGGAATGCAGAATATAGAATTCAGAATATAGAATGTAGAACACAGAATATAGAATATTGAATAGAGTATATGAAACCCAAAATTTAGAACATGGAATGCAGAACACATAATTTAGTATATAGAATACAGAATACTGAATATAGAATTTAGAATATAGAATGCAGAACACAGAATATAAATACGGCATGCAGAATACACAATACAGAATATAGAATGTAGAAAACAGAATATAGAATATAGAAAACAGAATACATAAACCAGAATTTAGATCATGGAAAGCAGAACACAGAATTTAGAATATAGTATACAGAATACTGAAAATAGAATTTAGAATATAGAATGCAGGACACAGAATTTAGAATATAGAATACAGAATACTGAATATAGAATTAAGAATATAGAATGTACAAGTCAGAATATAGAATATAGACTACGGAATGGAGAGTATAGAAGGTAAAATATAGAATGAAGAACACAAAATATAGAATAGAGAATAGAGAATTTAGGACACAGAACTTAGAACACGGAATGCAGAACACAGAATTTAGAATATAGAATACAGAATATTGAAAATAGAATTTGAATAAAGAATGTAGAACACAAAATTTAGAATATAGAATAAAGAATACTGAATATATAATTTAGAATATTGAATGTAGAACACAGAATATAGAATATAGAATGTAGAATATACAACCAAGAATTTATAACATGGAATGCAGAACACAGTATTTAGAATAATGAATAAAGAACACTGAAAATAGAATTTAGAATATAGAATGTAGAACACAGAATATAGAATATATACAACGGAATGCAGAATATAGAATAATGAGGACAAAATATAGAGTACAGAATATACAACCTACAATTTAGAACATGGAATGTAGAACACAGAATATAGAATAAAACATACTGAATATCGAATTTAGAAAATAGAATGTAGAACACAGAATATGGAATGTAGAATACGGAAGGCAGAATATTGAATACAGAATATAGAATGTAGAACACAGAAATTAGAATATGGAAAACAGAATATAGAACCCAGAATTTAGAATATGGAATGCAGAACACGAAATTAAAATATAGAATACAGATTACTGAATATAGAATTTAGAATATAGAATGTACAACACAGAATTTAGAATATAGAATACAGAATACTGAATATAGAATTTAGAATATAGAATGTAGAACACAGAATAGAGGATATAGAATACAGAATTTACAACCCAAAATTTAGAACACGGAATGCAGAACACAGAATTTAGTATATAGAATACAGAATACTGAACATAAAATATTGAATATAGAATATAGAAAACAGAGTATAGAATATAGAATACGGAATACTGAATATACAATTTATAATATAGAATATAGAACACAGAATATAGAATATAGAATACGGAATGCAGAATATAGAACGCAGACATAGAAAGTACAACACAGAATATAGAATATGGAAAACAGAATAAAAACCAATAAATGAAAACATGGAATGTACAACACAGAAATAAGTATATAGAATACAGAATACTGAATATAGAATTTAGAATATACAATGTAGAACAGAGAATTAAGAATATAGAATAAAGAATACTGAATATAGAATTTAGAAAATAGAATGAAGAACACAAAATATAGAAAATAGAATAGAGAATATAGAAACCGGAAGTTAGAAAATGGAAACCAGAACACAGAATTCAGAATATAGAATAAAGATTACTGAATATAGAATTTAGAATATAGAAAGTAGAACACAGAATATAGAATATAGAATAAGGAATGCAGAATACAGAATATAGAATACAGAATATAGAATGATGAACACAAAATATAGAATAGGGAATACAGAATATAGAACCCAGAATTTGTAACATGGAATGTAGAACACAGAATTTAGAATATAGAATACAGAATACTGAATATCGAATTTAAAATATAGAATGTAGAACACAGAATATACAATATGGTATGCAGAATATACAGTAGAGAATATAGAATGTAGAACACAGAATATAGAACATGGAAAACAGAATGCAGAACCCAGAATTTAGGACATGGAATGCAGAACACAGGATTTAGAAAATAGAATGCAGAATACTGAATATAGAATTTAGAATAAAGAATGTGTAACACAGAATATAGAATATAGATTAAGGAATGGAGAATATAGAGAGTAGAATATAGAATGAAGAACACAAAATATAGTATATAATATAGAGAATATAGAACCCAGAATTTAGAAATGGAATGCAGATCACAGAATATAGAATATGGAAAACAGAATACAGAACTCAGAATTTAGAACATGGGATGCAGAACACAGAATTTAGAGTATAGAATAAAGAATACTTAATATAGAATTTAGAGTATAGAATGTATAACACAGAATATACAATATAGAGTACGGAATGCAGAATATAGAATGCACAATATAGAATGTAGAACACACAATATAGAATATGGAAAACATAATAGAAAACCCAGAATTGAGGACATGGAATGCAGAACACAGAATTAAGAATATAGAATCCAGAATACTGAAAATAGAATTTAGAACATAGAATGCAGAACACAGAATTTATTATATAGAATACAGAATACTGAATATAGAATTTAGAACATGGAATGCAGAACACAGAATTTAGAATATATAATACAGTAAACTGAATATAGAATTTAGAATATAGAATGAACAACACATTATATAGAATATACAATAGAGAATATAGAACCCAGAATTTAGAAAATAGAATGCAGAACACAGAATTTAGAGTATAGTATACAGAATACTGAATATACAATATAGAATATAGAATGAAGACACAGAGTATAGTATATAGAAAACGGAATATTGAATATACAATTTAGATTATAGAATGTAGAACACACAATATAGAATATAGAATACGGAATGCAGAATATAGAATACAGAATATAGAATGTTAAACACTGAATATAGAAATAGGAATACAGAATACAGAACCCAGAATTTACAAACTGGAATGCAGAGCACAGAATTTAAAATATAGAATACCGAATACTGAATATAAAATTTAGAATATAGAATATAGAACACAGAATATGGAATGTAGAATACGGAATGCAGAATATTGAACACAGAATATAGAATATAGAACACACAATTTAGAATATTGAAAACAGGATATAGAACCCAGATTATAGAACCTGGAACGCAGAACACAGAATATAGAATATAGTATACGGAATGCAGAATATAGGATTCAGAATATAGAATGTAGAACAAAGAATATAGAACATAGATTAGAGTATATGGAACACAAAATATAGAACATAGAATTCAGAACACAGGGTTTAGAATATAGTATACAGAATACTGAATATAGAATTTAGAATATAGAATGCAGAACACAGAATTAAGAATATAGAATACAGAATACTGAATAAAGAATTTATAAACAGGAATGCAAAACAGAATTTAGAATACAGAATACAGAATATAGAATTTAGTATATAGAACGTATAACACAGAATATAGAGTATAGAATACAGAATGCAGAATATAGAATACAGAATATAGAATGTAGAACACAGAAAATAGAATATGGAAAACATAATACAAAACGCAGAACTGAAGACATGGAATGAAGAACACAGAATATAGAATACAGAATAGAGAATACTGAGTATAGAATTTGGAACATAGAATGCAGAACCCAGAATTTAGAATATAGAATAAAGAATACCGAATATAGGATTTAGAACATGGAATGCAGAACACAGAATATGGAATGTAGGATACGGAATGCAGAATAGAGAATACAGAATATAGAATGTAGAATACAGAATATAGAATATGGAAAACAGAATACATATCCCAGAATTTACAACATGGAATTCGGACAACAGAATTTAGAATATAGAATTCAGAATGCTGAATATAGAATTTAGAATATAGAATGTAGAACACAGAACATAGAATAGAGAATAAAGAATACTGCATATAAAATTTAGAATATAGAATGTAGAACACAGAATATAGAAAACAGAATAGAGAATATAGAACCCACAATTTAGAACATGGAATGCAGAACACAGAATTTAGAATGTAGAACACAGAATACTGAATATAGAATTTAGAATCTAGAATGTAGAACACAGAATATAGAATATAGAATACGGAATGCAGAAGAGAGAATATAAAATATAGAATATAGAATGATGAACACAAAATATAGAATAGAGAATATAGAACCCAGAAATTAGAACATGGAATGTAAAACACAGAATTTAGAATATAAAATACAGAATACTGAATATCGAATTTAGAATATAGAATGTAGAACACAGAATATAGAAAATAGAATAGAGAATATAGAACCCACAATTTAGAATATGGAATGCAGAACACAGAATTTAGAATGTAGAATACAGAATAGTACATATAGAATTTAGAATATAGAATGTAGAACACATAATATAGAATATAGAATACGGAATGCAGAATAGAGAATATAAAATATAGAATATAGAATGATGAACACAAAATATAGAATATAGAATAGAGAATATAGAAACCAGAATTTAGAACATGCAATTTAGAACACAGAATTTAGAATATAAAATACACAATACTGAATATCGAATTTAGAATATAGAATGTAGAACACAGAATATGGTATGTAGAATACGGAAAGCAGAATATAGAATACAGAATATAGACAGTAGAATACAGAATATAGAATATGGAAAACAGAATACATAACCCAGAATTTAGAACATGGAATTCAGAACACAGAATTTAGAATATAGTATACAGAATACTGAATATAGAATTTAGAAATTAGAATGCAGTACACAGAATTAAGAATATAGAATGCAGAATACTGTATATAGAATTTATAAACAGGAATGCAGAACACAGAATATAGAAAATAGAATAAAGAATACTGAATATAGATTTGAGAATATATATTGAATAACGCAGAATATAGATTATAGACTACGGAATGGAGAATATAGAAGGTAGAATAAAGAATGAAGAACACAAAATATAGAAAATAAAATAAGAATATAGAACCCAGAATTTAGAATTGGAATGATGAACATAAAATATAGAATACAGAATACAGAATATAGAATACAGAATATAGAATGTAGAACACAGAAAATAGAATATGGAAAACATAATACAAAACGCAGAACTGAAGACATGGAATGAAGAACACAGAATATAGAATACAGAATAGAGAATACTGAGTATAGAATTTGGAACATAGAATGCAGAACCCAGAATTTAGAATATAGAATAAAGAATACCGAATATAGGATTTAGAACATGGAATGCAGAACACAGAATATGGAATGTAGGATACGGAATGCAGAATAGAGAATACAGAATATAGAATGTAGAATACAGAATATAGAATATGGAAAACAGAATACATATCCCAGAATTTACAACATGGAATTCGGACAACAGAATTTAGAATATAGAATTCAGAATGCTGAATATAGAATTTAGAATATAGAATGTAGAACACAGAACATAGAATAGAGAATAAAGAATACTGCATATAAAATTTAGAATATAGAATGTAGAACACAGAATATAGAAAACAGAATAGAGAATATAGAACCCACAATTTAGAACATGGAATGCAGAACACAGAATTTAGAATGTAGAACACAGAATACTGAATATAGAATTTAGAATCTAGAATGTAGAACACAGAATATAGAATATAGAATACGGAATGCAGAAGAGAGAATATAAAATATAGAATATAGAATGATGAACACAAAATATAGAATAGAGAATATAGAACCCAGAAATTAGAACATGGAATGTAAAACACAGAATTTAGAATATAAAATACAGAATACTGAATATCGAATTTAGAATATAGAATGTAGAACACAGAATATAGAAAATAGAATAGAGAATATAGAACCCACAATTTAGAATATGGAATGCAGAACACAGAATTTAGAATGTAGAATACAGAATAGTACATATAGAATTTAGAATATAGAATGTAGAACACATAATATAGAATATAGAATACGGAATGCAGAATAGAGAATATAAAATATAGAATATAGAATGATGAACACAAAATATAGAATATAGAATAGAGAATATAGAAACCAGAATTTAGAACATGCAATTTAGAACACAGAATTTAGAATATAAAATACACAATACTGAATATCGAATTTAGAATATAGAATGTAGAACACAGAATATGGTATGTAGAATACGGAAAGCAGAATATAGAATACAGAATATAGACAGTAGAATACAGAATATAGAATATGGAAAACAGAATACATAACCCAGAATTTAGAACATGGAATTCAGAACACAGAATTTAGAATATAGTATACAGAATACTGAATATAGAATTTAGAAATTAGAATGCAGTACACAGAATTAAGAATATAGAATGCAGAATACTGTATATAGAATTTATAAACAGGAATGCAGAACACAGAATATAGAAAATAGAATAAAGAATACTGAATATAGATTTGAGAATATATATTGAATAACGCAGAATATAGATTATAGACTACGGAATGGAGAATATAGAAGGTAGAATAAAGAATGAAGAACACAAAATATAGAATATAAAATAAGAATATAGAACCCAGAATTTAGAATTGGAATGATGAACATAAAATATAGAATACAGAATACAGAATACAGAATAAATATTTTAGAATATAGAATGTAGAACTCAGAATATAGAATATAGAATAGGAAATGCAGAATACAGTATGTAGAATACAGAATGAAAAACAAAAATATAGAATATAGAATAGTGAATATAGAACCCAGAACATAGAACACGGAATGCAGAACACAGAATTTAGAATATAGAATACAGAATACTTAATAAAAAATTTAGAATGTAGAATGTAGAACACAGAATATAGAATATAGAATACGGAATACAGAATATAGTATACAGAATATAGAATGTAGAACACAGAATAGAGAATATTGAATAGAGTATATGGAAACCAAAATTTAGAACATGGAATGCAGAACACAGTATTTAGAATATAGAATACAGAATACTGAATATAGAATTTAGAGTATAGAATGTAGAATACAGAATATAGAATACGACATGCAGAATATTGAATACAGAATAAAGAATATAGAACACAGAATATAGAATATGGAAACAGAATTTTGAACCCAGAATATAGAACATGGAATGCAGAACACAGAATATAAAATATAGAATGCAGAATACTGAATATAGAATTTAGAATATATAACGCAGAACACAGAATATAGAATATAGAATACGGAATGCAGAATATAGAATACAGGATATAGAATGTAGAATACAGAATACAGAATATGGAAAACAGAATACAGAACCCAGAATTTAGAGAATGGAATGCAACACAGAATTTACAATATAGAATACAGACTACTGAATATAGAATTTAGATCATAGAAGCAGAACCCAGAATTTAGAATATAGAATACAGAATACTGAATATATAATTTAGAATACAGAAAGTAGAACACAGAAAATAGAATATAGAATACAGATTATAGAACCCAAAGTTTAGAACATGGAATGCAGTACACAGACTTTAAAATATAGAATACCGAATACTGAACATAGAATATGAATACACAATATAGAACAAAGAATTTAGAGTATAGGATACCGAATACTGAATATAGAATATAAATATACAATTTAGATCACAGAATATAGAATATAGAAGAGAGAATATAGAACACAAAATTTAGAACATGGAATGCAGAACACAGAATTAAGATTATTGAATGCACAATACTGTATATAGAAATTAGAATATAGAATGAATAACACAGAATATAGAAAATAGAATACGGAATGGAGAATATAGAAGGTAGAATATAGAATGAAGAACACAACATATAGAATATAGTATAGAGAATATAGAACCCAGAAATTAGGAATGCAATTCAGAATGAGAATTTATAATATAGAATGCAGAATACTGAATAAAGATTTTAGAATATAGGATGTAGAACACAGAATATAGAATATAGAATAGGGAATGCAGAATATACTACGTAGAATACAGAAAGAAGAACACAAATATAGAATATAGAATAGTGAATATAGGACCCAAAACTAAGAACACGGAATGCAGAACACAGAATTTAGAATATAGAATACAGAATACTTAATATAAAATTTAGAATATAGAATGTACAAAACAGAATATAGAATATACAATACGGAATGCAGAATATAAAATACAGAATATAGAATGTAGAACACAGAATATAGAATATTGAATACAGTATATGGAACACAAAATTTAGAACATGGAATGCAGAACACAGTACTTAGAATATAGAATACCGAATACTGAATATAGAATATGAATATACAAGGTAGAACACAGAATTTAGAATATAGAATACAGAATACTGAATATAGAATTTTGAATATATAATGTAGAACACAGAATATAGAATATAGAATACGGAATGCAGAATTTAGGATACAGAAAATAGAATATATAACACAGAATATAGAATATGGAAAACAGAATACAAAACAGAGAATTGAGAATATGGACTGCAGAACACATAATTAAGAATATACAATACAGAATACTGAATATAGAATTTTGAATATACAACGTAGAACACAGAATTTAGATATATAATAAAGAATACTGAATATAGAATTTAGAATATAGAATGTAGAACACAGAATATAGAATAGAGAATAGAGAACCCAGAATTTTGAACATGGAATGCAGAACACAGAATTTAGAATATAGAATACAGAATACTGAATATAAAATTTAGAACATAGAATGTTGAACACAGAATATAGAATACGGCATGCAGAATATACAATACAGAATAGTGAATGCAGAACACAGAATATAGAATATGGAAAACAGAATACAGAACTCAGAATTTAGAACATGGAATGCAGAACACACAATTTAAAATATAGTATACAGAATACTGAATACAGAATTCGATCATACAATGCAGAACACAGAATTAAGATTATATAATGCAGAATTCTGTATATAGAATTTATAAACAGGAATGCAGAACAAAGAATTTAGAAAATAGAATACACAGTAATGAATATAGAATTTAGAATATATAATAAATAACACAGAATATAGAATATAGACTACGGAATGGAGAATATAGGAGGTAGAATAAGGAATGACGAACACAAAATATAGAATATAGAATAGAGAATATAGAACCCAGAATTTAGAAATGGAATGCAGAACGTAGAATTTAGAATACAGAATACAGAATACTGAATAAAGATTTTAGAATATAGAATGTAGAACATATAATATAGAATATAGAATAATAAATGCAGAATATAGTATGTAGAATATAGAGTGAAGAACACAAATATAGAATAGAGAATAGTGAATATAGAACCCAGAACTTAGAACACGGAATGCAGAACAAAGAATTTAAAATATAGAATACAGAATACTTAAAATAAAATTTAGAATATAGAGTGTAGAACACAGAATATAGAGTATAGAATACGGAATCCAGAATATAGAATGTAAAATATAGAATATAGAATGATGAACACAAAATATAGAATATAGAATAGAGAATATAGAACCCAGAATTTAGAACATGCAATTTAGAACACAGAATTTAGAATATAAAAACAGAATACTGAATATCGAATTTAGAATATAGAATGTAGAACACAGAATATGGTATGTAGAATACGGAAAGCAGAATATAGAATACAGAATATAGAAAGTAGAATACAGAATATAGAATATGGAAAACAGAATACATAACCCAGAATTTAGAACATGGAATTCAGAACACAGAATTTAGAATATAGTATACAGAATACTGAATATAGAATTTAGAACATAGAATGCAGTACACAGAATTAAGAATATAGAATGCAGAATACTGTATATAGAATTTATAAACAGGAATGCAGAACACAGAATATAGAAAATAGAATAAAGAATACTGAATATAGAATTGAGAATATATATTGAATAACACAGAATATAGATAATAGAATACTGAATGGAGAATATAGAAGGTAGAATAAAGAATGAAGAACACAAAATATAGAATATAAAATGGAGAATATAGAACCCAGAATTTAGAAATGGAATGCAGAACATAAAATATACAATATAGAATACAGAATACTGAATAAATATCTTAGATTATAGAATGTAGAACACAGAATATAGAATATAGAATAGGAAATGCAGAATAGAGTATGTAGAATACAGAATGAAAAACAAAAATATAGAATATAGAATAGTGAATATAAACCCAGAACATAGAACACGGAATGCAGAACACAGAATTTAGAATACAGAATACTTAATATAAAATTTAGAATGTAGAATGTAGAACACAGAATATAGAATATAGAATACTTAATACAGAATATAGTATACAGAATATAGAATGTAGAACACAGAATATAGAATATTGAATATAGAATATAGAATACAGATAATAGAACCCAAAGTTTAGATCATGGAATGCAGTACACAGAATATAAAATATAGAATACTGAATACTGGACATAGAAAATGAATATACACTATAGAACACAGAATTTAGAATATAGGATACCGAATACTGAATATAGAATATAAATATACAATTTAGAACACTGAATATAGAATAGAGAATAGAGAATATAGAACACAAAATTTTGAACATGGAATGCAGAACACAGAATTAAGAATATGGAATGCACAATACTGTATATAGAATTTAGAATATTGAATGATTAAAACAGAATATAGAATATAGAATACGGAATGGAGAATATAGAAGGTAGAATATAGAAAGAAGAACACAATATATAGAATATAGTATAGAGAAAATAGAACCCAGAATTTAAAAATGGAATGCAGAACAGAGAATATAGATTATAGAAAAGGGAATGCAGAATATTGTACGTAGTATACAGAATGAAGAACACAAATATAGAATATAGAATAGTGAATATACAAACCAGAAATAAGAACACGGAATTCAGAACACAGAATTTACAATATAGAACACAGAATAATTATTATAAAATTTAGAATACACAATGTAGAACACAGAATATAGAATATAGAATAGAGAATATAGAATCCAGAATTTAGAACATGGAATGCCAAACACAGAATTTAGAATATTGAATACATATTACTGAATATAGAATTTAGAATATAGAATGTAGAACACAGAATTTAGAATATAGAATAGAGAATACTGAAAATAGAATTTAGTATATAGAATATTGAGCTCAGAATATTGAATACAGAATAGAGTTTATAGAACCCAGAATTTAGGACAAGGAATGCAGAACACATAATTTAGAGTATATAATACAGAATACTGAATATAGAATTCAGAACATGGAATGCCGAACACAGAATTCAGAATATAGAATACAGAATAATGAATATAGAATTTAGAACATAGAATGCGGAACACAGAATTTCGAATACAGAATACAGAATACTGAATATAGAATTTAGAACATAGAATGCGAAACACAGTATTTAGAATATAGAATACAGAATACTGAATATAGAATTTAGAACATGGAATGCAGAACCCAGAATTTAGAATATAAAATACAGAATACTGAATATAGATTTTAGAACATGGAATGCATAACCCAGAGTATAGAAATTACATTACGGAATACTGAGTATACAATTTAGAATATAGAATGTAGAACACAGAATATAGAATATAGATTACATAATGCAGAATATAGACTACAGAATATAGAATTTAAACACAGAATATAGAATATGGAAAAAAGAATACAAAACCCAGAATTGAAAAAATGGAATGCAGAACACAGAATTAAGAATATAGAGTACAGAACACTGAATAAAGAATTTAGAATATAGAATGTAGAACACAGAATTTAGAATACAGAATAAAGAATACTGAATATAGAATTTCGAATATAGAATGTAGAACACAGAATTTAGAAAAAAGAATAGAGAATATAGAACCCAGAATTTTGAACATGGAATGCAGAACACAGAATATAGAATATAGAATACAGAATACTGAATATAGAATTTAGAATCTAGAATGTAGAACACAGAATATAGAATATAGAATACGGAATGCAGCAAAGAGAATATAAAATATAGAATATAGAATGATGAACACAAAATATAGAATAGAGAATATAGAACCCAGAAATTAGAACATGGAATGTAAAACACAGAATTTAAAATATAAAATACAGAATACTGAATATCGAATTTAGAATATAGAATGTAGAGCACAGAATATAGAAAATAGAATAGAGAATATAGAACTCACAATTTAGAACATGAAATGCAGAACACAGAATTTAGAATGTAGAATACAGAATACTGAATATAGAATTTGGAATATAGAATGTAGAACACAGAATATAGTATATAGAATACGGAATGCAAAATAGAGAATATAAAATATAGAATATAGAATGATGAACACAAAATATAGAATAGAGAATAGAGAATATAGAAACCAGAATTTAGAACATGGAATGTAGAACACAGAATTTAGAATATAAAATACAGAATACTGAATATCGAATTTAGAACATGGAATGCAGAACACAGAATTTAGAATATAGAATATAAATTACTTAATATAGAATTTAGAATATAGAATGTACAACACATAATATAGAATATACAATAGAGAATATAGAACCCAGAATTTAGAAAATAGAATGCAGAACACAGAATTAAGAGTATAGTATACAGAATACTGAATATACAATTTAGAATATAGAATGAAAGACACAGAATATAGTATATAGAAAACGGAATACTGAACATACAATTTAGAATATAGAATGTAGAACACACAATATAGAATATAGAATACGGAATGCAGAATATAGAATACAGAATATAGAATGTTAAAAACTGAATATAGAAATAGGAATACAGAATACAGAACCCAGAAATTAGAACATGGAATGCAGAACACAGAATTTAGAATATAAAATACAGAATACTGAATATCGAATTTAGAATATACAAAGTAGAAAACAGAATATGGAAAATAGAATACAGAATATAGAACCCACAATTTAGAACATGGAATGAAGAACACAGAATTTTGAATGTAGAATACAGATTACTGAATATAGAATTTAGAATATAGAATGTAGAACACAGAATATAGAATATAGAATACAGAATGCAGAATAGAGAATATAAAATATAGAATATAGAAAGATGAACACAAAATATAGAATATAAAATAGAGACTATAGGACCCAGAATTTATAACATGCAATTTAGAACCCAGAATTTACAATATAAAATACAGAATACTGAATATCGAATTTAGAATATAGAATGTAGAACACAGAATATGGAATGTAGAATACGGAAAGCAGAATATAGAATACAGAATATAGAATGTAGAATACAGAATATAGAATATGGAAAACAGAATACATAACCCAGAATTTAGAACATGGAATTCAGAACACAGAATTTAGAATATAGCATACAGAATACTGAATATAGAATTTAGAACATAGAATGCAGTATACAGAATTATGAATATAGAATGCAGAATACTGTATATAGAATTTAAAACAGAAATGCAGAACGCAGAATATAGAAAATAGAATAAAGAATACTGAATATAGAATTGAGAATATATATTGAATAACACAGAATATAGATTATAGACTACTGAATGGAGAATATAGAAGGTAGAATAATGAATGAAGAACAGAAAATATAGAATATAAAATAGAGGATATAGAACCCAGATTTAGAAATGGAATGCAGAACATAAAATATACAATATAGAATACAGAATAGTGAATAAATATTTTAGAATATAGAATGTAGAACACAGAATTTAAAATATAGAAAAGGAAATGTAGAATACAGTATGTAGAATACAGAATAAAAAACAAAAATATAGAATATAGAATAGTGAATATAGAACCCAGAACATAGAACACGGAAGGAAGAACACAGAATTTAGGATATAGAATACAGAATACATAATATAAAATATAGAATGTAGAATGTAGAACACAGAATATAGAATATAGAATACGGAACACAGAATATAGAATGTAGAACACAGAATATAGAATATTAAATTGATTATATGGAAACCAAAATTTAGAACATGGAATGCAGAACACAGTATTTAGAATATAGAATACAGAATACTGAATATAGAATTTAGAATATAGAATGTAGAACACAGAATATAGAATACGACATGCAGAATATTGAATACAGAATAAAGAATATAGAACACAGAATATAGAATATGGAAAACAGAATATTGAACCCAGAATATAGAACATGGAATGCAGAACACAGAATTTAAAATATAGAATGCAGAATACAGAATATAGAATTTAGAATATAGAACGCAGAACACAGAATATAGAATATAGAATACGGAAGGCAGAATATAGAATACAGGATATAGAATGTAGAATACAGAATATAGAATATGGAAAACAGAATACAGTACCCAGAATTTAGAGCATGGAATGCAACACAGAATTTACAATATAGAATACAGATTACTGAATATAGAATTTACAACATAGAATGCAGAACCCAGAATTTAGAATATAGAACACAGAATACTGAATATAGAATTTAGAATACAGAAAGTGGAACACAGAATATAGAATATAGTATATAGAATACAGATTATAGAACACAAAGCTTAGAAAATGGAATGCAGTACACAGATTTTAAAATATAGAATACCGAATACTGAACATAGAATATGAATATACAATATAGAACACAGAATTTAGATTATAAGATTCCGAATACTGAATATAGAATATAAATATACAATTTAGAACACAGAATATAGAATATAGAATAGAGAATATAGAACACAAAATTTAGAACATGGAATGCAGAACACAGAATTAAGAATATGGAATGCACAATACTGTATATAAATTTAGAATATAGAAGGAATAACACAGAATATAGAATATAGAATACGGAATGGAGAATATAGAAGGTAGAATATAGAATGAAGAAAGCAATATATAGAATATAGTATAGAGAATATAGAAACCAGAATTTAGAAATGGAATGCAGAACAGAGAAATTAGAATAAAGAATACAGAATACTGAATAAAGATTTTAGAATATAGAATGTAGAACACAGAATATAGAATATAGAATAGGGAATGCAGAACATAGTACGTAGAATACAGAATGAAGAACACAAATATAGAATATAGAATAGTGAATATAGAATCCAGAAATTAGAACACGGATTTCAGAACACAGAATTTAGAATATAGAACCTAGAATACTTAATATAAAATTTAGAATACACAATGTAGAACACAGAATATAGAATATAGAATAGAGAATATAGAATCCAGAATTTAGAACATGGAAAGCCAAACACAGAATTTAGAATATTGAATACAGATTACTGAATATAGGATTTAGAATATAGAATGTAGAACACAGAATTTAGAATATAGAATAGAGAATACTGCAAATAGAATTTAGAATATAGAATTTTGAGCTCAGAAAATAGAATATAGAATAGAGTAAAATGAACCCAGAATTCAGAACATGGAATGCAGAACACAGAATTTAGAGTATATAATACAGAATACTGAATATAGAATTTAGAACATGGAATGCCGAACACAGAATTTAGAATATAGAATACAGAATACTGAATATAGAATTTAGAACATGGAATCCAGAACCCAGAATTTAGAATATAAAATACAGAATACTGAATATAGATTTTAGAACATGGAATGAAGAACCCAGAGTATAGAATTTACATTACGGAATACTGAATATACAATTCAGAATATAGAATGTAGAACACAGAATATAGAATATAGATTACGTAATGCCGAATATAGACTACAGAACATAGAATGTAGAACACAGAATATAGAAAATGGAAAAAAGAATACAAAACCCAGAATTGAAAACATGGAATGCAGAACACAGAATTAAGAATATAGACTACAGAATACTGAATATAGAATTTATAATATAGAATTTAGAACACAGAATTTAGAATACAGATAAAGAATACTGAATATAGAATTTCGAATATAGAATGTAGAACACAGAATATAGAAAATCGAATAGAGAATATAGAACCCAGAATTTAGAACATGGAATGCAGAACACAGAATAAAGAATATAGAATACAGAATACTGAATATCGAATTTAGAATATACAATGTAGAACACAGAATATAGAATACAGAATACAGAAAACTGAATACAGAATTTAGAATATGGAATGCAGAACACAGAATTAAGAATATAGAATAAAGAATATAGAACCCAAAATTTAGAACATGGAATGCAGAACACAGAATTTAAAGTATAGAATAACGAATACTGAATATAGAATATGAATATACAATATAGAACCCAGAATTTAGAATATAGAATACATAAAACTGAATATAGGATTTAGAATATACAATGTAGAACCAAGAATATAGAATATAGAATACAGAATGCAGAATATAGAACAGAATATAGAAAGTAGAACACAGAATATAGAATATTGAATAGAGTATATGGAACACAAAATTTAGAACATGGAATGCAGAACACAGAATTTAGAATATAGAATACAGAATACTGAATATAGAATTTAGAATATAGAATGTTGAACACAGAATATAGAATATAAAAAAAGTAATGCAGAATATAGAATACAGAATATAGAATGTAGAACACAGCATATAGAATATGGGAAACAAAACACAAAAGTCAAAATTGAGAACATGGAATGCAGAACACAGCATATAGAATATAGTATACAGAATACAGAATATAGAATTTAGAATAGACAATGTAGAACACAGAGTATGGAATGTAGAATACGGAATGCAGAATATTGAATATAGAATATAGAATATAGAACACAGAATTTAGAATATGGAAAACAGAATATAGAACCCAGAATAAAGAACATGTAATGCAGAACACAGAATTTATAATATAGAATACAGAATACTGAATATAGAATTTAGATTATAGAACGCAGAACACAGAATACAGAATATAGAATACAGAATACTGAATATAGAATTTAGAATATAGAATGTAGAACACAGAGTATAGAATATAGAATACGGAATACTGAATATACAATTTAATATATAGAATGTAGAACACAGAATATGAAATGTATAATACGGAATGCAGAATATTGAATAGAGAATATAGAATATAGAACACAGTATTTAGAATATGGAAAAAAGAATATAGAACCCAGAATTTACAACATGGAATGCAGAACACAGAATTTTGAATATAGAATACAGATTATTGAATATAGAAATTAGAATATAGATTGTAGAACACAGAATTTAGATTATAGAGTACAGAATACTGAATATAGTATTTAGAATATAGAATGTAGAACACAGAATATAGAATATAGAATACAGAATATAGAAAACAAAATTTAGAACATGGAATGCAGAACACAGAATTTAGAAAATAGAATACGGAATACTGAATATAGAATATGAATATACAATGCAGAACACAGAATTTAGAATATAGAATACAGAATACTGAATATAGAATTTAGAATATACAATGTAGAACACAGAATATAGAATATAGAATACAGAAAACTGAATACATAATTTAGAATATGGAATGCAGGACACAGAATTTAGAATATAAATACAGAAAACTGAATAGAGAATTTAGAATATAGAATGTACAACACAAAATATAAAATATACAATAGAGAATATAGAACACAGAATTTACATCATGGATTACACAACACCGAATTTAAAATATAGAATACCGAATACTGAACATAGAATATGAATATACAATATAGAACCCAGAATTTAGAGTATAGAATACATAATACTGAATATAGGATTTAGAATATACAATGTAGAACCGAGAATATAGAATATAGAATACGGAATGCAGAATACAGTATACAGAATATAGAATGTAGAACACAGAATTTAGAATATGGAAAACAGGATATAGAACCCAGAATATAGAACATGGAATGCAGAACACAGAATTTAAAATGTACAATACAGAATACTGAATATCGAATTTAGAATATAGAACGCAGAACACAGAATATAGAATATAGAATACGGAATGCAGAATATAGAATACAGGATATAGAATGTAGAACACAGAATATAGAATATGGAAAACATAATACAAAACCCAGAATTGATGACATGTAATGCAGAACACAGAATTTAGAATATAGAATAGTGAATACTGAATATAGAATTTAGAAAATTGAATGCAGAACACAGAATTTAGAATATAGAATGCAGAATACTGTATATAGGATTTAGAATATAGAAAGAAAAACACAGAATATAGAATATAGACTACGGAATGGAGAATATAGAAGGTACAATATAGACTGAAGAACACAAAATATACAATATAGAATGGAGAATATAGAACCCAGAATATAGTAATGGAATGCAGAACAGAGAATATAGAATATAGAATACAGAAAACTAAATAAAGTTTTTAGAATATAGAATGTAGAAACAGAATATAGAATATAGAATAGAGAATAGAGAACCCAGGATATAGAACATGGAATGCAGAACACAGAATTTAGAATATAAATACAGAAAACTGAATATAGAATTTACAATATGAATGTACAACACACAATATAGAATATACATTAGAGAATATAGAACCCAGAATTTAGAACTTGGAATGCAGAACACAGGATTTAGAATATAGAATACAGAATACTGTATATAGAATTTAGAACATTGAATGCAGAACACGGAATTTAGAATATAGATTGCAGAATACTGTATATAATTTAGAATATAGAATGAAAACACAGAATAAAGAATATAGACTATGGAATGGAGAAAATAGGAGGTAGAATATAGACAGAATAACACTAAATATAGAATATAGAATAGATAATATAGAACCTAGAATATAGAAATGGAATGTAGAACAGAGATTTTAGAATATAGAATACAGAAAACTGAATAAAGATTTTAGGATATAGAATGTAGAACACAGAATATAGAATATAGAATAGGGAATGCAGAATATAGTATGTAGAATATAGAATGAAGAACACAAGTATAGAATATAGAATAGTGAATATAGAACCCAGAACTTAGAACACGGAATGCAGAACACAAAATTTAGAATATAGAATACATAACACTGAATATAGAATTTAGAACATAGAATGCAGAACACAGAATTTAGAATATAGAATGCAGAATACTGAATATAGATTTTATAAACATGAATGCAGAAAACAGAATTTAGAATATAGAATGAAGAAAACTGAATAGAATATTTAGAATATAGAATGAAGAACACAGAATATAGAATATAGAATATAGAATACAGAATAGAGAATATAGAACAAACAATTTAGAATATGGAATGCAGAACACAGAATTTAGAATGTAGAATACAGAATACTGCATCTAGAATTTAGAATATAGAAAGTAGAACACAGAATTTAGAATATAGAATACAGAATACTGAATATAGAATTTAGAATATGGAATGCAGTACACAGAATATAGAATATAGAATACGGAATGCAGAATATAGAATACAGAATATAGAATGTAGAACACAGAATATAGAATATGGAAAACAGAATACAAAACCCAGAAATTAGAACATGGAATGCAGAACACAGAATTCAGAATATAGAATACAGGATCAGAATATAGAATTTAGAATATATAATGTAGAACACAGAGTATGGAATGTAGAATTCGGAATGCAGAATATTGTACACAGAATATAGAATATAGAACACAGAATTTAGAATATGGAAAAGAGAAAATATAACAAAGAATTTAGAACATGGAATGCAGAAAACAGAATTTGGAATATAAAATACAGAATACTTAAAATAGAATTTAGAATATTGAATGTAGAACACAGAATTTAGAATATACAGTAGAGAATATAGAACCTAGAATTTAGAACATGGAATGCAGAACACAGAATTTAGAATATACAATACAGATTACTGAATATAGAATTTAGAATATAGAATGTAGAACACAGAATTTGGAATATAGAATACAGAATACTGAATATAGAATTTAGAATATAGATTGTATAACACAAAATATAGAATATAGAGTACAGAATATAGAACCCAAAATTTAGAACTTGGAATGCAGTACACAGAATTTAGAATATTGAATACCGAATACTGAATATAGAATATGAATATCCAATTTAGAACACAGAATTTAGAGTATAGAATACAGAATACTGAATATAGAATTAAGACTATACAATGTAGAACACAAAATATAGAATATAGAATACGGAATTCAGAATATTGAATACAGAATGTGGAATGTAGAACACAGAATATAGAATACGGCATGCAGAATATACAATACAGATTATAGAATGCAGAACACAGAATATAGAATATAGAATACGGAATGCAGAATATAGGATACAGAAAATAGAATATAGAACACAGAATATAGAATATGGAAAACAGAATACAAAACAGAGAATTGAGAATATGGACTGCAGAACACATAATTAAGAATATTCAATACAGAATACTGAATATAGAATTTTGAATATACAATGTAGAACACAGAATTTAGATATATAATAAAGAATACTGAATATAGAATTTAGAATATAGAATGTAGAACACAAAATATAGAATAGAGAATTGAGAACCCAGAATTTAGAACATGGAATGCAGAACACAGAATTTAGAATATAGAATACAGAATACTGAATATAAAATTTAGAACATAGAATGTAGAACACAGAATATAGAATACGGCATGCAGAATATACAATACAGAATAGTGAATGCACAAAATAGAATATAGTATATGGAACACAGAATACGGAACTCAGAATTTAGAACATGGAATGCAGAACACAGAATTTAAAATATAGTATACAGAATACTGAATAAAGAATTAGATCTTACAATGCAGAACACAGAATTAAGATTATATAATGCAGAATTCTGTATATAGAATTTATAAACAGGAATGCAGAAAAAAGAATTTAGAAAATAGAATACAAAATAAAGAATATAGAATTTAGAATATATAATAAATAACACAGAATATAGAATATAGACTACGGAATGGAGAATATAGGAGGTAGAATAAGGAATGACGAACACAAAATATAGAATATAGAATAGAGAATAGAGAACCCAGAATTTAGAAATGGAATGCAGAACATAGAATTTAGAATACAGAATACTGAATACTGAAAAAAGATTTTAGAATATAGAATGTAGAACATATAATATAGAATATAGAATAATAAATGCAGAATATAGTATGTAGAATACAGAATGAAGAACACAAATATAGAATAGAGAATATTGAATATAGAACCCAGAACTTACAACACGGAATGCAGAACAAAGAATTTAAAATATAGAATACAGAATACTTAAAATAAAATTTAGAATATAGAGTGTAGAACACAGAATATAGAATATAGAATACGGAATCCGGAATATAGAATGTAAAATATAGAATATAGAATGATGAACACAAAATATAGAATATAGAATAGAGAATATAGAACCCAGAATTTAGAACATGGAATGTAAAACACAGAATTTAGAATATAAAATACAGAATTCTGAATATCGAATTTAGAATATAGAATGTAGAACACAGAATATAGAAAATAGAATAGAGAATATAGAACTCACAATTTAGAACATGAAATGCAGAACACAGAATTTACAATGTAGAATACAGAATACTGAATATAGAATTAGGATTATAGAATGTAGAACACAGAATATAGAATATAGAATACGGAATGCAGAATAGAGAATATAAAATATAGAGTATAGAATAATGAACACAAAATATAGAATAGAGAATAGAGAATATAGAACCCAGAATTTAGAACATGCAATTTAGAACACAGAATTTAGAATATAAAAACAGAATACTGAATATCGAATTTAGAATATAGAATGTAGAACACAGAATATGGTATGTAGAATACGGAAAGCAGAATATAGAATACAGAATATAGAATGTAGAATAGAGAATATAGAATATGGAATACAGAATACATAACCCAGAATTTAGAACATGGAATTCAGAACACAGAGTTTAGAATATAGTATACAGAATACTGAATATAGAATTTAGAACATAGAATGCAGTGCACAGAATTAAGAATATAGAATGCAGAATACTGTATATAGAATTTATAAACAGGAATGCAGAACACAGAATATAGAAAATAGAATAAAGAATACTGAATATAGAATTGAGAATATATATTGAATAACACAGAATATAGATAATAGAATACTGAATGGAGAATATAGAAGGTAGAATAAAGAATGAAGAACACAAAATATAGATTATAAAATGGAGAATATAGAACCCAGAATTTAGAAATGGAATGCAGAACATAAAATATACAATATAGAATACAGAATACTGAATAAATAATTTAGATTATAGAATGTAGAACACAGAATATAGAATATAAAATAGGAAATGCAGAATAGAGTATGTAGAATACAGAATGAAAAACAAAAATATAGAATATAGAATAGTGAATATAAACCCAGAACACAGAACACGGAATGCAGAACACAGAATTTAGAATACAGAATACAGAATACTTAATATAAAATTTAGAATGTAGAATGTAGAACACAGAATATAGAATATAGAATACTTAATACAGAATATAGTATACAGAATATAGAATGTAGAACACACAATATAGAATATTGAATATAGAATATAGAATAAAGATTATAGAACCCAAAGTTTAGAACATGGAATGCAGTACACAGAATTTAAAATATAGAATACCGAATACTGGACATAGAATATGAATATACATTATAGAACACAGAATTTAGAATATAGGATACCGAATACTGAATATAGAATATAAATATACAATTAGGAACACTGAATAGAGAATAGAGAATATAGAACACAAAATTTAGAACATGGAATGCAGAACACAGAATTAAGAATATTGAATGCACAATACTGTATATAGAATTAAGAATATTGAATGATTAAAACAAAATTTAACATATAGAATACGGAATGGAGAATATAGAAGGTAGAATATAGAATGAAGAACACAATATATAGAATATAGTATAGAGAATATAGAACCCAGAATTTAGAAATGGAATGCAGAACAGAGAATATAGAATATAGAATAGGGAATGCAGAAAATAGTACGTAGAATACAGAATGAAGAACACAAATATAGAATATAGAATAGTGAATATACAAACCAGAAATTAGAACACGGAATTCAGAACACAGAATTTACAATATAGAACACAGAATAATTATTATAAAATTTAGAATTCACAATGTAGAACACAGAATATAGAATATAGAATAGAGAATATAGAATCCAGAATTTAGAATATGGAATGCCAAACACAGAATTTAGAATATTGAATACATATTACTGAATATAGAATTTAGAATATAGAATGTAGAACACAGAATTTAGAATATAGAATAGAGAATACTGAAAATAGAATTTAGAATATAGAATTTTGAGCTCAGAATATATAATACAGAATAGAGTTTATAGAACCCAGAATTTAGGAGAAGGAATGCAGAACACAGAATTTAGAGTATATAATACAGAATACTGAATATAGAATTTAGAACATGGAATGCCGAACTCAGAATTCAGAATATAGAATACAGAACACTGAATATAGAATTTAGAACATAGAATGCGGAACACAGAATTTCGAATACAGAATACAGAATACTGAATATAGAATTTGGAACACAGAATGCGAAACACAGTATTTAGAATATAGAATACAGAATACTGAATACAGAATGTAGAACATGGAATGCAGAACCCAGAATTTAGAATATAAAATACAGAATACTGAATATAGATTTTAGAACATGGAATGCATAACCCAGAGTATAGAAATTACATTACGGAATACTGAATATACAATTTAGAATATAGAAAGTAGAACACAGAATATAGAATATAGAATAAGGAATGCAGAATATAGAATATAGAATACAGAATATAGAATGATGAACACAAAATATAGAATAGAGAATAGAGAATAGAGAACCCAGAATTTATAACATGGAATGTAGAATACAGAATTTAGAATATTGAATACAGAATACTGAATATCGAATTTAAAATATAGAATGTAGAACACAGAATATACAATATGGCATGCAGAATATACAATACAGTATATAGAATGTAGAACACAGAATATAGAATATGGGAAACAGAATGCAGAACCCAGAATTTAGGACATGGAATGCAGAACAAAGGATTTAGAAAATAGAATGCAGAATACTGAATATAGAATTTAGAATGAAGAATGTAAAACACAGAGTATAGAATATAGACTAATGAATGGAGATTATAGAGGGTAGAATATAGAATGAAGAACACAAAATATAGTATATAGTATAGAGAATATAGAACCCAGAATTTAGAAAAGGAATGCAGAACACAGAATATAGAATATGGAAAACAGAATACAGAACTCAGAATTTAGAACATGGGATGCAGAACACAGAATTTAGAGTATAGAATAAAGAATACTAAATATAGAATTTAGAGTATAGAATGTATAAAACAGAATATACAATATAGAATACGGAATGCAGAATATAGAATACACAATATAGAATGAAGAACACACAAAATAGAATATGGAAAATATAATACAAATCCAGAATTCAGGACATGGAATGCAGAACACAGAATTAAGAATATAGAATCCAGAATACTGAATATAGAATTTAGAACATAGAATGCAGAACACAGAATTTATTATATAGAATACAGAATACTGAATATAGAATTTAGAACATGGAATGCAGAACACAGAATTTAGAATATATAATACAGTAAACTGAATATATAATTTAGAATATAGAATGTACAACACATAATATAGAATATACAATAGAGAATATAGAACCCAGAATATAGAAAATAGAATGCAGAACACAGAATTTAGAGTATAGTATACAGAATACTGAATATACAATTTAGAATATAGAATGAAAGACACAGTGTATAGTATATAGAAAACGGAATACTGAATATACAATTTAGAATATAGAATGTAGAACACACAATATAGAGTATAGAATACGGAATGCAGAATATAGAATACAGAATATAGAATGTTAAACACTGAATATAGAAATAGAAATACAGAATACAAAACCCAGAATTTAGAACCTGGAATGCAGAGCATAGAATTTAAAATATAGAATACCGAATACTGAATATAAAATTTAGAATATAGAATATAGAACACAGAATATGGAATGTAGAATACGGAATGCAGAATATTGAACACAGAATATAGAATATAGAACACAGAATTTAGAATATTGAAAACAGGATATAGAACCCAGATTATAAAACCTGGAATGCAGAACACAGAATTTAAAATATAGAATACAGAATACTGAATATCGAATTTAGAATATAGAACGCAGAACACAGAATATAGTATATAGTATACGGAATGTAGAATATAGGATACAGAATATAGAATGTAGAACAAAGAATATAGAATATTGAATAGAGAATATGGAACACAAAATATAGAACATAGAATTCAGAACACAGAGTTTAGAATATAGTATACAGAATACTGACTATACAATTTAGAATATAGAATGCAGAACACAGAATTTAGAATATAGAATGCAGAATACTGAATAAAGAATTTATAAACAGAAATGCAAAACAGAATTTAGAATACAGAATACAGAATATAGAATTTAGAATATAGAACGTATAACACATAATATAGAGTATAGAATACAGAATGCAGAATATAGAATACAGAATATAGAATTTAGAACACAGAAAATAGAATATGGAAAACATAATACAAAACCCAGAACTGAGGAAATGGAATGAAGAACACAGAATTTAGAATACAGAATAGAGAATACTGAATATAGAATTTAGAACATAGAATGCAGAACCCAGAATTTAGAATATAGAATAAAGAATACCGAATATAGGATTTAGAACATGGAATGCAGAACACAGAATTTCGAATGTAGAATAAGGAATGCAGAATATAGAATACAGAATACAGAATATGGAAAACAGAATACATAACCCAGAATGTACAACATGGAATTCAGAACACAGAATTTAGAATATAGAATACAGAATGCTAAATGTAGAATTTAGAATATAGAATGAAGAACACAGAACTTAGAATAGAGAAAAAAGAATACTGCATTTAAAATTTAGAATATAGAATGTAGAACACAAAATATAGAAAATAGAATAGAGAATATAGAACCCATAATTTAGAACATGGAATGCAGAACACAGAATTTAGAAAGTAGAATACAGAATACTGAATATAGAATTTAGAATATAGAATGTAGAACACAGAATATAGAATATAGAATACGGAATGCAGAAGAGAGAATATAAAATATAGAATATAGAATGATGAACACAAAATATAGAATAGAGAATATAGAACCCAGAATTTAGAACATGGATTGCAGAACACAGAATTTAGAATATAAAATACAGAATACTGAATATCGAATTTAGAAAATAGAATGTAGAACACAGAATATAGAAAATAGAATAGAGAATATAGAACCCACAATTTAGAACATGGAATGCAGAACACAGAATTTAGAATGTAGAATACAGCTTACTGAATATAGAATTTAGAATATAGAATGTAGAACACAGAATATAGAATGTAGAATACGGAATGCCGAATAGAGAATATAAAATATAGAATATAGAATGATGAACACAAAATATAGAATATAAAATAGAGACTATAGAACCCAGAATTTAGAACATGCAATTTAGAACACAGAAATTAGAATATATAATACAGAATACTGAATATCGAATTTAGAATATAGAATGTAGAACACAGAATATGGTATGTAGAATACGGAAAGCAGAATATAGAATACAGAATATAGAATGTAGAATAGAGAATATAGAATATGGAATACAGAATACATAACCCAGAATTTAGAACATGGAATTCAGAACACAGAATTTAGAATATAGTATACAGAATACTGAATATCGAATTTAGAACATAGAATGAGGTACACAGAATTAAGAATATAGAATGAAGAATACTGTATATAGAATTTATAAACAGGAATGCAGAACACAGAATATAGAAAATAGAATAAAGAATACTGAATATAGAATTGAGAATATATATTGAATAACACAGAATATAGATTATAGACTACTGAATGGAGAATATAGAAGGTAGAATAAAGAATGAAGAACACAAAATATAGAATATAAAATAGAGAATATAGAACCCAGATTTAGAAATGGAATGCAGAACATAAAATATAGAATATAGAATACAGAATACTGAATAAATATTTTAGAATATAGAATGTAGAACACAGAATGTAGAATATAGAAAAGGAAATGCAGAATACAGTATGTAGAATACAGAATAAAAAACAAAAATATAGAATATAGAATAGTGAATATAGAACCCAGAACATAGAAAACGGAATGCAGAATACAGAATTTAGAATATAGAATACAGAATACATAATATAAAATATAGAATGTAGAATGTAGAACACAGAATATAGAATACGGAATACAGAATATAGAATGTAGAACACAGAATATAGAATATTGAATAGATTATATGGAAACCAAAATTTAAAACATGGAATGCAGAACACAGTATTTATAATATTGAATACAGAATACTGAATAAAGAATTTAGAATATAGAATGTAGAACACATAATATTGAATAAGACATGCAGAATATTGAATACAGAATAAAGAATATAGAACACAGAATATAGAATATGGAAAACAGAATATTGAACCCAGAATATAGAACATGGAATTCAGAACACAGAATTTAAAATATAGAATGCAGAATACAGAATATAGAATTTAGAATATAGAACGCAGAACACAGAATATAGAATATAGAATACTGAATGCAGAATATAGAATACAGGATATAGAATGTAGAATAAAGAATATAGAATATGGAAAAGAGAAGACAGAACCCAGAATTTAGAGCATGGAATGCAACACAGAATTTAGAATATAGAACACAGAATACTGAATATAGAATTTAGAATACAGAAAGTAGAACACAGTATATAGAATATAGAATATAGAATACAGATTATAGAACCCAAAGTTTAGAAAATGGAATGCAGTACACAGACTTTAAAATATAGAATACCGAATACTGAACATAGAATATGAATACACAATATAGAACACAGAATTTAGTATATAGGATACCGAATACTGAATATAGAATATAAATATACAATTTAGAACACAGAATATAGAATATAGAATAGAGAATATAGAACACAAAATTTAGAACATGGAATGCAGAACACAGAATTAAGAATATGGAATGCACAATAATATATATAGAATTTAGAATATAGAATGAATAACACAGAATATAGAATATAGAATACGGAATGGAGAATATAGAAGGTAGAATATAGAATGAAGAAAACAATATATAGAATATAGTATAGAGAATATAGAAACCAGAATTTAGAAATGGAATGCAGAACAGAGAAATTAGAATATAGAATACAGAATACTGAATAAAGATTTTAGAATATAGAATGTAGAACACAGAATATAGAATATAGAATAGGGAATGCAGAAAATAGTACGTAGAATACAGAATGAATAACACAAATATAGAATATAGAATAGTGAATATAGAACCCAGAAATTAGAACACGGAATTCAGAACACAGAATTTAGAATATAGAACCCAGAATACTTAATATAAAATTTAGAATACACAATGTAGAACACAGAATATAGAATATAGAATAGAGAATAATGAAAATAGAATTTAGAATAAAGAATTTTGAGCTCAGAATATAGAATATAGAATAGAGTTTATAGAACCCAGAATTTAGAACATGGAATGCAGAACACAGAATATAGAGTATATAACACAGAATGCTGAATATAGAATTTAGAACATGGAATGCCGAACACAGAATTTAGAATATAGAATACAGAATACTGAATATAGAATTTAGAACATAGAATGTGAAACACAGTATGTAGAATATAGAATATAGAATACTGAATATAGAATTTAGAACATGGAATCCAGAACCCAGAATTTAGAATATAAAATACAGAATACTGAATATAGATTTTAGAACATGGAATGATGAACCAAGAGTATAGAATTTACATTACGGTATACTGAATATACAATTTAGAATATAGAATTTAGAACACAGAATATAGAATATAGATTACGTAATGCAGAATAAAGACTACAGAATATAGAATGTAGAACACAGAATATAGAATATGGAAAAAAGAATACAAAACCCAGAATTGAAAACATGGAATGCAGAACACAGAATTAAGCATATAGACTACAGAATACTGAATATAGGATTTATAATATAGAATGCAGAACACAGAATTAAGAATATAGACTACAGAATACTGAATATAGGATTTATAATATAGAATGTAGAACACAGAATTTAGAATACAGAATAAAGAATACTGAATATAGAATTTCTAATATAGAATGTAGAACAGAGAATATAGAAAATCGAATAGAGAATATAGAACCCAGAATTTAGAACATGGAATGCAGAACACAGAATATAGAATATAGAATACAGAATACTGAATATCGAATTTAGAATTTACAATGTAGAACACAGAATATAAAATATAGAATACAGAAAACTGAATACAGTATTTAGAATATGAAATGCAGAACACAGAATTTAGAATATAAATACAGAAAACTGAATATAGAATTTAGAATATAGAATGTACAACACACAATATAGAATATACAATAGAGAATATAGAACCCAGAATTTAGAACTTGGAAAACAGAACACAGAATTTAGAATATAGAATAGAGAATACTGTACATAGAATTTAGAACATTGAATGCAGAACACAGAATTTAGAATATAGAATGCAGAATACTGTATATAGAATTTAGAATATAGAATGAATAACACAGAATATAGAATATAGACTACGGAATGGAGAAAATAGAAGGAAGAATATAGACTGAATAACACAAAATATAGAATATAGAATAGAGAACATAGAACCCAGAATATAGAAATGGAATTTAGAACAGAGAATTTAGAATATAGAATACAGAAAACTGAATAAAGATTTTAGAATATAGAATGTAGAACACAGAAGATAAAATAAAAATAGGGAATGCAGAATATAGTATGCAGAATATAGAATGAAGAACACAAGTATAGAATATACAATAGTGAATATAGAACCCAGAAATTAGAACACGGAATTCAGAACACAGAATTTAGAATATAGAATACATAATATTGAATATAGAATTTAGAACATAGAATGCAGAACACAGAATTTAGAATATAGAATGCAGAATACTGAATATAGATTTTATAAATATTAACGCACAACACAGAATTTAGAATATAGAATGAAGAAAACTGAATAGAGTATTTAGAATATAGAATGAAGAACACAGGATATAGAATATAGAATATAGAATAGAGAACCCAGGATATAGAACATAGAATGCAGAGCACAGAATTTAGAATATAGAACACAGAATACTGAATATAACTTTAGAATATAGAATATAGAACACAGAGAATAGAATATAGAATACGGAATACTGAATATACAATTTAGAATATAGAATGTAGATCACAGAATATAGAATATAGAATACGGAATGCAGAGTATAGAATACAGAACATAGAATGTAGAACACAGAATATAGAATATGGAAAACAGAATACAAAATAAACAATTGAAAACATGGAATGCACAACACATAATTAAGAATATAGAATACAGAATACTGAATACAGAATTTAGAATACAGAATGTAGAACAGAGAATTTAAAATATAGCATATAGTAAGCTGAATATAGAATTTAGAATACAGAATATAGAACACAGAATATAGTATATAGAATATAGAATACAGATTATAGAACACAAAGTTTAGAACATGGAATGCTGTAAACAGAATTTAAAATATAGAACACCGAATTCTGAACTTAGAATATGAATATACAATATAGAACACAGAATTTAGAATATAGGATACCGAATACAGAATATTGATTATAATTATACAATTTAGAACACAGAATATAGAATATGGAATACAGAATATAGAACACAAATTTAGAACATGGAATGCAGAACACAGAATTAAGAATATAGAGTACAGAATACTGAATATAGAATTTAGAATATAGATTGAAGAACATAGAATTTAGAATACAGAATAAAGAATGCTGAATATAGATTTTCGAATATAGAATGTAGAACACAGAATATAGAAAATAGAATAGAGAATATAGAATCGAGAATTTAGAACATGCAATGCAGAACACAGAATATAGAATATAGAATACAGAATACTGAATATAGAATTTAGAATATAGAATGTATAACACAGAATATAGACTATACAATACGTAATGCAGAATATAGAATACAGAATATACAATCTAGAACACAGAATACAGAATATGGAAAACATAATACAAAACACAGAATTGAGAACATGGAACAGAACACAGAATTTAGAATATAGAATACAGAATACTGAATATAGAATATAGAACATAGAATGCAGAACCCAGAATTTAGAATATAGAATACATAATACTGAATATAGGATTTAGAATATACAATGTAGAACCGAGAATATAGAATATAGAATACAGAATGCAGAATATAGAACAGAATATAGAAAGTAGAAAACAGAATATAGAATATTGAATACAGTATATGGAACACCAAATTTAGAACATGGAATGCAAACACAGAATTTAGAATATAGAATACAGAATACTGAATATAGAATTTAGAATATAGAATGTTGAACACAGAATATAGAATATAAAAACGTAATGCAGAATATAGAATAAAGAATATGGAATGTAGAACACAGAATATAGAATAAGGAAAACAAAATACAAAAGTCAGAATTGACAGCATGTAATGCAGAACACAGCATTTAGAATAGAGCATACAGAATACTGAATATAGAATTTAGAATATAGAACGCAGAACACAGAATATAGAATATAGAATACAGAATACTGAATATAGAATTTAGAATATAGAATCTAGAACACAGAGTATAGAATATAGAATACGGAATACTGAATATACAATTTAAAATATAGAATTTAGAACAAAGAATATGAAATGTATAATACGGAATGCAGAATATTGAATAGAGAATATAGAATGTAGAACACAGAATTTAGAATATGGAAAACAGAATATAGAACCCAGAAATTAGAACATGGAATGCAGAACACATAATTTAGAATATAGGATACAGATAATTGAATATAGAATTTAGAATATAGATTGTAGAACACAGAATTTAGATTATAGACTACAGAATACTGAATATAGTATTTAGAATATAGAATGTAGAACACAGAATATAGAATATAGAATACAGTATATAGAAATCAAAATTTAGAACATGGAATGCAGAACACAGAATTTAGAAAATAGAAAACGGAATACTGAATATAGAATAGGAATATACAATGTAGAACACAGAATTTAGAATATAGAATACAGAATACTAAATATAGAATTTAGAATATACAATGTAGAACACAGGATATAGAATATAGAATACAGAAAACTGAATACAGGATTTAGAATATGGAATGCAGAACACAGAATTTAGAATATAAATACAGAAAACTTAATATAGAATTTAGAATATAGAATGTACAACACACAATATAGAATATACAATAGAGAATATAGAACACAGAATTTACAACATGGATTGCATAACACAGAATTTAAAATATAGAATACCGAATACTGAATATAGAATATGAATATGCAATATAAAACCCACAATTAAGAATACAGTATACATAATACTGAATATAGGATTTAGAATATACAATGTAGAACCGAGAATATAGAATATAGAATACGGAATGCAGAATACAGTATACAGAATATAGAAAGTAGAAAACAGCATTTAGAATATGGAAAACAGGATATAGAACTCAGAATATAGAACATGGAATGCAGAACACAGAATTTAAAATGTACAATACAGAATACTGAATATCGAATTTAGAATATAGAACGCAGAACACAGAATATAGAATATAGAATACGGAATGCAGAATATAGAATACAGAATATAGAATGTAGAACACAGAACATACAATATGGAAAACATAATACAAAATCCAGAATTGAGGACATGTAATGCAGAACACAGAATTTAGAATATAGAATAGTGAATACTGAATATAGAATTTAGAACATTGAATGCAGAACACAGAATTTAGAATATAGAATGCAGAATACTGTATATAGGATTTAGAATATAGAAAGAGAAACACAGAATATAGAATATAGACTACGGAATGGAGAATATAGAAGGTAGAATATAGACTGAAGAACACAAAATATAGAATATAAAATTGAGAATATAGAACCCACAATATAGAAATGGAATGCAGAACAGAGAATTTAGAATATAGAATAGAGAAAACTAAATAAAGTTTTTACAATATAGAATGTAGAACACAGAATATAGAATATAGAATAGAGAATAGAGAACCCAGGATATAGAACATGGAAAGCAGAACACAGAATTTAGAATATAGAACACAGAATACTGAATATAAATTTAGAATATAGAATATAGAACACAGAGTATAGAATAAAGAATACGGAATAATGAATATACAATTTAGAATATAGAATGTAGAACACAGAATATAGAATATAGAATACGGAATGCAGGATATACAATACAGAACATAGAATGTAGAACACAGAACATAGAATATGGAAAACAGAATACAAAACCCAGAATTGAAAACATGAAATGCACAGCAGAGAATTAATAATACAGAATACAGTATACTGAATATAGGATTTAGAAAACAGAGTGTAGAACAGAGAATTAGAACATAGAATATATTATACTGAATATAGAATATAGAATATAGAATATAGAACACAGAATATAGAAAATTGAATAGAGAATATAGAACCCAGAATATAGAACATGGAATACAGAACACAGAATTTAGAATATAGAATACAGAATACTGAATATAGAATTTAGAATATACAATGCAGAACGCAGAATATAGAATATACAATACGGAATGCAGAATATAGAATATAGAATATAGAATGATGAACACGAAATATAGAATATGCAATAGAGAATATAGAACCCAGAATTTAGAACATGGAATGCAGAACACAGAATTTAGAATATAGAATACAGAATACTGAATATCGAATTTAGAATATAGAATGTAGAACACAGAATTTGGTATGTAGAATACGGAATGCAGAATATTGTATTCAGAATATAGAATTTAGAACACAAAATATAGAATATGGAAAACAGAATAAAGAACGCAGAGTGTAGATCATGGAATGCAGAACACAGAATTTAGAGTATATAATACCGAATACTTAATATAAAATTTAGAATATAGAATGTAGAATACAAAATATGGAATGTAGAATACGGAATGCAGAAAATTGAATACAGATTATAGAATGTAGAACACAGAATTTAGAATATGGAAAAAAGAATACAGAACCCAGAATTTAGAATATGGAATGCAGAACACAAAATTAAGAATATAGAATACAGATTACTGAATATAGAATTTAGAATATAGAATGTAGAACACAGAATTTAGTATATAGAATAAATAATACTGAATATAGGATTTAGAATATACAATGTATAACCAAGAATATAGAATACAGAATACAGAATGCAGAATTTAGAACAGAATATGGAAAGTAGAACACAGAACATAGAATATTGAATAGAGAATATAGAACCCAGAATTTAGAACATGGAATGTAAAACACAGAATTTAGAATATAGAATACAGAATATTGAATATCGAATATAGAATATAGAATGTAGAACACAGAATTTGGTATGTAGAATACGGAATGCAGAATATTGAATCCAGAATATAGAATGTAGAACACAAAATATAGATTATGGAAAACAGAATACAGAACCCAGAATTTAGATCATGGAATGCAGAACACAGAATTTAGAATACAGAATACAGTATAATGAAAATAGAAATTACTATATAGAATGTAGAACAAAAATACAGAATACGGTATGCAGAATATACAATACAGAATAGAGAATGCAGAACACAGAATATAGAATATGGAAAACAGAATAAAAAACTCAGAATTTAGAACATGGAATGCAGAAAACAGAATTTAAAATATAGTATACCGAATACTGAATATAGAATTTAGATCATAGAATGCAGAACACAGAATTAAGAATATTGAATGCAAAATACTGTATACAGAATTTATAAACAGGAATGCAGGACGCAGAATTTAGAAACGAGAATAAAGAATACTGAATATAGAATTTAGAATATATAATATATAACACAGAATATAGAATATAGACTACGGAATAGAGAATATAGGAGGTAGAATAAGGAATGAAGAACACAACATATAGAATAGAGAATAGAGAATATAGAACCCAGAATTTAGAAATGGAAAGCAGAACATAGAATTTAGAATATAGAATACAGAATACTGAATAAAGCTTTTAGAATATAGAATATAGAACACAGAATATAGAATATAGAATAGGGAATGCAGAAAAAATTATGCAGAATATAGAATGAAGAACACAAATATAGAATATAGAATAGTGAATATAGAACCCAGAACTAAGAACACGGAATGCAGAATACAGAATTTAGAATATAGAATACAGAATACTTAATATAAAATTTAAATATAGAATGTAGAAAACAGAATATAGAATATAGAATACGGAATGCAGAATATAGAATACAGAATATAGAATGTAGAACACAGAATATAGAATATAGAATACAGTATATGGAACACAAAATTTAGAACTTGGAATGCAGAACACATTATTTAGAATATAGAATACTGCATACTGAATATAGAATATGAATATACAATGTAGAACACAGAATTTAGAATATAGAATACAGAATACTTAATATATAATTTCGAATATAGAAAGTAGAAAACAGAATATAGAATATAGAATACTGAATGCAGAATATAGAATACAGAATATAGAATGTAGAACACAGAATATGGAATATTGAATACAGTATATGGAACAAAAAATTTAGAACATGGAATGCAGAACCCATTATTTAGAATATAGAATACTGAATACTGAATATAGAATTTTTTATATACAATGTAGAACACAGAATATAGAATATGGGAAACAAAATACAAAAGTCAGAATTGAGAGCATGGAATGCAAAACACAGCATTTAGAATATAGTATACAGAATACTGAATATAGAATTTAGAATATACAATGTAGAACACAGGGTATGGAATGTAGAATACGGAATGCAGAATATTGAATACAGAATATAGAATATAGAACACAGAATTTAGAATACGGAAAACAGAATATAGAACCCAGAATAAAGAACATGGAATGCAGAACACAGAATTTAAAATATAGAATACAGAATACTGAATATAGAATTTAGAATATAGAACGCAGAACACAGAATATAGAATATAGAATACAGAATACAGAATATAGAATTTAGAATATAGAATATAGAACACAGAGAATAGAATAAAGAAAACGGAATAATGAATATACAATTTAGAACAAAGGATGTAGAACACACAATATGAAATGTATAATACGGAAATCAAAATATTGAATACAGAATATAGAATGTAGAACACAGAATTTAGAATAGGGAAAACAGAATATAGAACCCAGAATTTAGAACATGGAATGCAGAACACAGAATATAGAATATAGAATAAAGATTATTGAATATAGAATTAGGATATAGATTGTAGAACACAGAATTTAGATTATAGAATACAGAATAATGAATATAGTATTTAGAATATAGAATGTAGAACACAGAATATAGAATATAGAATACAGAAAACTGAATACAGAATTTAGAATATGGAATGCAGAACACAGAATTTAGAATATAAATACAGAAAACTGAACATAGAATTTAGCATATAGAATGTACAACACACAATATAGAATATACAATAGAGAATATAGAAACCAGAATTTAGAACTTGGAAAACAGAACAGAGAATTTAGAATATAGAATAGAGAATACTGTACATAGAATTTAGAACATTGAATGCAGAACACAGAATTTAGAATACAGAATGCAGAATACTGTATATAGAATTTAGAATATAGAATGAATAACACAGAATATAGAATATAGACTACGGATGGAGAAAATAGAAGGTACTATATAGACTGAATAACACAAAATATAGAATATAGAATAGACAATATAGAACACAGAATATAGAAATGGATGCAGAACAGAGAATTTATAATATAGAATACAGAAAACTGAATATAGATTTTAGAATATAGAATGTAGAACACAGAATATAGAATATAGAATAGGGAATGCAGAATATAGTATGTAGAATATAGAATGAAGAACACAAGTATAGAATATAGAATAGTGAATATAGAACCCAGAACTTAAACACGGAATGCGGAACACAGAATTTAGAATATAGAATACATAATACTGAATATAGAATTTAGAACATTGAATGCAGAACACAGAATTTAGAATATAGAATGTAGAAAACTGAATAGAGTATTTAGAATATAGAATGAAGAACACAGAATATAGAATAAAAAATAGATAATAGAGAACCCAGGATATAGAACATGGAATGCAGAGCGCAGAATTTAGAATATAGAACACAGAATACTGAATATAAATTTAGAATATTGAATATAGAACACAGAGTATAGAATATAGAATACGGAATACTGAATATACAATTTCGAATATAGAATGTAGAACACAGAATATAGAATATAGACTACGGAATGCAGAATATAGAATACAGAACATAGAATGTAGAACACAGAATATAGAATATGGAAAACAAAATACAAAACCCAGAATTGAAAACATGGAATGCACAACACAGAATTAAGATTATAAAATACAGAATACTGAATATAGAAATTAGAATACAGAATGTAGAACAGAGAATTTAAAATATAGAATATAGTGTGCTGAATATAGAATTTAGAATATAGAATGTAGAACACAGAATATAGAAAATAGAATAGAGAATATAGAACACAGAATTTATAACATGGAATGCAGAACACAGAAATTCGAATATAGAATACAGTATACTGAATATAGAATTTAGAATATAGAATGTAGAACACAGAATATAGAATATAGAATACGGAATGCAGAATATAAAATATAGAATATAGAATGATGGACACAAAATATAGAATATAGAATAGAGAATATAGAACCCAGAATTTAGAACATGGAATGTAAAACACAGAATTTAGTATATAGAATACATAATACTGAATATCGAATTTAGAATATAGAATGAAGAACACAGAATTTGGTATGAAGAATACGGAATGCAGAATATTGAATACAGAATATAGAATATAGAACACAATATATAGAATATGGAAAACAGGATACAGAACCCAGGATATGGATCATGGAATGCAGAACACAGAATTTAGAGTATATTGTACCGAATACTGAATATGAAATTTAGAATATACAATGTACAATACAGAATATGGAATGTAGAATACGGAATGCAGAATATTGAATATCAGAATATAGAATGTAGAACACAGAATTTAGCATAAGGAAAACAGAATATAGAACCCAAAATATAGAACATGGAATGCACAACACGAAATTTAGAATATAGAATACAGAGTACTGAATATAGAATTTAGATTATATAATGTAGAACACAGAATTTAGAATATAGAATACAGAATAATGAATATAGAATTTAGATTATACAGTGTAGAACACAGAATAGAGAATATAGAATACAGAATATAGAACACAAAATTTAGAACATGGAATGCAGAACACAGAATATAAAATATAGAATAAAGAATACTGAATATAGAATATGAATATACAATGTAGAACCCAGAATTTAGAATATAGAATACAGAATACTGAATGTAGGATGTAGAATATACAATGTAGAACTGAGAATATAGAATATAGAATACGGAATGCAGAATATAGTATACAGAATATAGAATGAAGAAAACAGAATATAGTATAGAGAATAGAGTATATAGAACCCAAAATTTAGAACATGGATTGCAGAACACAGAATTTAGAATATAGAATACAGAACACTGAATATAGAATTTACAATATAGAATGTAGAACAAAAATACAGAATACGGTATGCAGAATATACAATACAGAATTGAGAATGCAGAACACAGAATATAGAATATGGAAAACAGAATACAAAACTCAGAATTTAGAACATGGAATGCAGAAAACAGAATTTAAAATATAGTATACCGAATACTGAATATAGAATTTAGAACATAGAATGCAGAACACAGAATTAAGATTATTGAATGCAGAATAATGAATACAGAATTTATAAACAGGAATGCAGAACACAGAATTCAGAAAAGAGAATAAATATTACTGAATATAGAATTTAGAATATATAATATATAACACAGAATATAGAATATAGACTACGGAAAGTAGAATATAGGAGGTAGAATAAGGAATGAAGAACACAACCTATAGAATATAGAATAGAGAATATAGAACCCAGAATTTAGAAATGGAATGCAGAACATAGAATTTAGAATATAGAATACAGAATACTGAATAAAGTTTTTAGTATATAGAATATAGAACACAGAATATAGAATATAAATAGGGAATGCTGAAAATAGTATGCAGAATATAGAATGAAGAACACAAATATAGAATATAGAATAGTGAATATAGAACCCAGAACTAAGAACACGGAATGCAGAACACAGAATTTAGAATATAGAATACAGAATACTTAATATAAAATTTAGAACATAGAATGTTGAACACAGAATATAGAATACGGTATGCAGAATATTCAATAAAGTAGAGTGAATGCAGAACACAGAATATAGAATATGGAAAACAGAATACAGAACTCAGAATTTAGAACATGGAATGCAGAACACAGAATTTAAAATATAGAATAGAGAATACTGAATATAGAAATTAGAACTTAGAATGCAGAACACAGAATTAAGATTATATAATGCAGAATTCTGTATATAGAATTTATAAACAGGAATGCAGAACACAGAACTTAGAATAGAGAATGCAGAATACTGTATATAGAATTTAGAATATAGAATGAATAACTCAGAATATAGAATATAGACTACGGAATGGAGAAAATAGAAGGTAGAATATAGACTGAATAACACAAAATATATAATATAGAATAGAGAATATAGATCCCAGAATATAGAAATGTAATGCAGAATATAGAATTTTGAATACAGAATACAGAAAACTGAATAAAGGTTTTAGAATATAGAATGTAGAACACAGAATATAGAATATAGAATAGGGAATGCAGAATATAGTATGTAGAATATAGAATGAAGAACACAAGTATAGAATATAGAATAGTGAATATAGAAACCAGAACTTAGAACACGGAATGCAGAACACAGAATTAGAATATAGAATACATAATACTGAATATAGAATTTAGAACATAGAATGCAGAACACACAATTTATAATATAGAATGCAGAATACTGAATATAGATTTTATAAACATGAATGCAGAACACAGAATTTAGAATATAGAATGAAGAACACTGAATAGAGTATTTAGAATATACAATGAAGAACACAGAATATAGAATTTAGAATATAGAATAGAGAACCCAGGATATAGAACATGAAATGCAGAGCACAGAATTTAGAATATAGAACACAGAATACTGAATATAAGTTTAGGATATAGAATATAGAACACAGAGTATAGAATATAGAATACGGAATACTGAATATACAATTTAGAATATAGAATGTAGAACACAGAATATTGAATATAGAATACGGAATGCAGAATATAGAAAACAGAACATAGAATGAAGAACACAGAATATAGAATATGGAAAACCAAATACAAAACACAGAATTGAAAACATGGAATGCACAACAGAGAATTAAGAATATAGAACACAGAATACTGAATATAGAATTTAGAATACAGAATGTAGAACAGAGAATTTAAATATAGAATATAGTATGCTGAATATTGAATTTAGAGTATAGAATGTAGAACACAGAATATAGAAATTAGAATAGAGAATATAGAACCCAGAATTTAGACCATGGAATGCAGAACATAGAATTTAGAATATAGAATACAGAATACTGAATAAAGGTTTTAGAGAATAGAATATAGAACACAGAATTTAGAATATAAATAGGGAATGCTGAAAATAGTATGCAGAATATAGAATGAAGAACACAATTACAGAATATAGAATAGTGAATATAGAACCCAGAACTATGAACACGAAATGCAGAACTCAGAATTTAGAATATAGAATACAGAATACTTAATATAAAATTTAGAATATGGAATGTAGAAAACAGAATATATAATATAGAATAGAGAATAGAGAACACAGGATATAGAACATAGAATGCAGAACACAGAATTTAGAATATAGAACACAGAATACTGAATATAAGTTTAGGATATAGAATATAGAACACAGAGTATAGTATATAGAATACGGAATACTGAATATACAATTTAGAATATAGAATGTAGAACACAGAATATAGAATATAGAATACGGAATGCAGAATATAGAATACAGAACATAGAATGAAGAACACAGAATATAGAATATGGAAAACCAAATACAAAACACAGAATTGAAAACATGGAATGCACAACAGAGAATTAAGAATATAGAACACAGAATACTGAATATAGAATTTAGAATACAGAATGTAGAACAGAGAATTTAAATATAGAGTAAAGTATGCTGAATATGGAATTTAGAGTATAGAATGTAGAACACAGAATATAGAAATTAGAATAGAGAATATAGAACCCAGAATTTAGAACATGGATTGCAGAAAACAGAATTTAGAATATAGAATACAGTATACTGAATATAGAATTTAGAATATACAATGTTGAACTCAGAATATAGAATATAGAATACGGAATGCAGAATATAGAATATAGAATATAGAATGACGAACACAAAATTTAGAATATAGAATAGAGAATATAGAACACAGAATTATATCATGGAATGCAGAACACAGTATTTAGAGTATATACTACCGAATACTGAATATAAAATTAAGAATATAGAATGTAGAATGCAGAATATGGAATATAGAATATGGAATGCAGAATATAGAATATAGAATATAGAATGATGAACACAAAATTTAGAATATATAATAGAGAATATAGAACCCAGAATTTAGAACATGGAATGCAGAACACAGAATTTAAAATATAGAATACCGAATACTGAATATTCAATTTAGAATATAGAATGAAAGACACAGAGTATAGTATATAGAAAACGGAATACTGAATATACAATTTAGAATATAGAATGTAGAACACACAATATAGAATATAGAATACGGAATGCAGAATATAGAATATAGAATATGGAATGATGAACACAAAATTTAGAATATAGAATAGAGAATATAGAACAAAGAATTTAGACCATTGAATGCAGAACACAGAATTTAAAATATAGAATACCGAATACTGAATATTCAATTTAGAATATAGAATGAAAGACACAGAGTATAGTATATAGAAAACGGAATACTGAATATACAATTTAGAATATAGAATGTAGAACACACAATATAGAATATAGAATACGGAATGCAGAATATAGAATATAGAATATGGAATGATGAACACAAAATTTAGAATATAGAATAGAGAATATAGAACCCAGAATTTAGAACATTGAATGCAGAACACAGAATTTAAAATATAGAATACCGAATACTGAATATACAATTTAGAATATAGAATGAAAGACACAGAGTATAGTATATAGAAAACGGAATACTGAATATACAATTTAGAATATAGAATGTAGAACACACAATATAGAATATAGAATACGGAATGCAGAATATAGAATACAGAATACAGAATGTTGAACACTGAATATAGAAATAGGAATACAGAATACAGAACCCAGAAATTAGAACATGGAATGCAGAGCACAGAATTTAAAATATAGAATACCGAATACTGAATATAAAATTTAGAATATACAATATAGAACACAGAATATGGAATGTAGAATACGTAATGCAGTTATTGAACACAGAATATAGAATATAGAACACAGAATTTAGAATATGGAAAACAGGATATAGAACCCAGAATATAGAACATGGAATGAATAACACAGAATTAAAAATATAGAATACAGAATACTGAATATCGAATTTAGAATATAGAACGCAGAACACAGAAAATAGTATATAGAATACGGAATGCAGAATATAGGATACAGATTATAGAATGTAGATCACAGAATATAGAATATTGAATAGAGTATATGGAACACAAAATTTAGAACATAGAATTCAGAACACAGAGTTTAGAATATAGTATACAGAATACTGACTATATAATTTAGAATATAGAATGCAGAACAGAGAATTTAGAATATAGAATGCAGAATACTGAATAAAGAATTTATACACAGGAATGCAAAACAGAATTTAGAATATAGAATACAGAATACAGAATATAGAATTTATAATATAGAACGTATACCACAGAATATAGAGTATAGAATACAAATTGCAGAATATAGAATACAGAATATAGAATGTACAACAAAGAAAATAGAATATGGAAATCATAATACAAAACCCAGAAATGAGGACATGGAATGCAGAAAACAGAATTTAGAATACAGAATAGAGAATACTGAATATAGAATTTAGAACATAGAATGCAGAACCCAGAATTTAGAATATAGAATACAGAATACTGAATATAGGATTTAGAACAAGGAATGCAGAACACAGATTATGGAATGTAGAATACGGAATGCAGAATATAGAATACAGAATATAGAATGTAGAATACAGAATATAGAATATGGAACACAGAATACATAACACAGAAATTGCAACATGGATATCGGAACACAGAATTTAGAATATAGAATACAGAATACTGAATATAGAATTTAGAATATAGAATGTAGAACACAGAACATAGAATAGAGAATAAAGAATACTGCATATAAAATTTAGAATATAGAATGTAGAACACAGAATATAGAAAATAGAATAGATAATATAGAACACACAATTTAGAACATGGAATGCAGAACACAGAATTTAGAATGTAGAATACAGAATACTGAATATAGAATTTAGAATCTAGAATGTAGAACACAGAATATAGTATATAGAATACGGAATGCAGAATAGAGAATATAAAATATAGAATATAGAATGATGAAAACAAAATATAGAATAGAGAATATAGAACCCAGAAATTAGAACATGGAATGTAAAACACAGAATTTAGAATATAAAATACAGAATTCTGAATATCGAATTTAGAATATAGAATGTAGAACACAGAATATAGAAAATAGAATAGAGAATATAGAACTCACAATTTAGAACATGAAATGCAGAACACAGAATTTACAATGTAGAATACAGAATACTGAATATAGAATTTGGATTATAGAATGTAGAACACAGAATATAGAATATAGAATACGGAATGCAGAATAGAGAATATAAAATATAGAATATAGAATGATGAACACAAAATATAGAATAGAGAATAGAGAATATAGAACCCAGAATTTACAACATGGAAAGTAGAACACAGAATTTAGAATATAAAATACAGAATACTGAATATCGAATTTAGAATACAGAAGGTAGAACAGAGAATTTAAAATATAGAATATAGTATGCTGAATATGGAATTTAGAATATAGAATGTAGAACACAGAATATAGAAAATAGAATAGAGACTATAGAACCCAGAATTTAGAACATGCAATTTAGAACACAGAAATTAGAATATAAAATACAGAATACTGAATATCGAATTTAGAATATAGAATGTAGAACACAGAATATGGTATGTAGAATACGGAAAGCAGAATATAGAATACAGAATATAGAATGTAGAATACAGAATATAGAATATAGAAAACAGAATACATAACCCAGAATTTAGAACATGGACTTCAGAACACAGAATTTAGAATATAGTATACAGAATACTGAATATAGAATTTAGAACATAGAATGAGGTACACAGGATTAAGAATATAGAATGCAGAATACTGTATATAGTATTTATAAACAGGAATGCAGAACGCAGAATATAGAAAATAGAATAAAGAATACTGAATATAGAATTGAGAATATATATTGAATAACACAGAATATAGATTATAGACTACTGAATGGAGAATATAGAAGGTAGAATAAAGAATGAAGAACACAAAATATAGTATATAAAATAGAAAATATAGAACCCAGATTTAGAAATGGAATGCAGAACATAAAATATAGAATATAGAATACAGAATACTGAATAAATATTTTAGAATATAGAATGTAGAACACAGAATATAGAATATAGAAAAAGAAATGCAGAATACAGTATGTAGAATACAGAATAAAAAACAAAAATATAGAATATAGAATAGTGAATATAGAACCCAGAACATAGAACACGGAATGCAGAACACAGAATTTAGAATATAGAATACAGAATACATAATATGAAATTTAGAATGTAGAATGCAGAACACAGAATATAGAATATAGAATACGGAATACAGAATATAGAATGTAGAACACAGAATATAGAATATTGAATAGATTACATGGAAACCAAAATTTAGAACATGGAATGCAGAACACAGTATTTAGAATATAGAATACAGAATACTGAATATAGAATTTAGAATATAGAATGTAGAAAACAGAATATTGAATACGACATGCAGAATATTGAATACAGAATAAAGAATACAGAACACAGAATATAGAATATGGAAAACAGAATATTGAACCCAGAATATAGAACATGGAATGAAGAACACAGAATTTAAAATATAGAATGCAGAATACAGAATATAGAATTTAGAATATAGAACGCAGAACACAGAATATAGAATATAGAATACGGAATGCAGAATATAGAATACAGGAGATAGAATGTAGAATAAAGAATATAGAATATGGAAAACAGAATACAGAACCCAGAATTTAGAGCATGGAATGCAACACAGAATTTACAATATAGAATACAGATTACTGAATATAGAATTTAGAACATAGAATGCAGAACCCAGAATTTAGAATATAGAACACAGAATACTGAATATAGAATTTAGAATACAGAAAGTAGAACACAGAATATAGAATATAGAATATAGAATACAGATTATAGAACCCAAAGTTTAGAAAATGGAATGCAGTACACAGACTTTAAAATATAGAATAACGAATACTGAACATAGAATATGAATACACAAAATAGAACACAGAATTTAGAATATAGGACACCGAATACTGAATATAGAATATATATATACAATTTAGAACACAGAATATAGAATATAGAATAGAGAATAGAGAACACAAAATTTAGAACATGGAATGCAGAACACAGAATTAAGAATATGGAATGCACAATACTGTATATAGAATTTAGAATATAGAATGAATAACACAGAATATAGAATGTAGAATACGGAATGGAGAATATAGAAGGTAGAATATAGAATGAAGAAAACAATATATAGAATATAGTATAGAGAATATAGAAACCAGAATTTAGAAATGGAATGCAGAAGAGAGAAATTAGAATATAGAATACAGAATACTGAATAAAGATTTTAGAATATAGAATGTAGAACACAGAATATTGAATATAGAATAGGGAATGCAGAACATAGTACGTAGAATACAGAATGAAGAACACAAGTATAGAATATAGAATAGTGAATATAGAACACAGAAATTAGAACACGAAATTCAGAACACAGAATTTAGAATATAGAACCCAGAATACTTAATATAAAATTTAGAATACACAATGTAGAACAAAGAATATAGAATATAGAATAGAGAATATAGAATCCAGAATTTAGAACATGGAAAGCCAAACACAGAATTTAGAATATTGAATACACATTACTGAATATAGGATTTAGAATATAGAATGTAGAACACAGAATTTAGAATATAGAATAGAGAATAATGAAAATAGAATTAAGAATATAGAATTTTGAGCTCAGAATATAGAATATAGAATAGAGTTTATAGAACCCAGAATTTAGAACATGGAATGCAGAACACAGAATATACAATATAGAATACAGAATACTGAATATCGAATTTAGAATATACAATGTAGAATATAGAATATAGAATACAGAAAACTGAATACAGAATTTAGAATATGGAATGCAGAACACAGAATTTAGAATATAAATACAGAAAACTGAATATAGAATTTAGAATATAGAATGTACAACACACAATATAGAATATACAATAGAGAATATTGAACCCAGAATTTAGAACTTGGAATGCGGAACACAGAATTTAGAATATAGAATAGAGAATACTATATATAGAATTTAGAACATTGAAGGCAGAACACAAAATTTAGAATATAGAATGCAGAATACATTATATAGAGTTTAGAATATAGAATGAATAACACAGAATATAGAATATAGACTACGGAATGGAGAAAATAGAAGGTAGAATATAGACTGAATAACACAAAATATAGAATATAGAATAGAGAACATAGAACCCAGAATATAGAAATGAAATGTAGAACAGAGAATTTAGAATATAGAATACAGAAAACTGAATAAAGATTTTAGAATATAGAATGTAGAACACAGAATATAGAATATAAATAGGGAATGCAGAATATAGTATGTAGAATATAGAATGAAGAACACAAGTATAGAATATACAATAGTGAATATAGAACCCAGAACTTAGAACACGGAATTCAGAACACAGAATTTAGTATATAGAATACATAATAATGAATATAGAATTTAGAACATAGAATGCAGAACACAGAATTTAGAATATAGAATGCAGAATACTGAATATAGATTTTATAAACATTAATCCACAACACAGAATTTAGAATATAGAATGAAGAAAACTGAATAGAGTGTTTAGAATATAGAATGAAGAACACAGAATATAGAATATAGAATAGAGAATAGAGAACCCAGGATATAGAACATGGAATGCAGAGCACAGGATTTAGAATATAGAACACAGAATACAGAATATAAGTTTAGAATATAGAATATAGAACACAGAGTATAGAATATAGAATACGGAATAATGAATATACAATTTAGAATATAGAATGTAGATCACAGAATACAGAATATAGAATTCCTAAATTCAGAATATAGAATACAGAACATAGAATGTAGAACACAGAATATAGAATATGGAAAACAGAATACAAAACCCACAATTGCAAACATGGAATGCACAAAACAAATTAAGTATATAGAATAGAGAATACTGAATATAGAATTTAGAATACAGAATGTAGAACAGAGAATTTAAAATATAGCATATATTAAGCTGAATATAGAATTTAGAATATAGAATGTAGAACACAGAATATAGAAATTAGAATAGAGAATATAGAACCCAGAATTTAGAACATGGAATGCAGAACACAGAATTTAAAATATAGAATGTAGAATACTGAATATAGAATTTAGAATATAGAATGCAGAACCCAGAATTTAGAATATAGAATACAGAATACTGAATATAGTATTTAGAATACAGAATATAGAACACAGAATATACTATATAGAATATAGAATACAGATTATAGAACACAAAGTTTACAACATGGAATGCTGTAAACAGAATTTAAAATATAGAATACCGAATACTGAACATAGAATATGAATATACAATATAGAACACAGAATTTAGAATATAGGATACCGAATACAGAATATAGAATATAAATATACAATTTAGAACACAGAATATAGAATATGGAATACAGAATATAGAACACAAAATTTAAAACATGGAATGCAGAACACAGAATTAAGAATATAGAGTACAGAATACTGAATATAGAATTTAGAATATAGAATGAAGAACATAGAATTTAGAATACAGAATAAAGAATGCTGAATATAGATTTTCGAATATAGAATGTAGAACACAGAATATAGAAAATAGAATAGAGAATATAGAATCCAGAATTTAGAACATGCAATGCAGAACACAGAATATAGAATATAGAATACAGAATACTGAATATAGAATTTAGAATATAAAATGTATAACACAGAATATAGAATATACAATACGGAATGCAGAACATAGAATACAGAATATAGAATGTAGAACACAGAATATAGAATATGGAAAACATAATACAAAACCCAGAATTGAGAACATGGAACAGAACACAAAATTTAGAATATAGAATACAGAATACTGAATATAGAATTTAGAACATAGAATGCAGAACCCAGAATTTAGAATATAGAATACATAATACTGAATATAGGATATAGAATATACAATGTAGAACCGAGAATATAGAATATAGAATACAGAATGCAGAATATAGAACCAAATATAGAAAGTAGAACACAGAATATAGAATATTGAATAGAGTATATGGAACACAAAATTTAGAACATGGAATGCAAACACAGAATTTAGAATATAGAATACAGAATACTGAATAAAGAATTTAGAATATAGAATGTTGAACACAGAATATAGAATACAGAATATGGAATGTAGAACACAGAATTTAGAATATAGAACACAGAATACTGAATATAAATTTAGATTATAGAACGCAGAACACAGAATATAGAATATAGAATACAGAATACTGAATATAGAATTTAGAATATAGAATGTAGAACACAGAGTATAGAATATAGAATACGGAATACTGAATATACAATTTAAAATATAGAATGTAGAACACAGAATATGAAATATATAATACGGAATGCAGAATATTGAATAGAGAATATAGAATGTAGAACACAGAATATAGAATATGGAAAAAAGTATATAGAAACCAGAATTTAGAACATGGAATGCAGAACACAGAATTTAGAATATAGAATACAGAATATTGAATATATAAAATAGAATATAGATTGTAGAAAACAGAATATAGATTATAGAGTACAGAATACTGAATATAGAATTTAGAATATAGAATGTAGAACACAGAATATAGAATATAGAATACAGAATATAGAAATCAAAATTTAGAACATGGAAAGCAGAACACAGAATTTAGAAAATAGAATACGGAATACTGAATATAGAATATGAATATACAATATAGAACACAGAATTTAGAATATAGAATACAGAATACTGAATATAGGATTTAGAATATACAATGTAGAACCAAGAATATAGAATATAGAATACAGAATGCAGAATATAGAACGGAATATAGAAAGTAGAACACAGAATATAGAATATTGAATAGAGTTTATGGAACACATAATTTAGAACATGGAATGCAGAACACAGAATTTAGAATATAGAATACAGAATCCTGAATATAGAATTTAGAATATAGAATGTTGAACACAGAATATAGAATATAAAAACGTAAAGCAGAATATAGAATACAGAATATAGAATGTAGAACACAGCATATAGAATATGGGAAACAAAATACAAAAGTCAGAAGTGAGAACATGGAATGCAGAACACAGCATTTAGAATATAGTATACAGAATACTGAATATTGAATTTAGAATAGACAATGTAGAACACAGAGTATGGAATGTAGAATACGGAATGCAGAATATTGAATATAGAATATAGAATATAGAACACAGAATTTAGAATATGGAAAAAAGTTTATAGAACCAAGAATTTAGAACATGGAATGCACAACACAGAATTTAGAATATAGAACACAGATTATTGAATATATAAAGTAGAATATAGATTGTAGAACACAGAATTTAGATTATAGAGTACAAAATACTGAATATAGTATTTAGAATATAGAATGTTAAACACAGAATATAGAATATAGAATACAGAATATAGAAAATAAAATTTAGAACATGGAATGCAGAACACAGAATTTAGAAAATAGAATACGGAATACTGAATATAGAATATGAATATACAATGTAGAACACAGAATTTAGAATATAGAATACAGAATACTGAATATAGAATTTAGAATATACAATGTAGAACACAGAATATAGAATAGAGAAGACAGAAAACTGAATACAGGATTTAGAATATGGAATGCAGAACACAGAATTTAGAATATAAATACAGAAAACTGAATAGAGAATTTAGAATATAGAATGTACAAAACACAATATAATATATACAATAGAGAATATAGAACACAGAATTTACAACATGGATTACAGAACACCGAATTTAAAATATAGAATACCGAATACTGAATATAGAATATTAATATAAAATATAGAACCCAGAATTTAGAATATAGAATACATAATACTGAATATAGGATTTAGAATATACAATGAAGAACCGAGAATATAGAATATAGAATACGGAATGCAGAATACAGTATACAGAATATAGAATGTAGAACACAGAATATAGAATATGGAAAACATAATACAAAACCCAGAATTGATGACATGTAATGCAGAACACACAATTTAGAATATAGAATAGTGAATACTGAATATAGAATTTAGAAAATTGAATGCAGAACACAGAATTTAGAATATAGAATGCAGAATACTGTATATAGGATTTAGAATATAGAAAGAAAAACACAGAATATAGAATATAGACTACGGAACGGAGAATATAGAAGGTACAATATAGACTGAAGAACACAAAATATAGAATATAGAATGGAGAATATAGAACCCAGAATATATTAATGGAATGCAGAACAGAGAATATAGAATATAGGATACAGAAAACTAAATAAAGTTTTTAGAATATAGAATGTAGAACACAGAATAAAGAATAGAGAATAGAGAATAGAGAACCCAGGATATAGAATATGGAATGCAGAACACAGAAATTAGAATATAAATACAGAAAACTGAATATAGAATTTACAATATGAAGGTACAACACACAATATAGGATATAAAATAGAGAATATAGAACCCAGAATTTAGAAATTGGAATGCAGAACACAGAATTTAGAATATAGAATACAGATTACTGTATATAGAATTTAGAACATTGAATGCAGAACACAGAAATTAGAATATAGAATGCAGAATACTGTATATAATTTAGAATATAGAATGAAAACACAGAATATAGAATATAGAGTATGGAATGGAGAAAATAGGAGGTAGAATATAGACAGAATAACAGAAAATATAGAATATAGAATAGAGAATATAGAACCCAGAATATAGAAATGGAATGTAGAACAGAGATTTTAGAATATAGAATACAGAAAACTTAATAAAGATTTTAGAATATAGAATGTAGAACACAGAATATAGAATAAAGAATAGGGAATGCAGAATATAGTATGTAGAATATAGAATGAAGAACACAAGTATAGAATATAGAATAGTGAATATAGAACCCAGAACTTAGAACACGGTATGAAGAACACAGAATTTAGAATATAGAATACATAATACTGAATATAGAATTTAGAACATAGAATGCAGAACACAGAATTTAGAATATAGAATGCACTATACTGAATATAGATTTTATAAACATTAATGCAGAACACAGAATTTAGAATATAGAATGAAGAAAACTGAATAGAGTATTTAGAATATAGAATGAAGAACACAGAATATAAAATATAGAATAGAGAATATAGAACCCACAATTTAGAATATGGAATGCAGAACACAGAATTTAGAATGTAGAATACAGAATACTGCATATAGAATTTAGAATATAGAAAGTAAAACACAGAATTTAGAATATAGAGTACAGAATACTGAATATAGAATTTAGAATATGGACTGTAGTACACAGAATATACAATATGGAACACAGAATATAGAACACAAAATTTAGAACATGGAATGAAGAGCACAGAATTAAGAATGTAGAACACAGAATACTGAATATAAGTTAAGAATATAGAGTATAGAACACAGAGTATAGAATATAGAATACGGAATACTGAATACACAATTTAGAATATAGAATGTAGAACAAAGAATATAGAATATAGAATACGGAATGCAGAATATAGAATACAGAACATAGAATGTAGAACACAGAATATAGAATATGGAAAACAGAACACAAATCCCAGAATTGAAAACATGGAATGCACAACACAGAATTAAGAATATAGAATACATTATACTGAATATATAATTTAGAATATAGAATGTAGAACACAGAATATAGAATATAGAATACGGAATACAGAATATAGAATATAGAATATAGAATGATGAACACAAAATATAGTATAAAGTATAGAGAATATAGAACCCAGAATTTAGAACATGGAATGTAAAACACAGAATATAGAATATAGAATACAGAATACTGAATATCGAATTTAGAATATAGAATGTAGAACACAGAATTTGGTATGTAGAATACGGAATGCTGAATATTGAATCCAGAATATAGAATGTAGAACACAAAATATAGAATATGGAAAACAGAATACAGAACCCAGAATTTAGATCATGGAATGCAGAACACAGAATTTAGAATACAGAATACAGTATAATGAATATAGAATTTACTATATACATTGTAGAACAAAAATACAGAATACGGCATGCAGAATATACAATACACAATAGAGAATGCAGAACACAGAATATAGAATATGGAAAACAGAATAAAAAACTCAGAATTTAGAACATTGAATGCAGAAAACAGAATTTAAAATATAGTATACCGAATACTGAATATAGAATTTAGATCATAGACTGCAGAACACAGAATTAAGAATATTGAATGCAAAATACTGTATACAGAATTTATAAAGAGGAATGCAGAACACAGAATTTAGAAAAGAGAATAAAGAATACTGAATATAGAATTTAGAATATATAATATATAACACAGAATATAGAATATAGACTACGGAATAGAGAATATAGGAGGTAGAATAAGGAATGAAGAACAAAACATATAGAATATAGAATAGAGAATATAGAACCCAGAATTTAGAATTTGAATGCAGAACATAGAATTTAGTATATAGAATACAGAATACTGAATAAAGTTTTTAGAATATAAAATATAGAACACAGAATATAGAATATAGAATAGGGAATGCTGAAAAAAGTATGCAGAATATAGAATGAAGAACACAAATATAGAATATAGAATAGCGAATATAGAACCCAGAACTAAGAACACGGAATGCAGAACACAGAATTTAGAATATAGAATACAGAATACTTAATATAAAATTTAGAATATAGAATGTAGAAAACAGAATATAGAATATAGAATACGGAATGCAGAATATAGAATACAGAATATAGAATGTAGAACACAGAATATAGAATATTGAATACAGTATATGGAACACAAAATTTAGAACATGGAATGCAGAACACATTATTTAGAATATAGAATACTGAATACTGAATATAGAATTTTTTATATACAATGTAGAACACAGAATATAGAATATGGGAAACAAAATACAAAAGTCAGAATTGAGAGCATGGAATGCAGAAAACAGCATTTAGAATATAGTATACAGAATACTGAATATAGAATTTAGAATATACAATGTAGAACACAGGGTATGGAATGTAGAATACGGAATGCAGAATATTGAATACAGAATATAGAATATAGAACACAGAATTTAGAATATGGAAAACAGAATATAGAACCCAGAATAAAGAACATGGAATGCAGAACACAGAATTTAAAATATAGAATACAGAATACTGAATATAGAATTTAGAATATAGAACGCAGAACACAGAATATAGAATATAGAATACAGAATACAGAATATAGAATTTAGAATATAGAATGTAGAACACAGAGTATAGAATAAAGAAAACGGAATACTGAATATACAATTTAGAACATAGAATGTAGAACACAGAATATGAAATATATAATACGGAAATCAAAATATTGAATACAGAATTTAGAATGTAGAACACAGAATTTAGAATAGGGAAAATAGAATATAGGACCCAGAATATAGAACATGGAATGCAGAACACAGAATTTAGAATATAGAATACAGATTATTGAATATAGAATTTAGAATATAGATTGTAGAACACAGAATTTAGATTATAGAATACAGAATACTGAATATAGTATTTAGAATATAGAATGTAGAACACAGAATATAGAATATAGAATACAGAAAACTGAATACAGAATTTAGAATATGGAAAGCAGAACACAGAATTTAGAATATAAATACAGAAAACTGAATATAGAATTTAGAATATAGAATGTACAACACACAATATAGAATATACAATAGAGAATATAGAACCCAGAATTTAGAACTTGGAAAACAGAACACAGAATTTAGAATATAGAATAGAGAATACTGTACATAGAATTTAGAACATTGAATGCAGAACACAGAATTTAGAATATAGAATGCACAATACTGTATATAGAATTTAGAATATAGAATGAATAACACAGAATATAGAATACAGACAACGGATGGAGAAAATAGAAGGTACTATATAGACTGAATAACACAAATTATAGAATATAGAATAGAGAATATAGAACCCAGAATATCGAAATGGATGCAGAACTGAGAATTTATAATATAGAATACAGAAAACTGAATAAAGATTTTAGAATATAGAATGTACAACACAGAATATAGAATATAGAATAGGGAATGCAGAATATAGTATGTAGAATATAGAATGAAGAACACAAGTATAGAATATAGAATAGTGAATATAGAACACAGATCTTAAACACGGAATGCGGAAAACAGAATTTAGAATATAGAATACATAATACTGAATATAGAATTTAGAACATAGAATGCAGAACACAGAATTTAGAATATAGAATGTAGAAAACTGAATAGAGTATTTAGAATATAGAATGAAGAACACAGAATATAGAATAAAGAGTAGATAATAGAGAACCCAGGATATAGAACATGGAATGCAGGGCGCAGAATTTAGAATATAGAACACAGAATACTGAATATAAATTTAGAATATTGAATATAGGACACAGAGTATAGAATATAGAATACGGAATACTGAATATACAATTTCGAATATAGAATGTAGAACACAGAATATAGAATATAGAATACGGAATGCAGAATATAAAATACAGAACATAGAATGTAGAACACGGAATATAGAATATGGAAAACAAAATACAAAACCCAGAATTGAAAACATGGAATGCACAACACAGAATTAAGATTATAAAATACAAAATACTGAATATAGAAATTAGAATACAGAATGTAGAACAGAGAATTTAAAATATAGAATATAGTGTGCTGAATATAGAATTTAGAATATAGAATGTAGAACACAGAATATAGAAAATAGAATAGAGAATATAGAACACAGAATTTATAACATGGAATGCAGAACACAGAATTTAGAATATAGAATACAGTATACTGAATATAGAATTTAGAATATAGAATGTAGAACACAGAATATAGAATATAGAATACGGAATGCAGAATATAGAATATAGAATATAGAATGATGAACACAAAATATAGAATATAGAATAGAGAATATAGAACCCAGAATTTAGAACATGGAATATAAAACACAGAATTTAGAATATAGAATACATAATACTGAATATCGAATTTAGAATATAGAATGAAGAACACAGAATTTGGTATGTAGAATACGGAATGCAGAATATTGAATACAGAATATAGAATATAGAACACAATATTTAGAATATGGAAAACAGAATACAGAACCCAGAATTTAGATCATGGAATGCAGAACACAGAATTTAGAGTATATAGTACCGAATACTGAATATGAAATTTAGAATATACAATGTAGAATACAGAATATGGAAAGTAGAATACGGAATGCAGAATATTGAATATCAGAAAATAGAATGTAGAACACAGAATTTCGAATATGGAAAACAGAATATAGAACCCAGAATATAGAACATGGAATGCAGAACACGAAATTTAGAATATAGAATACAGAATACTGAATATAGAATTTAGAATATATAATGTAGAACACAGAATTTAGAATATAGAATACAGAATACTGAATATAGAATTTAGATTATACAGTGTAGAACACAGAATAGAGAATATAGAATACAGAATATACAACCCAAAATTTAGAACATGGAATGCAGAACACAGAATATAAAATATAGAATACCGAATACTGATTACAGAATATGAATATGCAATGTAGAACCCAGAATTTAGAATATAGAATACAGAATACTGAATGTAGGATGTAGAATATACAATGTAGAACCGAGAATATAGAATATAGAATACGGAATGCAGAATATAGTATACAGAATATAGAATGAAGAAAACAGAATATAGTATAGAGAATAGATTATATAGAACACAAAATTTAGAACATGGATTGCAGAACACAGAATTTAGAATATAGAATACAGAATACTGTATATAGAATTTACAATATAGAATGTAGAACAAAAATACAGAATACGGCATGCAGAATATACAATACAGAATTGAGAATGCAGAACACAGAATATAGAATATGGAAAACAGAATACAAAACTCAGAATTTAGAACATGGAATGCAGAAAACAGTATTTAAAATATAGTATACCGAATACTGAATATAGAATTTAGAACATAGAATGCAGAACACAGAATTAAGATTATTGAATGCAGAATACTGTATACAGAATTTATAAACAAGAATGCAGAACACAGAATTTAGAAAAGAGAATAAAGAATACTGAATATAGAATTTAGAATATATAATATATAACACAGAATATAGAATATAGACTACGGAAAGGAGAATATAGGAGGTAGAAGGATGAATGAAGAACACAACATATAGAATATAGAATAGAGAATATAGAACCCAGAATTTAGAAATGGAATGCAGAACATAGAATTTAGAATATAGAATACAGAATACTGAATAAAGGTTTTAGAGAATATAATATCGAACACAGAATTTAGAATATAAATAGGGAATGCTGAAAATAGTATGCAGAATATAGAATGAAGAACACAATTATAGAATATAGAATAGTGAATATAGAACCCAGAACTAAGAACACGGAATGCAGAACTCAGAATTTAGAATATAGAATACAGAATACTTAATATAAAATTTAGAATATGGAACGTAGAAAACAGAATATAAAATATAGAATACGGAATGCCGAATATAGAATACAGAATATAGAATGAAGAACACAGAATATAGAATATAGAATACGGAATGCCGAATATAGAATACAGAATATAGTATTTAGAACACAGAATATAGAATATTGAATACAGTATATGGAACACATAATTTAGAACATGGAATGCAGAACGCATTATTTAGAATATAGAATACTGAATACTGAATATAGAATATGAATATACAATGTAGAACACAGAATTTAGAAAATAGAATACAGAGTACTGAATATAGAATTTGGAATATACAATGTAGAACACAGAATATAGAATATAGTATACGGAATGCATAATATAGGATACAGAAAATAGAATGTAGAACACAGAATAGAGAATATGGAAAACAGAATACAAAACCGAGAATTGAGAACATGAACTTCAGAACAAATAATTAACAATATACAATACAGAATACTGAATATAGAATTTTGAATATACAATGTAGAACACAGAATTTAGATATATAATTAAGAATACTGAATATAGAATTTAGAATATAGAATGTAGAACACAGAATATAGAATAGAGAATAGAGAACCCAGAATTTAGAACTTGGAATGCAGAACACAGAATTTTGAATATAGAATACAGAACACTGAATATAAAATTTAGAACATAGAATGTTGAACACAGAATATAGAATACGGTATGCAGAATATACAATACAGAATAGTGAATGCAGAACACAGTATATAGAATATGGAAAACAGAATACAGAACTCAGACTTTAGAACATGGAATGCAGAACACAGAATTTAAAAAATAGTATACAGAATACTGAATATAGAATTAGAACTTAGAATGCAGAACACAGAATTAAGATTATATAATGCAAAATTCTGTATATAGAATTTATAAACAGGAATGCAGAACACAGAATTTAGAATAGAGAATGCAGAATACTGTATATAGAATTTAGAATATAGAATGAATAACACAGAATATAGAATATAGACTACGGAATGGAGAAAATAGAAGGTAGAATATAGACTGAATAACACAAAATATAGAATATAGAATAGAGAATATAGATCCCAGAATATAGAAATGGAATGCAGAATATAGAATTTTGAATACAGAATACAGAAAACTGAATAAAGATATTAGAATATAGAATGTAGAACACAGAATATAGAATATAGAATAGGGAATGCAGAATATAGTATGTAGAATATAGAATGAAGAACACAAGTATAGAATATAGAATAGTGAATATAGAAACCAGAATTTAGAACACGGAATGCAGAACACAGAATTTATAATATAGAATGCAGAATACTGAATATTGATTATATAAACATGAATGCAGAGCACAGAATTTAGAATATAGAATGAAGAACACTGAATAGAGTATTTAGAAAATACAATGAAGAACACAGAATATAGAATTTATAATATAGAATAGAGAACCCAGGATATAGAACATGAAATGCAGAGCACAGAATTTAGAATATAGAACACAGAATACTGAATATAAGTTTAGGATATAGAATATAGAACACAGAGTATAGAATATAGAATACGGAATACTGAATATACAATTAAGAATATAGAATGTAGAACACAGAATATAGAATATAGAATACGGAATGCAGAATATAGAATACAGAACATAGAATGAAGAACACAGAATATAGAATATGGAAAACCAAATACAAAACCCAGAATTGAAAACAGGGAATGCACAACAGAGAATTAAGAATATAGAACACAGAATACTGAATATAGAATTTAGAATAAAGAATGTAGAACAGAGAATTTAAAATATAGAATATAGTATGCTGAATAAGGAATTTAGAATATAGAATGTAGAACACAGAATATAGAAAATAGAATAGAGAATATAGAAACCAGAATTTAGAACATGGAATGCAGAACACAGAATTTAGAATATAGAATACAGTATACTGAATATAGAATTTAGAATACACAATGTAGAACTCAGAATATAGAATATAGAATACGGAAAGCAGAATATAGAATATAGAATATAGAATGATGAACACAAAATTTAGAATATAGAATAGAGAATATAGAACCCAGAATTTAGATCATGGAATGCAGAACACAGTATTTAGAGTATATACTACCGAATGCTGAATATGAAATTAAGAATATAGAATGTAAAATACAGAATATGGAATATAGAATAAGGAATGCAGAATATAGAATATAGAATATAGAATGATGAACACAAAATTTAGAATATAGAATAGAGAATATAGAACCCAGAATTTAGAACATGGAATGCAGAACACAGAATTTAAAATATAGAATACCGAATACTGAATATTCAATTTAGAATATAGAATGAAAGACACAGAGTATAGTATATAGAAAACGGAATACTAAATATACAATTTAGAATATAGAATGTAGAACACACAATATAGAATATAGAATACGGAATGCAGAACATAGAATACAGAATATAGAATGTAGAACACAGAATATAGAATATTGAATACAGTATATGGAACACAAAATTTAGAACATGGAATGCAGAACACATTATATAGAATATAGAATACTGCATACTGAATATAGAATATGAATATACACTGTAGAACACAGAATTTATAATATAGAATACAGAATAATTAATATATAATTTAGAATATAGAAAGTAGAAAACAGAATATAGAATATAGAATACTGAATGCAGAATATAGAATACAGAATATAGAATGTAGAACACAGAATATGGAATATTGAATACAGTATATAGAACAAAAAATTTAGAACATGGAATGCAGAACCCATTATTTAGAATATAGAATACTGAATACTGAATATAGAATTTTTTATATACAATGTAGAACACAGAATATAGAATATGGGAAACAAAATACAAAAGTCAGAATTGAGAGCATGGAATGCAGAAAACAGCATTTAGAATATAGTATACAGAATACTGAATATAGAATTTAGAATATACAATGTAGAACACAGGGTATGGAATGTAGAATACGGAATGCAGAATATTGAATACAGAATATAGAATATAGAACACAGAATTTAGAATATGGAAAACAGAATATAGAACCCAGAATAAAGAACATGGAATGCAGAACACAGAATTTAAAATATAGAATACAGAATACTGAATATAGAATTTAGAATATAGAACGCAGAACACAGAATATAGAATATAGAATACAGAATACAGAATATAGAATTTAGAATATAGAATGTAGAACACAGAGTATAGAATAAAGAAAACGGAATACTGAATATACAATTTAGAACATAGAATGTAGAACACAGAATATGAAATGTATAATACGGAAATCAAAATATTGAATACAGAATATAGAATGTAGAACACAGAATTTAGAATAGGGAAAACAGAATATAGGACCCAGAATATAGAACAAGGAATGCAGAACACAGAATTTAGAATATAGAATACAGATTATTGAATATAGAATTTAGAATATAGATTGTAGAACACAGAATTTAGATTATAGAATACAGAATACTGAATATAGTATTTAGAATATAGAATGTAGAACACAGAATATAGAATATAGAATACAGAAAACTGAATACAGAATTTAGAATATGGAATGCAGAACACAGAATTTAGAATATAAATACAGAAAACTGAATATAGAATTTAGAATATAGAATGTACAACACACAATATAGAATATACAATAGAGAATATAGAACCCAGAATTTAGAACTTGGAAAACAGAACACAGAATTTAGAATATAGAATAGAGAATACTGTACATAGAATTTAGAACATTGAATGCAGAACACAGAATTTAGAATATAGAATGCACAATACTGTATATAGAATTTAGAATATAGAATGAATAACACAGAATATAGAATACAGACAACGGATGGAGAAAATAGAAGGTACTATATAGACTGAATAACACAAAATATAGAATATAGAATAGAGGATATAGAACCCAGAATATAGAAATGGATGCAGAACTGAGAATTTATAATATAGAATACAGAAGACTGAATAAAGATTTTAGAATATAGAATGTAGAACAAAGAATATAGAATATAGAATAGGGAATGAAGAATATAGTATGTAGAATATAGAATGAAGAACACAAGTATAGAATATAGAATAGTGAATATAGAACCCAGAATTTAGAAATGGAATGCAGAACATAGAATTTAGAATATAGAATACAGAATACTGAATAAAGGTTTTAGAGAATAGAATATAGAACACAGAATTTAGAATATAAATAGGGAATGCTGAAAATAGTATGCAGAATATAGAATGAAGATCACAATTATAGAATATAGAATAGTGAATATAGAACCCAGAACTAAGAACACGGAATGCAGAACTCAGAATTTAGAATATAGAATACAGAATACTTAATATAAAATTTAGAATATGGAATGTAGAACACAGAATATAGAATATAGAATACGGAATGCCGAATATAGAATACAGAATATAGAATGTAGAACACAGAATATAGAATATAGAATACGGAATGCCGAATATAGAATACAGAATATAGTATTTAGAACACAGAATATAGAATATTAAATACAGTATATGGAACAAAACATTTAGAACATGGAATGCAGAACGCATTATTTAGAATATAGAATACTGAATACTGAATATAGAATATGAATATACAATGTAGAACACAGAATTTAGAAAATAGAATACAGAGTACTGAATATAGAATTTGGAATATACAATGTAGAACACAGAATATAGAATATAGTATACGGAATGCATAATATAGGATACAGAAAATAGAATGTAGAACACAGAATAGAGAAAATGGAAAACAAAATACAAAACCGAGAATTGAGAACATGGACTTCAGAACAAATAATTAACAATATACAATACAGAATACTGAATATAGAATTTTGAATATACAATGTAGAACACAGAATTTAGATATATAATTAAGAATACTGAATATAGAATTTAGAATATAGAATGTAGAACACAGAATATAGAATAGAGAATAGAGAACCCAGAATTCAGTACTTGGAATGCAGAACACAGAATTTTGAACATAGAATACAGAATACTGAATATAAAATTTAGAACATAGAATGTTGAACACAGAATATAGAATACGGAATGCAGAATATACAATAAAGAAGAGTGAATGCAGAACACAGAATATAGAATATGGAAAACAGAATACAGAACTCAGACATTAGAACATGGAATGCAGAACACAAGATTTAAAATATAGTATACAGAATACTGAATATAGAAATAGAAATTAGAATGCAGAACACAGAATTAAGATTATATAATGCAGAATTCTGTATATAGAATTTATAAACAGGAATGCAGAACACAGAATTTAGAATAGAGAATGCAGAATACTGTATATAGTATTTAGAATATAGAATGAATAACACAGAATATAGAATATAGACTACGGAATGGAGAAAATAGAAGGTAGAATATAGACTGAATAACACAAAATATAGAATATAGAATAGACAATATAGATCCCAGAATATAGAAATGGAATGCAGAATATAGAATTTTGAATACAGAATACAGAAAACTGAATAAAGATTTTAGAATATAGAATGTAGAACACAGAATATAGAATATAGAATAGGGAATGCAGAATATAGTATGTAGAATATAGAATGAAGAACACAAGTATAGAATATAGAATAGTGAATATAGAAACCAGAACTTAGAACACGGAATGCAGAACACAGAATTTGAATATAGAATACATAATACTGAATATAGAATTTAGAATATAGAATGCAGAACACAGAATTTATAATATAGAATGCAGAATACAGAATATTGATTTTATAAACATGAATGCAGAACACAGAATTTAGAATATAGAATGAAGAACACTGAATAGAGTATTTAGAATATACAATGAAGAACACAGAATATAGAATTTAGAATATAGAATAGAGAACCCAGGATATAGAACATGAAATGCAGAGCACAGAATTTAGAATATAGAACACAGAATACTGAATATAAGTTTAGGATATAGAATATAGAACACAGAGTATAGTATATAGAATACGGAATACTGAATATACAATTTAGAATATAGAATGTAGAACACAGAATATAGAATATAGAATACGGAATGCAGAATATAGAATACAGAACATAGAATGAAGAACACAGAATATAGAATATGGAAAACCAAATACAAAACCCAGAATTGAAAACATGTAATGCACAACAGAGAATTAAGAATATAGAACACAGAATACTGAATATAGAATTTAGAATAAATAATGTAGAACAGAGAATTTAAAATATAGAATATAGTATGCTGAAAATGGAATTTAGAATATAGAATGTTGAACACAGAATATAGAAAATAGAATAGAGAATATAGAACCCAGAATTTAGAACATGGAATGCAGAACACAGAGTTTAGAATATAGAATACAGTATACTGAATATAGAATTTAGAATATACAATGTAGAACTCAGAATATAGAATATAGAATACGGAATGCAGAATATAGAATATAGAATGATGAACACAAAATTTAGAATATAGAATAGAGAATATAGAACCCAGAATTTAGATCATGGAATGCAGAACACAGTATTTAGAGTATATACTACCGAATCCTGAATATGAAATTAATATAGAATGTAGAATACAGAATATGGAATATAGAATACGGAATGCAGAATATAGAATATAGAATATAGAATGAAGAACACAAAATTTAGAATATAGAATAGAGAATATAGAACCCAGAATTTAGAACATGGAATGCAGAACACAGAATTTAAAATATAGAATACCGAATACTGAATATACAATTTAGAATATAGAATGAAAGACACAGAATATAGTATATAGAAAACTTAATACTGAATATACAATTTAGAATATAGAATGTAGAACACACAATATAGAATATAGAATACGGAATGCAGAATATAGAATACAGAATATAGAATGTTGAACACTGAATATAGAAATAGGAATACAGAATACAGAACCCAGAATTTAGAACATGGAATGCAGAGCACAGAAATTAAAATATAGAATACCGAATACAGAATATAAAATTTAGAATATACAATATAGAACACAGAATATGGAATGTAGAATACGGAATGCAGAATATTGAACACAGAATATAGAATATAGAACACAGAATTTAGAATATGGAAAACAGGATATAGAACACAGATTATAGAACATGGAATGCAGAACACAGAATTAAAAATATAGAATACAGAAAACTGAATATCGAATTTAGAATATAGAACGCAGAACACAGAAAATAGAATATAGAATACGGAATGCAGAATATAGGATACAGAATATAGAATGTAGAACACAGAATATAGAATATTGAATAGAGTATATGGAACACAAAATTTAGAACATAGAATTCAGAACACAGAGTTTAGAATATAGTATACAGAATACTGACTATAGAATTTAGAATATAGAATGCAGAACAGAGAATTTAGAATATGGAATGCAGAATACTGAATAAAGAATTTATAAACAGGAATGCAAAACAGAATTTAGAATATAGAATACAGAATACAGAATATAGAATTTATAATATAGAACGTATACCACAGAATATAGAGTATAGAATACAGATTGCAGAATATGGAATTCAGAATATAGAATGTAGAACACAGAAAATAGAATATGGAAATCATAATACAAAACCCAGAACTGAGGAAATGGAATGAAGAACACAGAATTTAGAATACAGAATAGAGAAAACTGAATATAGAATTTAGAATATAAAATGCAGAACCCAGAATTTAGAATATAGAATACAGAATACTGAATATAGGATTTAGAACATGGAATGCAGAACACAGATTATGGAATGTAGAATACGGAATGCAGAATATAGAATACAGAATATAGAATGTAGAATACAGAGTATAGAATATGGAAAACAGAATACATAACCCAGAATTTACAACATGGATTTCGGAACACAGAATTTAGAATATAGAATACAGAATACTGAATATAGAATTTAGAATATAGAATGTAGAACACAGAACTTAGAATAGAGAATAATGAATACTGCATATAAAATTTAGAATATAGAATGTAGAACACAGAATAGAGAAAATAGAATAGAGAATATAGAACACACAATTTAGAACATGGAATGCAGAACACAGAATTTAGAATGTAGAACACAGAATATAGAATATAGAATACGGAATGCAGAACAGAGAATATAAAATATAGAATATAGAATGATGAACACAAAATATAGAATAGAGAATATAGAATCCAGAAATTAGAACATGGAATTTAAAACACAGAATTTAGAATATAAAATACAGAATACTGAATATCGAATTTAGAATATAGAATGTAGAACACAGAATATAGAAAATAGAATAGAGAATATAGAACTCACAATTTAGAACATGAAATGCAGAACACAGAATTTAGAATGTAGAACACAGAATACTGAATATAGAATTTGGAATATAGAATGTAGAACACAGAATATAGAATATAGAATACGGAATGCAGAATAGAGAATATAAAATATAGAATATAGAATTATGAACACAAAATATAGATTAGAGAATAGAGAATATAGAACACAGAATTTAGAACATGGAATGTAGAACACAGAATTTAGAAAATAAAATACAGAATACTGAATATCGAATTTAGAATATAGAATGTAGAACACAGAATATAGAAAATAGAATAGAGAATATAGAATCAACAATTTAGAATATGGAATGCAGAACACAGAATTTAGAATGTAGAATACAGAATACTGCATATAAAATTTAGAATATAGAATGTAGAACACATAGTATAGAATATAGAATACGGAATGCAGAATAGAGAATATAAAATATAGAATATAGAATGATGAACACAAAATATAGAATATAGAATAGAGAATATAGAACCCAGGATTTAGAACATGCAATTTAGAACACAGAATTTAGAATATAAAATACAGAATAATGAATATCGAATTTAGAATATAGAATTTAGAACACAGAATATGGTATGTAGAATACGGAAAGCAGAATATAGAATACATAATATAGAAAGTAGAATACAGAATATAGAATAGGGAAAACAGAATACATAACCCAGAATTTAGAACATGGAATTCAGAACACAGAATTTAGGATATAGTATACAGAATACTGAATATAGAATTTAGAAAATAGAATGCAGTACACAGAATTAAGAATATAGAATACAGAATACTGTATATAGAATATATAAACAGGAATGCAGAACACAGTATATAGAAAATAGAATAAAGAATACTGAATATAGAATTGAGAATATATATTGAATAACACAGAATATAGATTATAGACTACTGAATGGAGAATATAGAAGGTAGAATAAAGAATGAAGAACACAAAATATAGAATATAAAGTAGAGAATATAGAACCCAGAATTTAGAAATGGAATGCAGAACATAAAATATAGAATACAGAATACAGAATACTGAATAAATATTTTAGAATATAGAATATAGAACGCAGAATATAGAATATAGAATAGGAAATGCAGAATACAGTATGTAGAATACAGAAGGAAAAACAAAAATATAGAATATTGAATAGTGAATATAGAACCCAGAACATAGAACACGGAATGCAGAACACAGAATTTAGAATATAGAATACAGAATACTTAATATAAAATTTAGAATGTAGAATGTAGAACACAGAATATAGAATATAGAATACGGAATACAGAATATAGTATACAGAATATAGAATGTAGAACACAGAATATAGAATATTGAATAGAGTATATGGAAACCAAAATTTAGAACATGGAATGCAGAACACAATATTTAGAATATAGAATACAGAATACTGAATATAGAATTTAGAATTTAGAATGTAGAACACAGAATATAGAATACGACATGCAGAATATTGAATACAGAATAAAGAATATAGAACACACAATATAGAATATGGAAAAAGAATATTGAACCCAGAATATAGAACATGGAATGCAGAACACAGAATTTAAAATAAAGAATGCAGAATACTGAATATAGAATTTAGAATATATAACGCAGAACACAGAATATAGAATATAGAATACGGAATTCAGAATATAGAATACAGGATATAGAATGTAGAATACAGAATATAGAATATGGAAAACAGAATACAGAAGCCAGAATTTAGAGCATGGAATGCAACACAGAATTTACAATATAGAATACAGATTACTGAATATAGAATTTAGAACATAGAAAGCAGAACACAGAATTTAGAATATAGAATACAGAATACTGAATATAGAATTTAGAATACAGAAAGTAGAACACAGAATATAGAATATAGAATATAGAATACAGATTATAGAAAGCAAAGTTTAGAACATGGAATGCAGTACACAGACTTTAAAATATAGAATACAGAATACTGAACATAGAATATGAATACACAATATAGAACACAGAATTTAGAATATAGGATACCGAATACTGAATATAGAATATAATTATACAATTTAGAGCACAGAATATAGAATATACAATAGAGAATATAGAACACAAAATTTAGAACATGGAACGCAGAACACAGAATTAAGAATATGGAATGCACAATACTGTATATAGAATTTAGACTATAGAATGAATAACAGAGATTATAGAATATAGAATACGGAATGGAGAATATAGAAGGTAGAATATAGAATGAAGAACACAATATATAGAATATAGTATAGAGAATATAGAACACAGAAATTAGGAATGTAATGCAGAACAGAGAATTTATAATATAGAATACAGAATACTGAATAAAGATTTTAGAATATAGAATGTAGAACACAGAATATAGAATATAGAATAGGGAATGCAGAACATACTACGTAGAATACAGAAAGAAGAACACAAATATAGAATATAGAATAGTGAATATAGAACCCAGAATTAAAAACACGATATGCAGAACACAGAATTTAGAATATAGAATACAGAATACTTAATATAAAATTTAGAATATAGAATGTAGGAAGCAGAATATAGAATATACAATACGGAATGCAGAATATAGAATACAGAATATAGAAAGTAGAACACAGAATATAGAATATTGAATAGAGTATATGGAACACAAAGTTTAGAATATGGAATGCAGAACACAGAATTTAGAATATAGAATACAGAATACTGAATATACAAATTAGAATATAGAGTGTTGAACACAAATTATAGAATATAAATAACGTAATGCAGAATATAGAATACAGAATATGGAACGTAGAACAGAGAATATAAAATATGAGAAACAAAATACAAAAGTCAGAATTGAGAACATGGTATGCAGAACACAGCATTTAGAATATAGTGTACAGAATACTGAATATAGAATTTAGAATATAGAACGCAGAACACAGAATATAGAATATAGAATACAGAATACAGAATATAGAATTTAGAATATAGAATGTAGAACACAGAGTATAGAATAAAGAAAACGGAATACTGAATATACAATTTAGAACATATAATGTAGAACACAGAATATGAAATATATAATACGGAATGCAGAATATTGAATAGAGAATATAGAATGTAGAACACAGAATTTAGAATATGGAAAACAGAATATAGAACCCAGAATTTAGAACATGGAATGCAGAACACAGAATTTAGAATATAGGATACAGATTATTGAATATAGAATTTAGAATATAGATTGTAGAACACAGAATTTAGATTATAGACTACAGAATACTGAATATAGTATTTATAATATAGAATGTAGAACACAGAATATTGAATATAGAATACAGTATATAGAAAACAAAATTTAGAACATGGAATGCAGAACACAGAATTTAGAAAATAGAATACGGAATACTGAATATAGAATATGAATATACAATGTAGAACACAGAATTTAGAATATAGAATACAGAATACTGAATATAGAATTTAGAATATACAATGTAGAACACAGAATATAGAATATAGAATACAGAAAACTGAATACAGGATTTAGAATATGGAATGCAGAACCCCGAATTTAGAATATAAATACAGAAAACTGAATATAGAATTTAGAATATAGAATGTACAACACACAATATAGAATATACAATAGAGAATATAGAACACAGAATTTACAACATGGATTTCAGAACACAGAATTTAAAATATAGAATACCGAATACTGAATATAGAATATGAATATACAATATAGAACCCAGAATTTTGAATATAGAATACATAATACTGAATATAGGATTTAGAATATACAATGTAGAACCGAGAATATAGAATACGGAATGCAGAATATAGTATACAGAATACAGAATGTAGAACACAGAATTTAGAATATGGAAAACAGGATATAGAACCCAGAATATAGAACATGGAATGCAGAAAACAGAATTTAAAATGTACAATAAAGAATACTGAATATCGAATTTAGAATATAGAACGCAGAACACAGAATATAGAATATAGAATACGGAATGCAGAATATAGAATACAGAATATAAAATGCAGAACACAGAACATAGAATATGGAAAACATAATACAAAACCCAGAATTGAGGACATGTAATGCAGAACACAGAATTTAGAATATAGAATAGTGAATACTGAATATAGAATTTAGAAAATTGAATGCAGAGCACAGAATTTAGAATATAGAATGCAGAATACTTTATATAGGATTTGGAATATAGAAAGAAAAACACAGAATATAGAATATAGAGTACGGAATGGAGAATATAGAAGGTACAATATAGACTGAAGAACACAAAATATAGAATATAGAATGGAGAATATAGAACCCACAATATAGAAATGGAATGCAGAACAGAGAATTTAGAATATAGAATAGAGAAAACTAAATAAAGTTTTTAGAATATAGAATGTAGAACACAGAATATAGAATATAGAATAGAGAATAGAGAACCCAGGATATAGAACATGGAATGCAGAACACAGAATTTAGAATATAGAACACAGAATACTGAATATAAATTTAGAATATAGAATATAGAACACAGAGTATAGAATACAGAATACGGAATAATGAATATACAATTTAGAATATAGAATGTAGAACACAGAAAATAGAATATAGAATACGGAATGCAGGAAATACAATACAGAACATAGAATGTAGAACACAGAATATAGAATATGGAAAACAGAATACAAAACCCAGAATTGAAAACATGAAATGCACAACAGAGAATTAAGAATAGAGAATACAGAATACTGAAAATAGGATTTAGAATACAGAGTGTAGAACAGAGAATTAGAACATAGAATATATTATACTGAATATAGAATTTAGAATATAGAATATAGAACACAGAATATAGAAAATAGAATAGAGAATATAGAACCCAGAATATAGAACATGGAATGCAGAACACAGAATTTAGAATATAGAATACAGAATACTGAATATAGAATTTAGAATATACAATGCAGAACGCAGAATATAGAATATAGAATATAGAATGTAGAACACAGAGTATAGAATATAGAATGATGAACACGAAATATAGAATATGGAATAGAGAATATAGAACCCAGAATTTAGAACATGGAATGCAGAACACAGAATTTAGAATATAGAATACAGAATACTGAATATCGAATTTAGAATATAGAATGTAGAACACAGAATTTGGTATGTAGAATACGGAATGCAGAATATTGTATTCAGAATATAGAATTTAGAACACAGAATTTAGAATATGGAAAACAGAATATAGAACGCAGAGTGTAGATCATGGAATGCAGAACACAGAATTTAGAGTATATAATACCGAATACTTAATATAAAATTTAGAATATAGAATGTAGAATACAGAATATGGAATGTAGAATACGAAATGCAGAAAATTGAATACAGATTATAGAATGTAGAACACAGAATTTAGAATATGGAAAACAGAATATAGAACCCAGAATTTAGAACATGGAATGCAGAACACAAAATTAAGAATATAGAATACAGATTACTGAATATAGAATTTAGAATATAGAATGTAGAACACAGAATTTAGTATATAGAATACAGAATACTGAATATAAAATTTAGAATATAGAATGCAGAACACAGAATATAGAATATAGAATACAGAATATAGAACGCAAAATTTAGAACATGGAATGCAGAACACAGAATTTAAAGTATAGAATAACGAATACTGAATATAGAATATGAATATACAATATAGAACCCAGAATTTAGAATATAGAAAACATAATACTGAATATAGGATTTAGAATATACAATGTAGAACCAAGAATATAGAATATAGAATACAGAATGCAGAATATAGAACAGAATATAGAAAGTAGAACACAGAATATAGAATATTGAATAGAGTATATGGAACACAAAATTTAGAACATGGAATGCAGAACACAGAATTTAGAATATAGATTACAGAATACTGAATATAGAATTTAGAATATAGAATGTTGAACACAGAATATAGAATATAAAAAACGTAATGCAGAATATAGAATACAGAATATAGAATGTAGAACACAGCCTAGAGAATATGGGAAACAAAATACAAAAGTCAGAAATGAGAACATGGAATGCAGAACACAGCATTTAGAATATAGTACACAGAATACTGAATATAGAATTTAGAATAGACAATGTAGAACACAGAGTATGGAATGTAGAATACGGAATGCAGAATACTGAATATAGAATATAGAATATAGAACACAGAATTTAGAATATGGAAAACAGAATATAGAACCCAGAATAAAGAACATGGAATGCAGAACACAGAATTTAATATATAGAATACAGAATACTGAATTAAGAATTTAGATTATAGAACGCAGAACACAGAATTTAGAAAATAGAATACGGAATACTGAATATAGAATATGAATATACAATGTAGAACACCAATTTAGAATATAGAATACAGAATACTGAATATAGAATTTAGAATATACAATGTAGAACACAGAATATAGAATATAGAATACAGAAAACTGAATACAGAATTTAGATTATGGAATGCAGAACACAGAATTTAGAATATAAATACAGAAAACTGAATATAGAATTTAGAATATAGAATGTACCAAACACAATATAAAATATACAATAGGGAATATAGAACTCAGAATTTACAACATGGATTACAGAACACCGAATTTAAAATATAGATTACAGAATACTGAATATAGAATATGAATATATAATATAGAACCCAGAATTTAGAATATAGAATACATAATACTGAATATAGGATTTAGAATATACAACGTAGAACCGAGAATATAGAATATAGAGTACGGAATGCAGAATACAGTATACAGAATATAGAAATTAGAAGACAGAATTTAGAATATGGAAAACAGGATATAGAACCCAGAATATAGAACATGGAATGCAGAAAACAGTATTTAAAATATAGTATATCGAATACTGAATATAGAATTTAGAACATAGAATGCAGAACACAGAATTAAGATTATTGAATGCAGAATACTGTATACAGAATTTATAAACAAGAATGCAGAACACAGAATTTAGAAAAGAGAATAAAGAATACTGAATATAGAATTTAGAATATATAATATATAACACAGAATATAGAATATAGACTACGGAAAGGAGAATATAGGAGGTAGAATGATGAGTGAAGAACACAACATATAGAATATAGAATAGAGAATATAGAACCCAGAATTTAGAAATGGAATGCAGAACATAGAATTTAGAATATAGAATACAGAATACTGAATAAAGGTTTTAGAGAATAGAATATAGAACACAGAATTTAGAATATAAATAGGGAATGCTGAAAATAGTATGCAGAATATAGAATGAAGAACACAATTATAAAATATAGAATAGTGAATATAGAACCCAGAACTAAGAACACGGAATGCAGAACTCAGAATTTAGAATATAGAATACAGAATACTTAATATAAAATTTAGAATATGGAACGTAGAAAACAGAATATAAAATATAGAATACGGAATGCCGAATATAGAATACAGAATATGGAATGTAGAACACAGAATATAGAATATAGAATACGGAATGCCGAATATAGAATACAGAATATAGTATTTAGAACACAGAATATAGAATATTGAATACAGTATATGGAACACAAAATTTAGAACATGGAATGCAGAACGCATTATTTAGAATATAGAATACTGAATACTGAATATAGAATATGAATATACAATGTAGAACACAGAATTTAGAAAATAGAATACAGAATACTGAATATAGAATTTGGAATATACAATGTAGAACACAGAATATAGAATATAGTATACGGAATGCATAATATAGGATACAGAAAATAAAATGTAGAACACAGAATAGAGAATATGGAAAACAGAATACAAAACCGAGAATTGAGAACATGGACTTCAGAACAAATAATTAACAATATACAATACAGAATACTGAATATAGAATTTTGAATATACAATGTAGAACACAGAATTTAGATATATAATCAAGAATACTGAATATAGAATTTAGAAAATAGAATGTAGAACACAGAATATAGAATAGAGAATAGAGAACCCAGAATTTAGAACTTGGAATGCAGAACACAGAATTTTGAATATAGAATACAGAATACTGAATATAAAATTTAGAACATAGAATGTTGAACACAGAATATAGAATACGGTATGCAGAATATACAATACAGAATAGTGAATGCAGAACACAGTATATAGAATATGGAAAACAGAATACAGAACTCAGACTTTAGAACATGGAATGCAGAACACAGAATTTAAAATATAGTATACAGAATACTGAATATAGAATTAGAACTTAGAATGCAGAACACAGAATTAAGATTATATAATGCAAAATTCTGTATATAGAATTTATAAACAGGAATGCAGAACACAGAATTTAGAATAGAGAATGCAGAATACTGTATATAGAATTTAGAATATAGAATGAATAACACAGAATATAGAATATAGACTACGGAATGGAGAAAATAGAAGGTAGAATATAGACTGAATAACACAAAATATAGAATATAGAATAGAGAATATAGATCCCAGAATATAGAAATGGAATGCAGAATATAGAATTTTGAATACAGAATACAGAAAACTGAATAAAGATTTTAGAATATAGAATGTAGAACACAGAATATAGAATATAGAATAGGGAATGCAGAATATAGTATGTAGAATATAGAATGAAGAACACAAGTATAGAATATAGAATAGTGAATATAGAAACCAGAATTTAGAACACGGAATGCAGAACACAGAATTTATAATATAGAATGCAGAATACTGAATATTGATTATATAAACATGAATGCAGAGCACAGAATTTAGAATATAGAATGAAGAACACTGAATAGAGTATTTAGAATATACAATGAAGAACACAGAATATAGAATTTAGAATATAGAATAGAGAACCCAGGATATAGAACATGAAATGCAGAGCACAGAATTTAGAATATAGAACACAGAATACTGAATATAACTTTAGGATATAGAATATAGAACACAGAGTATAGAATATAGAATACGGAATACTGAATATACAATTAAGAATATAGAATGTAGAACACAGAATATAGAATATAGAATACGGAATGCAGAATATAGAATACAGAACATAGAATGAAGAACACAGAATATAGAATATGGAAAACCAAATACAAAACCCAGAATTGAAAACATGGAATGCACAACAGAGAATTAAGAATATAGAACACAGAATACTGAATATAGAATTTAGAATAAAGAATGTAGAACAGAGAATTTAAAATATAGAATATAGTATGCTGAATATGGAATTTAGAATATAGAATGTAGAACACAGAATATAGAAAATAGAATAGAGAATATAGAAACCAGAATTTAGAACATGGAATGCAGAACACAGAATTTAGAATATAGAATACAGTATACTGAATATAGAATTTAGAATACACAATGTAGAACTCAGAATATAGAATATAGAATACGGAAAGCAGAATATAGAATATAGAATATAGAATGATGAACACAAAATTTAGAATATAGAATAGAGAATATAGAACCCAGAATTTAGATCATGGAATGCAGAACACAGTGTTTAGAGTATATACTACCGAATGGTGAATATGAAATTAAGAATATAGAATGTAGAATACAGAATATGGAATATAGAATAAGGAATGCAGAATATAGAATATAGAATATAGAATGATGAACACAAAATTTAGAATATAGAATAGAGAATATAGAACCCAGAATTTAGAACATGGAATGCAGAACACAGAATTTAAAATATAGAATACCGAATACTGAATATTCAATTTAGAATATAGAATGAAAGACACAGAGTATAGTATATAGAAAACGGAATACTAAATATACAATTTAGAATATAGAATGTAGAACACACAATATAGAATATAGAATACGGAATGCAGAATATAGAATATAGAATATAGAATGAAGAACACAAAATTTAGAATATAGAATAGAGAATATAGAACCCAGAATTTAGAACATGGAATGCAGAACACAGAATTTAAAATATAGAATACCGAATACTGAATATACAATTTAGAATATAGAATGAAAGACACAGAGTATAGTATATAGAAAACGGAATACTGAATATACAATTTAGAACATAGAATGTAGAACACACAATATAGAATATAGAATACGGAATGCAGAACATAGAATACAGAATATAGAATGTAGAACACAGAATATAGAATATTGAATACAGTATATGGAACACAAAATTTAGAACATGGAATGCAGAACACATTATTTAGAATATAGAATACTGCATACTGAATATAGAATATGAATATACAATGTAGAACACAGAATTTAGAATATAGAATACAGAATAATTAATATATAATTTAGAATATAGAAAGTAGAAAACAGAATATAGAATATAGAATACGGAATGCAGAATATAGAATACAGAATATAGAATGTAGAACACAGAATATGGAATATTGAATACAGTATATAGAACAAAAAATTTAGAACATGGAATGCAGAACCCATTATTTAGAATATAGAATACTGAATACTGAATATAGAATTTTTTATATACAATGTAGAACACAGAATATAGAATATGGAAAACAGAATACAAATCCCAGAATTGAAAACATGGAATGCAGAAAACAGCATTTAGAATATAGTATACAGAATACTGAATATAGAATTTAGAATATACAATGTAGAACACAGGGTATGGAAGGTAGAATACGGAATGCAGAATATTGAATACAGAATATAGAATATAGAACACAGAATTTAGAATATGGAAAACAAAATATAGAACCCAGAATAAAGAACATGGAATGCAGAACACAGAATTTAAAATATAGAGTACCGAATACTGAATATTCAATTTAGAATATAGAATGAAAGACACAGAGTATAGTATATAGAAAACGGAATACTAAATATACAATTTAGAATATAGAATGTAGAACACACAATATAGAATATAGAATACGGAATGCAGAATATAGAATATAGAATATAGAATCATGAACACAAAATTTAGAATATAGAATAGAGAATATAGAACCCAGAATTTATAACATGGAATGCAGAACACAGAATTTAAAATATAGAATACCGAATACTGAATATACAATTTAGAATATAGAATGAAAGACACAGAGTATAGTATATAGAAAACAGAATATTGAATATACAATTTAGAACATAGAATGTAGAACACACAATATAGAATATAGAATACGGAATGCAGAACATAGAATACAGAATATAGAATGTAGAACACAGAATATAGAATATTGAATACAGTATATGGAACACAAAATTTAGAACATGGAATGCAGAACACATTATTTAGAATATAGAATACTGCATACTGAATATAGAATATGAATATACAATGTAGAACACAGAATTTAGAATATAGAATACAGAATAATTAATATATAATTTAGAATATAGAAAGTAGAAAACAGAATATAGAATATAGAATACGGAATGCAGAATATAGAATACAGAATATAGAATGTAGAACACAGAATATGGAATATTGAATACAGTATATAGAACAAAAAATTTAGAACATGGAATGCAGAACCCATTATTTAGAATATAGAATACTGAATACTGAATATAGAATTTTTTATATACAATGTAGAACACAGATTATAGAATATGGGAAACAAAACACAAAAGTCAGAATTGAGAGCATGGAATGCAGAAAACAGCATTTAGAATATAGTATACAGAATACTGAATATAGAATTTAGAATATACAATGTAGAACACAGGGTATGGAATGTAGAATACGGAATGCAGAATATTGAATACAGAATATAGAATATAGAACACAGAATTTAGAATATGGAAAACAGAATATAGAACCCAGAATAAAGAACATGGAATGTAGAACACAGAATTTAAAATATAGAATACAGAATACTGAATATAGAATTTAGAATATAGAACGCAGAACACAGATTATAGAATATAGTATACAGAATACAGAATATAGAATTTAGAATATAGAATGTAGAACACAGAGTATAGAATAAAGAAAACGGAATACTGAATATACAATTTAGAACATAGAATGTAGAACACAGAATATGAAATGTATAATACGGAAATCAAAATGTTGAATACAGAATATAGAATGTAGAACATGAATTTAGAATAGGGAAAACTGAATATAGGACCCAGAATATAGAACAAGGAATGCAGAACACAGAATTTAGAATATAGAATACAGATTATTGAATATAGAATTTAGAATATAGATTGTAGAACACAGAATTTAGATTATAGAATACAGAATACTGAATATAGTATTTAGAATATAGAATGTAGAACACAGAATAAAGAATATAGAATACAGAAAACTGAATACAGAATTTAGAATATGGAATGCAGAACACAGAATTTAGAATATAAATACAGATAACTGAATATAGAATTTAGAATATAGAATGTACAACACACAATATAGAATATACAATAGAGAATATAGAACCCAGAATTTAGAACTTGGAAAACAGAACACAGAATTTAGAATATAGAATAGAGAATACTGTACATAGAATTTAGAACATTGAATGCAGAACACAGAATTTAGAATATAGAATGCACAATACTGTATATAGAATTTAGAATATAGAATGAATAACACAGAATATAGAATACAGACAACGGATGGAGAAAATAGAAGGTACTATATAGACTGAATAACACAAAATATAGAATATAGAATAGAGGATATAGAACCCAGAATATAGAAATGGATGCAGAACTGAGAATTTATAATATAGAATACAGAAGACTGAATAAAGATTTTAGAATATAGAATGTAGAACACAGAATATAGAATATAGAATAGGGAATGCAGAATATAGTATGTAGAATATAGAATGAAGAACACAAGTATAGAATATAGAATAGTGAATATAGAACCCAGAATTTAGAAATGGAATGCAGAACATAGAATTTAGAATATAGAATACAGAATACTGAATAAAGGTTTTAGAGAATAGAATATAGAACACAGAATTTAGAATATAAATAGGGAATGCTGAAAATAGTATGCAGAATATAGAATGAAGAACACAATTATAGAATATAGAATAGTGAATATAGAACCCAGAACTATGAACACGGAATGCAGAACTCAGAATTTAGAATATAGAATACAGAATACTTAATATAAAATTTAGAATATGGAATGTAGAAAACAGAATATAGAATATAGAATACGGAATGCCGAATATAGAATACAGAATATAGAATGTAGAACACAGAATATAGAATATAGAATACGGAATGCCGAATATAGAATACAGAATATAGTATTTAGAACACAGAATATAGAATATTGAATACAGTATATGGAACAAAAAATTTAGAACATGGAATGCAGAACGCATTATTTAGAATATAGAATACTGAATACTGAATATAGAATATGAATATAAAATGTAGAACACAGAATTTAGAAAATAGAATACAGAGTACTGAATATAGAATTTGGAATATACAATGTAGAACACAGAATATAGTATACGGAATGCATAATATGGGATACAGAAAATAGAATGTAGAACACAGAATAGAGAATATGGAAAACAGAATACAAAACCGAGAATTGAGAACATGGACTTCAGAACAAATAATTAACAGTATACAATACAGAATACTGAATATAGAATTTTGAATATACAATGTAGAACACAGAATTTAGATATATAATTAAGAATACTGAATATAGAATTTAGAATATAGAATGTAGAACACAGAATATAGAATAGAGAATAGAGAACCCAGAATTTAGTTCTTGGAATGCAGAACACAGAATTTTGAACATAGAATACAGAATACTGAATATAAAATTTAGAACATAGAATGTTGAACACAGAATATAGAATACGGTATGCAGAATATACAATAAAGAAGAGTGAATGCAGAACACAGAATATAGAATATGGAAAACAGAATACAGAACTCAGACATTAGAACATGGAATGCAGAACACAGAATTTAAAATATAGTATACAGAATACTGAATATAGAATTAGAAATTAGAATGCAGAACACAGAATTAAGATTATATAATGCAGAATTCTGTATATAGAATTTATAAACAGAAATGCAGAACACAGAATTTAGGATAGAGAATGCAGAATACTGTATATAGTATTTAGAATATAGAATGAATAACACAGAATATAGAATATAGACTACGGAATGGAGAAAATGGAAGGTAGAATATAGACTGAATAACACAAAATATAGAATATAGAATAGACAATTTAGATCCCAGAATATAGAAATGGAATGCAGAATATAGAATTTTGAATACAGAATACAGAAAACTGAATAAAGATTTTAGAATATAGAATGTAGAACACAGAATATAGAATATAGAATAGGGAATGCAGAATATAGTATGTAGAATATAGAATGAAGAACACAAGTATGGAATATAGAATAGTGAATATAGAAACCAGAATTTAGAACACGGAATGCAGAACACAGAATTTGAATATAGAATACATAATACTGAATATAGAATTTAGAATATAGAATGCAGAACACAGAATTTATAATATAGAATGCAGAATACAGAATATTGATTTTATAAACATGAATGCAGAACACAGAATTTAGAATATAGAATGAAGAACACTGAATAGAGTATTTAGAATATACAATGAAGAACACAGAATATAGAATTTAGAATATAGAATAGAGAACCCAGGATATAGAACATGAAATGCAGAGCACAGAATTTAGAATATAGAACACAGAATACTGAATATAAGTTTAGGATATAGAATATAGAACACAGAGTATAGTATATAGAATACGGAATACTGAATATACAATTTAGAATATAGAATGTAGAACACAGAATATAGAATATAGAATACGGAATGCAGAATATAGAATACAGAACATAGAATGAAGAACACAGAATATAGAATATGGAAAACCAAATACAAAACCCAGAATTGAAAACATGGAATGCACAACAGAGAATTAAGAATATAGAACACAGAATACTGAATATAGAATTTAGAATAAAGAATGTAGAACAGAGAATTTAAAATATAGAATATAGTATGCTGAAAATGGAATTTAGAATATAGAATGTTGAACACAGAATATAGAAAATAGAATAGAGAATATAGAACCCAGAATTTAGAACATGGAATGCAGAACACAGAATTTAGAATATAGAATACAGTATACTGAATATAGAATTTAGAATATACAATGTAGAACTCAGAATATAGAATATAGAATACGGAATGCAGAATATAGAATATAGAATATAGAATGATGAACACAAAATTTAGAATATAGAATAGAGAATATAGAACCCAGAATTTAGATCATGGAATTCAGAACACAGTATTTAGAGTATATACTACCGAATGCTGAATATGAAATTAAGAATATAGAATGTAGAATACAGAATATGGAATATAGAATACGGAATGCAGAAAATAGAATATAGAATATAGAATGATGAACACAAAATTTAGAATATAGAATAGAGAATATAGAACCCAGAATTTAGAACATGGAATGCAGAACACAGAATTTAAAATATAGAATACCGAATACTGAATATTCAATTTAGAATATAGAATGAAAGACACAGAGTATAGTATATAGAAAACGGAATACTGAATATACAATTTAGAATATAGAATGTAGAACACACAATATAGAATATAGAATACGGAATGCAGAATATAGAATATAGAATATAGAATGAAGAACACAAAATTTAGAATATAGAATAGAGAATATAGAACTCAGAATTTAGAACATGGAATGCAGAACACAGAATTTAAAATATAGAATACCGAATACTGAATATACAATTTAGAATATAGAATGAAAGACACAGAATATAGTATATAGAAAACGGAATACTGAATATACAATTTAGAACATAGAATGTAGAACACACAATATAGAATATAGAATACGGAATTCAGAATATAGAATACAGAATATTGAATGTTGAACACTGAATATAGAAATAGGAATACAGAATACAGAACCCAGAATTTTGAACATGGAATGCAGAGCACAGAAATTAAAATATAGAATACCGAATACAGAATATAAAATTTAGAATATACAATATAGAACACAGAATATGGAATGTAGAATACGGAATGCAGAATATTGAACACAGAATATAGAATATAGAACACAGAATTTAGAATATGGAAAACAGGATATAGAACACAGATTATAGAACATGGAATGCAGAACACAGAATTAAAAATATAGAATACAGAAAACTGAATACCGAATTTAGAATATAGAACGCAGAACACAGAAAATAGAATATAGAATACGGAATGCAGAATATAGGATACAGAATATAGAATGTAGAACACAGAATATAGAATATAGAATACGGAATGCCGAATATAGAATACAGAATATAGTATTTAAAACACAGAATATAGAATATTGAATACAGTATATGGAACACAAAATTTAGAACATGGAATGCAGAACACATTATTTAGAATATAGAATACTGAATACTGAATATAGAATATGAATATACAATGTAGAACACAGAATTTAGAAAATAGAATACAGAATACTGAATATAGAATTTGGAATATACAATGTAGAACACAGAATATAGAATATAGTATACGGAATGCATAATATAGGATACAGAAAATAAAATGTAGAACACAGAATAGAGAATATGGAAAACAGAATACAAAACCGAGAATTGAGAACATGGACTTCAGAACAAATAATTAACAATATACAATACAGAATACTGAATATAGAATTTTGAATATACAATGTAGAACACAGAATTTAGATATATAATTAAGAATACTGAATATAGAATTTAGAATATAGAATGTAGAACACAGAATATAGAATAGAGAATAGAGAACCCAGAATTTAGAACTTGGAATGCAGAACACAGAATTTTGAATATAGAATACAGAATACTGAATATAAAATTTAGAACATAGAATGTTGAACACAGAATATAGAATATGGTATGCAAATATACAATACAGAATAGTGAATGCAGAACACAGTATATAGAATATGGAAAACAGAACACAGAACTCAGACTTTAGAACATGGAATGCAGAACACAGAATTTAAAATATAGTATACAGAATACTGAATATAGAATTAGAACTTAGAATGCAGAACACAGAATTAAGATTATATAATGCAAAATTCTGTATATAGAATTTATAAACAGGAATGCAGAACACAGAATTTAGAATAGAGAATGCAGAATACTGTATATAGTATTTAGAATATAGAATGAATAACACAGAATATAGAATATAGACTACGGAATGGAGAAAATAGAAGGTAGAATATAGACTGAATAACACAAAATATAGAATATAGAATAGAGAATATAGATCCCAGAATATAGAAATGGAATGCAGAATATAGAATTTTGAATACAGAATACAGAAAACTGAATAAAGATTTTAGAATATAGAATGTAGAACACAGAATATAGAATATAGAATAGGGAATGCAGAATATAGTATGTAGAATATAGAATGAAGAACACAAGTATAGAATATAGAATAGTGAATATAGAAACCAGAATTTAGAACACGGAATGCAGAACACAGAATTTATAATATAGAATGCAGAATACTGAATATTGATTATATAAACATGAATGCAGAGCACAGAATTTAGAATATAGAATGAAGAACACTGAATAGAGTATTTAGAATATACAATGAAGAACACAGAATATAGAATTTAGAATATAGAATAGAGAACCCAGGATATAGAACATGAAATGCAGAGCACAGAATTTAGAATATAGAACACAGAATACTGAATATAACTTTAGGATATAGAATATAGAACACAGAGTATAGAATATAGAATACGGAATACTGAATATACAATTAAGAATATAGAATGTAGAACACAGAATATAGAATATAGAATACGGAATGCAGAATATAGAATACAGAACATAGAATGAAGAACACAGAATATAGAATATGGAAAACCAAATACAAAACCCAGAATTGAAAACATGGAATGCACAACAGAGAATTAAGAATATAGAACACAGAATACTGAATATAGAATTTAGAATAAAGAATGTAGAACAGAGAATTTAAAATATAGAATATAGTATGCTGAATATGGAATTTAGAATATAGAATGTAGAACACAGAATATAGAAAATAGAATAGAGAATATAGAAACCAGAATTTAGAACATGGAATGCAGAACACAGAATTTAGAATATAGAATACAGTATACTGAATATAGAATTTAGAATACACAATGTAGAACTCAGAATATAGAATATAGAATACGGAAAGCAGAATATAGAATATAGAATATAGAATGATGAACACAAAATTTAGAATATAGAATAGAGAATATAGAACCCAGAATTTAGATCATGGAATGCAGAACACAGTATTTAGAGTATATACTACCGAATGCTGAATATGAAATTAAGAATATAGAATGTAGAATACAGAATATGGAATATAGAATAAGGAATGCAGAATATAGAATATAGAATATAGAATGATGAACACAAAATTTAGAATATAGAATAGAGAATATAGAACCCAGAATTTAGAACATGGAATGCAGAACACAGAATTTAAAATATAGAATACCGAATACTGAATATTCAATTTAGAATATAGAATGAAAGACACAGAGTATAGTATATAGAAAACGGAATACTAAATATACAATTTAGAATATAGAATGTAGAACACACAATATAGAATATAGAATACGGAATGCAGAATATAGAATATAGAATATAGAATGAAGAACACAAAATTTAGAATATAGAATAGAGAATATAGAACCCAGAATTTAGAACATGGAATGCAGAACACAGAATTTAAAATATAGAATACCGAATACTGAATATACAATTTAGAATATAGAATGAAAGACACAGAGTATAGTATATAGAAAACGGAATACTGAATATACAATTTAGAACATAGAATGTAGAACACACAATATAGAATATAGAATACGGAATGCAGAACATAGAATACAGAATATAGAATGTAGAACACAGAATATAGAATATTGAATACAGTATATGGAACACAAAATTTAGAACATGGAATGCAGAACACATTATTTAGAATATAGAATACTGCATACTGAATATAGAATATGAATATACAATGTAGAACACAGAATTTAGAATATAGAATACAGAATAATTAATATATAATTTAGAATATAGAAAGTAGAAAACAGAATATAGAATATAGAATACGGAATGCAGAATATAGAATACAGAATATAGAATGTAGAACACAGAATATGGAATATTGAATACAGTATATAGAACAAAAAATTTAGAACATGGAATGCAGAACCCATTATTTAGAATATAGAATACTGAATACTGAATATAGAATTTTTTATATACAATGTAGAACACAGAATATAGAATATGGAAAACAGAATACAAATCCCAGAATTGAAAACATGGAATGCAGAAAACAGCATTTAGAATATAGTATACAGAATACTGAATATAGAATTTAGAATATACAATGTAGAACACAGGGTATGGAAGTTAGAATACGGAATGCAGAATATTGAATACAGAATATAGAATATAGAACACAGAATTTAGAATATGGAAAACAAAATATAGAACCCAGAATAAAGAACATGGAATGCAGAACACAGAATTTAAAATATAGAATACCGAATACTGAATATAGAATTTAGAATATAGAACGCAGAACACAGAATATAGAATATAGAATACAGAATACAGAATATAGAATTTAGAATATAGAATGTAGAACACAGAGTATAGAATAAAGAAAACGGAATACTGAATATACAATTTAGAACATAGAATGTAGAACACAGAATATGAAATGTATAATACGGAAATCAAAATATTGAATACAGAATATAGAATGTAGAACATGAATTTAGAATAGGGAAAACAGAATATAGGACCCAGAATATAGAACAAGGAATGCAGAACACAGAATTTAGAATATAGAATACAGATTATTGAATATAGAATTTAGAATATAGATTGTAGAACACAGAATTTAGATTATAGAATACAGAATACTGAATATAGTATTTAGAATATAGAATGTAGAACACAGAATATAGAATATAGAATACAGAAAACTGAATACAGAATTTAGAATATGGAATGCAGAACACAGAATTTAGAATATAAATACAGATAACTGAATATAGAATTTAGAATATAGAATGTACAACACACAATATAGAATATACAATAGAGAATATAGAACCCAGAATTTAGAACTTGGAAAACAGAACACAGAATTTAGAATATAGAATAGAGAATACTGTACATAGAATTTAGAACATTGAATGCAGAACACAGAATTTAGAATATAGAATGCACAATACTGTATATAGAATTTAGAATATAGAATGAATAACACAGAATATAGAATACAGACAACGGATGGAGAAAATAGAAGGTACTATATAGACTGAATAACACAAAATATAGAATATAGAATAGAGGATATAGAACCCAGAATATAGAAATGGATGCAGAACTGAGAATTTATAATATAGAATACAGAAGACTGAATAAAGATTTTAGAATATAGAATGTAGAACACAGAATATAGAATATAGAATAGGGAATGCAGAATATAGTATGTAGAATATAGAATGAAGAACACAAGTATAGAATATAGAATAGTGAATATAGAACCCAGAATTTAGAAATGTAATGCAGAACATAGAATTTAGAATATAGAATACAGAATACTGAATAAAGGTTTTAGAGAATAGAATATAGAACACAGAATTTAGAATATAAATAGGGAATGCTGAAAATAGTATGCAGAATATAGAATGAAGAACACAATTATAGAATATAGAATAGTGAATATAGAACCCAGAACTATGAACACGGAATGCAGAACTCAGAATTTAGAATATAGAATACAGAATACTTAATATAAAATTTAGAATATGGAATGTAGAAAACAGAATATAGAATATAGAATACGGAATGCCGAATATAGAATACAGAATATAGAATGTAGAACACAGAATATAGAATATAGAATACGGAATGCCGAATATAGAATACAGAATATAGTATTTAGAACACAGAATATAGAATATTGAATACAGTATATGGAACAAAAAATTTAGAACATGGAATGCAGAACGCATTATTTAGAATATAGAATACTGAATACTGAATATAGAATATGAATATACAATGTAGAACACAGAATTTAGAAAATAGAATACAGAGTACTGAATATAGAATTTGGAATATACAATGTAGAACACAGAATATAGAATATAGTATACGGAATGCATAATATGGGATACAGAAAATAGAATGTAGAACACAGAATAGAGAATATGGAAAACAGAATACAAAACCGAGAATTGAGAACATGGACTTCAGAACAAATAATTAACAATATACAATACAGAATACTGAATATAGAATTTTGAATATACAATGTAGAACACAGAATTTAGATATATAATTAAGAATACTGAATATAGAATTTAGAATATAGAATGTAGAACACAGAATATAGAATAGAGAATAGAGAACCCAGAATTTAGTACTTGGAATGCAGAACACAGAATTTTGAACATAGAATACAGAATACTGAATATAAAATTTAGAACATAGAATGTTGAACACAGAATATAGAATACGGTATGCAGAATATACAATAAAGAAGAGTGAATGCAGAACACAGAATATAGAATATGGAAAACAGAATACAGAACTCAGACATTAGAACATGGAATGCAGAACACAGAATTTAAAATATAGTATACAGAATACTGAATATAGAATTAGAAATTAGAATGCAGAACACAGAATTAAGATTATATAATGCAGAATTCTGTATATAGAATTTATAAACAGAAATGCAGAACACAGAATTTAGAATAGAGAATGCAGAATACTGTATATAGTATTTAGAATATAGAATGAATAACACAGAATATAGAATATAGACTACGGAATGGAGAAAATGGAAGGTAGAATATAGACTGAATAACACAAAATATAGAATATAGAATAGACAATTTAGATCCCAGAATATAGAAATGGAATGCAGAATATAGAATTTTGAATACAGAATACAGAAAACTGAATAAAGATTTTAGAATATAGAATGTAGAACACAGAATATAGAATATAGAATAGGGAATGCAGAATATAGTATGTAGAATATAGAATGAAGAACACAAGTATGGAATATAGAATAGTGAATATAGAAACCAGAATTTAGAACACGGAATGCAGAACACAGAATTTGAATATAGAATACATAATACTGAATATAGAATTTAGAATATAGAATGCAGAACACAGAATTTATAATATAGAATGCAGAATACAGAATATTGATTTTATAAACATGAATGCAGAACACAGAATTTAGAATATAGAATGAAGAACACTGAATAGAGTATTTAGAATATACAATGAAGAACACAGAATATAGAATTTAGAATATAGAATAGAGAACCCAGGATATAGAACATGAAATGCAGAGCACAGAATTTAGAATATAGAACACAGAATACTGAATATAAGTTTAGGATATAGAATATAGAACACAGAGTATAGTATATAGAATACGGAATACTGAATATACAATTTAGAATATAGAATGTAGAACACAGAATATAGAATATAGAATACGGAATGCAGAATATAGAATACAGAACATAGAATGAAGAACACAGAATATAGAATATGGAAAACCAAATACAAAACCCAGAATTGAAAACATGGAATGCATAACAGAGAATTAAGAATATAGAACACAGAATACTGAATATAGAATTTAGAATAAAGAATGTAGAACAGAGAATTTAAAATATAGAATATAGTATGCTGAAAATGGAATTTAGAATATAGAATGTTGAACACAGAATATAGAAAATAGAATAGAGAATATAGAACCCAAAATTTAGAACATGGAATGCAGAACACAGAATTTAGAATATAGAATACAGTATACTGAATATAGAATTTAGAATATACAATGTAGAACTCAGAATATAGAATATAGAATACGGAATGCAGAATATAGAATATAGAATATAGAATGATGAACACAAAATTTAGAATATAGAATAGAGAATATAGAACCCAGAATTTAGATCATGGAATTCAGAACACAGTATTTAGAGTATATAATACCGAATGCTGAATATGAAATTAAGAATATAGAATGTAGAATACAGAATATGGAATATAGAATACGGAATGCAGAAAATAGAATATAGAATATAGAATGATGAACACAAAATTTAGAATATAGAATAGAGAATATAGAACCAAGAATTTAGAACATGGAATGCAGAACACAGAATTTAAAATATAGAATACCGAATACTGAATATTCAATTTAGAATATAGAATGAAAGACACAGAGTATAGTATATAGAAAACGGAATACTGAATATACAATTTAGAATATAGAATGTAGAACACACAATATAGAATATAGAATACGGAATGCAGAATATAGAATATAGAATATAGAATGAAGAACACAAAATTTAGAATATAGAATAGAGAATATAGAACTCAGAATTTAGAACATGGAATGCAGAACACAGAATTTAAAATATAGAATACCGAATACTGAATATACAATTTAGAATATAGAATGAAAGACACAGAATATAGTATATAGAAAACGGAATACTGAATATACAATTTAGAACATAGAATGTAGAACACACAATATAGAATATAGAATACGGAATGCAGAATATAGAATACAGAATATAGAATGTTGAACACTGAATATAGAAATAGGAATACAGAATACAGAACCTAGAATTTTGAACATGGAATGCAGAGCACAGAAATTAAAATATAGAATACCTAATACAGAATATAAAATTTAGAATATACAATATAGAACACAGAATATGGAATGTAGAATACGGAATGCAGAATATTGAACACAGAATATAGAATATAGAACACAGAATTTAGAATATGGAAAACAGGATATAGAACACAGATTATAGAACATGGAATGCAGAACACAGAATTAAAAATATAGAATACAGAAAACTGAATATCGAATTTAGAATATAGAACGCAGAACACAGAAAATAGAATATAGAATACGGAATGCAGAATATAGGATACAGAATATAGAATGTAGAACACAGAATATAGAATATATAATACGGAATGCCGAATATAGAATACAGAATATAGTATTTAGAACACAGAATATAGAATATTGAATACAGTATATGGAACACAAAATTTAGAACATGGAATGCAGAACACATTATTTAGAATATAGAATACTTAATACTGAATATAGAATATGAATATACAATGTAGAACACAGAATTTAGAAAATAGAATACAGAATACTGAATATAGAATTTGGAATATACAATGTAGAACACAGAATATAGAATATAGTATACGGAATGCATAATATAGGATACAGAAAATAAAATGTAGAACACAGAATAGAGAATATGGAAAACAGAATACAAAACCGAGAATTGAGAACATGGACTTCAGAACAAATAATTAACAATATACAATACAGAATACTGAATATAGAATTTTGAATATACAATGTAGAACACAGAATTTAGATATATAATTAAGAATACTGAATATAGAATTTAGAATATAGAATGTAGAACACAGAATATAGAATAGAGAATAGAGAACCCAGAATTTAGAACTTGGAATGCAGAACACAGAATTTTGAATATAGAATACAGAATACTGAATATAAAATTTAGAACATAGAATGTTGAACACAGAATATAGAATATGGTATGCAAATATACAATACAGAATAGTGAATGCAGAACACAGTATATAGAATATGGAAAACAGAATACAGAACTCAGACTTTAGAACATGGAATGCAGAACACAGAATTTAAAATATAGTATACAGAATACTGAATATAGAATTAGAACTTAGAATGCAGAACACAGAATTAAGATTATATAATGCAAAATTCTGTATATAGAATTTATAAACAGGAATGCAGAACACAGAATTTAGAATAGAGAATGCAGAATACTGTATATAGAATTTAGAATATAGAATGAATAACACAGAATATAGAATATAGACTACGGAATGGAGAAAATAGAAGGTAGAATATAGACTGAATAACACAAAATATAGAATATAGAATAGAGAATATAGATCCCAGAATATAGAAATGGAATGCAGAATATAGAATTTTGAATACAGAATACAGAAAACTGAATAAAGATTTTAGAATATAGAATGTAGAACACAGAATATAGAATATAGAATAGGGAATGCAGAATATAGTATGTAGAATATAGAATGAAGAACACAAGTATAGAATATAGAATAGTGAATATAGAAACCAGAATTTAGAACACGGAATGCAGAACACAGAATTTATAATATAGAATGCAGAATACTGAATATTGATTATATAAACATGAATGCAGAGCACAGAATTTAGAATATAGAATGAAGAACACTGAATAGAGTATTTAGAATATACAATGAAGAACACAGAATATAGAATTTAGAATATAGAATAGAGAACCCAGGATATAGAACATGAAATGCAGAGCACAGAATTTAGAATATAGAACACAGAATACTGAATATAACTTTAGGATATAGAATATAGAACACAGAGTATAGAATATAGAATACGGAATACTGAATATACAATTAAGAATATAGAATGTAGAACACAGAATATAGAATATAGAATACGGAATGCAGAATATAGAATACAGAACATAGAATGAAGAACACAGAATATAGAATATGGAAAACCAAATACAAAACCCAGAATTGAAAACATGGAATGCACAACAGAGAATTAAGAATATAGAACACAGAATACTGAATATAGAATTTAGAATAAAGAATGTAGAACAGAGAATTTAAAATATAGAATATAGTATGCTGAATATGGAATTTAGAATATAGAATGTAGAACACAGAATATAGAAAACAGAATAGAGAATATAGAAACCAGAATTTAGAACATGGAATGCAGAACACAGAATTTAGAATATAGAATACAGTATACTGAATATAGAATTTAGAATACACAATGTAGAACTCAGAATATAGAATATAGAATACGGAAAGCAGAATATAGAATATAGAATATAGAATGATGAACACAAAATTTAGAATATAGAATAGAGAATATAGAACCCAGAATTTAGATCATGGAATGCAGAACACAGTATTTAGAGTATATACTACCGAATGCTGAATATGAAATTAAGAATATAGAATGTAGAATACAGAATATGGAATATAGAATAAGGAATGCAGAATATAGAATATAGAATATAGAATGATGAACACAAAATTTAGAATATAGAATAGAGAATATAGAACCCAGAATTTAGAACATGGAATGCAGAACACAGAATTTAAAATATAGAATACCGAATACTGAATATTCAATTTAGAATATAGAATGAAAGACACAGAGTATAGTATATAGAAAACGGAATACTAAATATACAATTTAGAATATAGAATGTAGAACACACAATATAGAATATAGAATACGGAATGCAGAATATAGAATATAGAATATAGAATGAAGAACACAAAATTTAGAATATAGAATAGAGAATATAGAACCCAGAATTTAGAACATGGAATGCAGAACACAGAATTTAAAATATAGAATACCGAATACTGAATATACAATTTAGAATATAGAATGAAAGACACAGAGTATAGTATATAGAAAACGGAATACTGAATATACAATTTAGAACATAGAATGTAGAACACACAATATAGAATATAGAATACGGAATGCAGAACATAGAATACAGAATATAGAATGTAGAACACAGAATATAGAATATTGAATACAGTATATGGAACACAAAATTTAGAACATGGAATGCAGAACACATTATTTAGAATATAGAATACTGCATACTGAATATAGAATATGAATATACAATGTAGAACACAGAATTTAGAATATAGAATACAGAATAATTAATATATAATTTAGAATATAGAAAGTAGAAAACAGAATATAGAATATAGAATACGGAATGCAGAATATAGAATACAGAATATAGAATGTAGAACATAGAATATGGAATATTGAATACAGTATATAGAACAAAAAATTTAGAACATGGAATACAGAACCCATTATTTAGAATATAGAATACTGAATACTGAATATAGAATTTTTTATATACAATGTAGAACACAGAATATAGAATATGGAAAACAGAATACAAATCCCAGAATTGAAAACATGGAATGCAGAAAACAGCATTTAGAATATAGTATACAGAATACTGAATATAGAATTTAGAATATACAATGTAGAACACAGGGTATGGAAGGTAGAATACGGAATGCAGAATATTGAATACAGAATATAGAATATAGAACACAGAATTTAGAATATGGAAAACAAAATATAGAACCCAGAATAAAGAACATGGAATGCAGAACACAGAATTTAAAATATAGAATACCGAATACTGAATATTCAATTTAGAATATAGAATGAAAGACACAGAGTATAGTATATAGAAAACGGAATACTAAATATACAATTTAGAATATAGAATGTAGAACACACAATATAGAATATAGAATACGGAATGCAGAATATAGAATATAGAATATAGAATCATGAACACAAAATTTAGAATATAGAATAGAGAATATAGAACCCAGAAATTATAACATGGAATGCAGAACACAGAATTTAAAATATAGAATACCGAATACTGAATATACAATTTAGAATATAGAATGAAAGACACAGAGTATAGTATATAGAAAACGGAATACTGAATATACAATTTAGAACATAGAATGTAGAACACACAATATAGAATATAGAATACGGAATGCAGAACATAGAATACAGAATATAGAATGTAGAACACAGAATATAGAATATTGAATACAGTATATGGAACACAAAATTTAGAACATGGAATGCAGAACACATTATTTAGAATATAGAATACTGCATACTGAATATAGAATATGAATATACAATGTAGAACACAGAATTTAGAATATAGAATACAGAATAATTAATATATAATTTAGAATATAGAAAGTAGAAAACAGAATATAGAATATAGAATACGGAATGCAGAATATAGAATACAGAATATAGAATGTAGAACACAGAATATGGAATATTGAATACAGTATATAGAACAAAAAATTTAGAACATGGAATGCAGAACCCATTATTTAGAATATAGAATACTGAATACTGAATATAGAATTTTTTATATACAATGTAGAACACAGATTATAGAATATGGGAAACAAAACACAAAAGTCAGAATTGAGAGCATGGAATGCAGAAAACAGCATTTAGAATATAGTATACAGAATACTGAATATAGAATTTAGAATATACAATGTAGAACACAGGGTATGGAATGTAGAATACGGAATGCAGAATATTGAATACAGAATATAGAATATAGAACACAGAATTTAGAATATGGAAAACAGAATATAGAACCCAGAATAAAGAACATGGAATGCAGAACACAGAATTTAAAATATAGAATACCGAATACTGAATATACAATTTAGAATATAGAATGAAAGACACAGAGTATAGTATATAGAAAACGGAATACTGAATATACAATTTAGAACATAGAATGTAGAACACACAATATAGAATGTAGAATACGGAATGCAGAATATTGAATACAGAATATAGAATATAGAACACAGAATTTAGAATATGGAAAACAGAATATAGAACCCAGAATAAAGAACATGGAATGCAGAACACAGAATTTAAAATATAGAATACAGAATACTGAATATAGAATTTAGAATATAGAACGCAGAACACAGAATATAGAATATAGAATACAGAATACAGAATATAGAATTTAGAATATAGAATGTAGAACACAGAGTATAGAATAAAGAAAACGGAATACTGAATATACAATTTAGAACATAGAATGTAGAACACAGAATATGAAATGTATAATACGGAAATCAAAATATTGAATACAGAATATAGAATGTAGAACACAGAATTTAGAATAGGGAAAACAGAATATAGGACCCAGAATATAGAACAAGGAATGCAGAACACAGAATTTAGAATATAGAATTCAGATTATTGAATATAGAATTTAGAATATAGATTGTAGAACACAGAATTTAGATTATAGAATACAGAATACTGAATATAGTATTTAGAATATAGAATGTAGAACACAGAATATAGAATATAGAATACAGAAAACTGAATACAGAATTTAGAATATGGAATGCAGAACACAGAATTTAGAATATAAATACAGAAAACTGAATATAGAATTTAGAATATAGAATGTACAACACACAATATAGAATATACAATAGAGAATATAGAACCCAGAATTTAGAACTTGGAAAACAGAACACAGAATTTAGAATATAGAATAGAGAATACTGTACATAGAATTTAGAACATTGAATGCAGAACACAGAATTTAGAATATAGAATGCACAATACTGTATATAGAATTTAGAATATAGAATGAAAAACACAGAATATAGAATACAGACAACGGATGGAGAAAATAGAAGGTACTATATAGACTGAATAACACAAAATATAGAATATAGAATAGAGGATATAGAACCCAGAATATAGAAATGGATGCAGAACTGAGAATTTATAATATAGAATACAGAAGACTGAATAAAGATTTTAGAATATAGAATGTAGAACACACAATATAGAATATAGAATACGGAATGCAGAATATAGTATGTAGAATATAGAATGAAGAACACAAGTATAGAATATAGAAAAGTGAATATAGAACCCAGAATTTAGAAATGGAATGCAGAACATAGAATTTAGAATATAGAATACAGAATACTGAATAAAGGTTTTAGAGAATAGAATATAGAACACAGAATTTAGAATATAAATAGGGAATGCTGAAAATAGTATGCAGAATATAGAATGAAGAACACAATTATAGAATATAGAATAGTGAATATAGAACCCAGAACTATGAACACGGAATGCAGAACTCAGAATTTAGAATATAGAATACAGAATACTTAATATAAAATTTAGAATATGGAATGTAGAAAACAGAATATAGAATATAGAATACGGAATGCCGAATATAGAATACAGAATATAGAATGTAGAACACAGAATATAGAATATAGAATACGGAATGCCGAATATAGAATACAGAATATAGTATTTAGAACACAGAATATAGAATATTGAATACAGTATATGGAACAAAAAATTTAGAACATGGAATGCAGAACGCATTATTTAGAATATAGAATACTGAATACTGAATATAGAATATGAATATACAATGTAGAACACAGAATTTAGAAAATAGAATACAGAGTACTGAATATAGAATTTGGAATATACAATGTAGAACACAGAATATAGAATATAGTATACGGAATGCATAATATAGGATACAGAAAATAGAATGTAGAACACAGAATAGAGAATATGGAAAACAGAATACAAAACCGAGAATTGAGAACATGGACTTCAGAACAAATAATTAACAATATACAATACAGAATACTGAATATAGAATTTTGAATATACAATGTAGAACACAGAATTTAGATATATAATTAAGAATACTGAATATAGAATTTAGAATATAGAATGTAGAACACAGAATATAGAATAGAGAATAGAGAACCCAGAATTTAGTACTTGGAATGCAGAACACAGAATTTTGAACATAGAATACAGAATACTGAATATAAAATTTAGAACATAGAATGTTGAACACAGAATATAGAATACGGTATGCAGAATATACAATAAAGAAGAGTGAATGCAGAACACAGAATATAGAATATGGAAAACAGAATACAGAACTCAGACATTAGAACATGGAATGCAGAACACAGAATTTAAAATATAGTATACAGAATACTGAATATAGAATTAGAAATTAGAATGCAGAACACAGAATTAAGATTATATAATGCAGAATTCTGTATATAGAATTTATAAACAGAAATGCAGAACACAGAATTTAGAATAGAGAATGCAGAATACTGTATATAGTATTTAGAATATAGAATGAATAACACAGAATATAGAATATAGACTAAGGAATGGAGAAAATGGAAGGTAGAATATAGACTGAATAACACAAAATATAGAATATAGAATAGACAATTTAGATTCCAGAATATAGAAATGGAATGCAGAATATAGAATTTTGAATACAGAATACAGAAAACTGAATAAAGATTTTAGAATATAGAATGTAGAACACAGAATATAGAATATAGAATAGGGAATGCAGAATATAGTATGTAGAATATAGAATGAAGAACACAAGTATAGAATATAGAATAGTGAATATAGAAACCAGAACTTAGAACACGGAATGCAGAACACAGAATTTGAATATAGAATACATAATACTGAATATAGAATTTAGAATATAGAATGCAGAACACAGAATTTATAACATAGAATGCAGAATACAGAATATTGATTTTATAAACATGAATGCAGAACACAGAATTTTGAATATAGAATGAAGAACACTGAATAGAGTATTTAGAATATACAATGAAGAACACAGAATATAGAATTTAGAATATAGAATAGAGAACCCAGGATATAGAACATGAAATGCAGAGCACAGAATTTAGAATATAGAACACAGAATACTGAATATAAGTTTAGGATATAGAATATAGAACACAGAGTATAGTATATAGAATACGGAATACTGAATATACAATTTAGAATATAGAATGTAGAACACAGAATATAGAATATAGAATACGGAATGCAGAATATAGAATACAGAACATAGAATGAAGAACACAGAATATAGAATATGGAAAACCAAATACAAAACCCAGAATTGAAAACATGGAATGCACAACAGAGAATTAAGAATATAGAACACAGAATACTGAATATAGAATTTAGAATAAAGAATGTAGAACAGAGAATTTAAAATATAGAATATAGTATGCTGAAAATGGAATTTAGAATATAGAATGTTGAACACAGAATATAGAAAATAGAATAGAGAATATAGAACCCAGAATTTAGAACATGGAATGCAGAACACAGAATTTAGAATATAGAATACAGTATACTGAATATAGAATTTAGAATATACAATGTAGAACTCAGAATATAGAATATAGAATACGGAATGCAGAATATAGAATATAGAATATAGAATGATGAACACAAAATTTAGAATATAGAATAGAGAATATAGAACCCAGAATTTAGATCATGGAATTCAGAACACAGTATTTAGAGTATATAATACCGAATGCTGAATATGAAATTAAGAATATAGAATGTAGAATACAGAATATGGAATATAGAATACGGAATGCAGAATATAGAATATAGAATGATGAACACAAAATTTAGAATATAGAATACAGAATATAGAACTCAGAATTTAGAACATGGAATGCAGAACACAGAATTTAAAATATAGAATACCGAATACTGAATATACAATTTAGAATATAGAATGAAAGACACAGAATATAGTATATAGAAAACGGAATACTGAATATACAATTTAGAACATAGAATGTAGAACACACAATATAGAATATAGAATACGGAATGCAGAATATAGAATACAGAACATAGAATGTTGAACACTGAATATAGAAATAGGAATACAGAATACAGAACCCAGAATTTAGAACATGGAATGCAGAGCACAGAAATTAAAATATAGAATACCGAATACAGAATATAAAATTTAGAATATACAATGTAGAACACAGAATATGGAATGTAGAATACGGAATGCAGAATATTGAACACAGAATATAGAATATAGAACACAGAATTTAGAATATGGAAAACAGGATATAGAACACAGATTATAGAACATGGAATGCAGAACACAGAATTAAAAATATAGAATACAGAAAACTGAATATCGAATTTAGAATATAGAACGCAGAACACAGAAAATAGAATATAGAATACGGAATGCAGAATATAGGATACAGAATATAGAATGTAGAACACAGAATATAGAATATAGAATACGGAATGCCGAATATAGAATACAGAATATAGTATTTAGAACACAGAATATAGAATATTGAATACAGTATATGGAACACAAAATTTAGAAAATGGAATGCAGAACACATTATTTAGAATATAGAATACTGAATACTGAATATAGAATATGAATATACAATGTAGAACACAGAATTTAGAAAATAGAATACAGAATACTGAATATAGAATTTGGAATATACAATGTAGAACACAGAATATAGAATATAGTATACGGAATGCATAATATAGGATACAGAAAATAAAATGTAGAACACAGAATAGAGAATATGGAAAACAGAATACAAAACCGAGAATTGAGAACATGGACTTCAGAACAAATAATTAACAATATACAATACAGAATACTGAATATAGAATTTTGAATATACAATGTAGAACACAGAATTTAGATATATAATTAAGAATACTGAATATAGAATTTAGAATATAGAATGTAGAACACAGAATATAGAATAGAGAATAGAGAACCCAGAATTTAGAACTTGGAATGCAGAACAAAGAATATTGAATATAGAATACAGAATACTGAATATAAAATTTAGAACATAGAATGTTGAACACAGAATATAGAATACGGTATGCAGAATATACAATACAGAATAGTGAATGCAGAACACAGTATATAGAATATGGAAAACAGAATACAGAACTCAGACATTAGAACATGGAATGCAGAACACAGAATTTAAAATATAGTATACAGAATACTGAATATAGAATTAGAACTTAGAATGCAGAACACAGAATTAAGATTATATAATGCAAAATTCTGTATATAGAATTTATAAACAGGAATGCAGAACACAGAATTTAGAATAGAGAATGCAGAATACTGTATATAGAATTTAGAATATAGAATGAATAACACAGAATATAGAATATAGACTACGGAATGGAGAAAATAGAAGGTAGAATATAGACTGAATAACACAAAATATAGAATATAGAATAGAGAATATAGATCCCAGAATATAGAAATGGAATGCAGAATATAGAATTTTGAATACAGAATACAGAAAACTGAATAAAGATTTTAGAATATAGAATGTAGAACACAGAATATAGAATATAGAATAGGGAATGCAGAATATAGTATGTAGAATATAGAATGAAGAACACAAGTATAGAATATAGAATAGTGAATATAGAAACCAGAATTTAGAACACGGAATGCAGAACACAGAATTTATAATATAGAATGCAGAATACTGAATATTGATTATATAAACATGAATGCAGAGCACAGAATTTAGAATATAGAATGAAGAACACTGAATAGAGTATTTAGAATATACAATGAAGAACACAGAATATAGAATTTAGAATATAGAATAGAGAACCCAGGATATAGAACATGAAATGCAGAGCACAGAATTTAGAATATAGAACACAGAATACTGAATATAAGTTTAGGATATAGAATATAGAACACAGAGTATAGAATATAGAATACGGAATACTGAATATACAATTAAGAATATAGAATGCAGAACAGAGAATATAGAATATAGAATACGGAATGCAGAATATAGAATACAGAACATAGAATGAAGAACACAGAATATAGAATATGGAAAACCAAATACAAAACCCAGAATTGAAAACATGGAATGCACAACAGAGAATTAAGAATATAGAACACAGAATACTGAATTTAGAATTTAGAATAAAGAATGTAGAACAGAGAATTTAAAATATAGAATATAGTATGCTGAATATGGAATTTAGAATATAGAATGTAGAACACAGAATATAGAAAATAGAATAGAGAATATAGAAACCAGAATTTAGAACATGGAATGCAGAACACAGAATTTAGAATATAGAATACAGTATACTGAATATAGAATTTAGAATACACAATGTAGAACTCAGAATATAGAATATAGAATACGGAAAGCAGAATAAAGAATATAGAATATAGAATGATGAACACAAAATTTAGAATATAGAATAGAGAATATAGAACCCAGAATTTAGATCATGGAATGCAGAACACAGTATTTAGAGTATATACTACCGAATGCTGAATATGAAATTAAGAATATAGAATGTAGAAAACAGAATATGGAATATAGAATAAGGAATGCAGAATATAGAATATAGAATATAGAATGATGAACACAAAATTTAGAATATAGAATAGAGAATATAGAACCCAGAATTTAGAACATGGAATGCAGAACACAGAATTTAAAATATAGAATACCGAATACTGAATATTCAATTTAGAATATAGAATGAAAGACACAGAGTATAGTATATAGAAAACGGAATACTAAATATACAATTTAGAATATAGAATGTAGAACACACAATATAGAATATAGAATACGGAATGCAGAATATAGAATATAGAATATAGAATGAAGAACACAAAATTTAGAATATAGAATAGAGAATATAGAACCCAGAATTTAGAACATGGAATGCAGAACACAGAATTTAAAATATAGAATACCGAATACTGAATATACAATTTAGAATATAGAATGAAAGACACAGAGTATAGTATATAGAAAACGGAATACTGAATATACAATTTAGAACATAGAATGTAGAACACACAATATAGAATATAGAATACGGAATGCAGAACATAGAATACAGAATATAGAATGTAGAACACAGAATATAGAATATTGAATACAGTATATGGAACACAAAATTTAGAACATGGAATGCAGAACACATTATTTAGAATATAGAATACTGCATACTGAATATAGAATATGAATATACAATGTAGAACACAGAATTTAGAATATAGAATACAGAATAATTAATATATAATTTAGAATATAGAAAGTAGAAAACAGAATATAGAATATAGAATACGGAATGCAGAATATAGAATACAGAATATAGAATGTAGAACACAGAATATGGAATATTGAATACAGTATATAGAACAAAAAATTTAGAACATGGAATGCAGAACCCATTATTTAGAATATAGAATACTGAATACTGAATATAGAATTTTTTATATACAATGTAGAACACAGAATATAGAATATGGAAAACAGAATACAAATCCCAGAATTGAAAACATGGAATGCAGAAAACAGCATTTAGAATATAGTATACAGAATACTGAATATAGAATTTAGAATATACAATGTAGAACACAGGGTATGGAATGTAGAATACGGAATGCAGAATATTGAATACAGAATATAGAATATAGAACACAGAATTTAGAATATGGAAAACAAAATATAGAACCCAGAATAAAGAACATGGAATGCAGAACACAGAATTTAAAATATAGAATACCGAATACTGAATATTCAATTTAGAATATAGAATGAAAGACACAGAGTATAGTATATAGAAAACGGAATACTAAATATACAATTTAGAATATAGAATGTAGAACACACAATATAGAAAATAGAATACGGAATGCAGAATATACAATATAGAATATAGAATCATGAACACAAAATTTAGAATATAGAATAGAGAATATAGAACCCAGAATTTATAACATGGAATGCAGAACACAGAATTTAAAATATAGAATACCGAATACCGAATATACAATTTAGAATATAGAATGAAAGACACAGAGTATAGTATATAGAAAACAGAATATTGAATATACAATTTAGAACATAGAATGTAGAACACACAATATAGAATATAGAATACGGAATGCAGAACATAGAATACAGAATATAGAATGTAGAACACAGAATATAGAATATTGAATACAGTATATGGAACACAAAATTTAGAACATGGAATGCAGAACACATTATTTAGAATATAGAATACTGCATACTGAATATAGAATATGAATATACAATGTAGAACACAGAATTTAGAATATAGAATACAGAATAATTAATATATAATTTAGAATATAGAAAGTAGAAAACAGAATATAGAATATAGAATACGGAATGCAGAATATAGAATACAGAATATAGAATGTAGAACACAGAATATGTAATATTGAATACAGTATATAGAACAAAAAATTTAGAACATGGAATGCAGAACCCATTATTTAGAATATAGAATACTGAATATAGAATTTTTTATATACAATGTAGAACACAGAATATAGAATATGGAAAACAGAATACAAATTCCAGAATTGAAAACATGGAATGCAGAAAACAGCATTTAGAATATAGTATACAGAATACTGAATATAGAATTTAGAATATACAATGTAGAACACAGGGTATGGAAGGTAGAATACGGAATGCAGAATATTGAATACAGAATATAGAATATAGTACACAGAATTTAGAATATGGAAAACAAAATATAGAACCCAGAATAAAGAACATGGAATGCAGAACACAGAATTTAAAATATAGAATACCGAATACTGAATATTCAATTTAGAATATAGAAAGAAAGACCCAGAGTATAGTATATAGAAAACGGAATACTAAATATACAATTTAGAATATAGAATGTAGAACACACAATATAGAATATAGAATACGGAATGCAGAATATACAATATAGAATATAGAATCATGAACACAAAATTTAGAATATAGAATAGATAATATAGAACCCAGAATTTATAACATGGAATGCAGAACACAGAATTTAAAATATAGAATACCGAATACCGAATATACAATTTAGAATATAGAATGAAAGACACAGAGTATAGTATATAGAAAACAGAATATTGAATATACAATTTAGAACATAGAATGTAGAACACACAATATAGAATATAGAATACGGAATGCAGAACATAGAATACAGAATATAGAATGTAGAACACAGAATATAGAATATAGAATACGGAATGCCGAATATAGAATACAGAATATAGTATTTAGAACACAGAATATAGAATATTGAATACAGTATATGGAACAAAAAATTTAGAACATGGAATGCAGAACGCATTATTTAGAATATAGAATACTGAATACTGAATATAGAATATGAATATACAATGTAGAACACAGAATTTAGAAAATAGAATACAGAGTACTGAATATAGAATTTGGAATATACAATGTAGAACACAGAATATAGAATATAGTATACGGAATGCATAATATAGGATACAGAAAATAGAATGTAGAACACAGAATAGAGAATATGGAAAACAGAATACAAAACCGAGAATTGAGAACATGGACTTCAGAACAAATAATTAACAATATACAATACAGAATACTGAATATAGAATTTTGAATATACAATGTAGAACACAGAATTTAGATATATAATTAAGAATACTGAATATAGAATTTAGAATATAGAATGTAGAACACAGAATATAGAATAGAGAATAGAGAACCCAGAATTTAGTACTTGGAATGCAGAACACAGAATTTTGAACATAGAATACAGAATACTGAATATAAAATTTAGAACATAGAATGTTGAACACAGAATATAGAATACGGTATGCAGAATATACAATAAAGAAGAGTGAATGCAGAACACAGAATATAGAATATGGAAAACAGAATACAGAACTCAGACATTAGAACATGGAATGCAGAACACAGAATTTAAAATATAGTATACAGAATACTGAATATAGAATTAGAAATTAGAATGCAGAACACAGAATTAAGATTATATAATGCAGAATTCTGTATATAGAATTTATAAACAGAAATGCAGAACACAGAATTTAGAATAGAGAATGCAGAATACTGTATATAGTATTTAGAATATAGAATGAATAACACAGAATATAGAATATAGACTACGGAATGGAGAAAATGGAAGGTAGAATATAGACTGAATAACACAAAATATAGAATATAGAATAGACAATTTAGATCCCAGAATATAGAAATGGAATGCAGAATATAGAATTTTGAATACAGAATACAGAAAACTGAATAAAGATTTTAGAATATAGAATGTAGAACACAGAATATAGAATATAGAATAGGGAATGCAGAATATAGTATGTAGAATATAGAATGAAGAACACAAGTATAGAATATAGAATAGTGAATATAGAAACCAGAATTTAGAACACGGAATGCAGAACACAGAATTTGAATATAGAATACATAATACTGAATATAGAATTTAGAATATAGAATGCAGAACACAGAATTTATAATATAGAATGCAGAATACAGAATATTGATTTTATAAACATGAATGCAGAACACAGAATTTAGAATATAGAATGAAGAACACTGAATAGAGTATTTAGAATATACAATGAAGAACACAGAATATAGAATTTAGAATATAGAATAGAGAACCCAGGATATAGAACATGAAATGCAGAGCACAGAATTTAGAATATAGAACACAGAATACTGAATATAAGTTTAGGGTATATAATATAGAACACAGAGAATAGTATATAGAATACGGAATACTGAATATACAATTTAGAATATAGAATGTAGAACACAGAATATAGAATATAGAATACGGAATGCAGAATATAGAATACAGAAAATAGAATGAAGAACACAGAATATAGAATATGGAAAACCAAATACAAAACCCAGAATTGAAAACATGGAATGCACAACAGAGAATTAAGAATATAGAACACAGAATACTGAATATAGAATTTAGAATAAAGAATGTAGAACAGAGAATTTAAAATATAGAATATAGTATGCTGAAAATGGAATTTAGAATATAGAATGTTGAACACAGAATATAGAAAATAGAATAGAGAATATAGAACCCAGAATTTAGAACATGGAATGCAGAACACAGAATTTAGAATATAGAATACAGTATACTGAATATAGAATTTAGAATATACAATGTAGAACTCAGAATATAGAATATAGAATACGGAATGCAGAATATAGAATATAGAATATAGAATGATGAACACAAAATTTAGAATATAGAATAGAGAATATAGAACCCAGAATTTAGATCATGGAATTCAGAACACAGTATTTAGAGTATATAATACCGAATGCTGAATATGAAATTAAGAATATAGAATGTAGAATACAGAATATGGAATATAGAATACGGAATGCAGAATATAGAATATAGAATATAGAATGATGAACACAAAATTTAGAATATAGAATAGAGAATATAGAACCCAGAATTTAGAACATGGAATGCAGAACACAGAATTTAAAATATAGAATACCGAATACTGAATATTCAATTTAGAATATAGAATGAAAGACACAGAGTATAGTATATAGAAAACGGAATACTGAATATACAATTTAGAATATAGAATGTAGAACACACAATATAGAATATAGAATACGGAATGCAGAATATAGAATATAGAATATAGAATGAAGAACACAAAATTTAGAATATAGAATAGAGAATATAGAACTCAGAATTTAGAACATGGAATGCAGAACACAGAATTTAAAATATAGAATACCGAATACTGAATATACAATTTAGAATATAGAATGAAAGACACAGAATATAGTATATAGAAAACGGAATACTGAATATACAATTTAGAACATAGAATGTAGAACACACAATATAGAATATAGAATACGGAATGCAGAATATAGAATACAGAATATAGAATGTTGAACACTGAATATAGAAATAGGAATACAGAATACAGAACCCAGAATTTAGAACATGGAATTCAGAGCACAGAAATTAAAATATAGAATACCGAATACAGAATATAAAATTTAGAATATACAATATAGAACACAGAATATGGAATGTAGAATACGGAATGCAGAATATTGAACACAGAATATAGAATATAGAACACAGAATTTAGAATATGGAAAACAGGATATAGAACACAGATTATAGAACATGGAATGTAGAACACAGAATTAAAAATATAGAATACAGAAAACTGAATATCGAATTTAGAATATAGAACGCAGAACACAGAAAATAGAATATAGAATACGGAATGCAGAATATAGGATACAGAATATAGAATGTAGAACACAGAATATAGAATATAGAATACGGAATGCCGAATATAGAATACAGAATATAGTATTTAGAACACAGAATATAGAATATTGAATACAGTATATGGAACACAAAATTTAGGACATGGAATGCAGAACACATTATTTAGAATATAGAATACTGAATACTGAATATAGAATATGAATATACAATGTAGAACACAGAATTTAGAAAATAGAATACAGAATACTGAATATAGAATTTGGAATATACAATGTAGAACACAGAATATAGAATATAGTATACGGAATGCATAATATAGGATACAGAAAATAAAATGTAGAACACAGAATAGAGAATATGGAAAACAGAATACAAAACCGAGAATTGAGAACATGGACTTCAGAACAAATAATAAACAATATACAATACAGAATACTGAATATAGAATTTTGAATATACAATGTAGAACACAGAATTTAGATATATAATTAAGAATACTGAATATAGAATTTAGAATATAGAATGTAGAACACAGAATATAGAATAGAGAATAGAGAACCCAGAATTTAGAACTTGGAATGCAGAACACAGAATTTTGAATATAGAATACAGAATACTGAATATAAAATTTAGAACATAGAATGTTGAACACAGAATATAGAATATGGTATGCAAATATACAATACAGAATAGTGAATGCAGAACACAGTATATAGAATATGGAAAACAGAATACAGAACTCAGACTTTAGAACATGGAATGCAGAACACAGAATTTAAAATATAGTATACAGAATACTGAATATAGAATTAGAACTTAGAATGCAGAACACAGAATTAAGATTATATAATGCAAAATTCTGTATATAGAATTTATAAACAGGAATGCAGAACACAGAATTTAGAATAGAGAATGCAGAATACTGTATATAGAATTTAGAATATAGAATGAATAACACAGAATATAGAATATAGACTACGGAATGGAGAAAATAGAAGGTAGAATATAGACTGAATAACACAAAATATAGAATATAGAATAGAGAATATAGATCCCAGAATATAGAAATGGAATGCAGAATATAGAATTTTGAATACAGAATACAGAAAACTGAATAAAGATTTTAGAATATAGAATGTAGAACACAGAATATAGAATATAGAATAGGGAATGCAGAATATAGTATGTAGAATATAGAATGAAGAACACAAGTATAGAATATAGAATAGTGAATATAGAAACCAGAATTTAGAACACGGAATGCAGAACACAGAATTTATAATATAGAATGCAGAATACTGAATATTGATTATATAAACATGAATGCAGAGCACAGAATTTAGAATATAGAATGAAGAACACTGAATAGAGTATTTAGAATATACAATGAAGAACACAGAATATAGAATTTAGAATATAGAATAGAGAACCCAGGATATAGAACATGAAATGCAGAGCACAGAATTTAGAATATAGAACACAGAATACTGAATATAAGTTTAGGATATAGAATATAGAACACAGAGTATAGAATATAGAATACGGAATACTGAATATACAATTAAGAATATAGAATGTAGAACAGAGAATATAGAATATAGAATACGGAATGCAGAATATAGAATACAGAACATAGAATGAAGAACACAGAATATAGAATATGGAAAACCAAATACAAAACCCAGAATTGAAAACATGGAATGCACAACAGAGAATTAAGAATATAGAACACAGAATACTGAATATAGAATTTAGAATAAAGAATGTAGAACAGAGAATTTAAAATATAGAATATAGTATGCTGAATATGGAATTTAGAATATAGAATGTAGAACACAGAATATAGAAAATAGAATAGAGAATATAGAAACCAGAATTTAGAACATGGAATGCAGAACACAGAATTTAGAATATAGAATACAGTATACTGAATATAGAATTTAGAATACACAATGTAGAACTCAGAATATAGAATATAGAATACGGAAAGCAGAATATAGAATATAGAATATAGAATGATGAACACAAAATTTAGAATATAGAATAGAGAATATAGAACCCAGAATTTAGATCATGGAATGCAGAACACAGTATTTAGAGTATATACTACCGAATGCTGAATATGAAATTAAGAATATAGAATGTAGAATACAGAATATGGAATATAGAATAAGGAATGCAGAATATAGAATATAGAATATAGAATGATGAACACAAAATTTAGAATATAGAATAGAGAATATAGAACCCAGAATTTAGAACATGGAATGCAGAACACAGAATTTAAAATATAGAATACCGAATACTGAATATTCAATTTAGAATATAGAATGAAAGACACAGAGTATAGTATATAGAAAACGGAATACTAAATATACAATTTAGAATATAGAATGTAGAACACACAATATAGAATATAGAATACGGAATGCAGAATATAGAATATAGAATATAGAATGAAGAACACAAAATTTAGAATATAGAATAGAGAATATAGAACCCAGAATTTAGAACATGGAATGCAGAACACAGAATTTAAAATATAGAATACCGAATACTGAATATACAATTTAGAATATAGAATGAAAGACACAGAGTATAGTATATAGAAAACGGAATACTGAATATACAATTTAGAACATAGAATGTAGAACACACAATATAGAATATAGAATACGGAATGCAGAACATAGAATACAGAATATAGAATGTAGAACACAGAATATAGAATATTGAATACAGTATATGGAACACAAAATTTAGAACATGGAATGCAGAACACATTATTTAGAATATAGAATACTGCATACTGAATATAGAATATGAATATACAATGTAGAACACAGAATTTAGAATATAGAATACAGAATAATTAATATATAATTTAGAATATAGAAAGTAGAAAACAGAATATAGAATATAGAATACGGAATGCAGAATATAGAATACAGAATATAGAATGTAGAACACAGAATATGGAATATTGAATACAGTATATAGAACAAAAAATTTAGAACATGGAATGCAGAACCCATTATTTAGAATATAGAATACTGAATACTGAATATAGAATTTTTTATATACAATGTAGAACACAGAATATAGAATATGGAAAACAGAATACAAATCCCAGAATTGAAAACATGGAATGCAGAAAACAGCATTTAGAATATAGTATACAGAATACTGAATATAGAATTTAGAATATACAATGTAGAACACAGGGTATGGAAGGTAGAATACGGAATGCAGAATATTGAATACAGAATATAGAATATAGAACACAGAATTTAGAATATGGAAAACAAAATATAGAACCCAGAATAAAGAACATGGAATGCAGAACACAGAATTTAAAATATAGAATACCGAATACTGAATATTCAATTTAGAATATAGAATGAAAGACACAGAGTATAGTATATAGAAAACGGAATACTAAATATACAATTAAGAATATAGAATGTAGAACACACAATATAGAATATAGAATACGGAATGCAGAATATAGAATATAGAATATAGAATCATGAACACAAAATTTAGAATATAGAATAGAGAATATAGAACCCAGAATTTAGAACATGGAATGCAGAACACAGAATTTAAAATATAGAATACCGAATACTGAATATACAATTTAGAATATAGAATGAAAGACACAGAGTATAGTATATAGAAAACGGAATACTGAATATACAATTTAGAACATAGAATGTAGAACACACAATATAGAATATAGAATACGGAATGCAGAACATAGAATACAGAATATAGAATGTAGAACACAGAATATAGAATATTGAATACAGTATATGGAACACAAAATTTAGAACATGGAATGCAGAACACATTATTTAGAATATAGAATACTGCATACTGAATATAGAATATGAATATACAATGTAGAACACAGAATTTAGAATATAGAATACAGAATAATTAATATATAATTTAGAATATAGAAAGTAGAAAACAGAATATAAAATATAGAATACGGAATGCAGAATATAGAATACAGAATATAGAACGTAGAACACAGAATATGGAATATTGAATACAGTATATAGAACAAAAAATTTAGAACATGGAATGCAGAACCCATTATTTAGAATATAGAATACTGAATACTGAATATAGAATTTTTTATATACAATGTAGAACACAGATTATAGAATATGGGAAACAAAACACAAAAGTCAGAATTGAGAGCATGGAATGCAGAAAACAGCATTTAGAATATAGTATACAGAATACTGAATATAGAATTTAGAATATACAATGTAGAACACAGGGTATGGAATGTAGAATACGGAATGCAGAATATTGAATACAGAATATAGAATATAGAACACAGAATTTAGAATATGGAAAACAGAATATAGAACCCAGAATAAAGAACATGGAATGCAGAACACAGAATTTAAAATATAGAATACAGAATACTGAATATAGAATTTAGAATATAGAACGCAGAACACAGAATATAGAATATAGAATACAGAATACAGAATATAGAATTTAGAATATAGAATGTAGAACACAGAGTATAGAATAAAGAAAACGGAATACTGAATATACAATTTAGAACATAGAATGTAGAACACAGAAAATGAAATGTATAATACGGAAATCAAAATATTGAATACAGAATATAGAATGTAGAACACAGAATTTAGAATAGGGAAAACAGAATATAGGACCCAGAATATAGAACAAGGAATGCAGAACACAGAATTTAAAATATAGAATACAGATTTTTGAATATAGAATTTAGAATATAGATTGTAGAACACAGAATTTAGATTATAGAATACAGAATACTGAATATAATATTTAGAATATAGAATGTAGAACACAGAATATAGAATATAGAATACAGAAAACTGAATACAGAATTTAGAATATGGAATGCAGAACACAGAATTTAGAATATAAATACAGAAAACTGAATATAGAATTTAGAATATAGAATGTACAACACACAATATAGAATATACAATAGAGAATATAGAACCCAGAATTTAGAACTTGGAAAACAGAACACAGAATTTAGAATATAGAATAGAGAATACTGTACATAGAATTTAGAACATTGAATGCAGAACACATAATTTAGAATATAGAATGCACAATACTGTATATAGAATTTAGAATATAGAATGAAAAACACAGAATATAGAATACAGACAACGGATGGAGAAAATAGAAGGTACTATATAGACTGAATAACACAAAATATAGAATATAGAATAGAGGATATAGAACCCAGAATTTAGAAATGGATGCAGAACTGAGAATTTATAATATAGAATACAGAAGACTGAATAAAGATTTTAGAATATAGAATGTAGAACACACAATATAGAATATAGAATACGGAATGCAGAATATAGTATGTAGAATATAGAATGAAGAACACAAGTATAGAATATAGAAAAGTGAATATAGAACCCAGAATTTAGAAATGGAATGCAGAACATAGAATTTAGAATATAGAATACAGAATACTGAATAAAGGTTTTAGAGAATAGAATATAGAACACAGAATTTAGAATATAAATAGGGAATGCTGAAAATAGTATGCAGAATATAGAATGAAGAACACAATTATAGAATATAGAATAGTGAATATAGAACCCAGAACTATGAACACGGAATGCAGAACTCAGAATTTAGAATATAGAATACAGAATACTTAATATAAAATTTAGAATATGGAATGTAGAAAACAGAATATAGAATATAGAATACGGAATGCCGAATATAGAATACAGAATATAGAATGTAGAACACAGAATATAGAATATAGAATACGGAATGCCGAATATAGAATACAGAATATAGTATTTAGAACACAGAATATAGAATATTGAATACAGTATATGGAACAAAAAATTTAGAACATGGAATGCAGAACGCATTATTTAGAATATAGAATACTGAATACTGAATATAGAATATGAATATACAATGTAGAACACAGAATTTAGAAAATAGAATACAGAGTACTGAATATAGAATTTGGAATATACAATGTAGAACACAGAATATAGAATATAGTATACGGAATGCATAATATAGGATACAGAAAATAGAATGTAGAACACAGAATAGAGAATATGGAAAACAGAATACAAAACCGAGAATTGAGAACATGGACTTCAGAACAAATAATTAACAATATACAATACAGAATACTGAATATAGAATTTTGAATATACAATGTAGAACACAGAATTTAGATATATAATTAAGAATACTGAATATAGAATTTAGAATATAGAATGTAGAACACAGAATATAGAATAGAGAATAGAGAACCCAGAATTTAGTACTTGGAATGCAGAACACAGAATTTTGAACATAGAATACAGAATACTGAATATAAAATTTAGAACATAGAATGTTGAACACAGAATATAGAATACGGTATGCAGAATATACAATAAAGAAGAGTGAATGCAGAACACAGAATATAGAATATGGAAAACAGAATACAGAACTCAGACATTAGAACATGGAATGCAGAACACAGAATTTAAAATATAGTATACAGAATACTGAATATAGAATTAGAAATTAGAATGCAGAACACAGAATTAAGATTATATAATGCAGAATTCTGTATATAGAATTTATAAACAGAAATGCAGAACACAGAATTTAGAATAGAGAATGCAGAATACTGTATATAGTATTTAGAATATAGAATGAATAACACAGAATATAGAATATAGACTACGGAATGGAGAAAATGGAAGGTAGAATATAGACTGAATAAAACAAAATATAGAATATAGAATAGACAATTTAGATTCCAGAATATAGAAATGGAATGCAGAATATAGAATTTTGAATACAGAATACAGAAAACTGAATAAAGATTTTAGAATATAGAATGTAGAACACAGAATATAGAATATAGAATAGGGAATGCAGAATATAGTATGTAGAATATAGAATGAAGAACACAAGTATAGAATATAGAATAGTGAATATAGAAACCAGAACTTAGAACACGGAATGCAGAACACAGAATTTGAATATAGAATACATAATACTGAATATAGAATTTAGAATATAGAATGCAGAACACAGAATTTATAACATAGAATGCAGAATACAGAATATTGATTTTATAAACATGAATGCAGAACACAGAATTTAGAATATAGAATGAAGAACACTGAATAGAGTATTTAGAATATACAATGAAGAACACAGATTATAGAATTTAGAATAGAGAATAGAGAACCCAGGATATAGAACATGAAATGCAGAGCACAGAATTTAGAATATAGAACACAGAATACTGAATATAAGTTTAGGATATAGAATATAGAACACAGAGTATAGTATATAGAATACGGAATACTGAATATACAATTTAGAATATAGAATGTAGAACACAGAATATAGAATATAGAATACGGAATGCAGAATATAGAATACAGAACATAGAATGAAGAACACAGAATATAGAATATGGAAAACCAAATACAAAACCCAGAATTGAAAACATGGAATGCACAACAGAGAATTAAGAATATAGAACACAGAATACTGAATATAGAATTTAGAATAAAGAATGTAGAACAGAGAATTTAAAATATAGAATATAGTATGCTGAAAATGGAATTTAGAATATAGAATGTTGAACACAGAATATAGAAAATAGAATAGAGAATATAGAACCCAGAATTTAGAACATGGAATGCAGAACACAGAATTTAGAATATAGAATACAGTATACTGAATATAGAATTTAGAATATACAATGTAGAACTCAGAATATAGAATATTGAATACGGAATGCAGAATATAGAATATAGAATATAGAATGATGAACACAAAATTTAGAATATAGAATAGAGAATATAGAACCCAGAATTTAGATCATGGAATTCAGAACACAGTATTTAGAGTATATAATACCGAATGCTGAATATGAAATTAAGAATATAGAATGTAGAATACAGAATATGGAATATAGAATACGGAATGCAGAATATAGAATATAGAATATAGAATGATGAACACAAAATTTAGAATATAGAATAGAGAATATAGAACTCAGAATTTAGAACATGGAATGCAGAACACAGAATTGAAAATATAGAATACCGAATACTGAATATACAATTTAGAATATAGAATGAAAGACACAGAATATAGTATATAGAAAACGGAATACTGAATATACAATTTAGAACATAGAATGTAGAACACACAATATAGAATATAGAATACGGAATGCAGAATATAGAATACAGAACATAGAATGTTGAACACTGAATATAGAAATAGGAATACAGAATACAGAACCCAGAATTTAGAACATGGAATGCAGAGCACAGAAATTAAAATATAGAATACCGAATACAGAATATAAAATTTAGAATATACAATATAGAACACAGAATATGGAAGGTAGAATACGGAATGCAGAATATTGAACACAGAATATAGAATATAGAACACAGAATTTAGAATATGGAAAACAGAATATAGAACAGAGATTATAGAACATGGAATGCAGAATACAGAATTAAAAATATAGAATACAGAAAACTGAATATCGAATTTAGAATATAGAACGCAGAACACAGAAAATAGAATATAGAATACGGAATGCAGAATATAGGATACAGAATATAGAATGTAGAACACAGAATATAGAATATAGAATACGGAATGCCGAATATAGAATACAGAATATAGTATTTAGAACACAGAATATAGAATATTGAATACAGTATATGGAACACAAAATTTAGAACATGGAATGCAGAACACATTATTTAGAATATAGAATACTGAATACTGAATATAGAATATGAATATACAATGTAGAACACAGAATTTAGAAAATAGAATACAGAATACTGAATATAGAATTTGGAATATACAATGTAGAACACAGAATATAGAATATAGTATACGGAATGCATAATATAGGATACAGAAAATAAAATGTAGAACACAGAATAGAGAATATGGAAAACAGAATACAAAACCGAGAATTGAGAACATGGACTTCAGAACAAATAATTAACAATATACAATACAGAATACTGAATATAGAATTTTGAATATACAATGTAGAACACAGAATTTAGATATATAATTAAGAATACTGAATATAGAATTTAGAATATAGAATGTAGAACACAGAATATAGAATAGAGAATAGAGAACCCAGAATTTAGAACTTGGAATGCAGAACAAAGAATTTTGAATATAGAATACAGAATACTGAATATAAAATTTAGAACATAGAATGTTGAACACAGAATATAGAATACGGTATGCAGAATATACAATACAGAATAGTGAATGCAGAACACAGTATATAGAATATGGAAAACAGAATACAGAACTCAGACTTTAGAACATGGAATGCAGAACACAGAATTTAAAATATAGTATACAGAATACTGAATATAGAATTAGAACTTAGAATGCAGAACACAGAATTAAGATTATATAATGCAAAATTCTGTATATAGAATTTATAAACAGGAATGCAGAACACAGAATTTAGAATAGAGAATGCAGAATACTGTATATAGAATTTAGAATATAGAATGAATAACACAGAATATAGAATATAGACTACGGAATGGAGAAAATAGAAGGTAGAATATAGACTGAATAACATAAAATATAGAATATAAAATAGAGAATATAGATCCCAGAATATAGAAATGGAATGCAGAATATAGAATTTTGAATACAGAATACAGAAAACTGAATAAAGATTTTAGAATATAGAATGTAGAACACAGAATATAGAATATAGAATAGGGAATGCAGAATATAGTATGTAGAATATAGAATGAAGAACACAAGTATAGAATATAGAATAGTGAATATAGAAACCAGAATTTAGAACACGGAATGCAGAACACAGAATTTATAATATAGAATGCAGAATACTGAATATTGATTATATAAACATGAATGCAGAGCACAGAATTTAGAATATAGAATGAAGAACACTGAATAGAGTATTTAGAATATACAATGAAGAACACAGAATATAGAATTTAGAATATAGAATAGAGAACCCAGGATATAGAACATGAAATGCAGAGCACAGAATTTAGAATATAGAACACAGAATACTGAATATAAGATTAGGATATAGAATATAGAACACAGAGTATAGAATATAGAATACGGAATACTGAATATACAATTAAGAATATAGAATGTAGAACAGAGAATATAGAATATAGAATACGGAATGCAGAATATAGAATACAGAACATAGAATGAAGAACACAGAATATAGAATATGGAAAACCAAATACAAAACCCAGAATTGAAAACATGGAATGCACAACAGAGAATTAAGAATATAGAACACAGAATACTGAATATAGAATTTAGAATAAAGAATGTAGAACAGAGAATTTAAAATATAGAATATAGTATGCTGAATATGGAATTTAGAATATAGAATGTAGAACACAGAATATAGAAAATAGAATAGAGAATATAGAAACCAGAATTTAGAACATGGAATGCAGAACACAGAATTTAGAATATAGAAGACAGTATACTGAATATAGAATTTAGAATACACAATGTAGAACTCAGAATATAGAATATAGAATACGGAAAGCAGAATATAGAATATAGAATATAGAATGATGAACACAAAATTTAGAATATAGAATAGAGAATATAGAACCCAGAATTTAGATCATGGAATGCAGAACACAGTATTTAGAGTATATACTACCGAATGCTGAATATGAAATTAAGAATATAGAATGTAGAATACAGAATATGGAATATAGAATAAGGAATGCAGAATATAGAATATAGAATATAGAATGATGAACACAAAATTTAGAATATAGAATAGAGAATATAGAACCCAGAATTTAGAACATGGAATGCAGAACACAGAATTTAAAATATAGAATACCGAATACTGAATATTCAATTTAGAATATAGAATGAAAGACACAGAGTATAGTATATAGAAAACGGAATACTAAATATACAATTTAGAATATAGAATGTAGAACACACAATATAGAATATAGAATACGGAATGCAGAATATAGAATATAGAATATAGAATGAAGAACACAAAATTTAGAATATAGAATAGAGAATATAGAACCCAGAATTTAGAACATGGAATGCAGAACACAGAATTTAAAATATAGAATACCGAATACTGAATATACAATTTAGAATATAGAATGAAAGACACAGAGTATAGTATATAGAAAACGGAATACTGAATATACAATTTAGAACATAGAATGTAGAACACACAATATAGAATATAGAATACGGAATGCAGAACATAGAATACAGAATATAGAATGTAGAACACAGAATATAGAATATTGAATACAGTATATGGAACACAAAATTTAGAACATGGAATGCAGAACACATTATTTAGAATATAGAATACTGCATACTGAATATAGAATATGAATATACAATGTAGAACACAGAATTTAGAATATAGAATACAGAATAATTAATATATAATTTAGAATATAGAAAGTAGAAAACAGAATATAGAATATAGAATACGGAATGCAGAATATAGAATACAGAATATAGAATGTAGAACACAGAATATGGAATATTGAATACAGTATATAGAACAAAAAATTTAGAACATGGAATGCAGAACCCATTATTTAGAATATAGAATACTGAATACTGAATATAGAATTTTTTATATACAATGTAGAACACAGAATATAGAATATGGAAAACAGAATACAAATCCCAGAATTGAAAACATGGAATGCAGAAAACAGCATTTAGAATATAGTATACAGAATACTGAATATAGAATTTAGAATATACAATGTAGAACACAGGGTATGGAAGGTAGAATACGGAATGCAGAATATTGAATACAGAATATAGAATATAGAACACAGAATTTAGAATATGGAAAACAAAATATAGAACCCAGAATAAAGAATATGGAATGCAGAACACAGAATTTAAAATATAGAATACCGAATACTGAATATTCAATTTAGAATATAGAATGAAAGACACAGAGTATAGTATATAGAAAACGGAATACTAAATATACAATTTAGAATATAGAATGTAGAACACACAATATAGAATATAGAATACGGAATGCAGAATATACAATATAGAATATAGAATGATGAACACAAAATTTAGAATATAGAATAGAGAATATAGAACCCAGAATTTATAACATGGAATGCAGAACACAGAATTTAAAATATACAATACCGAATACCGAATATACAATTTAGAATATAGAATGAAAGACACAGAGTATAGTATATAGAAAACAGAATATTGAATATACAATTTAGAACATAGAATGTAGAACACACAATATAGAATATAGAATACGGAATGCAGAACATAGAATACAGAATATAGAATGTAGAACACAGAATATAGAATATTGAATACAGTATATGGAACACAAAATTTAGAACATGGAATGCAGAACACATTATTTAGAATATAGAATACTGCATACTGAATATAGAATATGAATATACAATGTAGAACACAGAATTTAGAATATAGAATACAGAATAATTAATATATAATTTAGAATATAGAAAGTAGAAAACAGAATATAGAATATAGAATACGGAATGCAGAATATAGAATACAGAATATAGAATGTAGAACACAGAATATGGAATATTGAATACAGTATATAGAACAAAAAATTTAGAACATGGAATGCAGAACCCATTATTTAGAATATAGAATACTGAATATAGAATTTTTTATATACAATGTAGAACACAGAATATAGAATATGGAAAACAGAATACAAATCCCAGAATTGAAAACATGGAATGCAGAAAACAGCATTTAGAATATAGTATACAGAATACTGAATATAGAATTTAGAATATACAATGTAGAACACAGGGTATGGAAGGTAGAATACGGAATGCAGAATATTGAATTCAGAATATAGAATATAGAACACAGAATTTAGAATATGGAAAACAAAATATAGAACCCAGAATAAAGTACATGGAATGCAGAACACAGAATTTAAAATATAGAATACCGAATACTGAATATTCAATTTAGAATATAGAATGAAAGACACAGAGTATAGTATATAGAAAACGGAATACTAAATATACAATTTAGAATATAGAATGTAGAACACACAATATAGAATATAGAATACGGAATGCAGAATATACAATATAGAATATAGAATCATGAACACAAAATTTAGAATATAGAATAGAGAATATAGAACCCAGAATTTTTAACATGGAATGCAGAACACAGAATTTAAAATATAGAATACCGAATACTGAATATACAATTTAGAATATAGAATGAAAGACACAGAGTATAGCATATAGAAAACAGAATATTGAATATACAATTTAGAACATAGAATGTAGAACACACAATATAGAATATAGAATACGGAATGCAGAACATAGAATACAGAATATAGAATGTAGAACACAGAATATAGAATATTGAATACAGTATATGGAACACAAAATTTAGAACATGGAATGCAGAACACATTATTTAGAATATAGAATACTGCATACTGAATATAGAATATGAATATACAATGTAGAACACAGAATTTAGAATATAGAATACAGAATAATTAATATATAATTTAGAATATAGAAAGTAGAAAACAGAATATAGAATATAGAATACGGAATGCAGAATATAGAATACAGAATATAGAATGTAGAACACAGAATATGGAATATTGAATACAGTATATAGAACAAAAAATTTAGAACATGGAATGCAGAACCCATTATTTAGAATATAGAATACTGAATACTGAATATAGAATTTTTTATATACAATGTAGAACACAGATTATAGAATATGGAAAACAGAATACAAATCCCAGAATTGAAAACATGGAATGCAGAAAACAGCATTTAGAATATAGTATACAGAATACTGAATATAGAATTTAGAATATACAATGTAGAACACAGGGTATGGAAGGTAGAATACGGAATGCAGAATATTGAATACAGAATATAGAATATAGAACACAGAATTTAGAATATGGAAAACAAAATATAGAACCCAGAATAAAGAACATGGAATGCAGAACACAGAATTTAAAATATAGAATACCGAATACTGAATATTCAATTTAGAATATAGAATGAAAGACACAGAGTATAGTATATAGAAAACGGAATACTAAATATACAATTTAGAATATAGAATGTAGAACACACAATATAGAATATAGAATACGGAATGCAGAATATAGAATATAGAATATAGAATCATGAACACAAAATTTAGAATATAGAATAGAGAATATAGAACCCAGAATTTATAACATGGAATGCAGAACACAGAATTTAAAATATAGAATACCGAATACTGAATATACAATTTCGAATATAGAATGAAAGACACAGAGTATAGTATATAGAAAACAGAATATTGAATATACAATTTAGAACATAGAATGTAGAACACACAATATAGAATATAGAATACGGAATGCAGAACATAGAATACAGAATATAGAATGTAGAACACAGAATATAGAATATTGAATACAGTATATGGAACACAAAATTTAGAACATGGAATGCAGAACACATTATTTAGAATATAGAATACTGCATACTGAATATAGAATATGAATATACAATGTAGAACACAGAATTTAGAATCTAGAATACAGAATAATTAATATATAATTTAGAATATAGAAAGTAGAAAACAGAATATAGAATATAGAATACGGAATGCAGAATATAGAATACAGAATATAGAATGTAGAACACAGAATATGGAATATTGAATACATTATATAGAACAAAAAATTTAGAACATGGAATGCAGAACCCATTATTTAGAATATAGAATACTGAATACTGAATATAGAATTTTTTATATACAATGTAGAACACAGATTATAGAATATGGGAAACAAAACACAAAAGTCAGAATTGAGAGCATGGAATGCAGAAAACAGCATTTAGAATATAGTATACAGAATACTGAATATAGAATTTAGAATATACAATGTAGAACACAGGGTATGGAATGTAGAATACGGAATGCAGAATAATGAATACAGAATATAGAATATAGAACACAGAATTTAGAATATGGAAAACAGAATATAGAACCCAGAATAAAGAACATGGAATGCAGAACACAGAATTTAAAATATAGAATACAGAATACTGAATATAGAATTTAGAATATAGAACGCAGAACACATAATATAGAATATAGAATACAGAATACAGAATATAGAATTTAGAATATAGAATGTAGAACACAGAGTATAGAATAAAGAAAACGGAATACTGAATATACAATTTAGAACATAGAATGTAGAACACAGAATATGAAATGTATAATACGGAAATCAAAATATTGAATACAGAATATAGAATGTAGAACACAGAATTTAGAATAGGGAAAACAGAATATAGGACCCAGAATATAGAACAAGGAATGCAGAACACAGAATTTAGAATATAGAATACAGATTATTGAATATAGAATTTAGAATATAGATTGTAGAACACAGAATTTAGATTATAGAATACAGAATACTGAATATAGTATTTAGAATATAGAATGTAGAACACAGAATATAGAATATAGAATACAGAAAACTGAATACAGAATTTAGAATATGGAATGCAGAACACAGAATTTAGAATATAAATACAGAAAACTGAATATAGAATTTAGAATATAGAATGTACAACACACAATATAGAATATACAATAGAGAATATAGAACCCAGAATTTAGAACTTGGAAAACAGAACACAGAATTTAGAATATAGAATAGAGAATACTGTACATAGAATTTAGAACATTGAATGCAGAACACAGAATTTAGAATATAGAATGCACAATACTGTATATAGAATTAAGAATATAGAATGAATAACACAGAATATAGAATACAGACAACGGATGGAGAAAATAGAAGGTACTATATAGACTGAATAACACAAAATATAGAATATAGAATAGAGGATATAGAACCCAGAATATAGAAATGGATGCAGAACTGAGAATTTATAATATAGAATACAGAAGACTGAATAAAGATTTTAGAATATAGAATGTAGAACACAGAATATAGAATATAGAATAGGGAATGCAGAATATAGTATGTAGAATATAGAATGAAGAACACAAGTATAGAATCTTGAAAAGTGAATATAGAACCCAGAATTTAGAAATGGAATGCAGAACATAGAATTTAGAATATAGAATACAGAATACTGAATAAAGGTTTTAGAGAATAGAATATAGAACACAGAATTTAGAATATAAATAGGGAATGCTGAAAATAGTATGCAGAATATAGAATGAAGAACACAATTATAGAATATAGAATAGTGAATATAGAACCCAGAACTATGAACACGGAATGCAGAACTCAGAATTTAGAATATAGAATACAGAATACTTAATATAAAATTTAGAATATGGAATGTAGAAAACAGAATATAGAATATAGAATACGGAATGCCGAATATAGAATACAGAATATAGAATGTAGAACACAGAATATAGAATATAGAATACGTAATGCCGAATATAGAATACAGAATATAGTATTTAGAACACAGAATATAGAATATTGAATACAGTATATGGAACAAAAAATTTAGAACATGGAATGCAGAACGCATTATTTAGAATATAGAATACTGAATACTGAATATAGAATATGAATATACAATGTAGAACACAGAATTTAGAAAATAGAATACAGAGTACTGAATATAGAATTTGGAATATACAATGTAGAACACAGAATATAGAATATAGTATACGTAATGCATAATATAGGATACAGAAAATAGAATGTAGAACACAGAATAGAGAATATGGAAAACAGAATACAAAACCGAGAATTGAGAACATGGACTTCAGAACAAATAATTAACAATATACAATACAGAATACTGAATATAGAATTTTGAATATACAATGTAGAACACAGAATTTAGATATATAATTAAGAATACTGAATATAGAATTTAGAATATAGAATGTAGAACACAGAATATAGAATAGAGAATAGAGAACCCAGAATTTAGTACTTGGAATGCAGAACACAGAATTTTGAACATAGAATACAGAATACTGAATATAAAATTTAGAACATAGAATGTTGAACACAGAATATAGAATACGGTATGCAGAATATACAATAAAGAAGAGTGAATGCAGAACACAGAATATAGAATATGGAAAACAGAATACAGAACTCAGACATTAGAACATGGAATGCAGAACACAGAATTTAAAATATAGTATACAGAATACTGAATATAGAATTAGAAATTAGAATGCAGAACACAGAATTAAGATTATATAATGCAGAATTCTGTATATAGAATTTATAAACAGAAATGCAGAACACAGAATTTAGAATAGAGAATGCAGAATACTGTATATAGTATTTAGAATATAGAATGAATAACACAGAATATAGAATATAGACTACGGAATGGAGAAAATAGAAGGTAGAATATAGACTGAATAAAACAAAATATAGAATATAGAATAGACAATTTAGATCCCAGAATATAGAAATGGAATGCAGAATATAGAATTTTGAATACAGAATACAGAAAACTGAATAAAGATTTTAGAATATAGAATGTAGAACACAGAATATAGAATATAGAATAGGGAATGCAGAATATAGTATGTAGAATATAGAATGAAGAACACAAGTATAGAATATAGAATAGTGAATATAGAAACCAGAAATTAGAACACGGAATGCAGAACACAGAATTTGAATATAGAATACATAATACTGAATATAGAATTTAGAATATAGAATGCAGAACACAGAATTTATAATATAGAATGCAGAATACAGAATATTGATTTTATAAACATGAATGCAGAACACAGAATTTAGAATATAGAATGAAGAACACTGAATAGAGTATTTAGAATATACAATGAAGAACACAGAATATAGAATTTAGAATATAGAATAGAGAACCCAGGATATAGAACATGAAATGCAGAGCACAGAATTTAGAATATAGAACACAGAATACTGAATATAAGTTTAGGATATAGAATATAGAACACAGAGTATAGTATATAGAATACGGAATACTGAATATACAATTTAGAATATAGAATGTAGAACACAGAATATAGAAAATAGAATACGGAATGCAGAATATAGAATACAGAACATAGAATGAAGAACACAGAATATAGCATATGGAAAACCAAATACAAAACCCAGAATTGAAAACATGGAATGCACAACAGAGAATTAAAAATATAGAACACAGAATACTGAATATAGAATTTAGAATAAAGAATGTAGAACAGAGAATTTAAAATATAGAATATAGTATGCTGAAAATGGAATTTAGAATATAGAATGTTGAACACAGAATATAGAAAATAGAATAGAGAATATAGAACCCAGAATTTAGATCATGGAATTCAGAACACAGTATTTAGAGTATATAGTACCGAATGCTGAATATGAAATTAAGAATATAGAATGTAGAATACAGAATATGGAATATAGAATACGGAATGCAGAATATAGAATATAGAATATAGAATGATGAACACAAAATTTAGAATATAGAATAGAGAATATAGAACCCAGAATTTAGAACATGGAATGCAGAACACAGAATTTAAAATATAGAATACCGAATACTGAATATTCAATTTAGAATATAGAATGAAAGACACAGAGTATAGTATATAGAAAACGGAATACTGAATATACAATATAGAATATAGAATGTAGAACACACAATATAGGATATAGAATACGGAATGCAGAATATAGAATATAGAATATAGAATGAAGAACACAAAATTTAGAATATAGAATAGAGAATATAGAACTCAGAATTTAGAACATGGAATGCAGAACACAGAATTTAAAATATAGAATACCGAATACTGAATATAAAATTTAGAATATAGAATGAAAGACACAGAATATAGTATATAGAAAACGGAATACTGAATATACAATTTAGAACATAGAATGTAGAACACACAATATAGAATATAGAATACGGAATGCAGAATATAGAATACAGAATATAGAATGTTGAACACTGAATATAGAAATAGGAATACAGAATACAGAACCCAGAATTTAGAACATGGAATGCAGAGCACAGAAATTAAAATATAGAATACCGAATACAGAATATAAAATTTAGAATATACAATATAGAACACAGAATATGGAATGTAGAATACGGAATGCAGAATATTGAACACAGAATATAGAATATAGAACACAGAATTTAGAATATGGAAAACAGGATATAGAACACAGATTATAGAACATGGAATGCAGAACACAGAATTAAAAATATAGAATACAGAAAACTGAATATCGAATTTAGAATATAGAACGCAGAACACAGAAAATAGAATATAGAATACGGAATGCAGAATATAGGATACAGAATATAGAATGTAGAACACAGAATATAGAATATAGAATACGGAATGCCGAATATAGAATACAGAATATAGTATTTAGAACACAGAATATAGAATATTGAATACAGTATATGGAACACAAAATTTAGAACATGGAATGCAGAACACATTATTTAGAATATAGAATACTGAATACTGAATATAGAATATGAATATACAATGTAGAACACAGAATTTAGAAAATAGAATACAGAATACTGAATATAGAATTTGGAATATACAATGTAGAACACAGAAGATAGAATATAGTATACGGAATGCATAATATAGGATACAGAAAATAAAATATAGAACACAGAATAGAGAATATGGAAAACAGAATACAAAACCGAGAATTGAGAACATGGACTTCAGAACAAATAATTAACAATATACAATACAGAATACTGAATATAGAATTTTGAATATACAATGTAGAACACAGAATTTAGATATATAATTAAGAATACTGAATATAGAATTTAGAATATAGAATGTAGAACACAGAATATAGAATAGAGAATAGAGAACCCAGAATTTAGAACTTGGAATGCAGAACAAAGAATTTTGAATATAGAATACAGAATACTGAATATAAAATTTAGAACATAGAATGTTGAACACAGAATATAGAATACGGTATGCAGAATATACAATACAGAATAGTGAATGCAGAACACAGTATATAGAATATGGAAAAAAAATACAGAACTCAGACTTTAGAACATGGAATGCAGAACACAGAATTTAAAATATAGTATACAGAATACTGAATATAGAATTAGAACTTAGAATGCAGAACACAGAATTAAGATTATATAATGCAAAATTCTGTATATAGAATTTATAAACAGGAATGCAGAACACAGAATTTAGAATAGAGAATGCAGAATACTGTATATAGAATTTAGAATATAGAATGAATAACACAGAATATAGAATATAGACTACGGAATGGAGAAAATAGAAGGTAGAATATAGACTGAATAACACAAAATATAGAATATAGAATAGAGAATATAGATCCCAGAATATAGAAATGGAATGCAGAATATAGAATTTTGAATACAGAATACAGAAAACTGAATAAAGATTTTAGAATATAGAATGTAGAACACAGAATATAGAATATAGAATAGGGAATGCAGAATATAGTATGTAGAATATAGAATGAAGAACACAAGTATAGAATATACAATAGTGAATATAGAAACCAGAATTTAGAACACGGAATGCAGAACACAGAATTTATAATATAGAATGCAGAATACTGAATATTGATTATATAAACATGAATGCAGAGCACAGAATTTAGAATAAAGAATGAAGAACACTGAATAGAGTATTTAGAATATACAATGAAGAACACAGAATATAGAATTTAGAATATAGAATAGAGAACCCAGGATATAGAACATGAAATGCAGAGCAAAGAATTTAGAATATAGAACACAGAATACTGAATATAACTTTAGGATATAGAATATAGAACACAGAGTATAGAATATAGAATACGGAATACTGAATATACAATTAAGAATATAGAATGTAGAACACAGAATATAGAATATAGAATACGGAATGCAGAATATAGAATACAGAACATAGAATGAAGAACACAGAATATAGAATATGGAAAACCAAATACAAAACCCAGAATTGAAAACATGGAATGCACAACAGAGAATTAAGAATATAGAACACAGAATACTGAATATAGAATTTAAAATAAAGAATGTATAACAGAGAATTTAAAATATAGAATATAGTATGCTGAATATGGAATTTAGAATATAGAATGTAGAACACAGAATATAGAAAATAGAATAGAGAATATAGAAACCAGAATTTAGAACATGGAATGCAGAACACAGAATTTAGAATATAGAATACAGTATACTGAATATAGAATTTAGAATACACAATGTAGAACTCAGAATATAGAATATAGAATACGGAAAGCAGAATATAGAATATAGAATATAGAATGATGAACACAAAATTTAGAATATAGAATAGAGAATATAGTACCCAGAATTTAGATCATGGAATGCAGAACACAGTATTTAGAGTATATACTACCGAATGCTGAATATGAAATTAAGAACATAGAATGTAGAATACAGAATATGGAATATAGAATAAGGAATGCAGAATATAGAATATAGAATATAGAATGATGAACACAAAATTTAGAATATAGAATAGAGAATATAGAACCCAGAATTTAGAACATGGAATGCAGAACACAGAATTTAAAATATAGAATACCGAATACTGAATATTCAATTTAGAATATAGAATGAAAGACACAGATTATAGTATATAGAAAACGGAATACTAAATATACAATTTAGAATATAGAATGTAGAACACACAATATAGAATATAGAATACGGAATGCAGAATATAGAATATAGAATATAGAATAATGAACACAAAATTTAGAATATAGAATAGAGAATATAGAACCCAGAATTTATAACATGGAATGCAGAACACAGAATTTAAAATATAGAATACCGAATACTGAATATACAATTTAGAATATAGAATGAAAGACACAGAGTATAGCATATAGAAAACAGAATATTGAATATACAATTTAGAACATAGAATGTAGAACACACAATATAGAATATAGAATACGGAATGCAGAACATAGAATACAGAATATAGAATGTAGAACACAGAATATAGAATATTGAATACAGTATATGGAACACAAAATTTAGAACATGGAATGCAGAACACATTATTTAGAATATAGAATACTGCATACTGAATATAGAATATGAATATACAATGTAGAACACAGAATTTAGAATATAGAATACAGAATAATTAATATATAATTTAGAATATAGAAAGTAGAAAACAGAATATAGAATATAGAATACGGAATGCAGAATATAGAATACAGAATATAGAATGTAGAACACAGAATATGGAATATTGAATACAGTATATAGAACAAAAAATTTAGAACATGGAATGCAGAACCCATTATTTAGAATATAGAATACTGAATACTGAATATAGAATTTTTTATATACAATGTAGAACACAGATTATAGAATATGGAAAACAGAATACAAATCCCAGAATTGAAAACATGGAATGCAGAAAACAGCATTTAGAATATAGTATACAGAATACTGAATATAGAATTTAGAATATACAATGTAGAACACAGGGTATGGAAGGTAGAATACGGAATGCAGAATATTGAATACAGAATATAGAATATAGAACACAGAATTTAGAATATGGAAAACAAAATATAGAACCCAGAATAAAGAACATGGAATGCAGAACACAGAATTTAAAATATAGAAGAATACCGAATACTGAATATTCAATTTAGAATATAGAATGAAAGACACAGAGTATAGTATATAGAAAACGGAATACTAAATATACAATTTAGAATATAGAATGTAGAACACACAATATAGAATATAGAATACGGAATGCAGAATATAGAATATAGAATATAGAATCATGAACACAAAATTTAGAATATAGAATAGAGAATATAGAACCCAGAATTTATAACATGGAATGCAGAACACAGAATTTAAAATATAGAATACCGAATACTGAATATACAATTTCGAATATAGAATGAAAGACACAGAGTATAGTATATAGAAAACAGAATATTGAATATACAATTTAGAACATAGAATGTAGAACACACAATATAGAATATAGAATACGGAATGCAGAACATAGAATACAGAATATAGAATGTAGAACACAGAATATAGAATATTGAATACAGTATATGGAACACAAAATTTAGAACATGGAATGCAGAACACATTATTTAGAATATAGAATACTGCATACTGAATATAGAATATGAATATACAATGTAGAACACAGAATTTAGAATCTAGAATACAGAATAATTAATATATAATTTAGAATATAGAAAGTAGAAAACAGAATATAGAATATAGAATACGGAATGCAGAATATAGAATACAGAATATAGAATGTAGAACACAGAATATGGAATATTGAATACAGTATATAGAACAAAAAATTTAGAACATGGAATGCAGAACCCATTATTTAGAATATAGAATACTGAATACTGAATATAGAATTTTTTATATACAATGTAGAACACAGATTATAGAATATGGGAAACAAAACACAAAAGTCAGAATTGAGAGCATGGAATGCAGAAAACAGCATTTAGAATATAGTATACAGAATACTGAATATAGAATTTAGAATATACAATGTAGAACACAGGGTATGGAATGTAGAATACGGAATGCAGAATATTGAATACAGAATATAGAATATAGAACACAGAATTTAGAATATGGAAAACAGAATATAGAACCCAGAATAAAGAACATGGAATGCAGAACACAGAATTTAAAATATAGAATACAGAATACTAAATATAGAATTTAGAATATAGAACGCAGAACACAGAATATAGAATATAGAATACAGAATACAGAATATAGAATTTAGAATATAGAATGTAGAACACAGAGTATAGAATAAAGAAAACGGAATACTGAATATACAATTTAGAACATAGAATGTAGAACACAGAATATGAAATGTATAATACGGAAATCAAAATATTGAATACAGAATATAGAATGTAGAACACAGAATTTAGAATAGGGAAAACAGAATATAGGACCCAGAATATAGAACTAGGAATGCAGAACACAGAATTTAGAATATAGAATACAGATTATTGAATATAGAATTTAGAATATAGATTGTAGAACACAGAATTTAGATTATAGAATACAGAATACTGAATATAGTATTTAGAATATAGAATGTAGAACACAGAATATAGAATAAAGAATACAGAAAACTGAATACAGAATTTAGAATATGGAATGCAGAACACAGAATTTAGAATATAAATACAGAAAACTGAATATAGAATTTAGAATATAGAATGTACAACACACAATATAGAATATACAATAGAGAATATAGAACCCAGAATTTAGAACTTGGAAAACAGAACACAGAATTTAGAATATAGAATAGAGAATACTGTACATAGAATTTAGAACATTGAATGCAGAACACAGAATTTAGAATATAGAATGCACAATACTGTATATAGAAATTAGAATATAGAATGAATAACACAGAATATAGAATACAGACAACGGATGGAGAAAATAGAAGGTACTATATAGACTGAATAACACAAAATATAGAATATAGAATAGAGGATATAGAACCCAGAATATAGAAATGGATGCAGAACTGAGAATTTATAATATAGAATACAGAAGACTGAATAAAGATTTTAGAATATAGAATGTAGAACACAGAATATAGAATATAATAGGGAATGCAGAATATAGTATGTAGAATATAGAATGAAGAACACAAGTATAGAATATTGAAAAGTGAATATAGAACCCAGAATTTAGAAATGGAATGCAGAACATAGAATTTAGAATATAGAATACAGAATACTGAATAAAGGTTTTAGAGAATAGAATATAGAACACAGAATTTAGAATATAAATAGGGAAAGCTGAAAATAGTATGCAGAATATAGAATGAAGAATACAATTATAGAATATAGAATAGTGAATATAGAACCCAGAACTATGAACACGGAATGCAGAACTCAGAATTTAGAATATAGAATACAGAATACTTAATATAAAATTTAGAATATGGAATGTAGAAAACAGAATATAGAATATAGAATACGGAATGCCGAATATAGAATACAGAATATAGAATGTAGAACACAGAATATAGAATATAGAATACGGAATGCCGAATATAGAATACAGAATATAGTATTTAGAACACAGAATATAGAATATTGAATACAGTATATGGAACAAAAAATTTAGAACATGGAATGCAGAACGCATTATTTAGAATATAGAATACTGAATACTGAATATAGAATATGAATATACAATGTAGAACACAGAATTTAGAAAATAGAATACAGAGTACTGAATATAGAATTTGGAATATACAATGTAGAACACAGAATATAGAATATAGTATACGTAATGCATAATATAGGATACAGAAAATAGAATGTAGAACACAGAATAGAGAATATGGAAAACAGAATACAAAACCGAGAATTGAGAACATGGACTTCAGAACAAATAATTAACAATATACAATACAGAATACTGAATATAGAATTTTGAATATACAATGTAGAACACAGAATTTAGATATATAATTAAGAATACTGAATATAGAATTTAGAATATAGAATGTAGAACACAGAATATAGAATAGAGAATAGAGAACCCAGAATTTAGTACTTGGAATGCAGAACACAGAATTTTGAACATAGAATACAGAATACTGAATATAAAATTTAGAACATAGAATGTTGAACACAGAATATAGAATACGGTATGCAGAATATACAATAAAGAAGAGTGAATGCAGAACACAGAATATAGAATATGGAAAACAGAATACAGAACTCAGACATTAGAACATGGAATGCAGAACACAGAATTTAAAATATAGTATACAGAATACTGAATATAGAATTAGAAATTAGAATGCAGAACACAGAATTAAGATTATATAATGCAGAATTCTGTATATAGAATTTATAAACAGAAATGCAGAACACAGAATTTAGAATAGAGAATGCAGAATACTGTATATAGTATTTAGAATATAGAATGAATAACACAGAATATAGAATATAGACTACGGAATGGAGAAAATAGAAGGTAGAATATAGACTGAATAACACAAAATATAGAATATAGAATAGACAATTTAGATCCCAGAATATAGAAATGGAATGCAGAATATAGAATTTTGAATACAGAATACAGAAAACTGAATAAAGATTTTAGAATATAGAATGTAGAACACAGAATATAGAATATAGAATAGGGAATGCAGAATATAGTATGTAGAATATAGAATGAAGAACACAAGTATAGAATATAGAATAGTGAATATAGAAACCAGAAATTAGAACACGGAATGCAGAACACAGAATTTGAATATAGAATACATAATACTGAATATAGAATTTAGAATATAGAATGCAGAACACAGAATTTATAATATAGAATGCAGAATACAGAATATTGATTTTATAAACATGAATGCAGAACACAGAATTTAGAATATAGAATGAAGAACACTGAATAGAGTATTTAGAATATACAATGAAGAACACAGAATATAGAATTTAGAATATAGAATAGAGAACCCAGGATATAGAACATGAAATGCAGAGCACAGAATTTAGAATATAGAACACAGAATACTGAATATAAGTTTAGGATATAGAATATAGAACACAGAGTATAGTATATAGAATACGGAATACTGAATATACAATTTAGAATATAGAATGTAGAACACAGAATATAGAAAATAGAATACGGAATGCAGAATATAGAATACAGAACATAGAATGAAGAACACAGAATATAGCATATGGAAAACCAAATACAAAACCCAGAATTGAAAACATGGAATGCACAACAGAGAATTAAAAATATAGAACACAGAATACTGAATATAGAATTTAGAATAAAGAATGTAGAACAGAGAATTTAAAATATAGAATATAGTATGCTGAAAATGGAATTTAGAATATAGAATGTTGAACACAGAATATAGAAAATAGAATAGAGAATATAGAACCCAGAATTTAGATCATGGAATTCAGAACACAGTATTTAGAGTATATAGTACCGAATGCTGAATATGAAATTAAGAATATAGAATGTAGAATACAGAATATGGAATATAGAATACGGAATGCAGAATATAGAATATAGAATATAGAATGATGAACACAAAATTTAGAATATAGAATAGAGAATATAGAACCCAGAATTTAGATCATGGAATTCAGAACACAGTATTTAGAGTATATAGTACCGAATGCTGAATATGAAATTAAGAATATAGAATGTAGAATACAGAATATGGAATATAGAATACGGAATGCAGAATATAGAATATAGAATATAGAATGATGAACACAAAATTTAGAATATAGAATAGAGAATATAGAACCCAGAATTTAGAACATGGAATGCAGAACACAGAATTTAAAATATAGAATACCGAATACTGAATATTCAATTTAGAATATAGAATGAAAGACACAGAGTATAGTATATAGAAAACGGAATACTGAATATACAATTTAGAATATAGAATGTAGAACACACAATATAGGATATAGAATACGGAATGCAGAATATAGAATATAGAATATAGAATGAAGAACACAAAATTTAGAATATAGAATAGAGAATATAGAACTCGGAATTTAGAACATGGAATGCAGAACACAGAATTTAAAATATAGAATACCGAATACTGAATATACAATTTAGAATATAGAATGAAAGACACAGAATATAGTATATAGAAAACGGAATACTGAATATACAATTTAGAACATAGAATGTAGAACACACAATATAGAATATAGAATACGGAATGCAGAATATAGAATACAGAATATAGAATGTTGAACACTGAATATAGAAATAGGAATACAGAATACAGAACCCAGAATTTAGAACATGGAATGCAGAGCACAGAAATTAAAATATAGAATACCGAATACAGAATATAAAATTTAGAATATACAATATAGAACACAGAATATGGAATGTAGAATACGGAATGCAGAATATTGAACACAGAATATAGAATATAGAACACAGAATTTAGAATATGGAAAACAGGATATAGAACACAGATTATAGAACATGGAATGCAGAACACAGAATTAAAAATATAGAATACAGAAAACTGAATATCGAATTTAGAATATAGAACGCAGAACACAGAAAATAGAATATAGAATACGGAATGCAGAATATAGGATACAGAATATAGAATGTAGAACACAGAATATAGAATATAGAATACGGAATGCCGAATATAGAATACAGAATATATTATTTAGAACACAGAATATAGAATATTGAATACAGTATATGGAACACAAAATTTAGAACATGGAATGCAGAACACATTATTTAGAATATAGAATACTGAATACTGAATATAGAATATGAATATACAATGTAGAACACAGAATTTAGAAAATAGAATACAGAATACTGAATATAGAATTTGGAATATACAATGTAGAACACAGAATATAGAATATAGTATACGGAATGCATAATATAGGATACAGAAAATAAAATATAGAACACAGAATAGAGAATATGGAAAACAGAATACAAAACCGAGAATTGAGAACATGGACTTCAGAACAAATAATTAACAATATACAATACAGAATACTGAATATAGAATTTTGAATATACAATGTAGAACACAGAATTTAGATATATAATTAAGAATACTGAATATAGAATTTAGAATATAGAATGTAGAACACAGAATATAGAATAGAGAATAGAGAACCCAGAATTTAGAACTTGGAATGCAGAACAAAGAATTTTGAATATAGAATACAGAATACTGAATATAAAATTTAGAACATAGAATGTTGAACACAGAATATAGAATACGGTATGCAGAATATACAATACAGAATAGTGAATGCAGAACACAGTATATAGAATATGGAAAACAGAATACAGAACTCAGACTTTAGAACATGGAATGCAGAACACAGAATTTAAAATATAGTATACAGAATACTGAATATAGAATTAGAACTTAGAATGCAGAACACAGAATTAAGATTATATAATGCAAAATTCTGTATATAGAATTTATAAACAGGAATGCAGAACACAGAATTTAGAATAGAGAATGCAGAATACTGTATATAGAATTTAGAATATAGAATGAATAACACAGAATATAGAATATAGACTACGGAATGGAGAAAATAGAAGGTAGAATATAGACTGAATAACACAAAATATAGAATATAGAATAGAGAATATAGATCCCAGAATATAGAAATGGAATGCAGAATATAGAATTTTGAATACAGAATACAGAAAACTGAATAAAGATTTTAGAATATAGAATGTAGAACACAGAATATAGAATATAGAATAGGGAATGCAGAATATAGTATGTAGAACATAGAATGAAGAACACAAGTATAGAATATACAATAGTGAATATAGAAACCAGAATTTAGAACACGGAATGCAGAACACAGAATTTATAATATAGAATGCAGAATACTGAATATTGATTATATAAACATGAATGCAGAGCACAGAATTTAGAATAAAGAATGAAGAACACTGAATAGAGTATTTAGAATATACAATGAAGAACACAGAATATAGAATTTAGAATATAGAATAGAGAACCCAGGATATAGAACATGAAATGCAGAGCACAGAATTTAGAATATAGAACACAGAATACTGAATATAACTTTAGGATATAGAATATAGAACACAGAGTATAGAATATAGAATACGGAATACTGAATATACAATTAAGAATATAGAATGTAGAACACAGAATATAGAATATAGAATACGGAATGCAGAATATAGAATACAGAACATAGAATGAAGAACACAGAATATAGAATATGGAAAACCAAATACAAAACCCAGAATTGAAAACATGGAATGCACAACAGAGAATTAAGAATATAGAACACAGAATACTGAATATAGAATTTAAAATAAAGAATGTAGAACAGAGAATTTAAAATATAGAATATAGTATGCTGAATATGGAATTTAGAATATAGAATGTAGAACACAGAATATAGAAAATAGAATAGAGAATATAGAAAACAGAATTTAGAACATGGAATGCAGAACACAGAATTTAGAATATAGAATACAGTATACTGAATATAGAATTTAGAATACACAATGTAGAACTCAGAATATAGAATATAGAATACGGAAAGCAGAATATAGAATATAGAATATAGAATGATGAACACAAAATTTAGAATATAGAATAGAGAATATAGTACCCAGAATTTAGATCATGGAATGCAGAACACAGTATTTAGAGTATATACTACCGAATGCTGAATATGAAATTAAGAATATAGAATGTAGAATACAGAATATGGAATATAGAATAAGGAATGCAGAATATAGAATATAGAATATAGAATGATGAACACAAAATTTAGAATATAGAATAGAGAATATAGAACCCAGAATTTAGAACATGGAATGCAGAACACAGAATTTAAAATATAGAATACCGAATACTGAATATTCAATTTAGAATATAGAATGAAAGACACAGATTATAGTATATAGAAAACGGAATACTAAATATACAATTTAGAATATAGAATGTAGAACACACAATATAGAATATAGAATACGGAATGCAGAATATAGAATATAGAATATAGAATTAAGAACACAAAATTTAGAATATAGAATAGAGAATATAGAACCCAGAATTTAGAACATGGAATGCAGAACACAGAATTTAAAATATAGAATACCGAATACTGAATATACAATTTAGAATATAGAATGAAAGACACAGAGTATAGTATATAGAAAACGGAATACTGAATATACAATTTAGAACATAGAATGTAGAACACACAATATAGAATATAGAATACGGAATGCAGAACATAGAATACAGAATATAGAATGTAGAACACAGAATATAGAATATTGAATACAGTATATGGAACACAAAATTTAGAACATGGAATGCAGAACACATTATTTAGAATATAGAATACTGCATACTGAATATAGAATATGAATATACAATGTAGAACACAGAATTTAGAATATAGAATACAGAATAATTAATATATAATTTAGAATATAGAAAGTAGAAAACAGAATATAGAATATAGAATACGGAATGCAGAATATAGAATACAGAATATAGAATGTAGAACACAGAATATGGAATATTGAATACAGTATATAGAACAAAAAATTTAGAACATGGAATGCAGAACCCATTATTTAGAGTATAGAATACTGAATACTGAATATAGAATTTTTTATATACAATGTAGAACACAGAATATAGAATATGAGAAACAAAATACAAAAGTCAGAATTGAGAGCATGGAATGCAGAAAACAGCATTTAGAATATAGTATACAGAATACTGAATATAGAATTTAGAATATACAATGTAGAACACAGGGTATGGAATATAGAATACGGAATGCAGAATATTGAATACAGAATATAGAATATAGAACACAGAATTTAGAATATGGAAAACAGAATATAGAACCCAGAATAAAGAACATGGAATGCAGAACACAGAATTTAAAATATAGAATACAGAATACTGAATATAGAATTTAGAATATAGAACGCAGAACACAGAATATAGAATATAGAATACAGAATACAGAATATAGAATTTAGAATATAGAATGTAGAACACAGAGTATAGAATAAAGAAAACGGAATACTGAATATACAATTTAGAACATAGAATGTAGAACACAGAATATGAAATGTATAATACGGAAATCAAAATATTGAATACAGAATATAGAATGTAGAACACAGAATTTAGAATAGGGAAAACAGAATATAGGACCCAGAATATAGAACAAGGAATGCAGAACACAGAATTTAGAATATAGAATACAGATTATTGAATATAGAATTTAGAATATAGATTGTAGAACACAGAATTTAGATTATAGAATACAGAATACTGAATATAGTATTCAGAATATAGAATGTAGAACACAGAATATAGAATATAGAATACAGAAAACTGAATACAGAATTTAGAATATGGAATGCAGAACACAGAATTTAGAATATAAATACAGAAAACTGAATATAGAATTTAGAATATAGAATGTACAACACACAATATAGAATATACAATAGAGAATATAGAACCCAGAATTTAGAACTTGGAAAACAGAACACAGAATTTAGAATATAGAATAGAGAATACTGTACATAGAATTTAGAACATTGAATGCAGAACACAGAATTTAGAATATAGAATGCACAATACTGTATATAGAATTTAGAATATAGAATGAATAACACAGAATATAGAATACAGACAACGGATGGAGAAAATAGAAGGTACTATATAGACTGAATAACACAAAATATAGAATATAGAATAGAGGATATAGAACCCAGAATATAGAAATGGATGCAGAACTGAGAATTTATAATATAGAATACAGAAGACTGAATAAAGATTTTAGAATATAGAATGTAGAACACAGAATATAGAATATAGAATAGGGAATGCAGAATATAGTATGTAGAATATAGAATGAAGAACACAAGTATAGAATATAGAATAGTGAATATAGAACCCAGAATTTAGAAATGGAATGCAGAACATAGAATTTAGAATATAGAATACAGAATACTGAATAAAGGTTTTAGAGAATAGAATATAGAACACAGAATTTAGAATATAAATATGGAATGCTGAAAATAGTATGCAGAATATAGAATGAAGAACACAATTATAGAATATAGAATAGTGAATATAGAACCCAGAACTATGAACACGGAATGCAGAACTCAGAATTTAGAATATAGAATACAGAATACTTAATATAAAATTTAGAATATGGAATGTAGAAAACAGAATATAGAATATAGAATACGGAATGCCGAATATAGAATACAGAATATAGAATGTAGAACACAGAATATAGAATATAGAATACGGAATGCCGAATATAGAATACAGAATATAGTATTTAGAACACAGAATATAGAATATTGAATACAGTATATGGAACAAAAAATTTAGAACATGGAATGCAGAACGCATTATTTAGAATATAGAATACTGAATACTGAATATAGAATATGAATATACAATGTAGAACACAGAATTTAGAAAATAGAATACAGAGTACTGAATATAGAATTTGGAATATACAATGTAGAACACAGAATATAGAATATAGTATACGGAATGCATAATATAGGATACAGAAAATAGAATGTAGAACACAGAATAGAGAATATGGAAAACAGAATACAAAACCGAGAATTGAGAACATGGACTTCAGAACAAATAATTAACAATATACAATACAGAATACTGAATATAGAATTTTGAATATACAATGTAGAACACAGAATTTAGATATATAATTAAGAATACTGAATATAGAATTTAGAATATAGAATGTAGAACACAGAATATAGAATAGAGAATAGAGAACCCAGAATTTAGTACTTGGAATGCAGAACACAGAATTTTGAACATAGAATACAGAATACTGAATATAAAATTTAGAACATAGAATGTTGAACACAGAATATAGAATACGGTATGCAGAATATACAATAAAGAAGAGTGAATGCAGAACACAGAATATAGAATATGGAAAACAGAATACAGAACTCAGACATTAGAACATGGAATGCAGAACACAGAATTTAAAATATAGTATACAGAATACTGAATATAGAATTAGAAATTAGAATGCAGAACACAGAATTAAGATTATATAATGCAGAATTCTGTATATAGAATTTATAAACAGAAATGCAGAACACAGAATTTAGAATAGAGAATGCAGAATACTGTATATAGTATTTAGAATATAGAATGAATAACACAGAATATAGAATATAGACTACGGAATGGAGAAAATAGAAGGTAGAATATAGACTGAATAACACAAAATATAGAATATAGAATAGACAATTTAGATCCCAGAATATAGAAATGGAATGCAGAATATAGAATTTTGAATACAGAATACAGAAAACTGAATAAAGATTTTAGAATATAGAATGTAGAACACAGAATATAGAATATAGAATAGGGAATGCAGAATATAGTATGTAGAATATAGAATGAAGAACACAAGTATAGAATATAGAATAGTGAATATAGAAACCAGAACTTAGAACACGGAATGCAGAACACAGAATTTGAATATAGAATACATAATACTGAATATAGAATTTAGAATATAGAATGCAGAACACAGAATTTATAATATAGAATGCAGAATACAGAATATTGATTTTATAAACATGAATGCAGAACACAGAATTTAGAATATAGAATGAAGAACACTGAATAGAGTATTTAGAATATACAATGAAGAACACAGAATATAGAATTTAGAATATAGAATAGAGAACCCAGGATATAGAACATGAAATGCAGAGCACAGAATTTAGAATATAGAACACAGAATACTGAATATAAGTTTAGGATATAGAATATAGAACACAGAGTATAGAATATAGAATACGGAATACTGAATATACAATTTAGAATATAGAATGTAGAACACAGAATATAGAATATAGAATACGGAATGCAGAATATAGAATACAGAACATAGAATGAAGAACACAGAATATAGAATATGGAAAACCAAATACAAAACCCAGAATTGAAAACATGGAATGCACAACAGAGAATTAAGAATATAGAACACAGAATACTGAATATAGAATTTAGAATAAAGAATGTAGAACAGAGAATTTAAAATATAGAATATAGTATGCTGAAAATGGAACTAAGAATATAGAATGTTGAACACAGAATATAGAAAATAGAATAGAGAATATAGAACCCAGAATTTAGAACATGGAATGCAGAACACAGAATTTAGAATATAGAATACAGTATACTGAATATAGAATTTAGAATATACAATGTAGAACTCAGAATATAGAATATAGAATACGGAATGCAGAATATAGAATATAGAATATAGAATGATGAACACAAAATTTAGAATATAGAATAGAGAATATAGAACCCAGAATTTAGATCATGGAATTCAGAACACAGTATTTAGAGTATATACTACCGAATGCTGAATATGAAATTAAGAATATAGAATGTAGAATACAGAATATGTAATATAGAATACGGAATGCAGAATATAGAATATAGAATATAGAATGATGAACACAAAATTTAGAATATAGAATAGAGAATATAGAACCCAGAATTTAGAACATGGAATGCAGAACACAGAATTTAAAATATAGAATACCAAATACTGAATATTCAATTTAGAATATAGAATGAAAGACACAGAGTATAGTATATAGAAAACGGAATACTGAATATACAATTTAGAATATAGAATGTAGAACACACAATATAGAATATAGAATACGGAATGCAGAATATAGAACATAGAATATAGAATGAAGAACACAAAATTTAGAATATAGAATAGAGAATATAGAACCCAGAATTTAGAACATGGAATGCAGAACACAGAATTTAAAATATAGAATACCGAATACTGAATATACAATTTAGAATATAGAATGAAAGACACAGAATATAGTATATAGAAAACGGAATACTGAATATACAATTTAGAACATAGAATGTAGAACACACAATATAGAATATAGAATACGGAATGCAGAATATAGAATACAGAATATAGAATGTTGAACACTGAATATAGAAATAGGAATACAGAATACAGAACCCGGAATTTAGAACATGGAATGCAGAGCACAGAAATTAAAATATAGAATACCGAATACAGAATATAAAATTTAGAATATACAATATAGAACACAGAATATGGAATGTAGAATACGGAATGCAGAATATTGAACACAGAATATAGAATATAGAACACAGAATTTAGAATATGGAAAACAGGATATAGAACACAGATTATAGAACATGGAATGCAGAACACAGAATTAAAAATATAGAATACAGAAAACTGAATATCGAATTTAGAATATAGAACGCAGAACACAGAAAATAGAATATAGAATACGGAATGCAGAATATAGGATACAGAATATAGAATGTAGAACACAGAATATAGAATATTGAATAGAGTATATGGAACACAAAATTTAGAACATAGAATTCAGAGCACAGAGTTTAGAATATAGTATACAGAATACTGACTATAGAAATTAGAATATAGAATGCAGAACAGAGAATTTAGAATATAGAATGCAGAATACTGAATAAAGAATTTATAAACAGGAATGCAAAACAGAATTTAGAATATAGAATACAGAATACAGAATATAGAATTTATAATATAGAACGCAGAACACAGAATATAGAATATAGAATACAGATTGCAGAATATAGAATTCAGAATATAGAATGTAGAACACAGAGTATAGAATAAAGAAAACGGAATACTGAATATACAATTTAGAACATAGAATGTAGAACACAGAATATGAAATATATAATACGGAATGCAGAATATTGAATAGAGAATATAGAATGTAGAACACAGAATTTAGAATATGGAAAACAGAATATAGAACCCAGAATTTAGAACATGGAATGCAGAACACAGAATTTAGAATATAGAATACAGATTATTGAATATAGAAATTAGAATATAGATTGTAGAACACAGGATTTAGATTATAGAGTACAGAATACTGAATATAGTATTTAGAATATAGAATGTAGAACACACAAAATTGAATATAGAATACAGAATATAGAAATCAAAATTTAGAACATGGAATGCAGAACACAGAATTTAGAAAATAGAATACGGAATACTGAATATAGAATATGAATATACAATGTAGAACACCAATTTAGAATATAGAATACAGAATACTGAATATAGAATTTAGAATATACAATGTAGAACACAGAATATAGAATATAGAATACAGAAAACTGAATACAGAATTTAGATTATGGAATGCAGAACACAGAATTTAGAATATAAATACAGAAAACTGAATATAGAATTTAGAATATAGAATGTACAAAACACAATATAAAATATACAATAGAGAATATAGAACTCAGAATTTACAACATGGATTACAGAACACCGAATTTAAAATATAGATTACAGAACTGAATATAGAATATGAATATAAAATATAGAACCCAGAATTTAGAATATAGAATACATAATACTGAATATAGGATTTAGAATATACAACGTAGAACCGAGAATATAGAATATAGAGTACGGAATGCAGAATACAGTATACAGAATATAGAAATTAGAACACAGAATTTAGAATATGGAAAACAGGATATAGAACCCAGAATATAGAACATGGAATGCAGAAAACAGTATTTAAAATATAGTATACCGAAAACTGAATATACAATTTAGAACATAGAATGCAGAACACAGAATTAAGATTATTGAATGCAGAATACTGTATACAGAATTTATAAACAAGAATGCAGAACACAGAATTTAGAAAAGAGAATAAAGAATACTGAATATAGAATTTAGAATATATAATATATAACACAGAATATAGAATATAGACTACGGAAAGGAGAATATAGGAGGTAGAATGATGAATGAAGAACACAACATATAGAATATAGAATAGAGAATATAGAACCCAGAATTTAGAAATGGAATGCAGAACATAGAATTTAGAATATAGAATACAGAATACTGAATAAAGATTTTAGAGAATAGAATATAGAACACAGAATTTAGAATATAAATAGGGAATGCTGAAAATAGTATGCAGAATATAGAATGAAGAACACAATTATAGAATATAGAATAGTGAATATAGAACCCAGAACTAAGAACACGGAATGCAGGACTCAGAATTTAGAATATAGAATACAGAATACTTAATATAAAATTTAGAATATGAAACGTAGAAAACAGAATATAAAATATAGAATACGGAATGCCGAATATAGAATACAGAATATAGAATGTAGAACACAGAATATAGAATATAGAATACGGAATGCCGAATATAGAATACAGAATATAGTATTTAGAACACAGAATATAGAATATTGAATACAGTATATGGAACACAAAATTTAGAACATGGAATGCAGAACACATTATTTAGAATATAGAATACTGAATACTGAATATAGAATATGAATATACAATGTAGAACACAGAATTTAGAAAATAGAATACAGAATACTGAATATAGAATTTGGAATATACAATGTAGAACACAGAATATAGAATATAGTATACGGAATGCATAATATAGGATACAGAAAATAAAATGTAGAACACAGAATAGAGAATATGGAAAACAGAATACAAAACCGAGAATTGAGAACATGGACTTCAGAACACATAATTAACAATATACAATACAGAATACTGAATATAGAATTTTGAATATACAACGTAGAACACAGAATTTAGATATATAATTAAGAATACTGAATATAGAATTTAGAATATAGAATGTAGAACACAGAATATAGAATAGAGAATAGAGAACCCAGAATTTAGAACTTGGAATGCAGAACACAGAATTTTGAATATTAAATACAGAATACTGAATATAAAATTTAGAACATAGAATGTTGAACACAGAATATAGAATACGGTATGCAGAATATACAATACAGAATAGTGAATGCAGAACACAGTATATAGAATATGGAAAACAGAATACAGAACTCAGACTTTAGAACATGGAATGCAGAACACAGAATTTAAAATATAGTATACAGAATACTGAATATAGAATTCGATCATACAATGCAGAACACAGAATTAAGATTATATAATGCAAAATTCTGTATATAGAATTTATAAACAGGAATGCAGAACACAGAATTTAGAATAGAGAATGCAGAATACTGTATATAGAATTTAGAATATAGAATGAATAACACAGAATATAGAATATAGACTACGGAATGGAGAAAATAGAAGGTAGAATATAGACTGAATAACACAAAATATAGAATAGAGAATAGAGAATATAGATCCCAGAATATAGAAATGGAATGCAGAATATAGAATTTTGAATACAGAATACAGAAAACTGAATAAAGATTTTAGAATATAGAATGTAGAACACAGAATATAGAATATAGAATAGGGAATGCAGAATATAGTATGTAGAATATAGAATGAAGAACACAAGTATAGAATATAGAATAGTGAATATAGAAACAAGAATTTAGAACACGGAATGCAGAACACAGAATTTATAATATAGAATGCAGAATACTGAATATTGATTATATAAACATGAATGCAGAGCACAGAATTTAGAATATAGAATGAAGAACACTGAATAGAGTATTTAGAATATACAATGAAGAACACAGAATATAGAATTTAGAATATAAAATAGAGAACCCAGGATATAGAACATGAAATGCAGAGCACAGAATTTAGAATATAGAACACAGAATACTGAATATAACTTTAGGATATAGAATATAGAACACAGAGTATAGAATATAGAATACGGAATACTGAATATACAATTAAGAATATAGAATGTAGAACACAGAATATAGAATATAGAATACGGAATGCAGAATATAGAATACAGAACATAGAATGAAGAACACAGAATATAGAATATGGAAAACCAAATACAAAACCCAGAATTGAAAACATGGAATGCACAACAGAGAATTAAGAATATAGAACACAGAATACTGAATATAGAATTTAGAATAAAGAATGTAGAACAGAGAATTTAAAATATAGAATATAGTATGCTGAATATGGAATTTAGAATATAGAATGTAGAACACAGAATATAGAAAATAGAATAGAGAATATAGAAACCAGAATTTAGAACATGGAATGCAGAACACAGAATTTAGAATATAGAAGACAGTATACTGAATATAGAATTTAGAATACACAATGTAGAACTCAGAATATAGAATATAGAATACGGAAAGCAGAATATAGAATATAGAATATAGAATGATGAACACAAAATTTAGAATATAGAATAGAGAATATAGAACCCAGAATTTAGATCATGGAATGCAGAACACAGTATTTAGAGTATATACTACCGAATGCTGAATATGAAATTAAGAATATAGAATGTAGAATACAGAATATGGAATATAGAATACGGAATGCAGAATATAGAATATAGAATATAGAATGATGAACACAAAATTTAGAATATAGAATAGAGAATATAGAACCCAGAATTTAGAACATGGAATGCAGAACACAGAATTTAAAATATAGAATACCGAATACTGAATATTCAATTTAGAATATAGAATGAAAGACACAGAGTATAGTATATAGAAAACGGAATACTAAATATACAATTTAGAATATAGAATGTAGAACACACAATATAGAATATAGAATACGGAATGCAGAATATAGAATATAGAATATAGAATCATGAACACAAAATTTAGAATATAGAATAGAGAATATAGAACCCAGAATTTATAACATGGAATGGAGAACACAGAATTTAAAATATAGAATACCGAATACTGAATATACAATTTAGAATATAGAATGAAAGACACAGAGTATAGTATATAGAAAACGGAATACTGAATATACAATTTAGAACATAGAATGTAGAACACACAATATAGAATATAGAATACGGAATGCAGAACATAGAATACAGAATATAGAATGTAGAACACAGAATATAGAATATTGAATACAGTATATGGAACACAAAATTTAGAACATGGAATGCAGAACACATTATTTAGAATATAGAATACTGCATACTGAATATAGAATATGAATATACAATGTAGAACACAGAATTTAGAAAATAGAATACAGAATACTGAATATAGAATTTGGAATATACAATGTAGAACACAGAATATAGAATATAGTATACGGAATGCATAATATAGGATACAGAAAATAAAATGTAGAACACAGAATAGAGAATATGGAAAACAGAATACAAAACCGAGAATTGAGAACATGGACTTCAGAACAAATAATTAACAATATACAATACAGAATACTGAATATAGAATTTTGAATATACAATGTAGAACACAGAATTTAGATATATAATTAAGAACACTGAATATAGAATTTAGAATATAGAATGTAGAACACAGAATATAGAATAGAGAATAGAGAACCCAGAATTTAGAACTTGGAATGCAGAACACAGAATTTTGAATATAGAATACAGAATACTGAATATAAAATTTAGAACATAGAATGTTGAACACAGAATATAGAATACGGTATGCAGAATATACAATACAGAATAGTGAATGCAGAACACAGTATATAGAATATGGAAAACAGAATACAGAACTCAGACTTTAGAACATGGAATGCAGAACACAGAATTTAAAATATAGTATACAGAATACTGAATATAGAATTAGAACTTAGAATGCAGAACACAGAATTAAGATTATATAATGCAAAATTCTGTATATAGAATTTATAAACAGGAATGCAGAACACAGAATTTAGAATAGAGAATGCAGAATACTGTATATAGAATTTAGAATATAGAATGAATAACACAGAATATAGAATATAGACTACGGAATGGAGAAAATAGAAGGTAGAATATAGACTGAATAACACAAAATATAGAATATAGAATAGAGAATATAGATCCCAGAATATAGAAATGGAATGCAGAATATAGAATTTTGAATACAGAATACAGAAAACTGAATAAATATTTTAGAATATAGAATGTAGAACACAGAATATAGAATATAGAATACGGAATGCAGAATATAGGATACAGAATATAGAATGTAGAACACAGAATCTAGAATATTGAATAGAGTATATGGAACACAAAATTTAGAACATAGAATTCAGAACACAGAGTTTAGAATATAGTATACAGAATACTGACTATAGAATTTAGAATATAGAATGCAGAACAGAGACTTTAGAATATAGAATGCAGAATACTGAATAAAGAATTTATAAACAGGAATGCAAAACAGAATTTAGAATATAGAATACAGAATACAGAATATAGAATTTATAATATAGAACGGATACCACAGAATATAGAGTATAGAATACAGATTGCAGAATATAGAATTCAGAATATAGAATGTAGAACACAGAAAATAGAATATGGAAATCATAATACAAAACCCAGAACTGAGGACATGGAATGAAGAACACAGAATTTAGAATACAGAATAGAGAAAACTGAATACAGAATTTAGAATATAAAATGCAGGACCCAGAATTTAGAATATAGAATACAGAATACTGAATGTAGGATTTAGAACATGGAATGCAGAACACAGATTATGGAATGTAGAATACGGAATGCAGAATATAGAATACAGAATATAGAATGTAGAATACAGAGTATAGAATATGGAAAACAGAATACATAACCCAGAATTTACAACATGGATTTCTGAACACAGAATTTAGAATATAGAATACAGAATACTGAATATAGAATTTAGAATATAGAATGAAGAACACAGAACTTAGAATAGAGAATAATGAATACTGCATATAAAATTTAGAATATAGAATGTAGAACACAGAATAGAGAAAATAGAATAGAGAATATAGAACACACAATTTAGAACATGGAATGCAGAACTCAGAATTTAGAATGTAGAACACAGAATATAGAATATAGAATACGGAATGCAGAACAGAGAATATAAAATATAGAATATAGAATGATGAACACAAAATATAGCATAGAGAATATAGAACCCAGAATTTAGAACATGGAATATAAAACACAGAATTTAGAATATAAAATACAGAATACTGAATATCGAATTTAGAATATAGAATGTAGAACACAGAATATAGAAAATAGAATAGAGAATATAGAACTCACAATTTAGAACATGAAATGCAGAACACAGAATTTAGAATGTAGAACACAGAATACTGAATATAGAATTTGGAATATAGAATGTAGAACACAGAATATAGAATATAGAATACGGAATGCAGAATAGAGAATATAAAATATAGAATATAGAATGATGAACACAAAATATAGATTAGAGAATAGAGAATATAGAACACAGAATTTAGAACATGGAATGTAGAACACAGAATTTAGAATATAAAATACAGAATACTGAATATCGAATTTAGAATATAGAATGTAGAACACAGAATATAGAAAATAGAATAGAGAATATAGAACCCACAATTTAGAATATGGAATGCAGAACACAGAATTTAGAATGTAGAATACAGAATACTGCATATAGGATATAGAATATAGAATGTAGAACACATAATATAGAATATAGAATACGGAATGCAGAATAGAGAATATAAAATATAGAATATAGAATGATGAACACAAAATATAGAATATAGAATAGAGAATATAGAACCCAGGATTTAGAACATGCAATTTAGAACACAGAATTTAGAATATAAAATACAGAATAATGAATATCGAATTTAGAATATAGAATGTAGAACACAGAATATGGTATGTAGAATACGGAAAGCAGAATATAGAATACATAATATAGAAAGTAGAATACATAATATAGAATATGGAAAACAGAATACATAACCCAGAATTTAGAACATGGAATTCAGAACACAGAATTTAGGATATAGTATACAGAATACTGAATATAGAATTTAGAAAATAGAATGCAGTACACAGAATTAAGAATATAGAATGCAGAATACTGTATATAGAATATATAAACAGGAATGCAGAACACAGTATATAGAAAATAGAATAAAGAATACTGAATATAGAATTGAGAATATATATTGAATAACACAGAATATAAATTATAGACTACTGAATGGAGAATATAGAAGGTAGAATAAAGAATGAAGAACACAAAATATAGAATATAAAGTAGAGTATATAGAACCCAGAATTTAGAATTGGAATGCAGAACATAAAATATAGAATACAGAATACAGAATACTGAATAAATATTTTAGAATATAGAATATAGAACGCAGAATATAGAATATAGAATAGGAAATGCAGAATACAGTATGTAGAATACAGAAGGAAAAACAAAAATATAGAATATAGAATAGTGAATATAGAACCCAGAACATAGAACAGGGAATGCAGAACACAGAATTTAGAATATAGAATACAGAATACTTAATATAAAATCTAGAATGTAGAATGTACAACACAGAATATAGAATATAGAATACGGAATACAGAATATAGTATACAGAATATAGAATGTAGAACACAGAATATAGAATATTGAATAGAGTATATGGAAACCAAAATTTAGAACATGGAATGCAGAACACAATATTTAGAATATAGAATACAGAATACTGAATATAGAATTTAGAATATAGAATGTAGAACACAGAATATAGAATACGACATGCAGAATATTGAATACAGAATAAAGAATATAGAACACAGAATATAGAATATGGAAAAAGAATATTGAACCCAGAATATAGAACATGGAATGCAGAACACAGAATTTAAAATATAGAATGCAGAATACTGAATATAGAATTTAGAATATATAACGCAGAACACAGAATATAGAATATAGAATACGGAATGCAGAATATAGAATACAGGATATAGAATGTAGAATACAGAATATAGAATATTGAATAGAGTATATGGAAACCAAAATTTAGAACATGGAATGCAGAACACAGTATTTAGAATATAGAATACAGAATACTGAATATAGAATTTAGAGTATAGAATGTAGAATACAGAATATAGAATACGACATGCAGAATATTGAATACAGAATAAAGAATATAGAACACAGAATATAGAATATGGAAACAGAATTTTGAACACAGAATATAGAACATGGAATGCAGAACACAGAATATAAAATATAGAATGCAGAATACTGAATATAGAATTTAGAATATATAACGCAGAACACAGAATATAGAATATAGAATACGGAATGCAGAATATAGAATACAGGATATAGAATGTAGAATACAGAATGCAGAATATGGAAAACAGAATACAGAACCCAGAATTTAGAGAATGGAATGCAACACAGAATTTACAATATAGAATACAGATTACTAAATATAGAATTTAGATCATAGAAGCAGAACCCAGAATTTAGAATATAGAATACAGAATACTGAATATATAATTTAGAATATAGAATGTACAACACATAATATAGAATATACAATAGAGAATATAGAACCCAGAATTTAGAAAATAGAATGCAGAACACAGAATTAAGAGTATAGTATACAGAATACTGAATATACAATTTAGAATATAGAATGAAAGACACAGAGTATACTATATAGAAAACGGAATACTGAACATACAATTTAGAATATAGAATGTAGAACACACAATATAGAATATAGAATACAGAATGTAGAATATAGAATACAGAATATAGAATGTTAAACACTGAATATAGAAATAGGAATACAGAATACAGAACCCAGAAATTAGAACATGGAATGCAGAACACAGAATTTAGAATATAAAATACAGAATACTGAATATCGAATTTAGAATATACAAAGTAGAAAACAGAATATAGAAAATAGAATAGAGAATATAGAACCCACAATTTAAAACATGGAATGAAGAACACAGAATTTTGAATGTAGAATACAGATTACTGAATATAGAATTTAGAATATAGAATGTAGAACACAGAATATAGAATATAGAATACAGAATGCAGAATAGAGAATATAAAATATAGAATATAGAATGATGAACACAAAATATAGAATATAAAATAGAGACTATAGAACCCAGAATTTATAACATGCAAATTAGAACCCAGAATTTACAATATAAAATACAGAATACTGAATATCGAATTTAGAATATAGAATGTAGAACACAGAATATGGAATGTAGAATACGGAAAGCAGAATATAGAATACAGAATATAGAATGTAGAATACAGAATTTAGAATATAGAATAGAGAATACTGCAAATAGAATTTAGAATATAGAATTTTGAGCTCAGAATATAGAATATAGAATAGAGTAAAAAGAACCCAGAATTCAGAACATGGAATGCAGAACACAGAATTTAGAGTATATAATACAGAATACTGAATATAGAATTTAGAACATGGAATGCCGAACACAGAATTTAGAATATAGAATACAGAATACTGAATATAGAATTAAGAACATGGAATCCAGAACCCAGAATTTAGAATATAAAATACAGAATACTGAATATAGATTTTAGAACATGGAATGAAGAACCCAGAGTATAGAATTTACATTACGGAATACTGAATATACAATTCAGAATATAGAATGTAGAACACAGAATATAGAATATAGATTACGTAATGCCGAATATAGACTACAGAACATAGAATGTAGAACACAGAATATAGAATATGGAAAAAAGAATACAAAACCCAGAATTGAAAACATGGAATGCAGAACACAGAATTAAGAATATAGACTACAGAATACTGAATATAGAATTTATAATATAGAATTTAGAACACAGAATTTAGAATACAGATAAAGAATACTGAATATAGAATTTCGAATATAGAATGTAGAACACAGAATATAGAAAATCGAATAGAGAATATAGAACCCAGAATTTAGAACATGGAATGCAGAACACAGAATAAAGAATATAGAATACAGAATACTGAATATCGAATTTAGAATATACAATGTAGAACACAGAATATAGAATACAGAATACAGAAAACTGAATACAGAATTTAGAATATGGAATGCAGAACACAGAATTAAGAATATAGAATAAAGAATATAGAACCCAAAATTTAGAACATGGAATGCTGAACACAGAATTTAAAGTATAGAATAACGAATACTGAATATAGAATATGAATATACAATATAGAACCCAGAATTTAGAATATAGAATACATAAAACTGAATATAGGATTTAGAATATACAATGTAGAACCAAGAATATAAAATATAGAATACAGAATGCAGAATATAGAACAGAATATAGAAAGTAGAACACAGAATATAGAATATTGAATAGAGTATATGGAACACAAAATTTAGAACATGGAATGCAGAACACAGAATTTAGAATATAGAATACAGAATACTGAATATAGAATTTAGAATATAGAAAGTTGAACACAGAATATAGAATATAAAAAACGTAATGCAGAATATAGAATACAGAATATAGAATGTAGAACACAGCATATAGAATATGGGAAACAAAATACAAAAGTCAGAATTGAGAACATGGAATGCAGAACACAGCATATAGAATATAGTATACAGAATACAGAATATAGAATTTAGAATAGACAATGTAGAACACAGAGTATGGAATGTAGAATACGGAATACAGAATATTGAATATAGAATATAGAATATAGAACACAGAATTTAGAATATGGAAAACAGAATATAGAACCCAGAATAAAGAACATGTAATGCAGAACACAGAATTTATAATATAGAATACAGAATACTGAATATAGAATTTAGATTATAGAACGCAGAACACAGAATATAGAATATAGAATACAGAATACTGAATATAGAATTTAGAATATAGAATGTAGAACACAGAGTATAGAATATAGAATACGGAATACTGAATATACAATTTAATATATAGAATGTAGAACACAGAATATGAAATGTATAATACGGAATGCAGAATATTGAATAGAGAATATAGAATATAGAACACAGTATATAGAATATGGAAAAAAGAATATAGAACCCAGAATATACAACATGGAATGCAGAACACAGAATTTAGAATATAGAATACAGATTATTGAATATAGAAATTAGAATATAGATTGTAGAACACAGAATTTAGATTATAGAGTACAGAATACTGAATATAGTATTTAGAATATAGAATGTAGAACACAGAATATAGAATATAGAATACAGAATATAGAAAACAAAATTTAGAACATGGAATGCAGAACACAGAATTTAGAAAATAGAATACGGAATACTGAATATAGAATATGAATATACAATGTAGAACACAGAATTTAGAATATAGAATATAGAATACTGAATATAGAATTTAGAATATACAATGTAGAACACAGAATATAGAATATAGAATACAGAAAACTGAATACAGAATTTAGAATATGGAATGCAGGACACAGAATTTAGAATATAAATACAGAAAACTGAATAGAGAATTTAGAATATAGAATGTACAACACACAATATAAAATATACAATAGAGAATATAGAACACAGAATTTACATCATGGATTACACAACACCGAATTTAAAATATAGAATACCGAATACTGAACATAGAATATGAATATACAATATAGAACCCAGAATTTAGAATATAGAATACATAATACTGAATATAGGATTTAGAATATACAATGTAGAACCGAGAATATAGAATATAGAATACGGAATGCAGAATACAGTATACAGAATATAGAATGTAGAACACAGAATTTAGAATATGGAAAACAGGATATAGAACCCAGAATAAAGAACATGGAATGCAGAACACAGAATTTAAAATGTACAATACAGAATACTGAATATCGAATTTAGAATATAGAACGCAGAACATAGAATATAGAATATAGAATACGGAACGCAGAATATAGAATACAGAATATAGAATGTAGAACACAGAATATAGAATATGGAAAACATAATACAAAACCCAGAATTGATGACATGTAATGCAGAACACAGAATTTAGAATATAGAATAGTGAATACTGAATATAGAATTTAGAAAATTGAATGCAGAACACAGAATTTAGAATATAGAATGCAGAATACTGTATATAGGATTTAGAATATAGAAAGAAAAACACAGAATATAGAATATAGACTACGGAATGGAGAATATAGAAGGTACAGTATAGACTGAAGAACACAAAATATAGAATATAGAATGGAGAATATAGAACCCAGAATATAGTAATGGAATGCAGAACAGAGAATATAGAATATAGAATACAGAAAACTAAATAAAGTTTTTAGAATATAGAATGTAGAAACTGAATATAGAATATAGAATAGAGAATAGAGAACCCAGGATATAGAACATGGAATGCAGAACACAGAATTGAGAATATAAATACAGAAAACTGAATATAGAATTTACAATATGAATGTACAACACACAATATAGAATATACAATAGAGAATATAGAACCCAGAATTTAGAACTTGGAATGCAGAACACGGAATTTAGAATATAGATTGCAGAATAATGATTATAATTTAGAATATAGAATGAAAACACAGAATATAGAATATAGACTATGGAATGGAGAAAATAGGAGGTAGAATATAGACAGAATAGCACAAAATATAGAATATAGAATAGATAATATAGAACCTAGAATATAGAAATGGAATGTAGAACAGAGATTTTAGAATATAGAATACAGAAAACTGAATAAAGATTTTAGGATATAGAATGTAGAACACAGAATATAGAATATAGAATAGGGAATGCAGAATATAGTATGTAGAATATAGAATGAAGAACACAAGTATAGAATATAGAATAGTGAATTTAGAACCCAGAACTTAGAACACGGAATGCAGAACACATAATTTAGAATAAAGAATACATAACACTGAATATAGAATTTAGAACATAGAATGCAGAACACAGAATTTAGAATATAGAATACAGAATACTGAATATAGATTTTATAAACATGAATGCAGAAAACAGAATTTAGAATATAGAATGAAGAAAACTGAATAGAATATTTAGAATATAGAATGAAGAACACAGAATATAGAATATAGAATAGAGAATATAGAACAAACAATTTAGAATATGGAATGCAGAACACAGAATTTAGAATGTAGAATACAGAATACTGCATATAGAATTTAGAATATAGAAAGTAGAACACAGAATTTAGAATATAGAGTACAGAATACTGAATATAGTATTTAGAATATGGAATGTAGTACACAGAATATAGAATATAGAATACGGAATGCAGAATATAGAATACAGAATATAGAATATAGAACACAGAATTTAGAATATGGAAAACAGAATACAAAACCCAGAAATTAGAACATGGAATGCAGAACACAGAATTCAGAATATAGAATACAGGATCAGAATATAGAATTTAGAATATATAATGTAGAACACAGAGTATGGAATGTAGAATACGGAATGCAGAATATTGTACACAGAATATAGAATATAGAACACAGAATTTAGAATATGGAAAAGAGAAAATATAACACAGAATTTAGAACATGGAATGCAGAACACAGAATTTGGAATATAAAATACAGAATACTTAAAATAGAATTTAGAATATTGAATGTAGAACACAGAATTTAGAATATACAGTAGAGAATATAGAACCTAGAATTTAGAACATGGAATGCAGAACACAGAATTTAGAATATACAATACAGATTACTGAATATAGAATTTAGAATATAGAATGTAGAACACAGAATTTGGAATGTAGAATACAGAATACTGAATATAGAATTTAGAATATAGATTGTATAACACAAAATATAGAATATAGAGTACAGAATATAGAACCCAAAATTTAGAACCTGGAATGCAGTACACAGAATTTAGAATATTCAATACCGAATACTGAATATAGAATATGAATATCCAATTTAGAACACAGAATTTAGAGTATAGAATACAGAATACTGAATATAGAATTAAGACTATACAATGTAGAACACAAAATATAGAATATAGAATACGGAATTCAGAATATTGAATACAGAATGTGGAATGTAGAACACAGAATATAGAATACGGCATGCAGAATATACAATACAGATTATAGAATGCAGAACACAGAATATAGAATATAGAATACGGAATGCAGAATATAGGATACAGAAAATAGAATATAGAACACAGAATATAGAATATGGAAAACAGAATACAAAACAGAGAATTGAGAATATGGACTGCAGAACACATAATTAAGAATATTCAATACAGAATACTGAATATAGAATTTTGAATATACAATGTAGAACAGAGAATTTAGATATATAATAAAGAATACTGAATATAGAATTTAGAATATAGAATGTAGAACACAGAATATAGAATAGAGAATTGAGAACCCAGAATTTAGAACATGGAATGCAGAACACAGAATTTAGAATATAGAATACAGAATACTGAATATAAAATTTAGAACATAGAATGTAGAACACAGAATATAGAATACGGCATGCAGAATATACAATACAGAATAGTGAATGCACAAAATAGAATATAGAATATGGAACACAGAATACAGAACTCAGAATTTAGAACATGGAATGAAGAACACAGAATTTAAAATATAGTATACAGAATACTGAATAAAGAATTAGATCTTACAATGCAGAACACAGAATTAAGATTATATAATGCAGAATTCTGTATATAGAATTTATAATCAGGAATGCAGAAAAAGAATTTAGAAAATAGAATACAAAATAAAGAATATAGAATTTAGAATATATAATAAATAACACAGAATATAGAATATAGACTACGGAATGGAGAATATAGGAGGTAGAATAAGGAATGACGAACACAAAATATAGAATATAGAATAGAGAATAGAGAACCCAGAATTTAGAAATGGAATGCAGAACATAGAATTTAGAATACAGAATACTGAATACTGAATAAAGATTTTAGAATATAGAATGCAGAACATATAATATAGAATATAGAATAATAAATGCAGAATATAGTATGTAGAATACAGAATGAAGAACACAAATATAGAATAGAGAATATTGAATATAGAACCCAGAACTTAGAACACGGAATGCAGAACAAAGAATTTAAAATATAGAATACAGAATACTTAAAATAAAATTTAGAATATAGAGTGTAGAACACAGAATATAGAATATAGAATACGGAATCCGGAATATAGAATGTAAAATATAGAATATAGGATGATGAACACAAAATAAAGAATATAGAATAGAGAATATAGAACCCAGAATTTAGAACATGCAATTTAGAACACAGAATTTAGAATATAAAAACAGAATACTGAATATCGAATTTAGAATATACAATGTCGAACACAGAATATGGTATGTAGAATACGGAAAGCAGAATATAGAATACAGAATATAGAATGTAGAATAGAGAATATAGAATATGGAATACAGAATACATAACCCAGAATTTAGAACATGGAATTCAGAACACAGAATTTAGAATATAGTATACAGAATACTGAATATAGAATTTAGAACATAGAATGCAGTACATAGAATTAAGAATATAGAATGCAGAATACTGTATATAGAATTTATAAACAGGAATGCAGAACACAGAATATAGAAAATAGAATAAAGAATACTGAATATAGAATTGAGAATATATATTGAATAACACAGAATATAGATAATAGAATACTGAATGGAGAATATAGAAGGTAGAATAAAGAATGAAGAACACAAAATATAGAATATAAAATGGAGAATATAGAACCCAGAATTTAGAAATGGAATGCAGAACATAAAATATACAATATTGAATACAGAATACTGAATAAATATTTTAGATTATAGAATGTAGAACACAGAATATAGAATATAAAATAGGAAATGCAGAATAGAGTATGTAGAATACAGAATGAAAAACAAAAATATACAATATAGAATAGTGAATATAAACCCAGAACACAGAACACGGAATGCAGAACACAGAATTTAGAATACAGAATACAGAATACTTAATATAAAATTTAGAATGTAGAATGTAGAACGCAGAATATAGAATATAGAATACTTAATACAGAATATAGTATACAGAATATAGAATGTAGAACACACAATATCGAATATTGAATATAGAATATAGAATACAGATTATAGAACCCAAAGTTTAGAACATTGAATGCAGTACACAGAATTAAAATATAGAATACCGAATACTGGACATAGAATATGAATATACACTATAGAACACAGAATTTAGAATATAGGATACCGAATACTGAATATAGAATATAAATATACAATTAGGAACACTGAATAGAGAATAGAGAATATAGAACACAAAATTTAGAACATGGAATGCAGAACACAGAATTAAGAATATGGAATGCACAATACTGTATATAGAATTTAGAACATTGAATGATTAAAACAAAATTTAAAATATAGAATACGGAATGGAGAATATAGAAGGTAGAATATAGAATGAAGAACACAATATATAGAATATAGTATAGAGAATATACAACCCAGAATTTAGAAATGGAATGCAGAACAGAGAATATAGAATATAGAATAGGGAATGCAGAACATAGTACGTAGAATACAGAATGAAGAACACAAATATAGAATATAAAATAGTGAATATAGAAACCAGAAATTAGAACACGGAATTCAGAACACAGAATTTACAATATAGAACACAGAATAATTAATATAAAATTAAGAATACACAATGTAGAACACAGAATATAGAATATAGAATAGAGAATATAGAATCCAGAATTTAGAACATGGAATGCCAAACACAGAATTTAGAATATTGAATACATATTACTGAATATAGAATTTAGAATATAGAATGTAGAACATAGAATTTAGAATATAGAATAGAGAATACTGAAAATAGAATTTAGAATATAGAATTTTGAGCTCAGAATATAGAATACAGAATAGAGTTTATAGAACCCAGAATTTAGGAGAAGGAATGCAGAACACAGAATTTAGAGTATATAATACAGAATACTGAATATAGAATTTAGAACATGGAATGCCGAACACAGAATTCAGAATATAGAATACAGAATACTGAATATAGGATTTAGAACATAGAATGCGGAACACAGAATTTCGAATACAGAATACAGAATACTGAATATAGAATTTAGAACATAGCATGCGAAACACAGTATTTAGAATATAGAATACAGAATACTGAATACAGAATTTAGAACATGGAATGCAGAACCCAGAATTTAGAATATAAAATACAGAATACTGAATATAGATTTTAGAACATGGAATGCATAATCCAGAGTATAGAAATTACATTACGGAATACTGAATATACAATTTAGAAAATAGAAAGTAGAACACAGAATATAGAATATAGAATAAGGAATGCAGAATATAGAATATAGAATACAGAATATAGAATGATGAACACAAAATATAGAATAGAGAATAGAGAATAGAGAACCCAGAATTTATAACATGGAATGTAGAACACAGAATTTAGAATATAGAATACAGAATACTGAATATCGAATTTAAAATATAGAATGTAGAACACAGAATATACAATATGGCATGCAGAATATACAATACAGTATATAGAATGTAGAACACAGAATATAGAATATGGGAAACAGAATGCAGAACCCAGAATTTAGGACATGGAATGCAGAACAAAGGATTTAGAAAATAGAATGCAGAATACTGAATATAGAATTTAGAATGAAGAATGTATAACACAGAATATAGAATATAGACTAATGAATGGAGAATATAGAGGGTAGAATATAGAATGAAGAACACAAAATATAGTATATAGTATAGAGAATATAGAACCCAGAATTTAGAAAAGGAATGCAGAACACAGAATATAGAATATGGAAAACAGAATACTCAACTCAGAATTTAGAACATGGGATGCAGAACACAGAATTTAGAGTATAGAATAAAGAATACTAAATATAGAATTTAGAGTATAGAATGTATAACACAGAATATACAATATAGAATACGGAATGCAGAATATAGAATACACAATATAGAATGAAGAACACACAAAATAGAATATGGAAAATATAATACAAAACCCAGAATTCAGGACATGGAATGCAGAACACAGAATTAAGAATATAGAATCCAGAATACTGAATATAGAATTTAGAACATAGAATGCAGAACACAGAATTTATTATATAGAATACAGAATACTGAATATAGAATTTAGAACATGGAATGCAGAACACAGAATTTAGAATATATAATACAGTAAACTGAATATATAATTTAGAATATAGAATGTACAACACATAATATAGAATATACAATAGAGAATATAGAACCCAGAATATAGAAAATAGAATGCAGAACACAGAATTTAGAGTATAGTATACAGAATACTGAATATACAATATAGAATATAGAATGAAAGACACAGAATATAGTATATAGAAAACGGAATACTGAATATACAATTTAGAATATAGAATGTAGAACACACAATATAGAGTATAGAATACGGAATGCAGAATATAGAATACAGAATATAGAATGTTAAACACTGAATATAGAAATAGAAATACAGAATAAAAAACCCAGAATTTAGAACCTGGAATGCAGAGCATAGAATTTAAAATATAGAATACCGAATACTGAATATAAAATTTAGAATATAGAATATAGAACACAGAATATGGAATGTAGAATAAGGAATGCAGAATATTGAACACAGAATATAGAATATAGAACACAGAATTTAGAATATTGAAAACAGGATATAGAACCCAGATTATAAAACCTGGAATGCAGAACACAGAATTTAAAATATAGAATACAGAATACTGAATATCGAATTTAGAATATAGAACGCAGAACACAGAATATAGTATATAGTATACGGAATGTAGAATATAGGATACAGAATATAGAATGTAGAACAAAGAATATAGAATATTGAATAGAGTATATGGAACACAAAATATAGAACATAGAATTCAGAACACAGAGTTTAGAATATAGTATACAGAATACTGACTATACAATTTAGAATATAGAATGCAGAACACAGAATTTAGAATATAGAATGCAGAATACTGAATAAAGAATTTATAAACAGAAATGCAAAACAGAATTTAGAATACAGAATACAGAATATAGAATTTAGAATATAGAACGTATAACACAGAATATAGAGTATAGAATACAGAATGCAGAATATAGAATACAGAATATAGAATTTAGAACACAGAAAATAGAATATGGAAAACATAATACAAAACCCAGAACTGAGGACATGGAATGAAGAACACAGAATTTAGAATACAGAATAGAGAATACTGAATATAGAATTTAGAACATAGAATGCAGAACCCAGAATTTAGAATATAGAATAAAGAATACCGAATATAGGATTTAGAACATGGAATGCAGAACACAGAATTTCGAATGTAGAATAAGGAATGCAGAATATAGAATACAGAATACAGAATATGGAAAACAGAATACATAACCCAGAATGTACAACATGGAATTCAGAACACAGAATTTAGAATATAGAATACAGAATTCTAAATGTAGAATTTAGAATATAGAATGTAGAACACAGAACTTAGAATAGAGAAAAAAGAATACTGCATATAAAATTTAGAATATAGAATGTAGAACACAGAATATAGAAAATATAATAGAGAATATAGAACCCATAATTTAGAACATGGAATGCAGAACGCAGAATTTAGAAAGTAGAATACAGAATACTGAATATAGAATTTAGAATATAGAATGTAGAACACAGAATATAGAATATAGAATACGGAATGCAGAATAGAGAATATAAAATATAGAATATAGAATGATGAACACAAAATATAGAATATAAAATAGAGACTATAGAACCCAGAATTTAGAACATGCAATTTAGAACACAGAAATTAGAATATAAAATACAGAATACTGAATATCGAATTTAGAATATAGAATGTAGAACACAGAATATGGTATGTAGAATACGGAAAGCAGAATATAGAATACAGAATATAGAATGTAGAATAGAGAATATAGAATATGGAATACAGAATACATAACCCAGAATTTAGAACATGGAATTCAGAACACAGAATTTAGAATATAGTATACAGAATACTGAATATCGAATTTAGAACATAGAATGAGGTACACAGAATTAAGAATATAGAATGAAGAATACTGTATATAGAATTTATAAACAGGAATGCAGAACGCAGAATATAGAAAATAGAATAAAGAATACTGAATATAGAATTGAGAATATATACTGAATAACACAGAATATAGATTATAGACTACTGAATGGAGAATATAGAAGGTAGAATAAAGAATGAAGAACACAAAATATAGAATATAAAATAGAGAATATAGAACCCAGATTTAGAAATGGAATGCAGAACATAAAATATAGAATATAGAATACAGAATCCTGAATAAATATTTTAGAATATAGAATGTAGAACACAGAATATAGAATATAGAAAAGGAAATGCAGAATACAGTATGTAGAATACAGAATAAAAAACAAAAATATAGAATATAGAATAGTGAATATAGAACCCAGAACATAGAAAACGGAATGCAGAATACAGAATTTAGAATATAGAATACAGAATACATAATATAAAATATAGAATGTAGAATGTAGAACACAGAATATAGAATACGGAATACAGAATATAGAATGTAGAACACAGAATATAGAATATTGAATAGATTATATGGAAACCAAAATTTAAAACATGGAATGCAGAACACAGTATTTATAATATTGAATACAGAATACTGAATAAAGAATTTAGAATATAGAATGTAGAACACATAATATTGAATACGACATGCAGAATATTGAATACACAATAAAGAATATAGAACACAGAATATAGAATATGGAAAACAGAATATTGAACCCAGAATATAGAACATGGAATGCAGAATACAGAATTTAAAATATAGAATGCAGAATACAGAATATAGAATTTAGAATATAGAACGCAGAACACAGAATATAGATTATAGAATACTGAATGCAGAATATAGAATACAGGATATAGAATGTAGAATAAAGAATATAGAATATGGAAAAGAGAAGACAGAACCCAGAATTTAGAGCATGGAATGCAACACAGAATATAGAATATAGAACACAGAATACTGAATATAGAATTTAGAAAACAGAAAGTAGAACAAAGTATATAGAATATAGAATATAGAATACAGATTATAGAACCCAAAGTTTAGAAAATGGAATGCAGTACACAGACTTTAAAATATAGAATACCGAATACTGAACATAGAAAATGAATACACAATATAGAACACAGAATTTAGAATATAGGATACCGAATACTGAATATAGAATATAAATATACAATTTAGAACACAGAATATAGAATAGAGAATAGAGAATATAGAACAGAAAATTTAGAACATGGAATGCAGAACACAGAATTAAGAATATGGAATGCACAATAATATATATAGAATTTAGAATATAGAATGAATAACACAGAATATAGAATATAGAATACGGAATGGAGAATATAGAAGGTAGAATATAGAATGAAGAATACAATACATAGAATATAGTATAGAGAATATAGAAACCAGAATTTAGAAATGGAATGCAGAACAGAGAAATTAGAATATAGAATACAGAATACTGAATAGAGATTTTAGAATATAGAATGTAGAACACAGAATATAGAATATAGAATAGGGAATGCAGAAAATAGTACGTAGAATACAGAATGAATAACACAAATATAGAATATAGAATAGTGAATATAGAACCCAGAAATTAGAACACGGAATTCAGAACACAGAATTTAGAATATAGAACCCAGAATACTTAATATAAAATTTAGAATACACAATGTAGAACACAGAATATAGAATATAGAATAGAGAATAATGAAAATAGAATTTAGAATATAGAATTTTGAGCTCAGAATATAGAATATAGAATAGAGTTTATAGAACCCAGAATTTAGAACATGGAATGCAGAACACAGAATATAGAGTATATAACACAGAATGCTGAATATAGAATTTAGAACATGGAATGCCGAACACAGAATTTAGAATATAGAATACAGAATACTGAATATAGAATTTAGAACATAGAATGCGGAACACAGAATTTCGAATACACAATACAGAATACTGAATATAGAATTTAGAACATAGAATGTGAAACACAGTATGTAGAATATAGAATATAGAATACTGAATATAGAATTTAGAACATGGAATTCAGAACCCAGAATTTAGAATATAAAATACAGAATACTGAATATAGATTTTAGAACATGGAATGAAGAACCAAGAGTATAGAATTTACATTACGGTATACTGAATATACAATTCAGAATATAGAATGTAGAACACAGAATATAGAATATAGATTACTTAATGCAGAATATAGACTACAGAACATAGAATGTAGAACACAGAATATAGAATATGGAAAAAAGAATACAAAACCCAGAATTGAAAACATGGAATGCAGAACACAGAATTAAGAATATAGACTACAGAATACTGAATATAGGATTTATAATATAGAATGCAGAACACAGAATTAAGAATATAGACTACAGAATACTGAATAAAGGATTTATAATATAGAATGTAGAACACAGAATTTAGAATACAGAATAAAGAATACTGAATATAGAATTTAGAATATACAATGTAGAACACAGAATATAGAATATAGAATACAGAAAACTGAATACAGGATTTAGAATATGGAATGCAGAACACAGAATTTAGAATATAAATACAGAAAACTTAATATAGAATTTAGAATATAGAATGTACAACACACAATATAGAATATACAATAGAGAATATAGAACACAGAATTTACAACATGGATTGCATAACACAGAATTTAAAATATAGAATACCGAATACTGAATATAGAATATGAATATACAATATAAAACCCAGAATTTAGAATACAGAATACATAATACTGAATATAGGATTTAGAATATACAATGTAGAACCGAGAATATAGAATATAGAATACGGAATGCAGAATACAGTATACAGAATATAGAAAGTAGAAAACAGAATTTAGAATATGGAAAACAGGATATAGAACTCAGAATATAGAACATGGAATGCAGAACACAGAATTTAAAATGTACAATACAGAATACTGAATATCGAATTTAGAATATAGAACGCAGAACACAGAATATAGAATATAGAATACGGAATGCAGAATATAGAATACAGAATATAGAATGTAGAACACAGAACATACAATATGGAAAACATAATACAAAATCCAGAATTGAGGACATGTAACGCAGAACACAGAATTTAGAATATAGAATAGTGAATACTGAAAATAGAATTTAGAACATTGAATGCAGAACACAGAATTTAGAATATAGAATGCAGAATACTGTATATAGGATTTAGAATATAGAAAGAAAGACACAGAATATAGAATATAGACTACGGAATGGAGAATATAGAAGGTAGAATATAGACTGAAGAACACAAAATATAGAATATACAATTGAGAATATAGAACCCACAATATAGAAATGGAATGCAAAACAGAGAATTTAGAATATAGAATAGAGAAAACTAAATAAAGTTTTTACAATATAGAATGTAGAACACAGAATATAGAATATAGAATAGAGAATAGAGAACCCAGGATATAGAACATGGAAAGCAGAACACAGAATTTAGAATATAGAACACAGAATACTGAATATAAATTTAGAATATAGAATGTAGAACACAGAATATAGAATATAGAATACGGAATGCAGGATATACAATACAGAACATAGAATGTAAAACACAGAATATAGAATATGGAAAACAGAATACAAAACCCAGAATTGAAAACATGAAATGCACAACAGAGAATTAAGAATACAGAATACAGTATACTGAATATAGGATTTAGAATACAGAGTGTAGAACAGAGAATTAAAACATAGAATATATTATACTGAATATAGAATATAGAATATAGAATATAGAACACAGAATATAGAAAATTGAATAGAGAATATAGAACCCAGAATATAGAACATGGAATACAGAACACAGAATTTAGAATATAGAATACAGAATACTGAATATAGAATTTAGAATATACAATGCAGAACGCAGAATATAGAATATACAATACGGAATGCAGAATATTGAATATAGAATATAGAATGATGAACACGAAATATAGAATATGCAATAGAGAATATAGAACCCAGAATTTAGAACATGGAATGCAGAACACAGAATTTAGAATATAGAATACAGAATACTGAATATAGAATTTAGAATATAAAATGTAGAACACAGAATTTGGTATGTAGAATACGGAATGCAGAATATTGTATTCAGAATATAGAATTTAGAACACAAAATATAGAATATGGAAAACAGAATAAAGAACGCAGAGTGTAGATCATGGAATGCAGAACACAGAATTTAGAGTATATAATACCGAATACTTAATATAAAATTTAGAATATAGAATGTAGAATACAAAATATGGAATGTAGAATACGGAATGCAGAAAATTGAATACAGATTATAGAATGTAGAACACAGAATTTAGAATATGGAAAAAAGAATATAGAACCCAGAATTTAGAATATGGAATGCAGAACACAAAATTAAGAATATAGAATACAGATTACTGAATATAGAATTTAGAATATAGAATGTAGAACACAGAATTTAGTATATAGAATACATAATACTGAATATAGGATTTAGAATATACAATGTAGAACCAAGAATATAGAATACAGAATACAGAATGCAGAATATAGAACAGAATATAGAAAGTAGAACACAGAACATAGAATATTGAATAGAGAATATAGAACCCAGAATTTAGAACATGGAATGTAAAACACAGAATTTAGAATATAGAATACAGAATATTGAATATCGAATATAGAATATAGAATGTAGAACACAGAATTTGGTATGTAGAATACGGAATGCAGAATATTGAATCCAGAATATAGAATGTAGAACACAAAATATAGATTATGGAAAACAGAATACAGAACCCAGAATTTAGATCATGGAATGCAGAACACAGAATTTAGAATACAGAATACAGTATAATGAAAATAGAATTTACTATATAGAATGTAGAACAAAAATACAGAATACGGCATGCAGAATATACAATACAGAATAGAGAATGCAGAACACAGAATATAGAATATGGAAAACAGAATAAAAAACTCAGAATTTAGAACATGGAATGCAGAAAACAGAATTTAAAAAATAGTATACCGAATACTGAATATAGAATTTAGATCATAGAATGCAGAACACAGAATTAAGAATATTGAATGCAAAATACTGTATACAGAATTTATAAACAGGAATGCAGGACGCAGAATTTAGAAACGAGAATAAAGAATACGGAATATAGAATTTAGAATATATAATATATAACACAGAATATAGAATATAGACTACGGAATAGAGAATATAGGAGGTAGAATAAGGAATGAAGAACACAACATATAGATTAGAGAATAGAGAATATAGAACCCAGAATTTAGAAATGGAAAGCAGAACATAGAATTTAGAATATAGAATACAGAATACTGAATAAAGCATTTAGAATATAGAATATAGAACACAGAATATAGAATATAGAATATAGAATAGGGAATGCAGAAAAAATTATGCAGAATATAGAATGAAGAACACAAATATAGAATATAGAATAGTGAATATAGAACCCAGAACTAAGAACACGGAATGCAGAATACAGAATTTAGAATATAGAATACAGAATACTTAATATAAAATTTAGAATATAGAATGTAGAAAACAGAATATAGAATATAGAATACGGAATGCAGAATATAGAATACAGAATATAGAATGTAGAACACAGAATATAGAATATTGAATACAGTATATGGAACACAAAATTTAGAACATGGAATGCAGAACACATTATTTAGAATATAGAATACTGCATACTGAATATAGAATATGAATATACAATGTAGAACACAGAATTTAGAATATACAATACAGAATACTTAATATATAATTTAGAATATAGAAAGTAGAAAACAGAATATAGAATATAGAATACTGAATGCAGAATATAGAATACAGAATATAGAATGAAGAACACAGAATATGGAATATTGAATACAGTATATGGAACAAAAAATTTAGAACATGGAATGCAGAACCCATTATTTAGAATATAGAATACTGAATACTGAATATAGAATTTTTTATATACAATGTAGAACACAGAATATAGAATATGGGAAACAAAATACAAAAGTCAGAATTGAGAGCATGGAATGCAAAACACAGCATTTAGAATATAGTATACAGAATACTGAATATAGAATTTAGAATATACAATGTAGAACACAGGGTATGGAATGTAGAATACGGAATGCAGAATATTGAATACAGAATATAGAATATAGAACACAGAATTTAGAATACGGAAAACAGAATATAGAACCCAGAATAAAGAACATGGAATGCAGAACACAGAATTTAAAATATAGAATACAGAATACTGAATATAGAATTTAGAATATAGAACGCAGAACACAGAATATAGAATATAGAATACAGAATACAGAATATAGAATTCAGAATATAGAATGTAGAACACAGAGAATAGAATAAAGAAAACGGAATAATGAATATACAATTTAGAACAAAGGATGTAGAACACACAATATGAAATGTATAATACGGAAATCAAAATATTGAATACAGAATATAGAATGTAGAACACAGAATTTAGAATAGGGAAAACAGAATATAGAACCCAGAATTTAGAACATGGAATGCAGAACACAGAATATAGAATATAGAATAAAGATTATTGAATATAGAATTAGGATATAGATTGTAGAACACAGAATTTAGATTATAGAATACAGAATAATGAATATAGTATTTAGAATATAGAATGTAGAACACAGAATATAGAATATAGAATACAGAAAACTGAATAAAGAATTTAGAATATGGAATGCAGAACACAGAATTTAGAATATAAATACAGAAAACTGAACATAGAATTTAGCATAAAGAATGTACAACACACAATATAGAATATACAATAGAGAATATAGAAACCAGAATTTAGAAATTGGAAAACAGAACAGAGAATTTAGAATATAGAATAGAGAATACTGTACATAGAATTTAGAACATTGAATGCAGAACACAGAATTTAGAATATAGAATGCAGAATACTGTATATAGAATTTAGAATATAGAATGAATAACACAGAATATAGAATATAGACTACTATATAGACTGAATAACACAAAATATAGAATATAGAATACACAATATAGAACACAGAATATAGAAATGGATGCAGAACAGAGAATTTATAATATAGAATACAGAAAACTGAATAAAGATTTTAGAATATAGAATGTAGAACACAGAATATAGATTATAGAATAGGGAATGCAGAATATAGTATGTAGAATATAGAATGAAGAACACAAGTATAGAATATAGAATAGTGAATATAGAACCCAGAACTTAAACACGGAATGCGGAACACAGAATTTAGAATATAGAATACATAATACTGAATATAGAATTTAGAACATTGAATGCAGAACACAGAATTTAGAATATAGAATGTAGAAAACTGAATAGAGTATTTAGAATATAGAATGAAGAACACAGAATATAGAATAAAAAATAGATAATAGAGAACCCAGGATATAGAACATGGAATGCAGAGCGCAGAATTTAGAATATAGAACACAGAATACTGAATATAAATTTAGAATATTGAATATAGAACACAGAGTATAGAATATAGAATACGGAATACTGAATATACAATTTCGAATATAGAATGTAGAACACAGAATATAGAATATAGATTACGGAATGCAGAATATAGAATACAGAACATAGAATGTAGAACACAGAATATAGAATATGGAAAACAAAATACAAAACCCAGAATTGAAAACATGGAATGCACAACACAGAATTAAGATTATAAATTACAGAATACTGAATATAGAAATTAGAATACAGAATGTAGAACAGAGAATTTAAAATATAGAATATAGTGTGCTGAATATAGAATTTAGAATATAGAATGTAGAACACAGAATATAGAAAATAGAATAGAGAATATAGAACACAGAATTTAGAACATGCAATTTAGAACACAGAAATTAGAATATAAAATACAGAATACTGAATATCGAATTTAGAATATAGAATGTAGAACACAGAATATGGTATGTAGAATACGGAAAGCAGAATATAGAATACAGAATATAGAATGTAGAATACAGAATATAGAATATAGAAAACAGAATACATAACCCAGAATTTAGAACATGGACTTCAGAACACAGAATTTAGAATATAGTATACACAATACTGAATATAGAATTTAGAACATAGAATGAGGTACACAGGATTAAGAATATAGAATGCAGAATACTGTATATAGTATTTATAATCAGGAATGCAGAACGCAGAATATAGAAAATAGAATAAAGAATACTGAATATAGAATTGAGAATATATATTGAATAACACAGAATATAGATTATAGACTACTGAATGGAGAATATAGAAGGTAGAATAAAGAATGAAGAACACAAAATATAGTATATAAAATAGAAAATATAGAACCCAGATTTAGAAATGGAATGCAGAACATAAAATATAGAATATAGAATACAGAATACTGAATAAATATTTTAGAATATAGAATGTAGAACACAGAATATAGAATATAGAAAAAGAAATGCAGAATACAGTATGTAGAATACAGAATAAAAAACAAAAATATAGAATATAGAATAGTGAATATAGAACCCAGAACATAGAACACGGAATGCAGAACACAGAATTTAGAATATAGAATACAGAATACATAATATGAAATTTAGAATGTAGAATGCAGAACACAGAATATAGAATATAGAATACGGAATACAGAATATAGAATGTAGAACACAGAATATAGAATATTGAATAGATTACATGGAAACCAAAATTTAGAACATGGAATGCAGAACACAGTATTTAGAATATAGAATACAGAATACTGAATATAGAATTTAGAATATAGAATGTAGAAAACAGAATATTGAATACGACATGCAGAATATTGAATACAGAATAAAGAATATAGAACACAGAATATAGAATATGGAAAACAGAATATTGAACCCAGAATATAGAACATGGAATGAAGAACACAGAATTTAAAATATAGAATGCAGAATACAGAATATAGAATTTAGAATATAGAACGCAGAACACAGAATATAGAATATAGAATACGGAATGCAGAATGTAGAATACAGGAGATAGAATGTAGAATAAAGAATATAGAATATGGAAAACAGAATACAGAACCCAGAATTTAGAGCATGGAATGCAACACAGAATTTACAATATAGAATACAGATTACTGAATATAGAATTTAGAACATAGAATGCAGAACCCAGAATTTAGAATATAGAACACAGAATACTGAATATAGAATTTAGAATACAGAAAGTAGAACACAGAATATAGAATATAGAATATAGAATACAGATTATAGAACCAAAAGTTTAGAAAATGGAATGCAGTACACAGACTTTAAAATATAGAATAACGAATACTGAACATAGAATATGAATACACAAAATAGAACACAGAATTTAGAATATAGGACACCGAATACTGAATATAGAATATATATATACAATTAAGAACACAGAATATAGAATATAGAATAGAGAATAGAGAACACAAAATTTAGAACATGGAATGCAGAACACAGAATTAAGAATATGGAATGCACAATACTGTATATAGAATTTAGAATATAGAATGAATAACACCGAATATAGAATATAGAATACGAAATGGAGAATATAGAAGGTAGAATATAGAATGAAGAAAACAATATATAGAATATAGTATAGAGAATATAGAAACCAGAATTTAGAAATGGAATGCAGAACAGAGAAATTAGAATATAGAATACAGAATACTGAATAAAGATTTTAGAATATAGAATGTAGAACACAGAATATTGAATATAGAATAGGGAATGCAGAAAATAGTACGTAGAATACAGAATGAAGAACACAAGTATAGAATATAGAATAGTGAATATAGAACACAGAAATTAGAACACGAAATTCAGAACACAGAATTTAGAATATAGAACCCAGAATACTTAATATAAAATTTAGAATACACAATGTAGAACAAAGAATATAGAATATAGAATAGAGAATATAGAATCCAGAATTTAGAACATGGAAAGCCAAACACAGAATTTAGAATATTGAATACAGATTACTGAATATAGGATTTAGAATATAGAATGTAGAACACAGAATTTAGAATATAGAAAAGAGAATAATGAAAATAGAATGTAGAATATAGAATTTTGAGCTCAGAATATAGAATATAGAATAGAGTTTATAGAACCCAGAATTTAGAACATGGAATGCAGAACACAGAATATACAATATAGAATACAGAATACTGAATATCGAATTTAGAATATACAATGTAGAATATAGAATATAGAATACAGAAAACTGAATACAGAATTTAGAATATGGAATGCAGAACACAGAATTTAGAATATAAATACAGAAAACTGAATATAGAATTTAGAATATAGAATGTACAACACACAATATAGAATATACAATAGAGAATATAGAACCCAGAATTTAGAACTTGGAATGCGGAACACAGAATTTAGAATATAGAATAGAGAATACTATATATAGAATTTAGAACATTGAATGCAGAACACAAAATTTAGAATATAGAATGCAGAATACTGTATATAGAGTTTAGAATATAGAATGAATAACACAGAATATAGAATATAGACTACGGAATGGAGAAAATAGAAGGTAGAATATAGACTGAATAACACAAAATATAGAATATAGAATAGAGAACATAGAACCCAGAATATAGAAATGGAATGTAGAACAGAGAATTTAGAATATAGAATACAGAAAACTGAATAAAGATTCTAGAATATAGAATGTAGAACACAGAATATAGAATATACATAGGGAATGCAGAATATAGTATGTAGAATATAGAATGAAGAACACAAGTATAGAATATACAATAGTGAATATAGAACCCAGAACTTAGAACACGGAATTCAGAACACAGAATTTAGTATATAGAATACATAATAATGAATATAGAATTTAGAACATAGAATGCAGAACACAGAATTTAGAATATAGAATGCAGAATACTGAATATAGATTTTATAAACATTAATCCACAACACAGAATTTAGAATATAGAATGAAGAAAACTGAATAGAGTGTTTAGAATATAGAATGAAGAACACAGAATATAGAATATAGAATAGAGAATAGAGAACCCAGGATATAGAACATGGAATGCAGAGCACAGGATTTAGAATATAGAACACAGAATACAGAATATAAGTTTAGAATATAGAATATAGAACACAGAGTATAGAATATAGAATACGAAATACTGAATATACAATTTAGAATATAGAATGTAGATCACAGAATACAGAATATAGAATTCCTAAATGCAGAATATAGAATACAGAACATAGAATGTAGAATACAGAATATAGAATATGGAAAACAGAATACAAAACCCACAATTGCAAACATGGAATGCACAAAACAAATTAAGTATATAGAATAGAGAATACTGAATATAGAATTTAGAATACAGAATGTAGAACAGAGAATTTAAAATATAGCATATATTAAGCTGAATATAGAATTTAGAATATAGAATGTAGAACACAGAATATAGAAATTAGAATAGAGAATATAGAACCCAGAATTTAGAACATGGAATGCAGAACACAGAATTTAAAATATAGAATGCAGAATACTGAATATAGAATTTAGAATATAGAATGCAGAACCCAGAATTTAGAATATAGAATACAGAATACTGAATATAGTATTTAGAATACAGAATATAGAACACAGAATATAGTATATAGAATATAGAATACAGATTATAGAACACAAAATTTACAACATGGAATGCTGTAAACAGAATTTAAAATATAGAATACCGAATACTGAACATAGAATATGAATATACAATATAGAACACAGAATTAAGAATATAGAGTAGAGAATACTGAATATAGAATTTAGAATATAGAATGAAGAACATAGAATTTAGAATACAGAATAAAGAATGCTGAATATAGATTTTCGAATATAGAATGTAGAACACAGAATATAGAAAATAGAATAGAGAATATAGAATCCAGAATTTAGAACATGCAATGCAGAACACAGAATATAGAATATAGAATACAGAATACTGAATATAGAATTTAGAATATAGAATGTATAACACAGAATATAGAATATACAATACGGAATGCAGAACATAGAATAGAGAATATAGAATGTAGAACACAGAATATAGAATATGGAAAACATAATACAAAACCCAGAATTGAGAACATGGAACAGAACACAGAATTTAGAATATAGAATACAGAATACTGAATATAGAATTTAGAACATAGAATGCATAACCCAGAATTTAGAATATAGAATACATAATACTGAATATAGGATATAGAATATACAATGTAGAACCGAGAATATAGAATATAGAATACAGAATGCAGAATATAGAACCAAATATAGAAAGTAGAACACAGAATATAGAATATTGAATAGAGTATATGGAACACAAAATTTAGAACATGGAATGCAAACACAGAATTTAGAATATAGAATACAGAAAACAGAATAAAGAATTTAGAATATAGAATGTTGAACACAGAATATAGAATACAGAATATGGAATGTAGAACACAGAATTTAGAATATAGAACACAGAATACTGAATATAAATTTAGATTATAGAACGCAGAACACAGAATATAGAATATAGAATACAGAATACTGAATATAGAATTTAGAATATAGAATGTAGAACACAGAGTATAGAATATAGAATATGGAATACTGAATATACAATTTAAAATATAGAATGTAGAACACAGAATATGAAATATATACTAGGGAATGCAGAATATTGAATAGAGAATATAGAATGTAGAACACAGAATATAGAATATGGAAAAAAGTATATAGAAACCAGAATTTAGAACATGGAATGCAGAACACAGAATTTAGAATATAGAATACAGAATATTGAATATATAAAATAGAATATAGATTGTAGAAAACAGAATATAGATTATAGAGTACAGAATACTGAATATAGAATTTAGAATATAGAATGTAGAACACAGAATATAGAATATAGAATACAGAATATAGAAATCAAAATTTAGAACATGGAAAGCAGAACACAGAATTCAGAAAATATAATACGGAATACTGAATATAGAATATGAATATACAATATAGAACACAGAATTAAGAATATAGAATACAGAATACTGAATATAGGATTTAGAATATACAATGTAGAACCAAGAATATAGAATATAGTATACAGAATGCAGAATATAGAACGGAATATAGAAAGTAGAACACAGAATATAGAATATTGAATAGAGTTTATGGAACACAAAATTTAGAACATGGAATGCAGAACACAGAATTTAGAATATAGAATAGAGAATCCTGAATATAGAATTTAGAATATAGAATGTTGAACACAGAATATAGAATATAAAAAACGTAAAGCAGAATATAGAATACAGAATATAGAATGTAGAACACAGCATATAGAATATGGGAAACAAAATACAAAAGTCAGAAGTGAGAACATGGAATGCAGAACACAGCATTTAGAATATAGTATACAGAATACTGAATATAGAATTTAGCATAGACAATGTAGAACACAGAGTATGGAATGTAGAATACGGAATGCAGAATATTGAATATAGAATATAGAACACAGAATTTAGAATATGGAAAACAGAATATAGAACCCAGAATAAAGAACATGGAATGCAGAACACAGAATTTAAAATATAGAATACAGAATACTGAATATAGAATTTAGATTATAGACTGCAGAACACAGAATAAAGAATATAGAATACAGAATACTGAATATAGAATTTAGAATATAGAATGTAGAACACAGAGTATAGAATATAGAATACGGAATACTGAATATACAATTTAAAATATAGAATGTAGAACACAGAATATGAAATGTATAATACGGAATGCAGAATATTGAATAGAGAATATAGAATGTAGAACACAGAATTTACAATATGGAAAAAAGTTTATAGAACCCAGAATTTAGAACATGGAATGCAGAACACAGAATTTAGAATATAGAACACAGATTATTGAATATATAAAGTAGAATATAGATTGTAGAACACAGAATTTAGATTATAGAGTACAAAATACTGAATATAGTATTTAGAATATAGAATGTTAAACACAGAATATATAATATAGAATACAGAATATAGAAAACAAAATTTAGAACATGGAATGCAGAACACAGAATTTAGAAAATAGAATACGGAATACTGAATATAGAATATGAATATACAATGTAGAACACAGAATTTAGAATATAGAATACAGAATACTGAATATAGAATTTAGAATATACAATGTAGAACACAGAATAAAGAATAGAGAAGACAGAAAACAGAATACAGGATTTAGAATATGGAATGCAGAACACAGAATTTAGAATATAAATACAGAAAACTGAATAGAGAATTTAGAATATAGAATGTACAAAACACAATATAATATATACAATAGAGAATATAGAACACAGAATTTACAACATGGATTACAGAACACCGAATTTAAAATATAGAATACCGAATACTGAATATAGAATATTAATATAAAATATAGAACCCAGAATTTAGAATATAGAATACATAATACTGAATATAGGATTTAGAATATACAATGAAGAACCGAGAATATAGAATATAGAATACGGAATGCAGAATACAGTATACAGAATATAGAATGTAGAACCCAGAATATAGAATATGGAAAACATAATACAAAACCCAGAATTGATGACATGTAATGCAGAACACACAATTTAGAATATAGAATGCAGAATACTGTATATAGGATTTAGAATATAGAAAGAAAAACACAGAATATAGAATATAGACTACGGAACGGAAAATATAGAAGGTACAATATAGACTGAAGAACACAAAATATAGAATATAGAATGGAGAATATAGAACCCAGAATATATTAATGGAATGCAGAACAGAGAATATAGAATATAGAATACAGAAAACTAAATAAAGTTTTTAGAATATAGAATGTAGAACACAGAATAAAGAATATAGAATAGAGAATAGAGAACCCAGGATATAGAATATGGAATGCAGAACACAGAAATTAGAATATAAATACAGAAAACTGAATATAGAATTTACAATATGAATGTACAACACACAATATAGGATATAAAATAGAGAATATAGAACCCAGAATTTAGAAATTGGAATGCAGAACACAGAATTTAGAATATAGAATACAGATTACTGTATATAGAATTTAGAACACTGAATGCAGAACACAGAAATTAGAATATAGAATGCAGAATACTGTATATAATTTAGAATATAGAATGAAAACACAGAATATAGAATATAGAGTATGGAAAGGAGAAAATAGGAGGTAGAATATAGACAGAATAACAGAAAATATAGAATATAGAATAGAGAATATAGAACCCAGAATATAGAAATGGAATGTAGAACAGAGATTTTAGAATAAAGAATACAGAAAACTTAATAAAGATTTTAGAATATAGAATGTAGAACACAGAATATAGAATAAAGAATAGGGAATGCAGAATATAGTATGTAGAATATAGAATGAAGAACACAAGTATAGAATATAGAATAGTGAATATAGAACCCAGAACTTAGAACACGGAATGAAGAACACAGAATTTAGAATATAGAATACATAATACTGAATATAGAATTTAGAACATAGAATGCAGAACACAGAATTTAGTATATAGAATGCACTATACTGAATATAGATTTTATAAACATTAATGCAGAACACAGAATTTAGAATATAGAATGAAGAAAACTGAATAGAGTATTTAGAATATAGAATGAAGAACACAGAATATAAAATATAGAATAGAGAATATAGAACCCACAATTTAGAATATTGAATGCAGAACACAGAATTTAGAATGTAGAATACAGAATACTGCATATAGAATTTAGAATATAGAAAGTAGAACACAGAATTTAGAATATAGAGTACAGAATACTGAATATAGAATTTAGAATATGGACTGTAGTACACAGAATATACAATATGGAACACAGAATATAGAACACAAAATTTAGAACATGAAATGAAGAGCACAGAATTAAGAATGTAGAACACAGAATACTGAATATAAGTTTAGAATATAGAGTATAGAACACAGAGTATAGAATATAGAATACGGAATACTGAATACACAATTTAGAATATAGAATGTAGAACAAAGAATATAGAATATAGAATACGGAATGCAGAATATAGAATACAGAACATAGAATGTAGAACACAGAATATAGAATATGGAAAACAGAATACAAATCCCAGAATTGAAAACATGGAATGCACAACACAGAATTAAGAATATAGAATACATTATACTGAATATATACTTTAGAATATAGAATGTAGAACACAGAATATAGAATATAGAATACGGAATACAGAATATAGAATATAGAATATAGAATGATGAACACAAAATATAGTATAAAGAATAGAGAATATAGAACCCAGAATTTAGAACATGGAATGTAAAACACAGAATTTAGAATATAGAATACAGAATACTGAATATCGAATTTAGAATATAGAATGTAGAACACAGAATTTGGTATGTAGAATACGGAATGCTGAATATTGAATCCAGAATATAGAATGTAGAACACAAAATATAGAATATGGAAAACAGAATACAGAACCCAGAATTTAGATCATGGAATGCAGAACACAGAATTTAGAATACAGAATACAGTATAATGAATATAGAATTTACTATATACATTGTAGAACAAAAATACAGAATACGGCATGCAGAATATACAATACACAATAGAGAATGCAGAACACAGAATATAGAATATGGAAAACAGAATAAAAAACTCAGAATTTAGAACATTGAATGCAGAAAACAGAATTTAAAATATAGTATACCGAATACTGAATATAGAATTTAGATCATAGACTGCAGAACACAGAATTAAGAATATTGAATGCAAAATACTGTATACAGAATTTATAAACAGGAATGCAGGACGCAGAATTTAGAAACGAGAATAAAGAATACTGAATATAGAATTTAGAATATATAATATATAACACAGAATATAGAATATAGACTACGGTATAGAGAATATAGGAGGTAGAATAAGGAATGAAGAACACAACATATAGAATATAGAATAGAGAATATAGAACCCAGAATTTAGAATTTGAATGCAGAACATAGAATTTAGTATATAGAATACAGAATACTGAATAAAGTTTTTAGAATATAAAATATAGAACACAGAATATAGAATAGGGAATGCTGAAAAAATATGCAGAATATAGAATGAAGAACACAAATATAGAATATAGAATAGCGAATATAGAACCCAGAACTAAGAACACGGAATGCAGAACACAGAATTTAGAATATAGAATTCAGTATACTGAATATAGAATTTAGAATATAGAATGTAGAACACAGAATATAGAATATAGAATACGGAATGCAGAATATAGAATATAGAATATAGAATGATGAACACAAAATATAGAATATAGAATAGAGAATATAGAACCCAGAATTTAGAACATGGAATGTAAAACCCAGAATTTAGAATATTGAATACATAATACTGAATATCGAATTTAGAATATAGAATGAAGAACACAGAATTTGGTATGTAGAATACGGAATGCAGAATATTGAATACAGAATATAGAATATAGAACACAATATATAGAATATGGAAAACAGAATACAGAACCCAGGATATAGATGATGGAATGCAGAACACAGAATTTAGAGTATATAGTACCGAATACTGAATATGAAATTTAGAATATACAATGTAGAATACAGAATATGGAAAGTAGAATACGGAATGCAGAATATTGAATATCAGAAAATAGAATGTAGAACACAGAATTTAGAATATGGAAAACAGAATATAGAACCCAGAATATTAAACATGGAATGCAGAACAGGAAATTTAGAATATAGAATACAGAATACTGAATATAGAATTTAGAATATATAATGTAGAACACAGAATTTAGAATATAGAATACAGAATACTGAATATAGAATTTAGATTATACAGTGTAGAACACAGAATAGAGAATATAGAATACAGAATATAGAACCCAAAATTTAGAACATGGAATGCAGAACACAGAATATAAAATATAGAATACCGAATACTGATTACAGAATATGAATATGCAATGTAGAACCCAGAATTTAGAATATAGAATACAGAATACTGAATGTAGGATGTAGAATATACAATGTAGAACCGAGAATATAGAATATAGAATACGGAATGCAGAATATAGTATACAGAATATAGAATGAAGAAAACAGAATATAGTATAGAGAATAGATTATATAGAACACAAAATTTAGAACATGGAATGGAGAACACAGAATTTAGAATATAGAATACAGAATACTGAATATAGAATTTACAATATAGAATTTAGAACAAAAATACAGAATACGGTATGCAGAATATACAATACAGAATTGAGAATGCAGAACACAGAATATAGAATATGGAAAACAGAATACAAAACTCAGAATTTAGAACATGGAATGCAGAAAACAGTATTTAAAATATAGTATACCGAATACTGAATATAGAATTTAGAACATAGAATGCAGAACACAGAATTAAGATTATTGAATGCAGAATACTGTATACAGAATTTATAAACAAGAATGCAGAACACAGAATTTAGAAAAGAGAATAAAGAATACTGAATATAGAATTTAGAATATATAATATATAACACATAATATAGAATATAGACTACGGAAAGGAGAATATAGGAGGTAGAATGATGAATGAAGAACACAACATATAGAATATAGAATAGAGAATATAGAACCCAGAATTTAGAAATGGAATGCAGAACATAGAATTTAGAATATAGAATACCGAATACTGAATATACAATTTAGAATATAGAATGAAAGACACAGAGTATAGTATATAGAAAACGGAATACTGAATATACAATTTAGAACATAGAATGTAGAACACACAATATAGAATATAGAATACGGAATGCAGAACATAGAATACAGAATATAGAATGTAGAACACAGAATATAGATTATGGAATACAGTATATGGAACACAAAATTTAGAACATGGAATGCAGAACACATTATTTAGAATATAGAATACTGCATACTGAATATAGAAAATGAATATACAATGTAGAACACAGAATTTAGAATATAGAATACAGAATAATTAATATATAATTTAGAATATAGAAAGTAGAAAACAGAATATAGAATATAGAATACGGAATGCAGAATATAGAATACAGAATATAGAATGTAGAACACAGAATATGGAATATTGAATACAGTATATAGAACAAAAAATGTAGAACAAGGAATGCAGAACCCATTATTTAGAATATAGAATACTGAATACTGAATATAGATTTTTTTATATACAATGTAGAACACAGAATATAGAATATGGGAAACAAAATACAAAAGTCAGAATTGAGAGCATGGAATTCAGAAAACAGCATTTAGAATATAGTATACAGAATACTGAATATAGAATTTAGAATATACAATGTAGAACACAGGGTATGGAATGTAGAATACGGAATGCAGAATATTGAATACAGAATATAGAATATAGAACACAGAATTTAGAATATGGAAAACAGAATATAGAACCCAGAATAAAGAACATGGAATGCAGAACACAGAATTTAAAATATAGAATACAGAATACTGAATATAGAATTTAGAATATAGAACGCAGAACACAGAATATAGAATATAGAATACAGAATACAGAATATAGAATTTAGAATATAGAATGTAGAACACAGAGTATAGAATAAAGAAAACGGAATACTGAATATACAATTTAAAACATAGAATGTAGAACACAGAATATGAAATGTATAATACGGAAATCAAAATATTGAATACAGAATATAGAATGTAGAACACAGAATTTAGAATAGGGAAAACAGAATATAGGACCCAGAATATAGAACAAGGAATGCAGAACACAGAATTTAGAATATAGAATACAGATTATTGAATATAGAATTTAGAATATAGATTGTAGAACACAGAATTTAGATTATAGAATACAGAATACTGAATATAGTATTTAGAATATAGAATGTAGAACACAGAATAAAGAATATAGAATACAGAAAACTGAATACAGAATGTAGAATATGGAATGCAGAACACAGAATTTAGAATATAAATACAGAAAACTGAATATACAATTTAGAATATAGAATGTACAACACACAATATAGAATATACAATAGAGAATATAGAACCCAGAATTTAGAACTTGGAAAACAGAACACAGAATTTAGAATATAGAATAGAGAATACTGTACAGAGAATTTAGAACATTGAATGCAGAACACAGAATTTAGAATATAGAATGCACAATACTGTATATAGAATTTAGAATATAGAATGAATAACACAGAATATAGAATACAGACAACGGATGGAGAAAATAGAAGGTACTATATAGACTGAATAACACAAAATATAGAATATAGAATAGAGGATATAGAACCCAGAATATAGAAATGGATGCAGAACTGAGAATTTATAATATAGAATACAGAAGACTGAATAAAGATTTTAGAATATAGAATGTAGAACACAGAATATAGAATATAGAATAGGGAATGCAGAATATAGTATGTAGAATATAGAATGAAGAACACAAGTATAGAATATAGAATAGTGAATATAGAACCCAGAATTTAGAAATGGAATGCACAACATAGAATTTAGAATATAGAATACAGAATACTGAAAAAAGGTTTTAGAGAATAGAATATAGAACACAGAATTTAGAATATAAATAGGGAATGCTGAAAATAGTATGCAGTATATAGAATGAAGAACACAATTATAGAATATAGAATAGTGAATATAGAACCCAGAACTAAGAACACGGAATGCAGAACTCAGAATTTAGAATATAGAATACAGAATACTTAATATAAAATTTTGAATATGGAATGTAGAAAACAGAATATAGAATATAGAATACGGAATGCCGAATATAGAATACAGAATATAGAATGTAGAACACAGAATATAAAATATAGAATACGGAATGCCGAATATAGAATACAGAATATAGTAATTAGAACACAGAATATAGAATATTGAATACAGTATATGGAACAAAAAATTTAGAACATGGAATGCAGAACGCATTATTTAGAATATAGAATACTGAATACTTAATATAGAATATGAATATACAATGTAGAACACAGAATTTAGAAAATAGAATGCAGAGTACTGAATATAGAATTTGGAATATACAATGTAGAACACAGAATATAGAATATAGTATACGGAATGCATAATATAGGATACAGAAAATAGAATGTAGAACACAGAATAGAGAATATGGAAAACAGAATACAAAATCGAGAATTGAGAACATGGACTTCAGAACAAATAATTAACAATATACAATACAGAATACTGAATATAGAATTTTGAATATACAATGTAGAACACAGAATTTAGATATATAATGAAGAATACTGAATATAGAATTTAGAATATAGAATGTAGAACACAGAATATAGAATAGAGAATAGAGAACCCAGAATTTAGTACTTGGAATGCAGAACACAGAATTTTGAATATAGAATACAGAATACTGAATATAAAATTTAGAACATAGAATGTAGAACACAGAATATAGAATATGGAAAACAGAATACAGAACTCAGACATTAGAAAATAGAATGCAGAACACAGAATTTAAAATATAGTATACAGAATACTGAATATAGAATTAGAAATTAGAATGCAGAACACAGAATTAAGATTATATAATGCAGAATTCTGTATATAGAATTTATAAACAGGAATGCAGAACACAGAATTTAGAATAGAGAATGCAGAATACTGTATATAGTATTTAGAATATAGAATGAATAACACAGAATATAGAATATAGACTACGGAATGGAGAAAATAGAAGGTAGAATATAGACTGAATAACACAAAATATAGAATATAGAATAGACAATATAGATCCCAGAATATAGAAATGGAATGCAGAATATAGAATTTTGAATACAGAATACAGAAAACTGAATAAAGATTTTAGAATATAGAATGTAGAATATAGAATATAGAATAGGGAATGCAGAATATAGTATGTAGAATATAGAATGAAGAACACAAGTATAGAATATAGAATAGTGAATATAGAAACCAGAACTTAGAACACGGAATGCAGAACACAGAATTTGAATATAGAATACATAATACTGAATATAGAATTTAGAATATAGAATGCAGAACACAGAATTTATAATATAGAATGCAGAATACAGAATATTGATTTTATAAACATGAATGCAGAACACAGAATTTAGAATATAGAATGAAGAACACTGAATAGAGTATTTAGAATATACAATGAAGAACACAGAATATAGAATTTAGAATATAGAATAGAGAACCCAGGATATAGAACATGAAATGCAGAGCACAGAATTTAGAATATAGAACACAGAATACTGAATATAAGTTTAGGATATAGAATATAGAACACAGAGTATAGTATATAGAATACGGAATACTGAATATACAATTTAGAATATAGAATGTAGAACACAGAATATAGAATATAGAATACGGAATGCAGAATATAGAATACAGAACATAGAATGAAGAACACAGAATATAGAATATGGAAAACCAAATACAAAACCCAGAATTGAAAACATGGAATGCACAACAGAGAATTAAGAATATAGAACACAGAATACTGAATATAGAATTTAGAATAAAGAATGTAGAACAGAGAATTTAAAATATAGAATATAGTATGCTGAAAATGGAATTTAGAATATAGAATGTTGAACACAGAATATAGAACATAGAATAGAGAATATAGAACCCAGAATTTAGAACATGGAATGCAGAACACAGAATTTAGAATATAGAATACAGTATACTGAATATAGAATTTAGAATATACAATGTAGAACTCAGAATATAGAATATAGAATACGGAATGCAGAATATAGAATATAGAATATAGAATGATGAACACAAAATTTAGAATATAGAATAGAGAATATAGAACCCAGAATTTAGATCATGGAATGCAGAACACAGTATTTAGAGTATATACTACCGAATGCTGAATATGAAATTAAGAATATAGAATGTAGAATACAGAATATGGAATATAGAATACGGAATGCAGAATATAGAATATAGAATATAGAATGATGAACACAAAATTTAGAATATAGAATAGAGAATATAGAACCCAGAATTTAGAACATGGAATGCAGAACACAGAATTTAAAATATAGAATACCGAATACTGAATATTCAATTTAGAATATAGAATGAAAGACACAGAGTATAGTATATAGAAAACGGAATACTGAATATACAATTTAGAATATAGAATGTAGAACACACAATATAGAATATAGAATACGGAATGCAGAATATAGAATATAGAATATAGAATGAAGAACACAAAATTTAGAATATAGAATAGAGAATATAGAACCCAGAATTTAGAACATAGAATGCAGAACACAGAATTTAAAATATAGAATACCGAATACTGAATATACAATTTAGAATATAGAATGAAAGACACAGAATATAGTATATAGAAAACGGAATACTGAATATACAATTTAGAACATAGAATGTAGAACACACAATATAGAATATAGAATACGGAATGCAGAATATAGAATACAGAATATAGAATGTTGAACACTGAATATAGAAATAGGAATACAGAATACAGAACCCAGAATTTAGAACATGGAATGCAGAGCACAGAAATTAAAATATAGAATACCGAATACAGAATATAAAATTTAGAATATACAATATAGAACACAGAATATGGAATGTAGAATACGGAATGCAGAATATTGAACACAGAATATAGAATATAGAACACAGAATTTAGAATATGGAAAACAGGATATAGAACACAGATTATAGAACATGGAATGCAGAACACAGAATTAAAAATATAGAATACAGAAAACTGAATATCGAATTTAGAATATAGAACGCAGAACACAGAAAATAGAATATAGAATACGGAATGCAGAATATAGGATACAGAATATAGAATGTAGAACACAGAATATAGAATATTGAATAGAGTATATGGAACACAAAATTTAGAACATAGAATTCAGAACACAGAGTTTAGAATATAGTATACAGAATACTGACTATAGAATTTAGAATATAGAATGCAGAACAGAGAATTTAGAATATAGAATGCAGAATACTGAATAAAGAATTTATAAACAGGAATGCAAAACAGAATTTAGAATATAGAATACAGAATACAGAATATAGAATTTATAATATAGAACGTATACCACAGAATATAGAGTATAGAAAACAGATTGCAGAATATAGAATTCAGAACATAGAATGTAGAACACAGAAAATAGAATATGGAAATCATAATACAAAACCCAGAACTGAGGACATGGAATGAAGAACACAGAATTTAGAATACAGAATAGAGAATACTGAATATAGAATTTAGAATATAAAATGCAGAACCCAGAATTTAGAATATAGAATACAGAATACTGAATATAGGATTTAGAACATGGAATGCAGAACACAGATTATGGAATGTAGAATACGGAATGCAGAATATAGAATACAGAATATAGAATGTAGAATACAGAGTATAGAATATGGAAAACAGAATACATAACCCAGAATTTACAACATGGATTTCGGAACACAGAATTTAGAATATAGAATACAGAATACTGAATATAGAATTTAGAATATAGAATGTAGAACACAGAACTTAGAATAGAGAATAATGAATACTGCAAATAAAATTTAGAATATAGAATGTAGAACACAGAATAGAGAAAATAGAATAGAGAATATAGAACACACAATTTAGAACATGGAATGCAGAACACAGAATTTAGAATGTAGAACACAGAATATAGAATATAGAATACGGAATGCAGAACAGAGAATATAAAATATAGAATATAGAATGATGAACACAAAATATAGAATAGAGAATATAGAACCCAGAAATTAGAACATGGAATTTAAAACACAGAATTTAGAATATAAAATACAGAATACTGAATATCGAATTTAGAATATAGAATGTAGAACACAGAATATAGAAAATAGAATAGAGAATATAGAACTCACAATTTAGAACATGAAATGCAGAACACAGAATTTAGAATGTAGAACACAGAATACTGAATATAGAATTTGGAATATAGAATGTAGAACACAGAATATAGAATATAGAATACGGAATGCAGAATAGAGAATATAAAATATAGAATATAGAATGATGAACACAAAATATAGATTAGAGAATAGAGAATATAGAACACAGAATTTAGAACATGGAATGTAGAACACAGAATTTAGAATATAAAATACAGAATACTGAATATCGAATTTAGAATATAGAATGTAGAACACAGAATATAGAAAATAGAATAGAGAATATAGAATCAACAATTTAGAATATGGAATGCAGAACACAGAATTTAGAATGTAGAATACAGAATACTGCATATAGAATTTAGAATATAGAATGTAGAACACATAATATAGAATATAGAATACGGAATGCAGAATAGAGAATATAAAATATAGAATATAGAATGATGAACACAAAATATAGAATATAGAATAGAGAATATAGAACCCAGGATTTAGAACATGCAATATAGAACACAGAATTTAGAATATAAAATAAAGAATAATGAATATCGAATTTAGAATATAGAATGTAGAACACAGAATATGGTATGTAGAATACGGAAAGCAGAATATAGAATACATAATATAGAAAGTAGAATACAGAATATAGAATAGGGAAAACAGAATACATAACCCAGAATTTAGAACATGGAATTCAGAACACAGAATTTAGGATATAGTATACAGAATACTGAATATAGAATTTAGAAAATAGAATGCAGTACACAGAATTAAGAATATAGAATGCAGAATACTGTATATAGAATATATAAACAGGAATGCAGAACACAGTATATAGAAAATAGAATAAAGAATACTGAATATATAATTGAGAATATATATTGAATAACACAGAATATAGATTATAGACTACTGAATGGAGAATATAGAAGGTAGAATAAAGAATGAAGAACACAAAATATAGAATATAAAGTAGAGAATATAGAACCCAGAATTTAGAATTGGAATGCAGAACATAAAATATAGAATACAGAATACAGAATACGGAATAAATATTTTAGAATATAGAATATAGAACGCAGAATATAGAATATAGAATAGGAAATGCAGAATACAGTATGTAGAATACAGAATGAAAAACAAAAATATAGAATATAGAATAGTGAATATAGAACCCAGAACATAGAACACGGAATGCAGAACACAGAATTTAGAATATAGAATACAGAATACTTAATATAAAATTTAGAATGTAGAATGTAGAACACAGAATATAGAATATAGAATACGGAATACAGAATATAGTATACAGAATATAGAATGTAGAACACAGAATATAGTATATTGAATAGAGTATATAGAAACCAAAATTTAGAACATGGAATGCAGAACACAATATTTAGAATATAGAATACAGAATACTGAATATAGAATTTAGAATATAGAATGTAGAACACAGAATATAGAATACGACATGCAGAATATTGAATACAGAATAAAGAATATAGAACACAGAATATTGAATATGGAAAAAGAATATTGAACCCAGAATATAGAACATGGAATGCAGAACACAGAATTTAAAATATAGAATGCAGAATACTGAATATAGAATTTAGAATATATAACGCAGAACACAGAATATAGAATATAGAATACGGAATGCAGAATATAGAATACAGGATATAGAATATAGAATACAGAATATAGAATATGGAAAACAGAATACAGGAGCCAGAATTTAGAGCATGGAATGCAACACAGAATTTACAATATAGAATACAGATTACTGAATATAGAATTTAGAACATAGAAAGCAGAACCCAGAATTTAGAATATAGAATACAGAATACTGAATATAGAATTTAGAATACAGAAAGTAGAACACAGAATATAGAATATAGAATACAGATTATAGAAAGCAAAGTTTAGAACATAGAATGCGGTACACAGACTTTAAAATATAGAATACCGAATACTGAACATAGAATATGAATACACAATATAGAACACAGAATTTAGAATATAGGATACCGAATACTGAATATAGAATATAATTATACAATTTAGAGCACAGAATATAGAATATACAATAGAGAATATAGAACACAAAATTTAGAACATGGAACGCAGAACACAGAATTAAGAATATGGAATGCACAATACTGTATATAGAATTTAGACTATAGAATGAATAACAGAGAATATAGAATATAGAATACGGAAAGGAGAATATAGAAGGTAGAATATAGAATGAAGAACACAATATATAGAATATAGTATAGAGAATATAGAACACAGAAATTAGGAATGTAATGCAGAACAGAGAAATTATAATATAGAATACAGAATACTGAATAAAGATTTTTGAATATAGAATGTAGAACACAGAATATAGAATATAGAATAGGGAATGCAGAACATACTACGTAGAATACAGAAAGAAGAACACAAATATAGAATATAGAATAGTGAATATAGAACCCAGAACTAAAAACACGGAATGCAGAACACAGAATTTAGAATATAGAATACAGAATACTTAATATAAAATTTAGAATATAGAATGCAGAAAACAGAATATAGAATATACAATACGGAATGCAGAATATAGAATACAGAATATAGAACGTAGAACACAGAATATAGAATATTGAATAGAGTATATGGAACACAAATTTAGAACATGGAATGCAGAACACAGAATTTAGAATATAGAATACAGAATACTGAATATAGAATTTAGAATATAGAGTGTTGAACACAAAATATAGAATATAAAAAACGTAATGCAGAATATAGAATACAGAATATGGAACGTAGAACAGAGAATATAAAATATGAGAAACAAAATACAAAAGTCAGAATTGAGAACATGGTATGCAGAACACAGCATTTAGAATATAGTGTACAGAATACTGAATATAGAATTTAGAATATAGAACGCAGAACACAGAATATAGAATATAGAATACAGAATACAGAATATAGAATTTAGAATATAGAATGTAGAACACAGAGTATAGAATAAAGAAAACGGAATACTGAATATACAATTTAGAACATAGAATGTAGAACACAGAATATGAAATATATAATACGGAATGCAGAATATTGAATAGAGAATATAGAATGTAGAACACAGAATTTAGAATATGGAAAACAGAATATAGAACCCAGAATTTAGAACATGGAATGCAGAACACAGAATTTAGAATATAGGATACAGATTATTGAATATAGAATTTAGAATATAGATTGTAGAACACAGAATTTAGATTATAGACTACAGAATACTGAATATAGTATTTATAATATAGAATGTAGAACACAGAATATAGAATATAGAATACAGTATATAGAAATCAAAATTTAGAACATGGAATGTAGAACACAGAATTTAGAAAATAGAATACCTAATACTGAATATAGAATATGAATATACATTGTAGAACACAGAATTTAGAATATAGAATACAGAATACTGAATATAGAATTTAGAATATACAATGTAGAACACAGAATATAGAATATAGAATACAGAAAACTGAATACAGGATTTAGAATATGGAATGCAGAACACCGAATTTAGAATATAAATACAGAAAACTGAATATAGAATTTGGAATATAGAATGTACAACACACAATATAGAATATACAATAGAGAATATAGAACACAGAATTTACAACATGGATTGCAGAACACAGAATTTAAAATATAGAATATCGAATACTGAATATAGAATATGAATATACAATATAGAACCCAGAAATTTGAATATTGAATACATAATACTGAATATAGGATTTAGAATATACAATGTAGAACCGAGAATATAGAATATAGAATACGGAATGCAGAATATAGTATACAGAATACAGAATGTAGAACACAGAATTTAGAATATGGAAAACAGGATATAGAACCCAGAATATAGAACATGGAATGCAGAAAACAGAATTTAAAATGTACAATAAAGAATACTGAATATCGAATTTAGAATATAGAATGCAGAACACAGAATATAGAATATAGAATACGGAATGCAGAATATAGAATACAGAATATAGAATGTAGAACACAGAACATAGAATATGGAAAACATAATACAAAACCCAGAATTGAGGACATGTAATGCAGAACACAGAATTTAGAATATAGAATAGTGAATACTGAATATAGAATTTAGAAAATTGAATGCAGAGCACAGAATTTAGAATATAGAATGCAGAATACTGTATATAGGATTTAGAATATAGAAAGAAAAACAAAGAATATAGAATATAGACTACGGAATGGAGAATATAGAAGGTACAATATAGACTGAAGAACACAAAATATAGAATATAGAATGGAGAATATAGAACCCACAATATAGAAATGGAATGCAGAACAGAGAATTTAGAATATAGAATAGAGAAAACTAAATAAAGTTTTTAGAATATAGAATGTAGAACACAGAATATAGAATATACAATAGAGAATAGAGAACCCAGGATATAGAACATGGAATGCAGAACACAGAATTTAGAATATAGAACACAGAATACTGAATATAAATTTAGAATATAGAATATAGAACACAGAGTATAGAATACAGAATACGGAATAATGAATATACAATTTAGAATATAGAATGTAGAACACAGAAAATAGAATATAGAATACGGAATGCAGGAAATACAATACAGAACATAGAATGTAGAACACAGAATATAGAATATGGAAAACAGAATACAAAACCCAGAATTGAAAACATGAAATGCACAACAGAGAATTAAGAATAGAGAATACAGAATACTGAAAATAGGATTTAGAATACAGAGTGTAGAACAGAGAATTAGAACATAGAATATATTATACTGAATATAGAATTTAGAATATAGAATATAGAACACAGAATATAGAAAATAGAATAGAGAATATAGAACCCAGAATATAGAACATGGAATGCAGAACACAGAATTTAGAATATAGAATACAGAATACTGAATATAGAATTTAGAATATACAATGCAGAACGCAGAATATAGAATATAGAATATAGAATGTAGAACACAGAGTATAGAATATAGAATGATGAACACGAAATATGGAATATGGAATAGAGAATATAGAACCCAGAATTTAGAACATGGAATGCAGAACACAGAATTTAGAATATAGAATACAGAATACTGAATATCGAATTTAGAATATAGAATGTAGAACACAGAATTTGGTATGTAGAATACGGAATGCAGAATATTGTATTCAGAATATAGAATTTAGAACACAAAATATAGAATATGGAAAACAGAATATAGAACGCAGAGTGTAGATCATGGAATGCAGAACACAGAATTTAGAGTATATAATACCGAATACTTAATATAAAATTTAGAATATAGAATGTAGAATACAGAATATGGAATGTAGAATAAGAAATGCAGAAAATTGAATACAGATTATAGAATGTAGAACACAGAATTTAGAATATGGAAAACAGAATATAGAACCCAGAATTTAGAACATGGAATGCAGAACACAAAATTAAGAATATAGAATACAGATTACTGAATATAGAATTTAGAATATAGAATGTAGAACACAGAATTTAGTATATAGAATACAGAATACTGAATATAAAATTTAGAATATAGAATGCAGAACACAGAATATAGAATATAGAATACAGAATATAGAACCCAAAATTTAGAACATGGAATGCAGAACACAGAATTTAAATTATAGAATAACGAATACTGAATATAGAATATGAATATACAATATAGAACCCAGAATTTAGAATATAGAATACATAATACTGAATATAGGATTTAGAATATAAAATGTAGAACCAAGAATATAGAATATAGAATACAGAATGCAGAATATAGAACAGAATATAGAAAGTAGAACACAGAATATATAATATTGAATAGAGTATATGGAACAAAAAATTTAGAACATGAAATGCAGAACACAGAATTTAGAATATAGATTACAGAATACTGAATATAGAATTTAGAATATAGAATGTTGAACACAGAATATAGAATATAAAAAACGTAATGCAGAATATAGAATACAGAATATAGAATGTAGAACACAGCATATAGAATATGGGAAACAAAATACAAAAGTCAGAAATGAGAACAGGTAATGCAGAACACAGCATTTAGAATATAGTATACAGAATACTGAATATAGAATTTAGAATAGACAATGTAGAACACAGTGTATGGAATGTAGAACACGGAATACTGAATATACAATTTAAAATATAGAATGTAGAACACAGAATATGAAATGTATAATACGGAATGCAGAATATTGAATAGAGAATATGGAATGTAGAACACAGAATTTAGAATATGGAGAAAAGAATATAGAACCCAGAATTTAGAACATGGAATGCAGAACACAGAATTTAGAATATAGAATACAGATTATTGAATATAGAAATTAGAATATAGATTGTAGAACACAGGATTTAGATTATAGAGTACAGAATACTGAATATAGTATTTAGAATATAGAATGTAGAACACAGAATATAGAATATAGAATACAGAATATAGAAATCAAAATTTAGAACATGGAATGCAGAACACAGAATTTAGAAAATAGAATACGGAATACTGAATATAGAATATGAATATACAATGTAGAACACCAATTTAGAATATAGAATACAGAATACTGAATATAGAATTTAGAATATACAATGTAGAACACAGAATATAGAATATAGAATACAGAAAACTGAATACAGAATTTAGATTATGGAATGCAGAACACAGAATTTAGAATATAAATACAGAAAACTGAATATAGAATTTAGAATATAGAATGTACAAAACACAATATAAAATATACAATAGAGAATATAGAACTCAGAATTTACAACATGGATTACAGAACACCGAATTTAAAATATAGATTACAGAATACTGAATATAGAATATGAATATAAAATATAGAACCCAGAATTTAGAATATAGAATACATAATACTGAATATAGGATTTAGAATATACAACGTAGAACCGAGAATATAGAATATAGAGTACGGAATGCAGAATAAAATATACAGAATATAGAAATTAGAACACAGAATTTAGAATATGGAAAACAGGATATAGAACCCAGAATATAGAACATGGAATGCAGAACACAGAATTTAAAATATAGAATACAGAATACTGAATATAGAATTTAGAATATAGAACGCAGAACACAGAATATAGAATATAGAATACAGAATACAGAATATAGAATTTAGAATATAGAATGTAGAACACAGAGTATAGAATAAAGAAAACGGAATACTGAATATACAATTTAGAACATAGAATGTAGAACACAGAATATGAAATGTATAATACGGAATGCAGAATATTGAATAGAGAATATAGAATGTAGAACACAGAATTTAGAATATGGAAAACAGAATATAGAACCCAGAATTTAGAACATGGAATGCAGAACACAGAATTTAGAATATAGAATACAGATTATTGAATATAGAAATTAGAATATAGATTGTAGAACACAGGATTTAGATTATAGAGTACAGAATACTGAATATAGTACTTAGAATATAGAATGTAGAACACAGAATATAGAATATAGAATACAGAATATAGAAATCAAAATTTAGAACATGGAATGCAGAACACAGAATTTAGAAAATAGAATACGGAATACTGAATATAGAATATGAATATACAATGTAGAACACCAATTTAGAATATAGAATACAGAAAACTGAATATAGAATTTAGAATATACAATGTAGAACACAGAATATAGAATATAGAATACAGAAAACTGAATACAGAATTTAGATTATGGAATGCAGAACACAGAATTTAGAATATAAATACAGAAAACTGAATATAGAATTTAGAATATAGAATGTACAAAACACAATATAAAATATACAATAGAGAAAATAGAACTCAGAATTTACAACATGGATTACAGAACACCGAATTTAAAATATAGATTACAGAATACTGAATATAGAATATGAATATAAAATATAGAACACAGAATTTAGAATATAGAATACATAATACTGAATATAGGATTTAGAATATACAACGTAGAACCGAGAATATAGATTATAGAGTACGGAATGCAGAATACAGTATACAGAATATAGAAATTAGAACACAGAATTTAGAATATGGAAAACAGGATATAGAACCCAGAATATAGAACATGGAATGCAGAAAACAGTATTTAAAATATAGTATACCGAAAACTGAATATACAATTTAGAACATAGAATGCAGAACACAGAATTAAGATTATTGAATGCAGAATACTGTATACAGAATTTATAAACAAGAATGCAGAACACAGAATTTAGAAAAGAGAATAAAGAATACTGAATATAGAATTTAGAATATATAATATATAACACAGAATATAGAATATAGACTACGGAAAGGAGAATATAGGAGGTAGAATGATGAATGAAGAACACAACATATAGAATATAGAATAGAGAATATAGAACCCAGAATTTAGAAATGGAATGCAGAACATAGAATTTAGAATATAGAATACAGAATACTGAATAAAGGTTTTAGAGAATAGAATATAGAACACAGAATTTAGAATATAAATAGGGAATGCTGAAAATAGTATGCAGAATATAGAATGAAGAACACAATTATAGAATATAGAATAGTGAATATAGAACCCAGAACTAAGAACACGGAATGCAGAACTCAGAATTTAGAATATAGAATACAGAATACTTAATATAAAATTTAGAATATGGAACGTAGAAAACAGAATATAAAATATAGAATACGGAATGCCGAATATAGAATACAGAATATAGAATGTAGAACACAGAATATAGAATATAGAATACGGAATGCCGAATATAGAATACAGAATATAGTATTTAGAACACAGAATATAGAATATTGAATACAGTATATGGAACACAAAATTTAGAACATGGAATGCAGAACACATTATTTAGAATATAGAATACTGAATACTGAATATAGAATATGAATATACAATGTAGAACACAGAATTTAGAATACAGAATACAGAATACTGAATATAGAATTTGGAATATACAATGTAGAACACAGAATATAGAATATAGTATACGGAATGCATAATATAGGATACAGAAAATAAAATGTAGAACACAGAATAGAGAATATGGAAAACAGAATACAAAACCGAGAATTGAGAACATGGACTTCAGAACAAATAATTAACAATATACAATACAGAATACTGAATATAGAATTTTGAATATACAATGTAGAACACAGAATTTAGATATATAATTAAGAATACTGAATATAGAATTTAGAAAATAGAATGTAGAACACAGAATATAGAATAGAGAATAGAGAACCCAGAATTTAGAACTTGGAATGCAGAACACAGAATTTTGAATATAGAATACAGAATACTGAATATAAAATTTAGAACATAGAATGTTGAACACAGAATATAGAATACGGTATGCAGAATATACAATACAGAATAGTGAATGCAGAACACAGTATATAGAATATGGAAAACAGAATACAGAACTCAGACTTTAGAACATGGAATGCAGAACACAGAATTTAAAATATAGTATACAGAATACTGAATATAGAATTAGAACTTAGAATGCAGAACACAGAATTAAGATTATATAATGCAAAATTCTGTATATAGAATTTATAAACAGGAATGCAGAACACAGAATTTAGAATAGAGAATGCAGAATACTGTATATAGAATTTAGAATATAGAATGAATAACACAGAATATAGAATATAGACTACGGAATGGAGAAAATAGAAGGTAGAATATAGACTGAATAACACAAAATATAGAATATAGAATAGAGAATATAGATCCCAGAATATAGAAATGGAATGCAGAACACAGAATTTAGAATATAGAATACAGTATACTGAATATAGAATTTAGAATACACAATGTAGAACTCAGAATATAGAATATAGAATACGGAAAGCAGAATATAGAATATAGAATATAGAATGATGAACACAAAATTTAGAATATAGAATAGAGAATATAGAACCCAGAATTTAGAACATGGAATGGAGAACACAGAATTTAAAATATAGAATACCGAATACTGAATATTCAATTTAGAATATAGAATGAAAGACACAGAGTATAGTATATAGAAAACGGAATACTAAATATACAATTTAGAATATAGAATGTAGAACACACAATATAGAATATAGAATACGGAATGCAGAATATAGAATATAGAATATAGAATCATGAACAGAAAATTTAGAATATAGAATAGAGAATATAGAACCCAGAATTTAGAACATGGAATGCAGAACACAGAATTTAAAATATAGAATACCGAATACTGAATATACAATTTAGAATATAGAATGAAAGACACAGAGTATAGTATATAGAAAACGGAATACTGAATATACAATTTAGAACATAGAATGTAGAACACACAATATAGAATATAGAATACGGAATGCAGAACATAGAATACAGAATATAGAATGTAGAACACAGAATATAGAATATTGAATACAGTATATGGAACACAAAATTTAGAACATGGAATGCAGAACACATTATTTAGAATATAGAATACTGCATACTGAATATAGAATATGAATATACAATGTAGAACACAGAATTTAGAATATAGAATACAGAATAATTAATATATAATTTAGAATATAGAAAGTAGAAAACAGAATATAGAATATAGAATACGGAATGCAGAATATAGAATACAGAATATAGAATGTAGAACACAGAATATGGAATATTGAATACAGTATATAGAACAAAAAATTTAGAACATGGAATGCAGAACCCATTATTTAGAATATAGAATACTGAATACTGAATATAGAATTTTTTATATACAATGTAGAACACAGAATATAGAATATGGGAAACAAAATACAAAAGTCAGAATTGAGAGCATGGAATGCAGAAAACAGCATTTAGAATATAGTATACAGAATACTGAATATAGAATTTAGAATATACAATGTAGAACACAGGGTATGGAATATAGAATACAGAATATAGAAATCAAAATTTAGAACATGGAATGCAGAACACAGAATTTAGAAAATAGAATACGGAATACTGAATATAGAATATGAATATACAATGTAGAACACCAATTTAGAATATAGAATACAGAATACTGAATATAGAATTTAGAATATACAATGTAGAACACAGAATATAGAATATAGAATACAGAAAACTGAATACAGAATTTAGATTATGGAATGCAGAACACAGAATTTAGAATATAAATACAGAAAACTGAATATAGAATTTAGAATATAGAATGTACAAAACACAATATAAAATATACAATAGAGAATATAGAACCCAGAATTTACAACATGGATTACAGAACACCGAATTTAAAATATAGATTACAGAATACTGAATATAGAATATGAATATAAAATATAGAACCCAGAATTTAGAATATAGAATACATAATACTGAATATAGGATTTAAAATATACAACGTAGAACCGAGAATATAGAATATAGAGTACGGAATGCAGAATACAGTATACAGAATATAGAAATTAGAACACAGAATTTAGAATATGGAAAACAGGATATAGAACCCAGAATATAGAACATGGAATGCAGAAAACAGTATTTAAAATATAGTATACCGAATACTGAATATAGAATTTAGAACATAGAATGCAGAACACAGAATTAAGATTATTGAATGCAGAATACTGTATACAGAATTTATAAACAAGAATGCAGAACACAGAATTTAGAAAAGAGAATAAAGAATACTGAATATAGAATTTAGAATATATAATATATAACACAGAATATAGAATATAGACTACGGAAAGGAGAATATAGGAGGTAGAATGATGAATGAAGAACACAACATATAGAATATAGAATAGAGAATATAGAACCCAGAATTTAGAAATGGAATGCAGAACATAGAATTTAGAATATAGAATACGGAATACTGAATAAAGGTTTTAGAGAATAGAATATAGAACACAGAATTTAGAATATAAATAGGGAATGCTGAAAATAGTATGCAGAATATAGAATGAAGAACACAATTATAGAATATAGAATAGTGAATATAGAACCCAGAACTAAGAACACGGAATGCAGAACTCAGAATTTAGAATATAGAATACAGAATACTTAATATAAAATTTAGAATATGGAACGTAGAAAACAGAATATAAAATATAGAATACGGAATGCCGAATATAGAATACAGAATATAGAATGTAGAACACAGAATATAGAATATAGAATAGGGAATGCAGAATATAGTATGTAGAATATAGAATGAAGAACACAAGTAAAGAATATAGAATAGTGAATATAGAACCCAGAATTTAGAAATGGAATGCAGAACATAGAATTTAGAATATAGAATACAGAATACTGAATAAAGGTTTTAGAGAATAGAATATAGAACACAGAATTTAGAATATAAATATGGAATGCTGAAAATAGTATGCAGAATATAGAATGAAGAACACAATTATAGAATATAGAATAGTGAATTTAGAACCCAGAACTATGAACACGGAATGCAGAACTCAGAATTTAGAATATAGAATACAGAATACTTAATATAAAATTTAGAATATGGAATGTAGAAAACAGAATATAGAATATAGAATACGGAATGCCGAATATAGAATACAGAATATAGAATGTAGAACACAGAATATAGAATATAGAATACGGAATGCCGAATATAGAATACAGAATATAGTATTTAGAACACAGAATATAGAATATTGAATACAGTATATGGAACAAAAAATTTAGAATATGGAATGCAGAACGCATTATTTAGAGTATAGAATACTGAATACTGAATATAGAATATGAATATACAATGTAGAACACAGAATTTAGAATATAGAATACAGAGTACTCAATATAGAATTTGGAATATACAATGTAGAACACAGAATATAGAATATAGTATACGGAATGCATAATATAGGATACAGAAAATAGAATGTAGAACACAGAATAGAGAATATGGAAAACAGAATACAAAACCGAGAATTGAGAACATGGACTTCAGAACAAATAATTAACAATATACAATACAGAATACTGAATATAGAATTTTGAATATACAATGTAGAACACAGAATTTAGATATATAAATAAGAATACTGAATATAGAATTTAGAATATAGAATGTAGAACACAGAATATAGAATAGAGAATAGAGAACCCAGAATTTAGTACTTGGAATGCAGAACACAGAATTTTGAACATAGAATACAGAATACTGAATATAAAATTTAGAACATAGAATGTTGAACACAGAATATAGAATACGGTATGCAGAATATACAATAAAGAAGAGTGAATGCAGAACACAGAATATAGAATATGGAAAACAGAATACAGAACTCAGACATTAGAACATGGAATGCAGAACACAGAATTTAAAATATAGTATACAGAATACTGAATATAGAATTAGAAATTAGAATGCAGAACACAGAATTAAGATTATATAATGCAGAATTCTGTATATAGAATTTATAAACAGAAATGCAGAACACAGAATTTAGAATAGAGAATGCAGAATACTGTATATAGTATTTAGAATATAGAATGAATAACACAGAATATAGAATATAGACTACGGAATGGAGAAAATAGAAGGTAGAATATAGACTGAATAACACAAAATATAGAATATAGAATAGACAATTTAGATCCCAGAATATAGAAATGGAATGCAGAATATAGAATTTTGAATACAGAATACAGAAAACTGAATAAAGATTTTAGAATATAGAATGTAGAACACAGAATATAGAATATAGAATAGGGAATGCAGAATATAGTATGTAGAATATAGAATGAAGAACACAAGTATAGAATATAGAATAGTGAATATAGAAACCAGAACTTAGAACACGGAATGCAGAACACAGAATTTGAATATAGAATACATAATACTGAATATAGAATTTAGAATATAGAATGCAGAACACAGAATTTATAATATAGAATGCAGAATACAGAATATTGATTTTATAAACATGAATGCAGAACACAGAATTTAGAATATAGAATGAAGAACACTGAATAGAGTATTTAGAATATACAATGAAGAACACAGAATATAGAATTTAGAATATAGAATAGAGAACCCAGGATATAGAACATGAAATGCAGAGCACAGAATTTAGAATATAGAACACAGAATACTGAATATAAGTTTAGAATATAGAATATAGAACACAGAGTATAGTATATAGAATACGGAATACTGAATATAAAATTTAGAATATAGAATGTAGAACACAGAATATAGAATATAGAATACGGAATGCAGAATATAGAATACAGAATATAGAATGTAGAACACAGAATATAGAATATAGAATACGGAATGCCGAATATAGAATACAGAATATAGTATTTAGAACACAGAATATAGAATATTGAATACAGTATATGGAACAAAAAATTTAGAACATGGAATGCAGAACACAGAATTTAAAATATAGAATACCGAATACTGAATATTCAATTTAGAATATAGAATGAAAGACACAGAGTATAGTATATAGAAAACGGAATACTGAATATACAATTTAGAATATAGAATGTAGAACACACAATATAGAATATAGTATACGGAATGCAGAATATAGAATATAGAATATAGAATGAAGAACACAAAATTTAGAATATAGAATAGAGAATATAGAACCCAGAATTTAGAACATGGAATGCAGAACACAGAATTTAAAATATAGAATACCGAATACTGAATATACAATTTAGAATATAGAATGAAAGACACAGAATATAGTATATAGAAAACGGAATACTGAATATACAATTTAGAACATAGAATGTAGAACACACAATATAGAATATAGAATACGGAATGCAGAATATAGAATACAGAATATAGAATGTTGAACACTGAATATAGAAATAGGAATACAGAATACAGAACCCAGAATTTAGAACATGGAATGCAGAGCACAGAAATTAAAATATAGAATACCGAATACAGAATATAAAATTTAGAATATACAATATAGAACACAGAATATGGAATGTAGAATACGGAATGCAGAATATTGAACACAGAATATAGAATATAGAACACAGAATTTAGAATATGGAAAACAGGATATAGAACACAGATTATAGAACTTGGAATGCAGAACACAGAATTAAAAATATAGAATACAGAAAACTGAATATCGAATTTAGAATATAGAACGCAGAAAACAGAAAATAGAATATAGAATACGGAATGCAGAATATAGGATACAGAATATAGAATGTAGAACACAGAATATAGAATATTGAATAGAGTATATGGAACACAAAATTTAGAACATAGAATTCAGAACACAGAGTTTAGAATATAGTATACAGAATACTGACTATAGAATTTAGAATATAGAATGCAGAACAGAGAATTTAGAATATAGAATGCAGAATACTGAATAAAGAATTTATAAACAGGAATGCAAAACAGAATTTAGAATATAGAATACAGAATACAGAATATAGAATTTATAATATAGAACGGATACCACAGAATATAGAGTATAGAATACAGATTGCAGAATATAGAATTCAGAATATAGAATGTAGAACACAGAAAATAGAATATGGAAATCATAATACAAAACCCAGAACTGAGGACATGGAATGAAGAACACAGAATTTAGAATACAGAATAGAGAATACTGAATATAGAATTTAGAATATAAAATGCAGAACCCAGAATTTAGAATATAGAATACAGAATACTGAATATAGGATTTAGAACATGGAATGCAGAACACAGATTATGGAATGTAGAATACGGAATGCAGAATATAGAATACAGAATATAGAATGTAGAATACAGAGTATAGAATATGGAAAACAGAATACATAACCCAGAATTTACAACATGGATTTCGGAACACAGAATTTAGAATATAGAATACAGAATACTGAATATAGAATTTAGAATATAGAATGTAGAACACAGAACTTAGAATAGAGAATAATGAATACTGCATATAAAATTTAGAATATAGAATGTAGAACACAGAATAGAGAAAATAGAATAGAGAATATAGAACACACAATTTAGAACATGGAATGCAGAACTCAGAATTTAGAATGTAGAACACAGAATATAGAATATAGAATACGGAATGCAGAACAGAGAATATAAAATATAGAATATAGAATGATGAACACAAAATATAGAAAGAGAATATAGAACCCAGAAATTAGAACATGGAATTTAAAACACAGAATTTAGAATATAAAATACAGAATACTGAATATCGAATTTAGAATATAGAATGTAGAACACAGAATATAGAAAATAGAATAGAGAATATAGAACTCACAATTTAGAACATGAAATGCAGAACACAGAATTTAGAATGTAGAACACAGAATACTGAATATAGAATTTGGAATATAGAATGTAGAACACAGAATATAGAATATAGAATACGGAAAGCAGAATATAGAATATAAAATATAGAATATAGAATGATGAACACAAAATATAGATTAGAGAATAGAGAATATAGAACACAGAATTTAGAACATGGAATGTAGAACACAGAATTTAGAATATAAAATACAGAATACTGAATATCGAATTTAGAATATAGAATGTAGAACACAGAATATAGAAAATAGAATAGAGAAAATAGAAACAACAATTTAGAATATGGAATGCAGAACACAGAATTTAGAATGTAGAATACAGAATACTGCATATAGAATTTAGAATATAGAATGTAGAACACATAATATAGAATATAGAATACGGAATGCAGAATAGAGAATATAAAATATAGAATATAGAATGATGAACACAAAATGTAGAATATAGAATAGAGAATATAGAACCCAGGATTTAGAACATGCAATTTAGAACACAGAATTTAGAATATAAAATACAGAATAATGAATATCGAATTTAGAATATAGAATGTAGAACACAGAATATGGTATGTAGAATACGGAAAGCAGAATATAGAATACATAATATAGAAATTAGAATACAGAATATAGAATAGGGAAAACAGAATACATAACCCAGAATTTAGAACATGGAATTCAGAACACAGAATTTAGGATATAGTATACAGAATACTGAATATAGAATTTAGAAAATAGAATGCAGTACACAGAATTAAGAATATAGAATGCAGAATACTGTATATAGAATATATAAACAGGAATGCAGAACACAGTATATAGAAAATAGAATAAAGAATACTGAATATAGAATTGAGAATATATATTGAATAAAACAGAATATAGATTATAGACTACTGAATGGAGAATATAGAAGGTAGAATAAAGAATGAAGAACACAAAATATAGAAAATAAAGTAGAGAATATAGAACCCAGAATTTAGAATTGGAATGCAGAACATAAAATATAGAATACAGAATACAGAATACGGAATAAATATTTTAGAATATAGAATATAGAACGCAGAATATAGAATATAGAATAGGAAATGCAGAATACAGTATGTAGAATACAGAATGAAAAACAAAAATATAGAATATAGAATAGTGAATATAGAACCCAGAACATAGAACACGGAATGCAGAACACAGAATTAAGAATATAGAATACAGAATACTTAATATAAAATTTAGAATGTAGAATGAAGAACACAGAATATAGAATATAGAATACGGAATACAGAATATAGTATACAGAATATAGAATGTAGAACACAGAATATAGAATATTGAATAGAGTATATGGAAACCAAAATTTAGAACATGGAATGCAGAACACAATATTTAGAATATAGAATACAGAATACTGAATATAGAATTTAGAATATAGAATGTAGAACACAGAATATAGAATACGACATGCAGAATATTGAATACAGAATAAAGAATATAGAACACAGAATATAGAATATGGAAAAAGAATATTGAACCCAGAATATAGAACATGGAATGCAGAACACAGAATTTAAAATATAGAATGCAGAATACTGAATATAGAATTTAGAATATATAACGCAGAACACAGAATATAGAATATAGAATACGGAATGCAGAATATAGAATACAGGATATAGAATGTAGAATACAGAATATAGAATATGGAAAACAGAATACAGAAGCCAGAATTTAGAGCATGGAATGCAACACAGAATTTACAATATAGAATACAGATTACTGAATATAGAATTTAGAACATAGAAAGCAGAACCCAGAATTTAGAATATAGAATACAGAATACTGAATATAGAATTTAGAATACAGAAAGTAGAACACAGAATATAGAATATAGAATATAGAATACAGATTATAGAAAGCAAAGTTTAGAACATGGAATGCAGTACACAGACTTTAAAATATAGAATACCGAATACTGAACATAGAATATGAATACAAAATATAGAACACAGAATTTAGAATATAGGATACCGAATACTGAATATAGAATATAATTATACAATTTAGAGCACAGAATATAGAATATACAATAGAGAATATAGAACACAAAATTTAGAACATGGAACGCAGAACACAGAATTAAGAATATGGAATGCACAATACTGTATATAGAATTTAGACAATAGAATGAATAACAGAGAATATAGAATATAGAATACGGAATGGAGAATATAGAAGGTAGAATATAGAATGAAGAACACAATATATAGAATATAGTATAGAGAATATAGAACACAGAAATTAGGAATGTAATGCAGAACAGAGAATTTATAATATAGAATACAGAATACTGAATAAAGATTTTAGAATATAGAATGCAGAACTTATAATATAGAATATAGAAAAATGAATGCAGAATATAGTATGTAGAATATAGAATGAAGAACACAAATATAGAATAGAGAATAGAGAATATAGAACCCAGAACTTACAACAAGGAATGCAGAACACAGAATTTAAAATAAAGAATACAGAATACTTAATATAAAATTTAGAATATAGAATGTAGAACACAGAATATAGAATATAGAATACGGAATGCAGCATATAGAATATAAAATATAGAATATAGAATGATGAACACAAAATTTAGAATATAGAATAGAGAATATAGAACCCAGAATTTAGAAAATGCAATTTAGAACACAGAATTTAGAATATAAAAACAGAATACTGAATATCGAATTTAGAATATAGAATGTATAACACAGAATATGGTATGTAGAATACGGAAAGCAGAATATAGAATACAGAATATAGAAAGTAGAATACAGAATATAGAATATGGAAAACAGAATACATAACCCAGAATTTAGAACATGGAATTCAGAACACAGAATTTAGAATATAGTATACAGAATACTGAATATAGAATTTAGAACATAGAATGCAGTACACAGAATTAAGAATATAGAATGCAGAATACTGTATATAGAATTTATAAACAGGAATGCAGAACACAGAATATAGAAAATAGAATAAAGAATACTGAATATACAATTGAGAATATATATTGAATAACACAGAATATAGATAATAGACTACTGAATGGAGAATATAGAAGGTAGAATAAAGAATGAAGAACACAAAATATAGAATATAAAATAGAGAATATAGAACCCAGAATTTAGAAATGGAATGCAGAACATAAAATATAGAATATAGAATACAGAATAGTGAATAAATATTTTAGAATATAGAATGTAGAACACAGAATATAGAATATAGTATAGGAAATGCAGAATACAGTATGTAGAATACAGAATGAGAAACAAAAATATAGAATATAGAATAGTGAATATAGAACCCAGAACAAAGTACACGGAATGCAGTACACAGAATTTAGAATACAGAATACAGAATACTTAATATAAAATTTAGAATGTAGAATGTAGAACACAGAAAATAGAATATAGAATACTTAATACAGAATATAGTATACAGAATGTAGAATGTAGAACACAGAATATAGAATATTGAATATAGAATATAGAATACACATTATAGAACCCAAAGTTTAGAACATGGAATGCAGTACACAGACTTTAAAATATAGAATAACGAATACTGGACATAGAATATGAATATACAACATAGAACACAGAATTTAGAATATAGGATACCGAATACTGAATATAGAATAAAAATATACAATTTAGAACACTGAATATAGAATAGAGAATAGAGAATAGAGAACAAAAAATTTAGAACTTGGAATGCAGAACACAGAATTAAGAATATGGAATGCACAATACTGTATATAGAATATAGAATATAGAATGAATAAAACATAATATAGAATATAGAATACGGAATGGAGAATATAGAAGGTAGAATATAGAATGAAGAACACAATATATAGTATATATTAAAGAGAATATAGAACCCAGAATTTAGAAATGGAATGCAGAACAGAGAATTTAGAATATAGAATACAGAATACTGAATAAAGATTTTAGAATATAGGATGTAGAACACAGAATATAGAATATAGAATACGGAATGCAGAATAAAGTACGTAGAATACAGAATGAAGAACACAAATATAGAATATAGAATAGTGAATATACAAACCAGAAATTAGAACACGGAATTCAGAACACAGAATTTACAATATAGAACACAGAATAATTAATATAAAATTTAGAATACACAATGTAGAACACAGAATATAGAATATAGAATAGAGAATAGAGAATCCAGAATTTAGAACATGGAATGCCAAACACAGAATTTAGAATATTGAATACATATTACTGAATATAGAATTTAGAATATAGAATGCAGAACACAGAATTTAGAATATAGAATAGAGAATACTGAAAATAGAATTTAGAATATAGAATTTTGAGCTCAGAATATAGAATATAGGATAGAGTTTATAGAATCCAGAATTTTGGACATTGAATGCAGAACACAGAATTTAGAGTATATAATACAGAATACTGAATATAGAATTTAGAACATGGAATGACGAACACAGAATTCAGAATATAGAATACAGAATACTGAATATAGTATTTAGAACATAGAAGGCGGAACACAGAATTTCGAATACAGAATACAGAATACTGAATATAGAATTTAGAACATAGAATGCGAAACACAGTATTTAGAATATAGAATACAGAATACTGAATATAGAAATTAGAACATGGAATGCACAACACAGAATTTAAAATATAGAATACAGAATACTTAATATAAAATTTAGAATATAGAATGTAGAACACAGAATATAGAATATAGAATACTGAATACAGAATATAGAATTCAGAATATAGAATGTAGAACACAGAATATAGAATATTGAATAGAGTATATGGAACCCAAAATTTAGAACATGGAATGCAGAACACAGAATTTAGAATATAGAATACAGAATACTGAATATAGAATTTAGAATATAGAATGCAGAACACAGACTATAAATACGGCATGCAGAATACACAATACAGAATATAGAATGTAGATAACAGAATAGAATATAGAATACGGAATGCAGAATATAGAATACAGAATATAGAATGTAGAACACAGAATATAGAATATGAAAAACAGAAAACTAAACCCATAATTGAGAACATGAATACAGAACACAGAATTTAGAAAATAGAATACGGAATACTGAATATAGAATATGAATATACAATGTAGAACACAGAATTTAGAATATAGAATACAGAATACTGAATATAGAATTTAGATTATACAATGTAGAACACAGAATATAGAATATAGAATACAGAAAACTGAATACAGGATTTAGAATATGGAATGCAGAACACAGAATTTAGAATATAAATACAGAAAACTGAATATAGAATTTAGAATATAGAATGTACAACACACAATATAGAATATACAATAGAGAATATAGAACACAGAATTTACAACATTGATTGCAGAACACAGAATTTAAAATATAGAATACCGAATACAGAATATGAATATACAATATAGAACCCAGAATTTAGAATATAGAATACATAATACTGAATAGAGGATTTAGAATATACAATGTAGAACCGAGAATATAGAATATAGAATACGGAATGCAGAATACAGTATACAGAATACAGAATGTAGAACACAGAATTTAGAATATGGAAAACAGGATATAGAACCCAGAATATAGAACATGGAATGCAGAAAACAGAATTTAAAATGTACAATAAAGAATACTGAATATCGAATTTAGAATATAGAACGCAGAACACAGAATATAGAATATAGAATACGGAATGCAGAATATACAATACAGAATATAGAATGTAGAACACAGAACATAGAATATGGAAAACATAATACAAAACCCAGAATTGAGGACATGTAATGCAGAACACAGAATTTAGAATATAGAATAGTGAATACTGAATATAGAATTTAGAACATTGAATGAGGAACACAGAATTCAGAATATAGAATGCAGAATACTGTATATAGGATTTAGAATATAGAAAGAAAAACACAGAATATAGAATATAGATTACGGAATGGAGAATATAGAAGGTACAATATAGACTGAAGAACACAAAATATAGAATATAGAATGGAGAATATAGAACCCACAATATAGAAATGGAATGCAGAACAGAGAATTTAGAATATAGAATAGAGAAAACTAAATAAAGTTTTTAGAATATAGAATGTAGAACACAGAATATAGAATAGAGAATAGAGAATAGAGAACCCAGGATATAGAAAATGGAATGCAGAACACAGAATTTAGAATATAGAACACAGAATACTGAATATAAATTTAGAATATAGAATATAGAACACAGAGTATAGAATACAGAATACGGAATAATGAATATACAATTTAGAATATAGAATGTAGAACACAGAAAATAGAATATAGAATACGGAATGCAGGAAATACAATACAGAACATAGAATGTAGAACACAGAATATAGAATATGGAAAACAGAATACAAAACCCAGAATTGAAAACATGAAATGCACAACAGAGAATTAAGAATAGAGAATACAGAATACTGAATATAGAATTTAGAATATACAATGCAGAACGCAGAATATAGAATATAGAATACGGAATGCAGAATATAGAATATAGAATATAGAATGATGAACACGAAATATAGAATATGGAATAGAGAATATAGGACCCAGAATTTAGAACATGGAATGCAGAACACAGAATTTAGAATATAGAATACAGAATACTGAATATCGAATTTAGAATATAGAATGTAGAACACAGAATTTGGTATGTAGAATACGGAATGCAGAATATTGTATTCAGAATATAGAATTAAGAACACAAAATATAGAATATGGAAAACATAATATAGAACGCAGAGTGTAGATCATGGAATGCAGAACACAGAATTTAGAGTATATAATACCGAATACTTAATATAAAATTTAGAATATAGAATGAAGAATACAGAATATGGAATGTAGAATACGAAATGCAGAAAATTGAATACAGATTATAGAATGTAGAACACAGAATTTAGAATATGGAAAACAGAATATAGAACCCAGAATTTAGAACATGGAATGCAGAACACAAAATTAAGAATATAGAATACAGATTACTGAATATAGAATTTAGAATATAGAATGTAGAACACAGAATATAGAATATAGAATACGGAATGCCGAATATAGAATACAGAATATAGTATTTAGAACACAGAATATAGAATATTGAATACAGTATATGGAACAAAAAATTTAGAACATGGAATGCAGAACGCATTATTTAGAATATAGAATACTGAATACTGAATATAGAATATGAATATACAATGTAGAACACAGAATTTAGAAAATAGAATACAGAGTACTGAATATAGAATTTGGAATATACAATGTAGAACACAGAATATAGAATATAGTATACGGAATGCATAATATAGGATACAGAAAATAGAATGTAGAACACAGAATAGAGTATATGGAAAACAGAATACAAAACCGAGAATTGAGAACATGGACTTCAGAACAAATAATTAACAATATACAATACAGAATACTGAATATAGAATTTTGAATATACAATGTAGAACACAGAATTTAGATATATAATTAAGAATACTGAATATAGAATTTAGAATATAGAATGTAGAACACAGAATATAGAATAGAGAATAGAGAACCCAGAATTTAGTACTTGGAATGCAGAACACAGAATTTTGAACATAGAATACAGAATACTGAATATAAAATTTAGAACATAGAATGTTGAACACAGAATATAGAATACGGTATGCAGAATATACAATAAAGAAGAGTGAATGCAGAACACAGAATATAGAATATGGAAAACAGAATACAGAACTCAGACATTAGAACATGGAATGCAGAACACAGAATTTAAAATATAGTATACAGAATACTGAATATAGAATTAGAAATTAGAATGCAGAACACAGAATTAAGATTATATAATGCAGAATTCTGTATATAGAATTTATAAACAGAAATGCAGAACACAGAATTTAGAATAGAGAATGCAGAATACTGTATATAGTATTTAGAATATAGAATGAATAACACAGAATATAGAATATAGACTACGGAATGGAGAAAATAGAAGGTAGAATATAGACTGAATAACACAAAATATAGAATATAGAATAGACAATTTAGATCCCAGAATATAGAAATGGAATGCAGAATATAGAATTTTGAATACAGAATACAGAAAACTGAATAAAGATTTTAGAATATAGAATGTAGAACACAGAATATAGAATATAGAATAGGGAATGCAGAATATAGTATGTAGAATATAGAATGAAGAACACAAGTATAGAATATAGAATAGTGAATATAGAAACCAGAACTTAGAACACGGAATGCAGAACACAGAATTTGAATATAGAATACATAATACTGAATATAGAATTTAGAATATAGAATGCAGAACACAGAATTTATAATATAGAATGCAGAATACAGAATATTGATTTTATAAACATGAATGCAGAACACAGAATTTAGAATATAGAATGAAGAACACTGAATAGAGTATTTAGAATATACAATGAAGAACACAGAATATAGAATTTAGAATATAGAATAGAGAACCCAGGATATAGAACATGAAATGCAGAGCACAGAATTTAGAATATAGAACACAGAATACTGAATATAAGTTTAGGATATAGAATATAGAACACAGAGTATAGTATATAGAATACGGAATACTGAATATAAAATTTAGAATATAGAATGTAGAACACAGAATATAGAATATAGAATACGGAATGCAGAATATAGAATACAGAATATAGAATGTAGAACACAAAATATAGAATATAGAATACGGAATGCCGAATATAGAATACAGAATATAGTATTTAGAACACAGAATATAGAATATTGAATACAGTATATGGAACAAAAAATTTAGAACATGGAATGCAGAACACAGAATTTAAAATATAGAATACCGAATACTGAATATTCAATTTAGAATATAGAATGAAAGACACAGAGTATAGTATATAGAAAACGGAATACTGAATATACAATTTAGAATATAGAATGTAGAACACACAATATAGAATATAGAATACGGAATGCAGAATATAGAATATAGAATATAGAATGAAGAACACAAAATTTAGAATATAGAATAGAGAATATAGAACCCAGAATTTAGAACATGGAATGCAGAACACAGAATTTAAAATATAGAATACCGAATACTGAATATACAATTTAGAATATAGAATGAAAGACACAGAATATAGTATATAGAAAACGGAATACTGAATATACAATTTAGAACATAGAATGTAGAACACACAATATAGAATATAGAATACGGAATGCAGAATATAGAATACAGAATATAGAATGTTGAACACTGAATATAGAAATAGGAATACAGAATACAGAACCCAGAATTTAGAACATGGAATGCAGAGCACAGAAATTAAAATATAGAATACCGAATACAGAATATAAAATTTAGAATATACAATATAGAACACAGAATATGGAATGTAGAATACGGAATGCAGAATATTGAACACAGAATATAGAATATAGAACACAGAATTTAGAATATGGAAAACAGGATATAGAACACAGATTATAGAACATGGAATGCAGAACACAGAATTAAAAATATAGAATACAGAAAACTGAATATCGAATTTAGAATATAGAACGCAGAACACAGAAAATAGAATATAGAATACGGAATGCAGAATATAGGATACAGAATATAGAATGTAGAACACAGAATATAGAATATTGAATAGAGTATATGGAACACAAAATTTAGAACATAGAATTCAGAACACAGAGTTTAGAGTATAGTATACAGAATACTGACTATAGAATTTAGAATATAGAATGCAGAACAGAGAATTTAGAATATAGAATGCAGAATACTGAATAAAGAATTTATAAACAGGAATGCAAAACAGAATTTAGAATATAGAATACAGAATACAGAATATAGAATTTATAATATAGAACGGATACCACAGAATATAGAGTATAGAATACAGATTGCAGAATATAGAATTCAGAATATAGAATGTAGAACACAGAAAATAGAATATGGAAATCATAATACAAAACCCAGAACTGAGGACATGGAATGAAGAACACAGAATTTAGAATACAGAATAGAGAATACTGAATATAGAATTTAGAATATAGAATGTAGAACACAGAACTTAGAATAGAGAATAATGAATACTGCATATAAAATTTAGAAAATAGAATGTAGAACACAGAATAGAGAAAATAGAATAGAGAATATAGAACACACAATTTAGAACATGGAATGCAGAACTCAGAATTTAGAATGTAGAACACAGAATATAGAATATAGAATAAGGAATGCAGAACAGAGAATATAAAATATAGAATATAGAATGATGAACACAAAATATAGAATAGAGGATATAGAACCCAGAAATTAGAACATGGAATTTAAAACACAGAATTTAGAATATAAAATACAGAATACTGAATATCGAATTTAGAATATAGAATGTAGAACACAGAATATAGAAAATAGAATAGAGAATATAGAACTCACAATTTAGAACATGAAATGCAGAACACAGAATTTAGAATGTAGAACACAGAATACTGAATATAGAATTTGGAATATAGAATGTAGAACACAGAATATAGAAAATAGAATACGGAATGCAGAATAAAGAATATAAAATATAGAATATAGAATGATGAACACAAAATATAGATCAGAGAATAGAGAATATAGAACACAGAATTTAGAACATGGAATGTAGAACACAGAATTTAGAATATAAAATACAGAATACTGAATATCGAATTTAGAATATAGAATGTAGAACACAGAATATAGAAAATAGAATAGAGAAAATAGAAACAACAATTTAGAATATGGAATGCAGAACACAGAATTTAGAATGTAGAATACAGAATACTGCATATAGAATTTAGAATATAGAATGTAGAACACATAATATAGAATATAGAATACGGAATGCAGAATAGAGAATATAAAATATAGAATATAGAATGATGAACACAAAATATAGAATATAGAATAGAGAATATAGAACCCAGGATTTAGAACATGCAATTTAGAACACAGAATTTAGAATATAAAATACAGAATAATGAATATCGAATTTAGAATATAGAATGTAGAACACAGAATATGGTATGTAGAATACGGAAAGCAGAATATAGAATACATAATATAGAAAGTAGAATACAGAATATAGAATAGGGAAAACAGAATACATAACCCAGAATTTAGAACATGGAATTCAGAACACAGAATTTAGGATATAGTATACAGAATACTGAATATAGAATTTAGAAAATAGAATGCAGTACACAGAATTAAGAATATAGAATGCAGAACACTGTATATAGAATATATAAACAGGAATGCAGAACACAGTATATAGAAAATAGAATAAAGAATACTGAAAATAGAATTGAGAATATATATTGAATAACACAGAATATAGATTATAGACTACTGAATGGAGAATATAGAAGGTAGAATAAAGAATGAAGAACACAAAATATAGAATATAATGTAGAGAATATAGAACCCAGAATTTAGAATTGGAATGCAGAACATAAAATATAGAATACAGAATACAGAATACGGAATAAATATTTTAGAATATAGAATATAGAACGCAGAATATAGAACATAGAATAGGAAATGCAGAATACAGTATGTAGAATACAGAATGAAAAACCAAAATATAGAATATAGAATAGTGAATATAGAACCCAGAACATAGAACACGAAATGCAGAACACAGAATTAAGAATATAGAATACAGAATACTTAATATAAAATTTAGAATGTAGAATGAAGAACACAGAATATAGAATATAGAATACGGAATACAGAATATAGTATACAGAATATAGAATGTAGAACACAGAATATAGAATATTGAATAGAGTATATGGAAACCAAAATTTAGAACATGGAATGCAGAACACAATATTTAGAATATAGAATACAGAATACTGAATATAGAATTTAGAATATAGAATGTAGAACACAGAATATAGAATACGACATGCAGAATATTGAATACAGAATAAAGAATATAGAACACAGAATATAGAATATGGAAAAAGAATATTGAACCCAGAATATAGAACATGGAATGCAGAACACAGAATTTAAAATATAGAATGCAGAATACTGAATATAGAATTTAGAATATATAACGCAGAACACAGAATATAGAATATAGAATACGGAATGCAGAATATAGAATACAGGATATAGAATGTAGAATACAGAATATAGAATATGGAAAACAGAATACAGAAGCCAGAATTTAGAGCATGGAATGCAACACAGAATTTACAATATAGAATACAGATTACTGAATATAGAATTTAGAACATAGAAAGCAGAACCCAGAATTTAGAATATAGAATACAGAATACTGAATATAGAATTTAGAATACAGAAAGTAGAACACAGAATATAGAATATAGAATATAGAATACAGATTATAGAAAGCAAAGTTTAGAACATGGAATGCAGTACACAGACTTTAAAATATAGAATACCGAATACTGAACATAGAATATGAATACACAATATAGAACACAGAATTTAGAATATAGGATACCGAATACTGAATATAGAATATAATTATACAATTTAGAGCACAGAATATAGAATATACAATAGAGAATATAGAACACAAAATTTAGAACATGGAACGCAGAACACAGAATTAAGAATATGGAATGCACAATACTGTATATAGAATTTAGACTATAGAATGAATAACAGAGAATATAGAATATAGAATACGGAATGGAGAATATAGAAGGTAGAATATAGAATGAAGAACACAATATATAGAATATAGTATAGAGAATATAGAACACAGAAATTAGGAATGTAATGCAGAACAGAGAATTTATAATATAGAATACAGAATACTGAATAAAGATTTTAGAATATAGAATGCAGAACGTATAATATAGAATATAGAATAATGAATGCAGAATATAGTATGTAGAATATAGAATGAAGAACACAAATATAGAATAGAGAATAGAGAATATAGAACCCAGAACTTACAACAAGGAATGCAGAACACAGAATTTAAAATAAAGAATACAGAATACTTAATATAAAATTTAGATTATAGAATGTAGAACACAGAATATAGAATATAGAATACGGAATGCAGAATATAGAATATAAAATATAGAATATAGAATGATGAACACAAAATTTAGAATATAGAATAGAGAATATAGAACCCAGAATTTAGAAAATGCAATTTAGAACACAGAATTTAGAATATAAAAACAGAATACTGAATATCGAATTTAGAATATAGAATGTATAACACAGAATATGGTATGTAGAATACGGAAAGCAGAATATAGAATACAGAATATAGAAAGTAGAATACAGAATATAGAATATGGAAAACAGAATACATAACCCAGAATTTAGAACATGGAATTCAGAACACAGAATTTAGAATATAGTATACAGAATACTGAATATAGAATTTAGAACATAGAATGCAGTACACAGAATTAAGAATATAGAATGCAGAATACTGTATATAGAATTTATAAACAGGAATGCAGAACACAGAATATAGAAAATAGAATAAAGAATACTGAATATACAATTGAGAATATATATTGAATAACACAGAATATAGATAATAGACTACTGAATGGAGAATATAGAAGGTAGAATAAAGAATGAAGAACACAAAATATAGAATATAAAATAGAGAATATAGAACCCAGAATTTAGAAATGGAATGCAGAACATAAAATATAGAATATAGAATACAGAATAGTGAATAAATATTTTAGAATATAGAATGTAGAACACAGAATATAGAATATAGTATAGGAAATGCAGAATACAGTATGTAGAATACAGAATGAGAAACAAAAATATAGAATATAGAATAGTGAATATAGAACCCAGAACAAAGTACACGGAATGCAGAACACAGAATTTAGAATACAGAATACAGAATACTTAATATAAAATTTAGAATGTAGAATGTAGAACACAGAAAATAGAATATAGAATACTTAATACAGAATATAGTATACAGAATGTAGAATGTAGAACACAGAATATAGAATATTGAATATAGAATATAGAATACACATTATAGAACCCAAAGTTTAGAACATGGAATGCAGTACACAGACTTTAAAATATAGAATAACGAATACTGGACATAGAATATGAATATACAACATAGAACACAGAATTTAGAATATAGGATACCGAATACTGAATATAGAATAAAAATATACAATTTAGAACACTGAATAGAGAATAGAGAATAGAGAATAGAGAACAAAAAATTTAGAACTTGAAATGCAGAACACAGAATTAAGAATATGGAATGCACAATACTGTATATAGGATTTAGAATATAGAATGAATAAAACAGAATATAGAATATAGAATACGGAATGGAGAATATAGAAGGTAGAATATAGAATGAAGAACACAATATATAGTATATATTAAAGAGAATATAGAACCCAGAATTTAGAAATGGAATGCAGAACAGAGAATTTAGAATATAGAATACAGAATACTGAATAAAGATTTTAGAATATAGGATGTAGAACACAGAATATAGAATATAGAATACGGAATGCAGAATAAAGTACGTAGAATACAGAATGAAGAACACAAATATAGAATATAGAATAGTGAATATACAAACCAGAAATTAGAACACGGAATTCAGAACACAGAATTTACAATATAGAACACAGAATAATTAATATAAAATTTAGAATACACAATGTAGAACACAGAATATAGAATATAGAATAGAGAATAGAGAATCCAGAATTTAGAACATGGAATGCCAAACACAGAATTTAGAATATTGAATACATATTACTGAATATAGAATTTAGAATATAGAATGCAGAACACAGAATTTAGAATATAGAATAGAGAATACTGAAAATAGAATTTAGAATATAGAATTTTGAGCTCAGAATATATAATATAGGATAGAGTTTATAGAATCCAGAATTTTGGACATTGAATGCAGAACACAGAATTTAGAGTATATAATACAGAATACTGAATATAGAATTTAGAACATGGAATGACGAACACAGAATTCAGAATATATAATACAGAATACTGAATATAGTATTTAGAACATAGAAGGCGGAACACAGAATTTCGAATACAGAATACAGAATACTGAATATAGAATTTAGAACATAGAATGCGAAACACAGTATTTAGAATATAGAATACAGAATACTGAATATAGAATTTAGAACATGGAATGCACAACACAGAATTTAAAATATAGAATACAGAATACTTAATATAAAATTTAGAATATAGAATGTAGAACACAGAATATAGAATATAGAATACTGAATACAGAATATAGAATTCAGAATATAGAATGTAGAACACAGAATATAGAATATTGAATAGAGTATATGGAACCCAAAATTTAGAACATGGAATGCAGAACACAGAATTTAGAATATAGAATACAGAATACTGAATATAGAATTTAGAATATAGAATGCAGAACACAGACTATAAATACGGCATGCAGAATACACAATACAGAATATAGAATGTAGATAACAGAATAGAATATAGAATACGGAATGCAGAATATAGAATACAGAATATAGAATGTAGAACACAGAATATAGAATATGAAAAACAGAAAACTAAACCCATAATTGAGAACATGAATACAGAACACAGAATTTAGAAAATAGAATACGGAATACTGAATATAGAATATGAATATACAATGTAGAACACAGAATTTAGAATATAGAATACAGAATACTGAATATAGAATTTAGATTATACAATGTAGAACACAGAATATAGAATATAGAATACAGAAAACTGAATACAGGATTTAGAATATGGAATGCAGAACACAGAATTTAGAATATAAATACAGAAAACTGAATATAGAATTTAGAATATAGAATGTACAACACACAATATAGAATATACAATAGAGAATATAGAACACAGAATTTACAACATGGAATGCAGAACACAGAATTTAAAATATAGAATACCGAATACAGAATATGAATATACAATATAGAACACAGAATTTAGAATATAGAATACATAATACTGAATATAGGATTTAGAATATACAATGTAGAACCGAGAATATAGAATATAGAATACGGAATGCAGAATACAGTATACAGAATACAGAATGTAGAACACAGAATTTAGAATATGGAAAACAGGATATAGAACGCAGAATATAGAACATGGAATGCAGAAAACAGAATTAAAATGTACAATAAAGAATACTGAATATCGAATTTAGAATATAGAACGCAGAACACAGAATATAGAATATAGAATACGGAATGCAGAATATAGAATACAGAATATAGAATGTAGAACACAGAACATAGAATATGGAAAACATAATACAAAACCCAGAATTGAGGACATGTAATGCAGAACACAGAATTTAGAATATAGAATAGTGAATACTGAATATAGAATTTAGAACATTGAATGAGGAACACAGAATTCAGAATATAGAATGCAGAATACTGTATATAGGATTTAGAATATAGAAAGAAAAACACAGAATATAGAATATAGATTACGGAATGGAGAATATAGAAGGTACAATATAGACTGAAGAACACAAAATATAGAATATAGAATGGAGAATATAGAACCCACAATATAGAAATGGAATGCAGAACAGAGAATTTAGAATATAGAATAGAGAAAACTAAATAAAGTTTTTAGAATATAGAATGTAGAACACAGAATATAGAATATACAATAGAGAATAGAGAACCCAGGATATAGAACATGGAATGCAGAACACAGAATTTAGAATATAGAACACAGAATACTGAATATAAATTTAGAATATAGAATATAGAACACAGAGTATAGAATACAGAATACGGAATAATGAATATACAATTTAGAATATAGAATGTAGAACACAGAAAATAGAATATAGAATACGGAATGCAGGAAATACAATACAGAACATAGAATGTAGAACACAGAATATAGAATATGGAAAACAGAATACAAAACCCAGAATTGAAAACATGAAATGCACAACAGAGAATTAAGAATAGAGAATACAGAATACTGAAAATAGGATTTAGAATACAGAGTGTAGAACAGAGAATTAGAACATAGAATATATTAAACTGAATATAGAATTTAGAATATAGAATATAGAACACAGAATATAGAAAATAGAATAGAGAATATAGAACCCAGAATATAGAACATGGAATGCAGAACACAGAATTTAGAATATAGAATACAGAATACTGAATATAGAATTTAGAATATACAATGCAGAACGCAGAATATAGAATATAGAATACGGAATGCAGAATATAGAATATAGAATATAGAATGATGAACACGAAATATAGAATATGGAATAGAGAATATAGAACCCAGAATTTAGAACACGGAATGCAGAACACAGAATTTAGAATATAGAATACAGAATACTGAATATCGAATTTAGAATATAGAATGTAGAACACAGAATTTGGTATGTAGAATACGGAATGCAGAATATTGTATTCAGAATATAGAATTAAGAACTCAAAATATAGAATATGGAAAACAGAATATAGAACGCAGAGTGTAGATCATGGAATGCAGAACACAGAATTTAGAGTATATAATACCGAATACTTAATATAAAATTTAGAATATAGAATGAAGAATACAGAATATGGAATGTAGAATACGAAATGCAGAAAATTGAATACAGATTATAGAATGTAGAACACAGAATTTAGAATATGGAAAACAGAATATAGAACCCAGAATTTAGAACATGGAATGCAGAACACAAAATTAAGAATATAGAATACAGATTACTGAATATAGAATTTAGAATATAGAATGTAGAACACAGAATTTAGTATATAGAATACAGAATACTGAATATAAAATTTAGAATATAGAATGCAGAACACAGAATATAGAATATAGAATACAGAATATAGAACGCAAAATTTAGAACATGGAATGCAGAACACAGAATTTAAAGTATAGAATAACGAATACTGAATATAGAATATGAATATACAATATAGAACCCAGAATTTAGAATATAGAATACATACTACTGAATATAGGATTTAGAATATACAATGTAGAACCAAGAATATAGAATATAGAATACAGAATGCAGAATATGGAACAGAATATAGAAAGTAGAACACAGAATATAGAATATTGAATAGAGTATATGGAACACAAAATTTAGAACATGGAATGCAGAACACAGAATTTAGAATATAGATTACAGAATACTGAATATAGAATTTAGAATATAGAATGTTGAACACAGAATATAGAATATAAAAAACGTAATGCAGAATATAGAATACAGAATATAGAATGTAGAACACAGCATATAGAATATGGGAAACAAAATACAAAAGTCAGAAATGAGAACAGGGAATGCAGAACACAGCATTTAGAATATAGTATACAGAATACTGAATATAGAATTTAGAATAGACAATGTAGAACACAGAGTATGGAATGTAGAATACGGAATGCAGAATATTGAATATAGAATATAGAATATAGAACACAGAATTTAGAATATGGAAAACAGAATATAGAACCCAGAATAAAGAACATGGAATGCAGAACCCAGAATTTAATATATAGAATACAGAATACTGAATATAGAATTTAGATTATAGAACGCAGAACACAGAATATAGAATATAGAATACAGAATACTGAATATAGAATTTAGAATATAGAATGTAGAACACAGAGTATAGAATATAGAATACGGAATACTGAATATACAATTTAAAATATAGAATGTAGAACACAGAATATGAAATGTATAATACGGAATGCAGAATATTGAATAGAGAATATAGAATGTAGAACACAGAATTTAGAATATGGAGAAAAGAATATGGAACCCAGAATTTAGAACATGGAATGCAGAACACAGAATTTAGAATATAGAATACAGATTATTGAATATAGAAATTAGAATATAGATTGTAGAACACAGGATTTAGATTATAGAGTACAGAATACTGAATATAGTATTTAGAATATAGAATGTAGAACACAGAATATAGAATACGGTATGCAGAATATACAATAAAGAAGAGTGAATGCAGAACACAGAATATAGAATATGGAAAACAGAATACAGAACTCAGACATTAGAGCATGGAATGCAGAACACAGAATTTAAAATATAGTATACAGAATACTGAATATAGAATTAGAAATTAGAATGCAGAACACAGAAATAAGATTATATAATGCAGAATTCTGTATATAGAATTTATAAACAGGAATGCAGAACACAGAATTTAGAATAGAGAATGCAGAATACTGTATATAGTATTTAGAATATAGAATGAATAACACAGAATATAGAATATAGACTACGGAATGGAGAAAATAGAAGGTAGAATATAGACTGAATAACACAAAATATAGAATATAGAATAGACAATATAGGTCCCAGAATATAGAAATGGAATGCAGAATATAGAATTTTGAATACAGAATACAGAAATCTGAATAAAGATTTTAGAATATAGAATGTAGAACACAGAATATAGAATATAGAATAGGGAATGCAGAATATAGTATGTAGAATATAGAATGAAGAACACAAGTATAGAATATAGAATAGTGAATATAGAAACCAGAACTTAGAACACGGAATGCAGAACACAGAATTTGAATATAGAATACATAATACTGAATATAGAATTTAGAATATAGAATGCAGAACACAGAATTTATAATATAGAATGCAGAATACAGAATATTGATTTTATAAACATGAATGCAGAACACAGAATTTAGAATATAGAATGAAGAACACTGAATAGAGTATTTAGAATATACAATGAAGAACACAGAATATAGAATTTAGAATATAGAATAGAGAACCCAGGATATAGAACATGAAATGCAGAGCACAGAATTTAGAATATAGAACACAGAATACTGAATATAAGTTTAGGATATAGAATATAGAACACAGAGTATAATATATAGAATACGGAATACTGAATATAAAATTTAGAATATAGAATGTAGAACACAGAATATAGAATATAGAATACGGAATGCAGAATATAGAATACAGAACATAGAATGAAGAACACAGAATATAGAATATGGAAAACCAAATACAAAACCCAGAATTGAAAACATGAAATGCACAACAGAGAATTAAGAATATAGAACACAGAATACTGAATATAGAATTTAGAATAAAGAATGTAGAACAGAGAATTTAAAATATAGAATATAGTATGCTGAAAATGGAATTTAGAATATAGAATGTTGAACACAGAATATAGAAAATAGAATAGAGAATATAGAACCCAGAATTTAGAACATGGAATGCAGAACACAGAATTTAGAATATAGAATACAGTATACTGAATATAGAATTTAGAATATACAATGTAGAACTCAGAATATAGAATATAGAATACGGAATGCAGAATATAGAATATAGAATATAGAATGATGAACACAAAATTTAGAATATAGAATAGAGAATATAGAACCCAGAATTTAGATCATGGAATGCAGAACACAGTATTTAGAGTATATACTACCGAATGCTGAATATGAAATTAAGAATATAGAATGTAGAATACAGAATATGGAATATAGAATACGGAATGCAGAATATAGAATATAGAATATAGAATGATGAACACAAAATTTAGAATATAGAATAGAGAATATAGAACCCAGAATTTAGAACATGGAATGCAGAACACAGAATTTAAAATATAGAATACCGAATACTGAATATTCAATTTAGAATATAGAATGAAAGACACAGAGTATAGTATATAGAAAACGGAATACTGAATATACAATTTAGAATATAGAATGTAGAACACACAATATAGAATATAGAATACGGAATGCAGAATATAGAATATAGAATATAGAATGAAGAACACAAAATTTAGAATATAGAATAGAGAATATAGAACCCAGAATGTAGAACATGGAATGCAGAACACAGAATTTAAAATATAGAATACCGAATACTGAATATACAATTTAGAATATAGAATGAAAGACACAAAATATAGTATATAGAAAACGGAATACTGAATATACAATTTAGAATATAGAATGTAGAACACACAATATAGAATATAGAGTACGGAATGCAGAATATATAATACAGAATATAGAATGTTGAACACTGAATATAGAAATAGGAATACAGAATACAGAACCCAGAATTTAGAACATGGAATGCAGAGCACAGAAATTAAAATATAGAATACCGAATACAGAATATAAAATTTAGAATATACAATATAGAACACAGAATATGGAATGTAGAATACGGAACGCAGAATATTGAACACAGAATATAGAATATAGAACACAGAATTTAGAATATGGAAAACAGGATATAGAACACAGATTATAGAACATGGAATGCAGAACACAGAATTAAAAATATAGAATACAGAAAACTGAATATCGAATTTAGAATATAGAACGCAGAACACAGAAAATAGAATATAGAATACGGAATGCAGAATATAGGATACAGAATATAGAATGTAGAACACAGAATATAGAATATTGAATAGAGTATATGGAACACAAAATTTAGAACATAGAATTCAGAACACAGAGTTTAGAATATAGTATACAGAATACTGACTATAGAATTTAGAATATAGAATGCAGAACAGAGAATTTAGAATATAGAATGCAGAATACTGAATAAAGAATTTATAAACAGGAATGCAAAACAGAATTTAGAATATAGAATACAGAATACAGAATATAGAATTTATAATATAGAACGTATACCACAGAATATAGAGTATAGAATACAGATTGCAGAATATAGAATTCAGAATATAGAATGTAGAACACAGAAAATAGAATATGGAAATCATAATACAAAACCCAGAACTGAGGACATGGAATGAAGAACACAGAATTTAGAATACAGAATAGAGAATACTGAATATAGAATTTAGAATATAAAATGCAGAACCCAGAATTTAGAATATAGAATACAGAATACTGAATATAGGATTTAGAACATGGAATGCAGAACACAGATTATGGAATGTAGAATACGGAATGCAGAATATAGAATACAGAATATAGAATGTAGAATACAGAGTATAGAATATGGAAAACAGAATACATAACCCAGAATTTACAACATGGATTTCGGAACACAGAATTTAGAATATAGAATACAGAATACTGAATATAGAATTTAGAATATAGAATGTAGAACACAGAACTTAGAATAGAGAATAATCAATACTGCATATAAAATTTAGAATATAGAATGTAGAACACAGAATAGAGAAAATAGAATAGAGAATATAGAACACACAATTTAGAACATGGAATGCAGAACTCAGAATTTAGAATGTAGAACACAGAATATAGAATATAGAATACGGAATGCAGAACAGAGAATATAAAATATAGAATATAGAATGATGAACACAAAATATAGAATAGAGAATATAGAACCCAGAAATTAGAACATGGAATTTAAAACACAGAATTTAGAATATAAAATACAGAATACTGAATATCGAATTTAGAATATAGAATGTAGAACACAGAATATAGAAAATAGAATAGAGAATATAGAACTCACAATTTAGAACATGAAATGCAGAACACAGAATTTAGAATGTAGAACACAGAATACTGAATATAGAATTTGGAATATAGAATGTAGAACACAGAATATAGAATATAGAATACGGAATGCAGAATAGAGAATATAAAATATAGAATATAGAATGATGAACACAAAATATAGATTAGAGAATAGAGAATATAGAACACAGAATTTAGAACATGGAATGAAGAACACAGAATTTAGAATATAAAATACAGAATACTGAATATCGAATTTAGAATATAGAATGTAGAACACAGAATATAGAAAATAGAATAGAGAATATAGAATCAACCATTTAGAATATGGAATGCAGAACACAGAATTTAGAATGTAGAATACAGAATACTGCATATAGAATTTAGAATATAGAATGTAGAACACATAATATAGAATATAGAATACGGAATGCAGAATAGAGAATATAAAATATAGAATATAGAATGATGAACACAAAATATAGAATAGAGAATAGAGAATATAGAACCCAGGATTTAGAACATGCAATTTAGAACACAGAATTTAGAATATAAAATACAGAATAATGAATATCGAATTTAGAATATAGAATGTAGAACACAGAATATTGTATGTAGAATACGGAAAGCAGAATATAGAATACATAATATAGAATGTAGAATACAGAATATAGAATAGGGAAAACAGAATACATAACCCAGAATTTAGAACATGGAATTCAGAACACAGAATTTAGGATATAGTATACAGAATACTGAATATAGAATTTAGAAAATAGAATGCAGTACACAGAATTAAGAATATAGAATGCAGAATACTGTATATAGAATATATAAACAGGAATGCAGAACACAGTATATAGAAAATAGAATAAAGAATACTGAATATAGAATTGAGAATATATATTGAATAACACAGAATATAGATTATAGACTACTGAATGGAGAATATAGAAGGTAGAATAAAGAATGAAGAACACAAAATATAGAATATAAAGTAGAGAATATAGAACCCAGAATTTAGAATTGGAATGCAGAACATAAAATATAGAATACAGAATACAGAATACGGAATAAATATTTTAGTATATAGAATATAGAACGCAGAATATAGAATATAGAATAGGAAATGCAGAATACAGTATGTAGAATACAGAATGAAAAACAAAAATATAGAATATAGAATATTGAATATAGAACCCAGAACATAGAACACGGGATGCAGAACACAGAATTTAGAATATAGAGTACAGAATACTTAATATAAAATTTAGAATGTAGAATGTAGAACACAGAATATAGAATATAGAATACGGAATACAGAATATAGTATACAGAATATAGAATGTAGAACACAGAATATAGAATATTGAATAGAGTATATGGAAACCAAAATTTAGAACATGGAATGCAGAACACAATATTTAGAATATAGAATACAGAATACTGAATATAGAATTTAGAATATAGAATGTAGAACACAGAATATAGAATACGACATGCAGAATATTGAATACAGAATAAAGAATATAGAACACAGAATATAGAAAATGGAAAAAGAATATTGAACCCAGAATATAGAACATGGAATGCAGAACACAGAATTTAAAATATAGAATGCAGAATACTGAATATAGAAATTAGAATATATAACGCAGAACACAGAATATAGAATATAGAATACGGAATTCAGAATATAGAATACAGGATATAGAATGTAGAATACAGAATATAGAATATGGAAAACAGAATACAGAAGCCAGAATTTAGAGCATGGAATGCAACACAGAATTTACAATATAGAATACAGATTACTGAATATAGAATTTAGAACATAGAAAGCAGAACCCAGAATTTAGAATATAGAATACAGAATACTGAATAAAGAATTTAGAATACAGAAAGTAGAACACAGAATATAGAATATAGAATATAGAATACAGATTATAGAAAGCAAAGTTTAGAACATGGAATGCAGTACACAGACTTTAAAATATAGAATACCGAATACTGAACATAGAATATGAATACACAATATAGAACACAGAATTTAGAATATAGGATACCGAATACTGAATATAGAATATAATTATACAATTTAGAGCACAGAATATAGAATATACAATAGAGAATATAGAACACAAAATTTAGAACATGGAACGCAGAACACAGAATTAAGAATATGGAATGCACAATACTGTATATAGAATTTAGACTATAGAATGAATAACAGAGAATATAGAATATAGAATACGGAATGGAGAATATAGAAGGTAGAATATAGAATGAAGAACACAATATATAGAATATAGTATAGAGAATATAGAACACAGAAATTAGGAACGTAATGCAGAACAGAGAATTTATAATATAGAATACAGAATACTGAATAAAGATTTTAGAATATAGAATGTAGAACACAGAATATAGAATATAGAATAGGGAATGCAGAACATACTACGTAGAATACAGAAGGAAGAACACAAATATAGAATATAGAATAGTGAATATAGAACCCAGAACTAAAAACACGGAATGCAGAACACAGAATTTAGAATATAGAATACAGAATACTTAATATAAAATTTAGAATATCGAATGTAGAAAACAGAATATAGAATATACAATACGGAATGCAGAATAAAGAATACAGAATATAGAAAGTAGAACACAGAATATAGAATATTGAATAGAGTATATGGAACACAAATTTAGAACATGGAATGCAGAACACAGAATTTAGAATATAGAATACAGAATACTGAATATAGAATTTAGAATATAGAGTGTTGAACACAAAATATAGAATATAAAAAACGTAATGCAGAATATAGAATACAGAATATGGAACGTAGAACAGAGAATATAAAATATGAGAAAAAAAATACAAAAGTCAGAATTGAGAACATGGTATGCAGAACACAGCATTTAGAATATAGTGTACAGAATACTGAATATAGAATTTAGAATATAGAACGCAGAACACAGAATATAGAATATAGAATACAGAATACAGAATATAGAATTTAGAATATAGAATGTAGAACACAGAGTATAGAATAAAGAAAACGGAATACTGAATATAAAATTTAGAACATAGAATGTAGAACACAGAATATGAAATATATAATACGGAATGCAGAATATTGAATAGAGAATATAGAATGTAGAACACAGAATTTAGAATATGGAAAACAGAATATAGAACCCAGAATTTAGAACATGGAATGCAGAACACAGAATTTAGAATATAGGATACAGATTATTGAATATAGAATTTAGAATATAGATTGTAGAACACAGAATTTAGATTATAGACTACAGAATACTGAATATAGTATTTATAATATAGAATGTAGAACACAGAATATAGAATATAGAATACAGTATATAGAAATCAAAATTTAGAACATGGAACACAGAACACAGAATTTAGAAAATAGAATACGGAATACTAAATATAGAATATGAATATACAATGTAGAACACAGAATTTAGAATATAGAATACAGAATACTGAATATAGAATTTAGAATATACAATTTAGAACACAGAATATAGAATATAGAATACAGAAAACTGAATACAGGATTTAGAATATGGAATGCAGAACACAGAATTTAGAATATAAATACAGAAAACTGAATATAGAATTTAGAATATAGAATGTACAACACACAATATAGAATATACAATAGAGAATATAGAACACAGAATTTACAACATGGATTGCAGAACACAGAATTTAAAATATAGAATACCGAATACTGAATATAGAATATGAATATACAATATAGAACCCAGAATTTTGAATATAGAATACATAAAACTGAATATAGGATTTAGAATATACAATGTAGAACTGAGAATATAGAATATAGAATACGGAATGCAGAATATAGTATACAGAATACAGAATGTAGAACACAGAATTTAGAATATGGAAAACAGGATATAGAACCCAGAATATAGAACATGGAATGCAGAAAACAGAATTTAAAATGTACAATAAAGAATACTGAATATCGAATTTAGAATATAGAACGCAGAACACAGAATATAGAATATAGAATACGGAATGCAGAATATAGAATACAGAATATAGAATGTAGAACAGAGAACATAGAATATGGAAAACATAATACAAAACCCAGAATTGAGGACATGTAATGCAGAACACAGAATTTAGAATATAGAATAGTGAATACTGAATATAGAATTTAGAAAATTGAATGCAGAGCACAGAATTTAGAATATAGAATGCAGAATACTGTATATAGGATTTAGAATATAGAAAGAAAAACACAGAATATAGAATATAGACTACGGAATGGAGAATATAGAAGGTACAATATAGACTGAAGAACACAAAATATAGAATATAGAATGGAGAATATAGAACCCACAATATAGAAATGGAATGCAGAACAGAGAATTTAGAATATAGAATAGAGAAAACTAAATAAAGTTTTTAGAATATAGAATGTAGAACACAGAATATAGAATATAGAATAGAGAAGAGAGAACCCAGGATATAGAACATGGAATGCAGAACACAGAATTTAGAATATAGAACACAGAATACTGAATATAAATTTAGAATATAGAATATAGAACACAGAGTATAGAATACAGAATACGGAATAATGAATATACAATTTAGAATATAGAATGTAGAACACAGAAAATAGAATATAGAATACGGAATGCAGGAAATACAATACAGAATATAGAATGTAGAACACAGAATATAGAATATGGAAAACAGAATACAAAACCCAGAATTGAAAACATGAAATGCACAACAGAGAATTAAGAATAGAGAATACAGAATACTGAAAATAGGATTTAGAATACAGAGTGTAGAACAGAGAATTAGAACATAGAATATATTATACTGAATATAGTATTTAGAATATAGAATATAGAACACAGAATATAGAAAATAGAATAGAGAATATAGAACCCAGATTATAGAACATGGAATGCAGAACACAGAATTTAGAATATAGAATACAGAATACTGAATATAGAATTTAGAATATACAATGCAGAACGCAGAATATAGAATATAGAATATAGAATGTAGAACACAGAGTATAGAATATAGAATGATGAACACGAAATACAGAATATGGAATAGAGAATATAGAACCCAGAATTTAGAACATGGAATGCAGAACACAGAATTTAGAATATAGAATACAGAATACTGAATATCGAATTTAGAATATAGAATGTAGAACACAGAATTTGGTATGTAGAATACGGAATGCAGAATATTGTATTCAGAATATAGAATTTAGAACACAAAATATAGAATATGGAAAACAGAATATAGAACGCAGTGTGTAGATCATGGAATGCAGAACACAGAATTTAGAGTATATAATACCGAATACTTAATATAAAATTTAGAATATAGAATGAAGAATACAGAATATGGAATGTAGAATACGAAATGCAGAAAATTGAATACAGATTATAGAATGTAGAACACAGAATTTAGAATATGGAAAACAGAATATAGAACCCAGAATTTAGAACATGGAATGCAGAACACAAAATTAAGAATATAGAATACAGATTACTGAATATAGAATTTAGAATATAGAATGTAGAACACAGAATTTAGTATATAGAATACAGAATACTGAATATAAAATTTAGAATATAGAATGCAGAACACAGAATATAGAATATAGAATACAGAATATAGAACCCAAAATTTAGATCATGGAATGCAGAACACAGAATTTAAAGTATAGAATAACGAATACTGAATATAGAATATGAATATACAATATAGAACCCAGAATTTAGAATATAGAATACATAATACTGAATATAGGATTTAGAATATACAATGTAGAACCAAGAATATAGAATATAGAATACAGAATGCAGAATATAGAACAGAATATAGAAAGTAGAACACAGAATATAGAATATTGAATAGAGTATATGGAACACAAAATTTAGAACATGGAATGCAGAACACAGAATTTAGAATATAGATTACAGAATACTGAATATAGAATTTAGAATATAGAATGTTGAACACAGAATATAGAATATAAAAAACATAATGCAGAATATAGAATACAGAATATAGAATGTAGAACACAGCATATAGAATATGGGAAACAAAATACAAAAGTCAGAAATGAGAACAGGGAATGCAGAACACAGCATTTAAAATATAGTATACAGAATACTGAATATAGAATTTAGAATAGACAATGTAGAACACAGAGTATGGAATGTAGAATACGGAATGCAGATTATTGAATATAGAATATAGAATATAGAACACAGAATTTAGAATATGGAAAACAGAATATAGAACCCAGAATAAAGAACATGGAATGCAGAACACAGAATTTAATATATAGAATACAGAATACTGAATATAGAATTTAGATTATAGAACGCAGAACACAGAATATAGAATATAGAATACAGAATACTGAATATAGAATTTAGAATATAGAATGTAGAACACAGAGTATAGAATATAGATTACGGAATACTGAATATACAATTTAAAATATAGAATGTAGAACACAGAATATGAAATGTATAATACGGAATGCAGAATATTGAATAGAGAATATAGAATGTAGAACACAGAATTTAGAATATGGAGAAAAGAATATAGAACCCAGAATTTAGAACATGGAATGCAGAACACAGAATTTAGAATATAGAATACAGATTATTGAATATAGAAATTAGAATATAGATTGTAGAACACAGGATTTAGATTATAGAGTACAGAATACTGAATATAGTATTTAGAATATAGAATGTAGAACACAGAATATAGAATATAGAATACAGAATATAGAAATCATAATTTAGAACATGGAATGCAGAACACAGAATTTAGAAAATAGAATACGGAATACTGAATATAGAATATGAATATACAATGTAGAACACAGAATTTAGAATATAGAATACAGAATACTGTATACAGAATTTAGATTATGGAATGCAGAACACAGAATTTAGAATATAAATACAGAAAACTGAATACAGAATTTAGAATATAGAATGTACAAAACACAATATAAAATATACAATAGAGAATATAGAACACAGAATTTACAACATGGATTACAGAACACCGAATTTAAAATATAGATTACCTAATACTGAATATAGAATATGAATATAAAATATAGAACCCAGAATTTAGAATATAGAATACATAATACTGAATATAGGATTTAGAATATACAACGTAGAACCGAGAATATAGAATATAGAGTACGGAATGCAGAATACAGTATACAGAATATAGAATGTAGAACACAGAATTTAGAATATGGAAAAAAGGATATAGAACCCAGAATATAGAACATGGAATGCAGAACACAGAATTTAAAATGTACAATGCAGAATACTGAATATCGAATTTAGAATATAGAACGCAGAACACAGAATATAGAATATAGAATACGGAATGCAGAATATAGAATACAGAATATGGAATGCAGAACACAGAATTTCGAATATAAATACAGAAAACTGAATATACAATTTAGAATATAGAATGTACAAAACACAATATAAAATATACAATAGAGAATATAGAACACAGAATTTACAACATGGATTACAGAACACCGAATTTAAAATATAGATTACCTAATACTGAATATAGAATATGAATATAAAATATAGAACCCAGAATTTAGAATATAGAATACATAATACTGAATATAGGATTTAGAATATACAACGTAGAACCGAGAATATAGAATATAGAGTACGGAATGCAGAATACAGTATACAGAATATGGAATGTAGAACACAGAATTTAGAATATGGAAAACAGGATATAGAACCCAGAATATAGAACATGGAATGCAGAACACAGAATTTAAAATGTACAATGCAGAATACTGAATATCGAATTTAGAATATAGAACGCAGAACACAGAATATAGAATATAGAATACGGAATGCAGAATATAGAATACAGAATATAGAATGTAGAACACAGAATATAGAATATGGAAAACATAATACAAAACCCAGAATTGAGTACATGTAATGCAGAACACAGAATTTAGAATATAGAATAGTGAATACTGAATATAGAATTTAGAAAATTGAATGCAGAGCACAGAATTTAGAATATAGAATGCAGAATACTGTATATAGGATATAGAATATAGAAAGAAAAACACAGAATATAGAATATTGACTACGGAATGTAGAATATAGAAGGTACAATATAGACTGAAGAACACAAAATATAGAATATAGAATGAAGAATATAGAACCCAGAATATAGTAATGGAATGCAGTACAGAGAATATAGAATATAGAATACAGAAAACTAAATAAAGTTTTTAGAATATAGAATGTAGAACCCAGAATACAGAATATTGAATAGAAATTAGAGAACCCAGGATATAGAACATGGAATGCAGAACACAGAAATTAGAATATAAATACAGAAAACTGAATATAGAATTTACAATATGAATGTACAACACACAATATAGAATATACAATAGAGAATATAGAACCCAGAATTTAGAACTTGGAATGCAGAACACAGAATTTAGAATATAGAATACAGAATACTGTATACAGAATTTAGAACATTGAATGCAGAACACAGAATTTAGAATATAGAATGCAGAATACTGTATATAATTTAGAATATAGAATGAAAAAACAGAATATAAAATATAGACTATGGAATGGAGAAAATAGGAGGTAGAATATAGACAGAATAACACAAAATATAGAATATACAATAGAGAATATAGAACCCAGAATATAGAAATGGAATGTAGAACAGAGATTTTAGAATATAGAATACAGAAAACTGAATAAAGATTTTAGGATATAGAATGTAGAACACAGAATATAGAATATAGAATAGGGAATGCAGAATATAGTATGTAGAATATAGAATGAACAACACAAGTATAGAATATAGAATAGTGAATATAGAACCCAGAACTTAGAACACGGAATGCAGAACACAGAATTTAGAATAAAGAATACATAATACTGAATATAGAATTTAGAACATAGAATGCAGAACACAGAAATTAGAATATAGAATGCAGAATACTGAATATAGATTTTATAAATATTAATGCAGAACACAGAATTTAGAATATAGAATGAAGAAAACTGAATAGAGTATTTAGAATATAGAATGAAGAACACAGAATATAAAATATAGAATAGAGAATATAGAACCCACAATTTAGAATATGGAATGCAGAACACAGAATTTAGAATGTAGAATACAGAATACTGCATATAGAATTTAGAATATAGAAAGTAGAACACAGAATTTAGAATATAGAGTACAGAATACTGAATATAGAATTAAGAATATGGAATGTAGTACACAGAATATACAATATGGAATACAGAATATAGAACACAAAATTAAGAACATGGAATGCAGAGCACAGAATTTAGAATGTAGAACACAGAATACTGAATATAAGTTTAGAATATAGAGTATAGAACACAGAGTATAGAATATAGAATACGGAATACTGAATATACAAATTAGAATATAGAATGTAGAACAAAGAATAAAGAATATAGAATACGGAATGCAGAATATAGAATACAGAACATAGAATGTATAACACAGAATATAGAATATGGAAAACAGAATACAAATCCCAGAATTGAAAACATGGAATGCACAACACAGAATTTAGAATATAGAATACAGAATACTGAATATAGTATTTAGAATACAGAATGTAGAATATAGAATTTAAAATATAGAATATAACATGCTGAATATAGAATTTAAAATATAGAATGTAGAACACAGAATATAGAAAATAGAATATAGAATATAGAACCCAGAATTTAGAACATGAAATGCAGAACACATAATTTAGAATATAGAATACAGTATACTGAATATAGAATTTAGAATATAGAATGTAGAACACAGAATATAGAATATAGAATACGGAATGCAGAATATAGAATATAGAATGATGAACACAAAATATAGAATAGCGTATATAGAACCCAGAATTTAGAACATGGAATGTAAAACACAGAATTTAGATTATAGAATACAGAATACTGAATATCGAATTTAGAATATAGAATGTAGAACACAGAATTTGGTATGTAGTATACGGAATGCAGAATATTGAATCCAGAATATAGAATGTAGAACACAAAATATAGAATATGGAAAACAGAATACAGAACCCAGAATTTAGATCATGGAATGCAGAACACAGAATTTAGAATACAGAATACAGTGTAATGAATATAGAATTTACTATATAGTATGTAGAACAAAAATACAGAATACGGCATGCAGAATATACAATACTGTATAGAGAATGTAGAACACAGAATATAGAATATGGAAAACAGAATAAAAACTCAGAATTTAGAACATGGAATGCAGAAAACAGAATTTAAAATATAGTATACCGAATACTGAATATAGAATTTAGATCATAGAATGCAGAACACAGAATTAAGAATATTGAATGCAAAATACTGTATACAGAATTTATAAACAGGAATGCAGGACGCAGAATTTAGAAACGAGAATAAAGAATACTGAATATAGAATTTAGAATGTATAATATATAACACAGAATATAGAATATAGACTACGGAATAGAGAATATAGGAGGTAGAATAAGGAATGAAGAACACAACATATAGAATATAGAATAGAGAATATAGAACCCAGAATTTAGAAATGGAATGCAGAACATAGAATTTAGAATATAGAATACAGAATACTGAATAAAGTTTTTAGAATATAGAATATAGAACACAGAATATAGAATATAGAATAGGGAATGCTGAAAAAAGTATGCAGAATATAGAATGAAGAACACAAATATAGAATATAGAATAGTGAATATAGAACCCAGAACTAAGAACACGGAATGCAGAACACAGAATTTAGAATATAGAATACAGAATATTTAATATAAAACTTAGAATATAGAATGTAGAAAACAGAATATAGAATATAGAATACGGAATGCAGAATATAGAATACAGTATATAGAATATAGAACACAGAATATAGAATATTGAATACAGTATAAGGAACACAAAATTTAGAACATGGAATGTAGAACACATTATTTAGAATAGAGAATACTGCATACTAAATATAGAATATGAATATACAATGTAGAACACAGAATTTAGAAGATAGAATACAGAATATTTAATATATAATTTAGAATACAGAAAGTAGAAAACAGAATATAGAATATAGAATACGGAATGCAAATATAGAATACAGAATATAGAATGTAGAACACAGAATATAGAATATTGAATACAGTATATGGAACAAAAAATTTAGAACATGGAATGCAGAACCCATTATTTAGAATATAGAATACTGAATACTGAATATAGAATTTTTTATATACAATGTAGAACACAGAATATAGAATATGGGAAACAAAATACAAAAGTCAGAATTGAGAGCATGGAATGCAGAACACAGCATTTAGAATATAGTATACAGAATACTGAATATAGAATTTAGAATATACAATGTAGAACACAGGGTATGGAATGTAGAATACGGAATGCAGAATATTGAATAAAGAATATAGAATATAGAACACAGAATTTAGAATATGGGAAACAGAATATAGAACCCAGAATAAAGAATATGGAATGCAGAACACAGAATATAAAATATAGAATACAGAATACTGAATATAGAATTTAGAATATAGAACGCAGAACACAGAATATAGAATATAGAACACAGAATACAGAATATAGAATTTAGAATATAGAATGTAGAACACAGAGTATAGAATAAAGATTACGGAATACTGAATATACAATTTAGAACATAGAATGTAGAACACAGAATATGAAATGTATAATACGGAAATCAAAATATTGAATACAGAATATAGAATGTAGAAGACAGAATTTAGAATAGGGAAACAGAATATAGAACCCAGAATTTAGAACATGGAATGCAGAACACAGAATTTGGAATATAGAATACAGATTATTGAATATAGAATTTAGAATATAGATTGTAGAACACAGAATTTAGATTATAGAGTACAGAATACTGAATATAGTATTTAGAATATAGAATGTAGAACACAGAATATAGAATATAGAATACAGAAAACTGAATACAGGATTTAGAATATGGAATGCAGAACACAGAATTTAGAATATAAATACAGAAAACTGAATATAGAATTTAGAATATAGAATGTACAACACACAATATAGAATATACAATAGAGAATATAGAACCCAGAATTTAGAACTTGGAAAACAGAACACAGAATTTAGAATATAGAATAGAGAATACTGTACATAGAATTTAGAACATTAAATGCAGAACACAGAATTTAGAATATAGAATGCAGAATACTGTATATAGAATTTAGAATATAGAATGAATAACACAGAATATAGAATATAGACTACGGATGGAGAAAATAGAAGGTACTATATAGACTGAATAACACAAAATATAGAATATAGAATAGAGAATATAGAACCCAGAATATAGAAATGGATGCAGAACAGAGAATTAATAATATAGAATACAGAAAACTGAATAAATATTTTAGAATATAGAATGTAGAACACAGAATATAGAATAGAGAATAGGGAATGCAGAATATAGTATGTAGAATATAGAATGAAGAACACAAGTATAGAATATAGAATAGTGAATATAGAACCCAGAACTTAAACACGGAATGCAGAACACAGAATTTAGAATATAGAATACATAATACTGAATATAGAATTTAGAACATAGAATGCAGAACACAGAATTTAGAATATAGAATGTAGAAAACTGAATAGAGTATTTAGAATATAGAATGAAGAACACAGAATATAGAATAAAGAGTAGATAATAGAGAACCCAGGATATAGAACATGGAATGCAGAGTGCAGAATTTAGAATATAGAACACAGAATACTGAATATAAATTTAGAATATTGAATATAGAACACAGAGTATAGAATATAGAATACGGAATACTGAATATACAATTTAAAATATAGAATGTAGAACACAGAATATGAAATGTGTAATACGGAATGCAGAATATTGAATAGAGAACATGGAATTCAGAACACAGAATTTAGAATATAGATTACAGAATACTGAATATAGAATTTAGAATATAGAATGTTGAACACAGAATATAGAATATAAAAAACGTAATGCAGAATATACAATACAGAATATAGAATGCAGAACACAGCATATAGAATATGGGAAACAAAATACAAAAGTCAGAAATGAGAACATGGAATGCAGAACACAGCATTTAGAATATAGTATACAGAATACTGAATATAGAATTTAGAATAGACAATGTAGAACACAGAGTATGGAATGTAGAATACGGAATGCAGAATATTGAATATAGAATATAGAATATAGAACACAGAATTTAGAATATGGAAAACAGAATATAGAACCCAGAATAAAGAACATGGAATGCAGAACACAGAATTTAATATATAGAATACAGAATACTGAATATAGAATTTAGATTATAGAACGCAGAACACAGAATATAGAATATAGAATACAGAATACTGAATATAGAATTTAGAATATAGAATGTAGAACACAGAGTATAGAATATAGAATACGGAATACTGAATATACAATTTAAAATATAGAATGTAGAACACAGAATATGAAATGTATAATACGGAATGCAGAATATTGAATAGAGAATATGGAATGTAGAACACAGAATTTAGAATATGGAGAAAAGAATATAGAACCCAGAATTTAGAACATGGAATGCAGAACACAGAATTTAGAATATAGAATACAGATTATTGAATATAGAAATTAGAATATAGATTGTAGAACACAGGATTTAGATTATAGAGTACAGAATACTGAATATAGTATTTAGAATATAGAATGTAGAACACAGAATATAGAATATAGAATACAGAATATAGAAATCAAAATTTAGAACATGGAATGCAGAACACAGAAATTAGAAAATAGAATACGGAATACTGAATATAGAATATGAATATACAATGTAGAACACCAATTTAGAATATAGAATACAGAATACTGAATATAGAATTTAGAATATACAATGTAGAACACAGAATATAGAATATAGAATACAGAAAACTGAATACAGAATTTAGATTATGGAATGCAGAACACAGAATTTAGAATATAAATACAGAAAACTGAATATAGAATTTAGAATATAGAATGTACAAAACACAATATAAAATATACAATAGAGAATATAGAACTCAGAATTTACAACATGGATTACAGAACACCGAATTTAAAATATAGATTACAGAATACTGAATATAGAATATGAATATAAAATATAGAACCCAGAATTTAGAATATAGGATACATAATACTGAATATAGGATTTAGAATATACAACGTAGAACCGAGAATATAGAATATAGAGTACGGAATGCAGAATACAATATACAGAATATAGAAATTAGAACACAGAATTTAGAATATGGAAAACAGGATATAGAACCCAGAATATAGAACATGGAATGCAGAACACAGAATTTAAAATATAGAATAGAGAATACTGAATATAGAATTTAGAATATAGAACGCAGAACACAGAATATAGAATATAGAATACAGAATACAGAATATAGAATTTAGAATATAGAATGTAGAACACAGAGTATAGAATAAAGAAAACGGAATACTGAATATACAAATTAGAACATAGAATGTAGAACACAGAATATGAAATGTATAATACGGAATGCAGAATATTGAATAGAGAATATAGAATGTAGAACACAGAATTTAGAATATGGAAAACAGAATATAGAACCCAGAATTTAGAACATGGAATGCAGAACACAAAATTTAGAATATAGGATACAGATTATTGAATATAGAATTTAGAATATAGATTGTAGAACACAGAATTTAGATTATAGACTACAGAATACTGAATATAGTATTTATAATATAGAATGTAGAACACTGAATATAGAATATAGAATACAGTATATAGAAATCAAAATTTAGAACATGGAATGCAGAACACAGAATTTAGAAAATAGAATACGGAATACTGAATATAGAATATGAATATACAAAGTAGAACACAGAATTTAGAATATAGAATACAGAATACTGAATATAGAATTAAGAAAATACAATGTAGAACACAGAATATAGAATATAGAATACAGAAAACTGAAAACAGGATTTAGAATATGGAATGCAGAACACAGAATTTAGAATATAAATACAGAAAACTGAATATAGAATTTAGAATATAGAATGTACAACACACAATATAGAATATACAATAGAGAATATAGAACACAGAATTTACAACATGGATTGCAGAACACAGAATTTAAAATATAGAATACCGAATACTGAATATATAATATGAATATACAATATAGAACCCAGAATTTAGAATATAGAATACATAATACTGAATATAGGATTTAGAATATACAATGTAGAACCGAGAATATAGAATATAGAATACGGAATGCAGAATACAGTATACAGAATATAGAATGTAGAACACAGAATTTAGAATATGGAAAACAGGATATAGAACCCAGAATATAGAAGATGGAATGCAGAAAACAGAATTTAAAATGTACAATAAAGAATACTGAATATCGAATTTAGAATATAGATCGCAGAACACAGAATATAGAATATAGAATACGGAATGCCGAATAGAGAATACAGAATATAGAATGTAAAACACAGAACATAGAATATGGAAAACATAATACAAAACCCAGAATTGAGGACATGTAATGCAGAACACAGAATTTAGAATATAGAATAGTGAATACTGAATATAGAATTTAGAACATTGAATGAGGAACACAGAATTTAGAATATAGAATGCAGAATACTGTATATAGGATTTAGAATATAGAAAGAAAAACACAGAATATAGAACATAGACTACGGAATGGAGAATATAGAAGGTACAATATAGACTGAAGAACACAAAATATAGAATATAGAATGGAGAATATAGAAACCACAATATAGAAATGGAATGCAGAACAGAGAATTTAGAATATAGAATAGAGAAAACTAAACAAAGTTTTTAGAATATAGAATGTAGAACACAGAATATAGAATATAGAATAGAGAATAGAGAACCCAGGATATAGAACATGGAATGCAGAACACAGAATTTAGAATATAGAACACAGAATACTGAATATAAATTTAGAATATAGAATATAGAACACAGAGTATAGAATACAGAATACGGAATAATGAATATACAATTTAGAATATAGAATGTAGAACACAGAAAATAGAATATAGAATACGGAATGCAGGAAATACAATACAGAACATAGAATGTAGAACACAGAATATAGAATATGGAAAACAGAATACAAAACCCAGAATTGAAAACATGAAATGCACAACAGAGAATTAAGAAAAGAGAATACAGAATACTGAAAATAGGATTTAGAATACAGAGTGTAGAACAGAGAATTAGAACATAGAATATATTATACTGAATATAGAATTTAGAATATAGAATATAGAACACAGAATATAGAAAATAGAATAGAGAATATAGAACCCAGAATATAGAACATGGAATGCAGAACACAGAATTTAGGATATAGAATACAGAATACTGAATATAGAATTTAGAATATACAATGTAGAACGCAGAATATAGAATATAGAATACGGAATGCAGAATATAGAATATAGAATATAGAATGATGAACACGAAATATAGAATATGGAATAGAGAATATAGAACCCAGAATTTAGAACATGGAATGCAGAACACAGAATTTAGAATATAGAATACAGAATACTGAATATCGAATTTAGAATATAGAATGTAGAACACAGAATTTGGTATGTAGAATACGGAATGCAGAATATTGTATTCAGAATATAGAATTAAGAACTCAAAATATAGAATATGGAAAACAGAATATAGAACGCAGAGTGTAGATCATGGAATGCAGAACACAGAATTTAGAGTATATAATACCGAATACTTAATATAAAATTTAGAATATAGAATGAAGAATACAGAATATGGAATGTAGAATACGAAATGCAGAAAATTGAATACAGATTATAGAATGTAGAACACAGAATTTAGAATATGGAAAACAGAATATAGAACCCAGAATTTAGAACATGGAATGCAGAACACAAAATTAAGAATATAGAATACAGATTACTGAATATAGAATTTAGAATATAGAATGTAGAACACAGAATTTAGTATATAGAATACAGAATACTGAATATAAAATTTAGAATATAGAATGCAGAACACAGAATATAGAATATAGAATACAGAATATAGAACCCAAAATTTAGATCATGGAATGCAGAACACAGAATTTAAAGTATAGAATAACGAATACTGAATATAGAATATGAATATACAATATAGAACCCAGAATTTAGAATATAGAATACATAATACTGAATATAGGATTTAGAATATACAATGTAGAACCAAGAATATAGAATATAGAATACAGAATGCAGAATATAGAACAGAATATAGAAAGTAGAACACAGAATATAGAATATTGAATAGAGTATATGGAACACAAAATTTAGAACATGGAATGCAGAACACAGAATTTAGAATATAGATTACAGAATACTGAATATAGAATTTAGAATATAGAATGTTGAACACAGAATATAGAATATAAAAAACATAATGCAGAATATAGAATACAAAATATAGAATGTAGAACACAGCATATAGAATATGGGAAACAAAATACAAAAGTCAGAAATGAGAACAGGGAATGCAGAACACAGCATTTAAAATATAGTATACAGAATACTGAATATAGAATTTAGAATAGACAATGTAGAACACAGAGTATGGAATGTAGAATACGGAATGCAGAATATTGAATATAGAATATAGAATATAGAACACAGAATTTAGAATATGGAAAACAGAATATAGAACCCAGAATAAAGAACATGGAATGCAGAACACAGAATTTAATATATAGAATACAGAATACTGAATATAGAATTTAGATTATAGAACGCAGAACACAGAATATAGAATATAGAATACAGAATACTGAATATAGAATTTAGAATATAGAATGTAGAACACAGAGTATAGAATATAGAATACGGAATACTGAATATACAATTTAAAATATAGAATGTAGAACACAGAATATGAAATGTATAATACGGAATGCAGAATATTGAATAGAGAATATAGAATGTAGAACACAGAATTTAGAATATGGAGAAAAGAATATAGAACCCAGAATTTAGAACATGGAATGCAGAACACAGAATTTAGAATATAGAATAGAGATTATTGAATATAGAAATTAGAATATAGATTGTAGAACACAGGATTTAGATTATAGAGTACAGAATACTGAATATAGTATTTAGAATATAGAATGTAGAACACAGAATATTGAATACGGTATGCAGAATATACAATAAAGAAGAGTGAATGCAGAACACAGAATATAGAATATGGAAAACAGAATACAGAACTCAGACATTAGAGCATGGAATGCAGAACACAGAATTTAAAATATAGTATACAGAATACTGAATATAGAATTAGAAATTAGAATGCAGAACACAGAATTAAGATTATATAATGCAGAATTCTGTATATAGAATTTATAAACAGGAATGCAGAACACAGAATTTAGAAGAGAGAATGCAGAATACTGTATATAGTATTAAGAATATAGAATGAATAACACAGAATATAGAATATAGACTTCGGAATGGAGAAAATAGAAGGTAGAATACAGACTGAATAACACAAAATATAGAATATAGAATAGACAATATAGATCCCAGAATATAGAAATGGAATGCAGAATATAGAATTTTGAATACAGAATACAGAAATCTGAATAAAGATTTTAGAATATAGAATGTAGAACACAGAATATAGAATATAGAATAGGGAATGCAGAATATAGTATGTAGAATATAGAATGAAGAACACAAGTATAGAATATAGAATAGTGAATACAGAAACCAGAACTTAGAACACGGAATGCAGAACACAGAATTTGAATATAGAATACATAATACTGAATATAGAATTTAGAATATAGAATGCAGAACACAGAATTTATAACATAGAATGCAGAATAGAGAATATTGATTTTATAAACATGAATGCAGAACACAGAATTTAGAATATAGAATGAAGAACACTGAATAGAGTATTTAGAATATACAATGAAGAACACAGAATATAGAATTTAGAATATAGAATAGAGAACCCAGGATATAGAACATGAAATGCAGAGCACAGAATTTAGAATATAGAACACAGAATACTGAATATAAGTTTAGGATATAGAATATAGAACACAAAGTATAGTATATAGAATACGGAATACCGAATATACAATTTAGAATATAGAATGTAGAACACAGAATATAGAATATAGAATACGGAATGCAGAATATAGAATACAGAACATAGAATGAAGAACACAGAATATAGAATATGGAAAATCAAATACAAAACCCAGAATTGAAAACATGGAATGCACAACAGAGAATTAAGAATATAGAACACAGAATACTGAATATAGAATTTAGAATAAAGAATGTAGAACAGAGAATTTAAAATATAGAATATAGTGTGCTGAAAATGAAATTTAGAATATAGAATGTTGAACACAGAATATAGAAAATAGAATAGAGAATATAGAACCCAGAATTTAGAACATGGAATGCAGAACACAGAATTTAGAATATAGAATACAGTATACTGAATATAGAATTTAGAATATACAATGTAGAACTCAGAATATAGAATATAGAATACGGAATGCAGAATATAGAATATAGAATATAGAATGATGAACACAAAATTTAGAATATAGAATAGAGAATATAGAACCCAGAATTTAGATCATGGATTGCAGAACACAGTATTTAGAGTATATACTACCGAATGCTGAATATGAAATTAAGAATATAGAAGGTAGAATACAGAATATGGAATATAGAATACGGAATGCAGAATATAGAATATAGAATATAGAATGATGAACACAAAATTTAGAATATAGAATAGAGAATATAGAACCCAGAATTTAGAACATGGAATGCAGAACACAGAATTTAAAATATAGAATACCGAATACTGAATATTCAATTTAGAATATAGAATGAAGACACAGAGTATAGTATATAGAAAACGGAATACTGAATATACAATTTAGAATATAGAATGTAGAACACACAATATAGAATATAGAGTACGGAATGCAGAATATAGAATACAGAATATAGAATGTTGAACACTGAATATAGAAATAGGAATACAGAATACAGAACCCAGAATTTAGAACATGGAATGCAGAACACAGAAATTAAAATATAGAATACCGAATACAGAATATAAAATTTAGAATATACAATATAGAACACAGAATATGAATGTAGAATACGGAATGCAGAATATTGAACACAGAATATAGAATATAGAACACAGAATTTAGAATATGGAAAACAGGATATAGAACACAGATTATAGAACATGGAATGCAGAACACAGAATTAAAAATATAGAATACAGAAAACTGAATATCGAATTTAGAATATAGAACGCAGAACACAGAAAATAGAATATAGAATACGGAATGCAGAATATAGGATACAGAATATAGAATGTAGAACACAGAATATAGAATATTGAATAGAGTATATGGAACACAAAATTTAGAACATAGAATTCAGAACACAGAGTTTAGAATATAGTATACAGAATACTGACAATAGAATTTAGAATATAGAATGCAGAACAGAGAATTTAGAATATAGAATGCAGAATACTGAATAAAGAATTTATAAACAGGAATGCAAAACAGAATTTAGAATATAGAATACAGAATACAGAATATAGAATTTATAATATAGAACGTATACCACAGAATATAGAGTATAGAATACAGATTGCAGAATATAGAATTCAGAATATAGAATGTAGAACACAGAAAATAGAATATGGAAATCATAATACAAAACCCAGAACTGAGGACATGGAATGAAGAACACAGAATTTAGAATACAGAATAGAGAATACTGAATATAGAATTTAGAATATAAAATGCAGAACCCAGAATTTAGAATATAGAATACAGAATACTGAATATAGGATTTAGAACATGGAATGCAGAACACAGATTATGGAATGTAGAATACGGAATGCAGAATATAGAATACAGAATATAGAATGTAGAATACAGAGTATAGAATATGGAAAACAGAATACATAACCCAGAATTTACAACATGGATTTCGGAACACAGAATTTAGAATATAGACTACAGAATACTGAATATAGAATTTAGAATATAGAATGTAGAACACAGAACTTAGAATAGAGAATAATGAATACTGCATATAAAATTTAGAATATAGAATGTAGAACACAGAATAGAGAAAATAAAATAGAGAATATAGAACACACAATTTAGAACATGGAATACAGAACTCAGAATTTAGAATGTAGAACACAGAATATAAAATATAGAATACGGAATGCAGAACAGAGAATATAAAATATAGAATATAGAATGATGAACACAAAATATAGAATAGAGAATATAGAACCCAGAAATTAGAACATGGAATTTAAAACACAGAATTTAGAATATAAAATACAGAATACTGAATATCGAATTTAGAATATAGAATGTAGAACACAGAATATAGAAAATAGAATAGAGAATATAGAACTCACAATTCAGAACATGAAATGCAGAACACAGAATTTAGAATGTAGAACACAGAATACTGAATATAGAATTTGGAATATAGAATGTAGAACACAGAATATAGAATATAGAATACGGAATGCAGAATAGAGAATATAAAATATAGAATATAGAATGATGAACACAAAATATAGATTAGAGAATAGAGAATATAGAACACAGAATTTAGAACATGGAATGTAGAACACAGAATTTAGAATATAAAATACAGAATACTGAATATCGAATTTAGAATATAGAATGTAGAACACAGAATATAGAAAATAGAATAGAGAATATAGAATCAACAATTTAGAATATGGAATGCAGAACACAGAATTTAGAATGTAGAATACAGAATACTGCATATAGAATTTAGAATATAGAATGTAGAACACATAATATAGAATATAGAATACGGAATGCAGAATAGAGAATATAAAATATAGAATATAGAATGATGAACACAAAATATAGAATAGAGAATAGAGAATATAGAACCCAGGATTTAGAACATGCAATTTAGAACACAGAATTTAGAATATAAAATACAGAATAATGAATATCGAATTTAGAATATAGAATGTAGAACACAGAATATGGTATGTAGAATATGTAAAGCAGAATATAGAATACATAATATAGAAAGTAGAATACAGAATATAGAATAGGGAAAACAGAATACATAACCCAGAATTTAGAACATGGAATTCAGAACACAGAATTTAGGATTTAGTATACATAATACTGAATATAGAATTTAGAAAATAGAATGCAGTACACAGAATTAAGAATATAGAATGCAGAATACTGTATATAGAATATATAAACAGGAATGCAGAACACAGTATATAGAAAATAGAATAAAGAATACTGAATATAGAATTGAGAATATATATTGAATAACACAGAATATAGATTATAGACTACTGAATGGAGAATATAGAAGGTAGAATAAAGAATGAAGAACACAAAATATAGAAAATAAAGTAGAGAATATAGAACCCAGAATTTAGAATTGGAATGCAGAACATAAAATATAGAATACAGAATACGGAATAAATATTTTAGAATATAGAATATAGAACGCAGAATATAGAATATAGAATAGGAAATGCAGAATACAGTATGTAGAATACAGAAAGAAAAACAAAAATATAGAATATAGAATAGTGAATATAGAACCCAGAACATAGAACACGGGATGCAGAACACAGAATTTAGAATATAGAATACAGAATAATTAATATAAAATTTAGAATGTAGAATGTAGAACACAGAATATAGAATATAGAATACGGAATACAGAATATAGTATACAGAATATAGAATGTAGAACACAGAATATAGAATATTGAATAGAGTATATGGAAACCAAAATTTAGAAAATGGAATGCAGAACACAATATTTAGAATATAGAATACAGAATACTGAATATAGAATTTAGAATATAGAATGTAGAACACAGAATATAGAATACGACATGCAGAATATTGAATACAGAATAAAGAATATAGAACACAGAATATAGAAAATGGAAAAAGAATATTGAACCCAGAATATAGAACATGGAATGCAGAACACAGAATTTAAAATATAGAATGCAGAATACTGAATATAGAATTTAGAATATATAACGCAGAACACAGAATATAGAATATAGAATACGGAATGCAGAATATAGAATACAGGATATAGAATGTAGAATACAGAATATAGAATATGGAAAACAGAATACAGAAGCCAGAATTTAGAGCATGGAATGCAACACAGAATTTACAATATAGAATACAGATTACTGAATATAGAATTTAGAACATAGAAAGCAGAACCCAGAATTTAGAATATAGAATACAAAATACTGAATATAGAATTTAGAATACAGAAAGTAGAACACAGAATATAGAATATAGAATATAGAATACAGATTATAGAAAGCAAAGTTTAGAACATGGAATGCAGTACACAGACTTTAAAATATAGAATACCGAATACTGAACATAGAATATGAATACACAATATAGAACACAGAATTTAGAATATAGGAGACCGAATACTGAATATAGAATATAATTATACAATTTAGAGCACAGAATATAGAATATACAATAGAGAATATAGAACACAAAATTTAGAACATGGAACGCAGAACACAGAATTAAGAATATGGAATGCACAATACTGTATATAGAATTTAGACTATAGAATGAATAACAGAGAATATAGAATATAGAATACGGAATGGAGAATATAGAAGGTAGAATATAGAATGAAGAACACAATATATAGAATATAGTATAGAGAATATAGAACACAGAAATTAGGAATGTAATGCAGAACAGAGAATTTATAATATAGAATACAGAATACTGAATAAAGATTTTAGAATATAGAATGTAGAACACAGAATATAGAATATAGAATAGGGAATGCAGAACATACTACGTAGAATACAGAAGGAAGAACACTAATATAGAATATAGAATAGTGAATATAGAACCCAGAACTAAAAACACGGAATGTAGAACACAGAATTTAGAATATAGAATACAGAATACTTAATATAAAATTTAGAATATAGAATGTAGAAAACAGAATATAGAATATACAATACGGAATGCAGAATATAGAATACAGAATATAGAAAGTAGAACACAGAATATAGAATATTGAATAGAGTATATGGAACACAAAATTTAGAACATGGAATGCAGAACACAGAATTTAGAATATAGAATACAGAATACTGAATATAGAATTTAGAATATAGAGTGTTGAACACAAAATATAGAATATAAAAAACGTAATGCAGAATATAGAATACAGAATATGGAACGTAGAACAGAGAATATAAAATATGAGAAACAAAATACAAAAGTCAGATTTGAGAACATGGTATGCAGAACACAGCATTAAGAATATAGTGTACAGAATACTGAATATAGAATTTAGAATAGACAATGTAGAACACAGAGTATGGAATGTAGAATACGGAATGCAGAATATTGAATACAGAATATAGAATATAGAACACAGAATTTAGAATATGGAAACAGAATATGGAACCCAGAATAAAGAACATGGAATGCAGAACACAGAATTTAAAATATAGAATACAGAATACTGAATATAGAATTTAGAATATAGAACGTAGAACACAGAATATAGAATATAGAATACAGAATACAGAATATAGAATTTAGAATGTAGAACACAGAGTATAGAATAAAGAAAACGGAATACTGAATATACAATTTAGAACATAGAATGTAGAACACAGAATATGAAATATATAATACGGAATGCAGAATATTGAATAGAGAATATAGAATGTAGAACACATAATTTAGAATATGGAAAACAGAATATAGAACCCAGAATTTAGAACATGGAATGCAGAACACAGAATTTAGAATATAGGATACAGATTATTGAATATAGAATTTAGAATATAGATTGTAGAACACAGAATTTAGATTATAGACTACAGAATACTGAATATAGTATTTATAATATAGAATGTAGAACACAGAATATAGAATATAGAATACAGTATATAGAAATCAAAATTTAGAACATGGAATGCAGAACACAGAATTTAGAAAATAGAATACGGAATACTGAATATAGAATATGAATATACAATGTAGAACACAGAATTTAGAATATAGAATACAGAATACTGAATATAGAATTTAGAATATACAATGTAGAACACAGAATATAGAATATAGAATACAGAAAACTGAATACAGGATTTAGAATATGGAATGCAGAACACCGAATTTAGAATATAAATACAGAAAACTGAATATAGAATTTAGAATATAGAATGTACAACACACAATATAGAATATACAATAGAGAATATAGAACACAGAATTTACAACATGGATTGCAGAACACAGAATTTAAAATATAGAGTACCGATTACTGAATATAGAATATGAAAATACAATATAGAACACAGAATTTTGAATATAGAATACATAATACTGAATATAGAATTTTGAATATAGAATGTAGAACACAGAATATAGAATACGACATGCAGAATATTGAATACAGAATAGAGAATATAGAACACAGAATATAGAATATGGAAACAGAATATATAACACAGAATTTAGAACATGGGATGCAGTACACAAAATTTAGAATATAGAATAGAGATTAATGGATATAGAATACAGAATATAGAATGTAGAACACAGTGTAAAGAATATAGAAGACCGAATACTGAATATACAATTTAGAATATAGAATGTAGAACACAGAATATGGAATATGGATTACGGAATGCAGAATATACAATTCTGAACATAGAATGTAGAACACAGTATATAGAATATGGAAAACAGGATACAAATCCCAAAATTGAAAACATGGAATGCAGAACACAGATTTAAGAATATAGAATACAGAATACTGAATATAGAATTAGACTATAGAATGTAGAACACAGAATTTAGAATAGAGAATAAAGAATACTGAATATAGGATTTAGAATATAGAATGTAGAACACAGAATGTAGAATATAGAATACGGAATGCGGAATATAGAATATAGAATATAGAATGATGAACACAAAATATAAAAAATAGAATAGAGAATTTAGAACCCAAAATTTAGAACATGGAATGTAGAACACAGAATTTAGAATATAGAATATAGAATACTGAATATCGAATTTAGAATATAGAATGTAGAACACAGAACATGGTATGTAGAATACTTAATGCAGAATATTGAATACAGAATATAGAATTTAGAACACAAAATGTAGAATATGGGAAAGAGTATACAAAACCCAGTGTTTAGAACATGGAATGCAGGGCACAGAATTTAGAATATAGAATGCAGAATACTGTATATAGAATTTATAAACAGCAATGCAGAACACAGAATTTAGAAAATAGAATAAAGGATACTGAATATAGAATTTAGAATATATATTGAATAACACAGAATATAGAATATAGATTACAGAATGGAGAATATAGAAGGTAGAATAAAGAATGAAGAACACAAAAAAACAAAATATAGAATACAGAATATAGAACACAGAATTGAGAAATGGAATGCAGTACATAGAATTTAGAATATAGAATACAGAAAACTGAATATATATTTTAGTATATAGAATGTAGAACACGGAATATAGAATATAGAACAGGGAATGCAGAATATAGTATGTAGAATATAGAATGAAGAAAACAAATATAGAACACAGAATAGTGAATATAGAACCCAGAAATTAGAACACGGAATGCAGAACTCAGAATTTAGAATATAGAATACAGAACACTTAATATAAAACTTACAATATAGAATGTAGAACACAGAATATAGAATATGGAATACAGAATATAGAACCCAAAATTTAGAACATGGAATGCAGAACACAGAATTTAGAATATACAATACCGAATACTGATAATAGAATATGAATATGCAATGTAGAACACAGAATTTAGAATATAGAATACAGAATACTGAATATAGAATTTTGAATATACAATGTAGAACACAGAATATAGAATATAGAATACGGAATGCAGAATATAGAATACAGAAAATCGAATTTAGAACACAGAATAGAGAATATGGGAAACAGAATACAAAACCGAGAATTGAGAACATGGAATGCAGAACACATAATTTAGAATATAAAATACAGAATACAGAATATAGAATTTAGAATATAGTATGTAGAACACAGAATTTAGATATATAATAAATAATACTGAATATAGAATTTAGAATATAGAATGTAGAACACAGAATATAGAATATAGAAAAGAGAATAAAGAACCCAGAATTTAGAACATGGAATGCAGAACACAGAATTTAGAATATAGAATACAGAGTACTGAATATAGAATTTAGAACATAGAATGTTGAACACAGATTATAGAATATGGCATGCAGAATATATAATACAGAAGAGTGAATGCAGAACACAGAATATAGAATATGGAAAACAGAATACAGAACTAAGAATTAAGAACATGGAATGCAGAACACAGAATTTAAAATATAGAATAAGAATACTGAATATAGAAATTAGAACTTAGAATGCAGAACAAAGAATTAAGATTATATAATGCAGAATTCTGTATATAGAATTTATAAACATAAATGCAGAACACAGAATTAAGAAAATAGAATAAAAAATACTGAATATAGAATTTAGAATATATAATAAATAACACAGAATATAGAATATAGACTACGGATTTGAGAATATAAAAGGTAGAATAAGGAATGAAGATCACAAAATATAGAATATAAAATAGAGAGTTTAGAACCGATTATTTAGAAATGGAATGCAGAACATTGAATTTAGAATACAGATTACAGAATACTGAATAAAGATTTTAGAATATAGAATGTAGAACACAGAATATAGAATATAGAATAGGGAATGGAGAATATAGTATGCAGAATATAGAATGAAGAATACAAATATAGAATACAGAATAGTGAATATAGAACCCAGAAATTAGAACACGGAATGCAGAACTCAGAATTTAGAATATAGAATACAGAACACTTAATATAAAACTTACAATATAGAATGTAGAACACAGAATATAGAATATAGAATACAGAATGCAGAATATAGAATACAGAAAATAGAATGAAGAACACAGAATATAAAATATTGAATAGAGTATATGGAACCCAAAATTTAGAACATGGAATGCAGAACACAGAATTTAGAATATAGAATACAGAATACTGAATATAGAATTTAGAATATAGAATGCAGAACACAGAATATGGAATACGGCATGCAGAATATACATACAGAATATAGAATGTTGAACACAGAATATAGAGTATGGAAAACAGAATACATAACCCAGAATTTAGAACATGGAATGTATAAAACAGAATTTAGAATATAGAATTCAGATCACTGAATATAGAATTTAGAATATAGAATGTAGAACACAGAATATAGAATATAGAATAAAGAATAGAGAACCCAGATTTTAGAATATGGAATGCAGAACACAGAATTTAGAATATAGGATACAGAATACTGAATAAAGAATTAGAATATAGAATGTAGTACACAGAGAATATAATATAGAATACGGAATACTGAATATACAATTTAGAATATAGAATGCAGAACACACAATATAGAATATAGTATACGGAATGCAGAATATAGAATACAGTACATAGAATGTAGAACACAGAATATAGAATATGGAAAACAGAATACAAAACCCAGAATTGAAAACATGGAATGCAGAACACAGAATACAGAATACTGAATATAGAAATTAGAATAAAGATTGTAGAACACAGAATTTAGAATATAGAATAAAGAATACTGAATATAGGATTTAGAATATTGAATGTAGAACACAGAATACAGAATATAGAATACGGAATGCAGAATATAGAATACAGAACATAGAATGTAGAACTCAGAATATAGAATATGGAAAACAGAATACAAAACCCAGAATTGAAAACATGGAATGCAGAACACAGAATAAAGAATATAGAATACAGAAAAATGAATATAGAGTTTAGAATAAAGAATGTAGTACCCAGAATTTAGAATATAGACTACAGAATACTGAATATAGAATATGAATATACAATGTAGAACCCAGAATTTAGAATATAGAATACAGAATACTGAATATAGTATTTAGAATATGGAATGCAGGACACAGAATTTTGAATATAGAATACAAAAAACTGAATATAGAATTTAGAATATAGAATGTAGAAAACAGATTATAGAATATAGGATAGGGAATGCAGAATATATTACGTAGAATATAGAATGAAGAACACAAATATAGAATACAGAATAGTGAATATAGAACCCAGAACTTAGAACACGGAATGCAGAACACAGAATTTAGAAAATACAATACAGAACACTTAATATAAAATTAAGAATATAGAATGTACAACACAGAATACAGAATACGGCATGCAGAATATACAATACAGAATATAGAATGTAGAACACAGAATATAGAATATGGAAAACAGAATACATAAACCAGAATTTAGAACATGGAATGCAGAACACAGAATTTAGAATATAGAATACAGAATACTGAATATAGAATTAGAATATAGAATGTAGAACACAGAGAATATAATATAGAATACGGAATACTGAATATACAATTTAGAATATAGAATGCAGAACACAAAATATAGAATACGGCATGCAGAATATACAATACAGAATATAGAATGTAGAACACAGAATATAGAATATGGAAAACAGAATACAAAACCCAGAATTGAAAACATGGAATGCAGAACAAGGAATAAAGAATATAGAATATAGAATACTGAATATAGAATATAGAATAAAGATTGTAGAACACAGAATTTAGAATATAGAATAAAGAACACTGAATATAGGATTTAAAATATAGAATGTAGAACACAGGATACAGAATATAGAATACGGAATGCAGAATATAGAATACAGAACATAGAATTTAGAATATGGAAAAGAGAATACAAAACCTAGAATTGAAAACATGGAATGCAGAACACAGAATTAAGAATATAGAATACAGAATACTGAATATAGAATTTAGAATATACAATGTAGAACACAGGATTTAGATTATAGAATAAAATATACTGAATATAGAATTTAGATTATACAATATAGAACACAGAATACAGAAAATAGTATAGAGAATATAGAACCCAGAATTTAGAACATGGAATGCAGAACACAGAATTTAAATATAGAATACAGAATACTGAATATTGAATTTGAATATAGAATGTAGAACACAGAATATAGAATATGGCATGCAGAATATACAATACAGAATATACAATGTAGAACACAGAATATAGAATATGGAAAACAGAATACAAAACCTAGAATTGAGAACATGGAATGCAGAACACAGAATTGAGAATATAGAATACAGAATACTGAATATCGAATTTAGAATATAGAATGTAGAACACAGAATATAGAATATAGAATAGGGAATGCAGAACATACTACGTAGAATACAGAAGGAAGAACACTAATATAGAATATAGAATAGTGAATATAGAACCCAGAACTAAAAACACGGAATGTAGAACACAGAATTTAGAATATAGAATACAGAATACTTAATATAAAATTTAGAATATAGAATGTAGAAAACAGAATATAGAATATACAATACGGAATGCAGAATATAGAATACAGAATATAGAAAGTAGAACACAGAATATAGAATATTGAATAGAGTATATGGAACACAAAATTTAGAACATGGAATGCAGAACACAGAATTTAGAATATAGAATACAGAATACTGAATATAGAATTTAGAATATAGAGTGTTGAACACAAAATATAGAATATAAAAAACGTAATGCAGAATATAGAATACAGAATATGGAACGTAGAACAGAGAATATAAAATATGAGAAACAAAATACAAAAGTCAGAATTGAGAACATGTTATGCAGAACACAGCATTAAGAATATAGTGTACAGAATACTGAATATAGAATTTAGAATAGACAATGTAGAACACAGAGTATGGAATGTAGAATACGGAATGCAGAATATTGAATACAGAATATAGAATATAGAACACAGAATTTAGAATATGGAAACAGAATATGGAACCCAGAATAAGAACATGGAATGCAGAACACAGAATTTAAAATATAGAATACAGAATACTGAATATAGAATTTAGAATATAGAACGCAGAACACAGAATATAGAATATAGAATACAGAATACAGAATATAGAATTTAGAATGTAGAACACAGAGTATAGAATAAAGAAAACGGAATACTGAATATACAATTTAGAACATAGAATGTAGAACACAGAATATGAAATATATAATACGGAATGCAGAATATTGAATAGAGAATATAGAATGTAGAACACATAATTTAGAATATGGAAAACAGAATATAGAACCCAGAATTTAGAACATGGAATGCAGAACACAGAATTTAGAATATAGGATACAGATTATTGAATATAGAATTTAGAATATAGATTGTAGAACACAGAATTTAGATTATAGACTACAGAATACTGAATATAGTATTTATAATATAGAATGTAGAACACAGAATATAGAATATAGAATACAGTATATAGAAATCAAAATTTAGAACATGGAATGCAGAACACAGAATTTAGAAAATAGAATACGGAATACTGAATATAGAATATGAATATACAATGTAGAACACAGAATTTAGAATATAGAATACAGAATACTGAATATAGAATTTAGAATATACAATGTAGAACACAGAATATAGAATATAGAATACAGAAAACTGAATACAGGATTTAGAATATGGAATGCAGAACACCGAATTTAGAATATAAATACAGAAAACTGAATATAGAATTTAGAATATAGAATGTACAACACACAATATAGAATATACAATAGAGAATATAGAACACAGAATTTACAACATGGATTGCAGAACACAGAATTTAAAATATAGAGTACCGAATACTGAATATAGAATATGAAAATACAATATAGAACACAGAATTTTGAATATAGAATACATAATACTGAATATAGAATTTAGAATATAGAATGTAGAACACAGAATATAGAATACGACATGCAGAATATTGAATACAGAATAAAGAATATAGAACACAGAATATAGAATATGGAAACAGAATATATAACACAGAATTTAGAACATGGGATGCAGTACACAAAATTTAGAATATAGAATAGAGATTAATGGATATAGAATACAGAATATAGAATGTAGAACACAGTGTAAAGAATATAGAAGACCGAATACTGAATATAAAATTTAGAATATAGAATGTAGAAGACAGAATATGGAATATGGATTACGGAATGCAGAATATACAATTCTGAACATAGAATGTAGAACACAGTATATAGAATATGGAAAACAGGATACAAATCCCAAAATTGAAAACATGGAATGCAGAACACAGAATTAAGAATATAGAATACAGAATACTGAATATAGAATTAGACTATAGAATGTAGAACACAGAATTTAGAATAGAGAATAAAGAATACTGAATATAGGATTTAGAATATAGAATGTAGAACACAGAATGTAGAATATAGAATACGGAATGCGGAATATAGAATATAGAATATAGAATGATGAACACAAAATATAAAAAATAGAATAGAGAATTTAGAACCCAAAATTTAGAACATGGAATGTAGAACACAGAATTTAGAATATAGAATATAGAATACTGAATATCGAATTTAGAATATAGAATGTAGAACACAGAACATGGTATGTAGAATACTTAATGCAGAATATTGAATACAGAATATAGAATTTAGAACACAAAATGTAGAATATGGGAAAGAGTATACAAAACCCAGTGTTTAGAACATGGAATGCAGGGCACAGAATTTAGAATATAGAATGCAGAATACTGTATATAGAATTTATAAACAGCAATGCAGAACACAGAATTTAGAAAATAGAATAAAGGATACTGAATATAGAATTTAGAATATATATTGAATAACACAGAATATAGAATATAGATTACAGAATGGAGAATATAGAAGGTAGAATAAAGAATGAAGAACACAAAAAAACAAAATATAGAATACAGAATATAGAACACAGAATTGAGAAATGGAATGCAGTACATAGAATTTAGAATATAGAATACAGAAAACTGAATATATATTTTAGTATATAGAATGTAGAACACGGAATATAGAATATAGAACAGGGAATGCAGAATATAGTATGTAGAATATAGAATGAAGAAAACAAATATAGAACACAGAATAGTGAATATAGAACCCAGAAATTAGAACACGGAATGCAGAACTCAGAATTTAGAATATAGAATACAGAACACTTAATATAAAACTTACAATATAGAATGTAGAACACAGAATATAGAATATGGAATACAGAATATAGAACCCAAAATTTAGAACATGGAATGCAGAACACAGAATTTAGAATATACAATACCGAATACTGATAATAGAATATGAATATGCAATGTAGAACACAGAATTTAGAATATAGAATACAGAATACTGAATATAGAATTTTGAATATACAATGTAGAACACAGAATATAGAATATAGAATACGGAATGCAGAATATAGAATACAGAAAATCGAATTTAGAACACAGAATAGAGAATATGGGAAACAGAATACAAAACCGAGAATTGAGAACATGGAATGCAGAACACATAATTTAGAATATAAAATACAGAATACAGAATATAGAATTTAGAATATAGTATGTAGAACACAGAATTTAGATATATAATAAATAATACTGAATATAGAATTTAGAATATAGAATGTAGAACACAGAATATAGAATATAGAAAAGAGAATAAAGAACCCAGAATTTAGAACATGGAATGCAGAACACAGAATTTAGAATATAGAATACAGAGTACTGAATATAGAATTTAGAACATGGAATGTTGAACACAGATTATAGATTATGGCATGCAGAATATATAATACAGAAGAGTGAATGCAGAACACAGAATATAGAATATGGAAAACAGAATACAGAACTAAGAATTAAGAACATGGAATGCAGAACACAGAATTTAAAATATAGAATAAGAATACTGAATATAGAAATTAGAACTTAGAATGCAGAACAAAGAATTAAGATTATATAATGCAGAATTCTGTATATAGAATTTATAAACATAAATGCAGAACACAGAATTAAGAAAATAGAATAAAAAATACTGAATATAGAATTTAGAATATATAATAAATAACACAGAATATAGAATATAGACTACGGATTTGAGAATATAAAAGGTAGAATAAGGAATGAAGATCACAAAATATAGAATATAAAATAGAGAGTTTAGAACCGATTATTTAGAAATGGAATGCAGAACATTGAATTTAGAATACAGATTACAGAATACTGAATAAAGATTTTAGAATATAGAATGTAGAACACAGAATATAGAATATAGAATAGGGAATGGAGAATATAGTATGCAGAATATAGAATGAAGAATACAAATATAGAATACAGAATAGTGAATATAGAACCCAGAAATTAGAACACGGAATGCAGAACTCAGAATTTAGAATATAGAATACAGAACACTTAATATAAAACTTACAATATAGAATGTAGAACACAGAATATAGAATATAGAATACAGAATGCAGAATATAGAATACAGAAAATAGAATGAAGAACACAGAATATAAAATATTGAATAGAGTATATGGAACCCAAAATTTAGAACATGGAATGCAGAACACAGAATTTAGAATATAGAATACAGAATACTGAATATAGAATTTAGAATATAGAATGCAGAACACAGAATATGGAATACGGCATGCAGAATATACATACAGAATATAGAATGTTGAACACAGAATATAGAGTATGGAAAACAGAATACATAACCCAGAATTTAGAACATGGAATGTATAAAACAGAATTTAGAATATAGAATTCAGATCACTGAATATAGAATTTAGAATATAGAATGTAGAACACAGAATATAGAATATAGAATAAAGAATAGAGAACCCAGAATTTAGAATATGGAATGCAGAACACAGAATTTAGAATATAGGATACAGAATACTGAATATAGAATTAGAATATAGAATGTAGTACACAGAGAATATAATATAGAATACGGAATACTGAATATACAATTTAGAATATAGAATGCAGAACACACAATATAGAATATAGTATACGGAATGCAGAATATAGAATACAGTACATAGAATGTAGAACACAGAATATAGAATATGGAAAACAGAATACAAAACCCAGAATTGAAAACATGGAATGCAGAACACAGAATACAGAATACTGAATATAGAAATTAGAATAAAGATTGTAGAACACAGAATTTAGAATATAGAATAAAGAACACTGAATATAGGATTTAGAATATTGAATGTAGAACACAGAATACAGAATATAGAATACGGAATGCAGAATATAGAATACAGAACATAGAATGTAGAACTCAGAATATAGAATATGGAAAACAGAATACAAAACCCAGAATTGAAAACATGGAATGCAGAACACAGAATAAAGAATATAGAATACAGAAAAATGAATATAGAGTTTAGAATAAAGAATGTAGTACCCAGAATTTAGAATATAGACTACAGAATACTGAACATAGAATATGAATATACAATGTAGAACCCAGAATTTAGAATATAGAATACAGAATACTGAATATAGTATTTAGAATATGGAATGCAGGACACAGAATTTTGAATATAGAATACAAAAAACTGAATATAGAATTTAGAATATAGAATGTAGAAAACAGATTATAGAATATAGGATAGGGAATGCAGAATATATTACGTAGAATATAGAATGAAGAACACAAATATAGAATACAGAATAGTGAATATAGAACCCAGAACTTAGAACACGGAATGCAGAACACAGAATTTAGAAAATACAATACAGAACACTTAATATAAAATTAAGAATATAGAATGTACAACACAGAATACAGAATACGGCATGCAGAATATACAATACAGAATATAGAATGTAGAACACAGAATATAGAATATGGAAAACAGAATACATAAACCAGAATTTAGAACATGGAATGCAGAACACAGAATTTAGAATATAGAATACAGAATACTGAATATAGAATTAGAATATAGAATGTAGAACACAGAGAATATAATATAGAATACGGAATACTGAATATACAATTTAGAATATAGAATGCAGAACACAAAATATAGAATACGGCATGCAGAATATACAATACAGAATATAGAATGTAGAACACAGAATATAGAATATGGAAAACAGAATACAAAACCCAGAATTGAAAACATGGAATGCAGAACAAGGAATAAAGAATATAGAATATAGAATACTGAATATAGAATATAGAATAAAGATTGTAGAACACAGAATTTAGAATATAGAATAAAGAACACTGAATATAGGATTTAAAATATAGAATGTAGAACACAGGATACAGAATATAGAATACGGAATGCAGAATATAGAATACAGAACATAGAATTTAGAATATGGAAAAGAGAATACAAAACCTAGAATTGAAAACATGGAATGCAGAACACAGAATTAAGAATATAGAATACAGAATACTGAATATAGAATTTAGAATATACAATGTAGAACACAGGATTTAGATTATAGAATAAAATATACTGAATATAGAATTTAGATTATACAATATAGAACACAGAATACAGAAAATAGTATAGAGAATATAGAACCCAGAATTTAGAACATGGAATGCAGAACACAGAATTTAAATATAGAATACAGAATACTGAATATTGAATTTGAATATAGAATGTAGAACACAGAATATAGAATATGGCATGCAGAATATACAATACAGAATATACAATGTAGAACACAGAATATAGAATATGGAAAACAGAATACAAAACCTAGTATTGAGAACATGGAATGCAGAACACAGAATTGAGAATATAGAATACAGAATACTGAATATCGAATTTAGAATATAGAATGTAGAACACAGAATTTGGTATGTAGAATACGGAATGCAAATATTGTATTCAGAATATAGAATATAGAACACAAAATATAGAATATGGAAACCAGAACAAAGAACGCAGAGTGTAGATCATGGAATGCAGAACACAGAATTTAGAGTATATAATACCGAATACTTAATATAAAATTTAGAATATAGAATGTAGAATACAGAATATGGAATTTAGAATACGGAATGCAGAAAATTGAATACAGATTATAGAATGTAGAACACAGAATTTAGTATATGGAAAGCAGAATATAGAACCCAGAATTTAGAACATGGAATGCAGAACACAAAATTAAGTATATAGAATACAGATTACTGAATATAGAATTTAGAATATAGAATGTAGAACACAGAATTTAGTATATAGAATACAGAATACTTAATATAAAATTTAGAATATAGAATGCAGAACACAGAATATACAATATAGAATACGGAATGCAGAATATAGAATATAGAATATAGAATGATGAACACAAAATTTAGAATATAGAATAGAGAATATAGAACCCAGAATTTAGATCATGGAATGCAGAACACAGTATTTAGAGTATATACTACCGAATACTGAATATGAAATTAAGAATATAGAATGTAGAATACAGAATTTAGATTATAGAGTACAGAATACTGAATATAGTATTTAGAATATAGAATGTAGAACACAGAATATAGAATATAGAATACAGAATATAGAAATCAAAATTTAGAACATGGAATGCAGAACACAGAATTTAGAAAATAGAATACGGAATACTGAATATTGAATATGAATAAACAATGTAGAACCCAGAATTTAGAATATAGAATACAGAATACTGAATATAGAATTTAGAATATACAATGTAGAACACAGAATATAGAATATAGAATACTGAAAACTGAATACAGGATTTAGAATATGGAATGCAGAACACCGAATTTAGAATATAAATACAGAAAACTGAATATAGAATTTAGAATATAGAATGTACAACACACAATATAGAATATACAATAGAGAATATAGAACACAGAATTTACAACATGGATTGCAGAACACAGAATTTAAAATATAGAATACCGAATACTGAATATAGAATATGAAAATACAATATAGAACACAGAATTTTGAATATAGAATACATAATACTGAATATAGAATTTAGAATATAGAATGTAGAACACAGAATATAGAATACGACATGCAGAATATTTAATACAGAATAAAGAATATAGAACACAGAATATAGAATATGGAAACAGAATATATAACACAGAATTTAGAACATGGGATGCAGTACACAAAATTTAGAATATAGAATAGAGATTAATGGATATAGAATACAGAATATAGAATGTAGAACACAGTGTAAAGAATATAGAAGACCGAATACTGAATATACAATTTAGAATATAGAATGTAGAACACAGAATATGGAATATGGATTACGGAATGCAGAATATACAATTCTGAACATAGAATGTAGAACACAGTATATAGAATATGGAAAACAGGATACAAATCCCAAAATTGAAAACATGGAATGCAGAACACAGAATTAAGAATATAGAATACAGAATACTGAATATAGAATTAGACTATAGAATGTAGAACACAGAATTTAGAATAGAGAATAAAGAATACTGAATATAGGATTTAGAATATAGAATGTAGAACACAGAATGTAGAATATAGAATACGGAATGCGGAATATAGAATATAGAATATAGAATGATGAACACAAAATATAAAAAATAGAATAGAGAATTTAGAACCCAAAATTTAGAACATGGAATGTAGAACACAGAATTTAGAATATAGAATATAGAATACTGAATATCGAATTTAGAATATAGAATGTAGAACACAGAACATGGTATGTAGAATACTTAATGCAGAATATTGAATACAGAATATAGAATTTAGAACACAAAATGTAGAATATGGGAAAGAGTATACAAAACCCAGTGTTTAGAACATGGAATGCAGGGCACAGAATTTAGAATATAGAATGCAGAATACTGTATATAGAATTTATAAACAGCAATGCAGAACACAGAATTTAGAAAATAGAATAAAGGATACTGAATATAGAATTTAGAATATATATTGAATAACACAGAATATAGAATATAGATTACAGAATGGAGAATATAGAAGGTAGAATAAAGAATGAAGAACACAAAAAAACAAAATATAGAATACAGAATATAGAACACAGAATTGAGAAATGGAATGCAGTACATAGAATTTAGAATATAGAATACAGAAAACTGAATATATATTTTAGTATATAGAATGTAGAACACGGAATATAGAATATAGAACAGGGAATGCAGAATATAGTATGTAGAATATAGAATGAAGAAAACAAATATAGAACACAGAATAGTGAATATAGAACCCAGAAATTAGAACACGGAATGCAGAACTCAGAATTTAGAATATAGAATACAGAACACTTAATATAAAACTTACAATATAGAATGTAGAACACAGAATATAGAATATGGAATACAGAATATAGAACCCAAAATTTAGAACATGGAATGCAGAACACAGAATTTAGAATATACAATACCGAATACTGATAATAGAATATGAATATGCAATGTAGAACACAGAGTTTAGAATATAGAATACAGAATACTGAATATAGAATTTTGAATATACAATGTAGAACACAGAATATAGAATATAGAATACGGAATGCAGAATATAGAATACAGAAAATCGAATTTAGAACACAGAATAGAGAATATGGGAAACAGAATACAAAACCGAGAATTGAGAACATGGAATGCAGAACACATAATTTAGAATATAAAATACAGAATACAGAATATAGAATTTAGAATATAGTATGTAGAACACAGAATTTAGATATATAATAAATAATACTGAATATAGAATTTAGAATATAGAATGTAGAACACAGAATATAGAATATAGAAAAGAGAATAAAGAACCCAGAATTTAGAACATGGAATGCAGAACACAGAATTTAGAATATAGAATACAGAGTACTGAATATAGAATTTAGAACATAGAATGTTGAACACAGATTATAGAATATGGCATGCAGAATATATAATACAGAAGAGTGAATGCAGAACACAGAATATAGAATATGGAAAACAGAATACAGAACTAAGAATTAAGAACATGGAATGCAGAACACAGAATTTAAAATATAGAATAAGAATACTGAATATAGAAATTAGAACTTAGAATGCAGAACAAAGAATTAAGATTATATAATGCAGAATTCTGTATATAGAATTTATAAACATAAATGCAGAACACAGAATTAAGAAAATAGAATAAAAAATACTGAATATAGAATTTAGAATATATAATAAATAACACAGAATATAGAATATAGACTACGGATTTGAGAATATAAAAGGTAGAATAAGGAATGAAGATCACAAAATATAGAATATAAAATAGAGAGTTTAGAACCGATTATTTAGAAATGGAATGCAGAACATTGAATTTAGAATACAGATTACAGAATACTGAATAAAGATTTTAGAATATAGAATGTAGAACACAGAATATAGAATATAGAATAGGGAATGGAGAATATAGTATGCAGAATATAGAATGAAGAATACAAATATAGAATACAGAATAGTGAATATAGAACCCAGAAATTAGAACACGGAATGCAGAACTCAGAATTTAGAATATAGAATACAGAACACTTAATATAAAACTTACAATATAGAATGTAGAACACAGAATATAGAATATAGAATACAGAATGCAGAATATAGAATACAGAAAATAGAATGAAGAACACAGAATATAAAATATTGAATAGAGTATATGGAACCCAAAATTTAGAACATGGAATGCAGAACACAGAATTTAGAATATAGAATACAGAATACTGAATATAGAATTTAGAATATAGAATGCAGAACACAGAATATGGAATACGGCATGCAGAATATACATACAGAATATAGAATGTTGAACACAGAATATAGAGTATGGAAAACAGAATACATAACCCAGAATTTAGAACATGGAATGTATAAAACAGAATTTAGAATATAGAATTCAGATCACTGAATATAGAATTTAGAATATAGAATGTAGAACACAGAATATAGAATATAGAATAAAGAATAGAGAACCCAGAATTTAGAATATGGAATGCAGAACACAGAATTTAGAATATAGGATACAGAATACTGAATAAAGAATTAGAATATAGAATGTAGTACACAGAGAATATAATATAGAATACGGAATACTGAATATACAATTTAGAATATAGAATGCAGAACACACAATATAGAATATAGTATACGGAATGCAGAATATAGAATACAGTACATAGAATGTAGAACACAGAATATAGAATATGGAAAACAGAATACAAAACCCAGAATTGAAAACATGGAATGCAGAACACAGAATACAGAATACTGAATATAGAAATTAGAATAAAGATTGTAGAACACAGAATTTAGAATATAGAATAAAGAATACTGAATATAGGATTTAGAATATTGAATGTAGAACACAGAATACAGAATATAGAATACGGAATGCAGAATATAGAATACAGAACATAGAATGTAGAACTCAGAATATAGAATATGGAAAACAGAATACAAAACCCAGAATTGAAAACATGGAATGCAGAACACAGAATAAAGAATATAGAATACAGAAAAATGAATATAGAGTTTAGAATAAAGAATGTAGTACCCAGAATTTAGAATATAGACTACAGAATACTGAATATAGAATATGAATATACAATGTAGAACCCAGAATTTAGAATATAGAATACAGAATACTGAATATAGTATTTAGAATATGGAATGCAGGACACAGAATTTTGAATATAGAATACAAAAAACTGAATATAGAATTTAGAATATAGAATGTAGAAAACAGATTATAGAATATAGGATAGGGAATGCAGAATATATTACGTAGAATATAGAATGAAGAACACAAATATAGAATACAGAATAGTGAATATAGAACCCAGAACTTAGAACACGGAATGCAGAACACAGAATTTAGAAAATACAATACAGAACACTTAATATAAAATTAAGAATATAGAATGTACAACACAGAATACAGAATACGGCATGCAGAATATACAATACAGAATATAGAATGTAGAACACAGAATATAGAATATGGAAAACAGAATACATAAACCAGAATTTAGAACATGGAATGCAGAACACAGAATTTAGAATATAGAATACAGAATACTGAATATAGAATTAGAATATAGAATGTAGAACACAGAGAATATAATATAGAATACGGAATACTGAATATACAATTTAGAATATAGAATGCAGAACACAAAATATAGAATACGGCATGCAGAATATACAATACAGAATATAGAATGTAGAACACAGAATATAGAATATGGAAAACAGAATACAAAACCCAGAATTGAAAACATGGAATGCAGAACAAGGAATAAAGAATATAGAATATAGAATACTGAATATAGAATATAGAATAAAGATTGTAGAACACAGAATTTAGAATATAGAATAAAGAACACTGAATATAGGATTTAAAATATAGAATGTAGAACACAGGATACAGAATATAGAATACGGAATGCAGAATATAGAATACAGAACATAGAATTTAGAATATGGAAAAGAGAATACAAAACCTAGAATTGAAAACATGGAATGCAGAACACAGAATTAAGAATATAGAATACAGAATACTGAATATAGAATTTAGAATATACAATGTAGAACACAGGATTTAGATTATAGAATAAAATATACTGAATATAGAATTTAGATTATACAATATAGAACACAGAATACAGAAAATAGTATAGAGAATATAGAACCCAGAATTTAGAACATGGAATGCAGAACACAGAATTTAAATATAGAATACAGAATACTGAATATTGAATTTGAATATAGAATGTAGAACACAGAATATAGAATATGGCATGCAGAATATACAATACAGAATATACAATGTAGAACACAGAATATAGAATATGGAAAACAGAATACAAAACCTAGAATTGAGAACATGGAATGCAGAACACAGAATTGAGAATATAGAATACAGAATACTGAATATCGAATTTAGAATATAGAATGTAGAACACAGAATATAGAATATAGAATAGGGAATGCAGAACATACTACGTAGAATACAGAAGGAAGAACACTAATATAGAATATAGAATAGTGAATATAGAACCCAGAACTAAAAACACGGAATGTAGAACACAGAATTTAGAATATAGAATACAGAATACTTAATATAAAATTTAGAATATAGAATGTAGAAAACAGAATATAGAATATACAATACGGAATGCAGAATATAGAATACAGAATATAGAAAGTAGAACACAGAATATAGAATATTGAATAGAGTATATGGAACACAAAATTTAGAACATGGAATGCAGAACACAGAATTTAGAATATAGAATACAGAATACTGAATATAGAATTTAGAATATAGAGTGTTGAACACAAAATATAGAATATAAAAAACGTAATGCAGAATATAGAATACAGAATATGGAACGTAGAACAGAGAATATAAAATATGAGAAACAAAATACAAAAGTCAGAATTGAGAACATGGTATGCAGAACACAGCATTAAGAATATAGTGTACAGAATACTGAATATAGAATTTAGAATAGACAATGTAGAACACAGAGTATGGAATGTAGAATACGGAATGCAGAATATTGAATACAGAATATAGAATATAGAACACAGAATTTAGAATATGGAAACAGAATATGGAACCCAGAATAAGAACATGGAATGCAGAACACAGAATTTAAAATATAGAATACAGAATACTGAATATAGAATTTAGAATATAGAACGCAGAACACATAATATAGAATATAGAATACAGAATACAGAATATAGAATTTAGAATGTAGAACACAGAGTATAGAATAAAGAAAACGGAATACTGAATATACAATTTAGAACATAGAATGTAGAACACAGAATATGAAATATATAATACGGAATGCAGAATATTGAATAGAGAATATAGAATGTAGAACACATAATTTAGAATATGGAAAACAGAATATAGAACCCAGAATTTAGAACATGGAATGCAGAACACAGAATTTAGAATATAGGATACAGATTATTGAATATAGAATTTAGAATATAGATTGTAGAACACAGAATTTAGATTATAGACTACAGAATACTGAATATAGTATTTATAATATAGAATGTAGAACACAGAATATAGAATATAGAATACAGTATATAGAAATCAAAATTTAGAACATGGAATGCAGAACACAGAATTTAGAAAATAGAATACGGAATACTGAATATAGAATATGAATATACAATGTAGAACACAGAATTTAGAATATAGAATACAGAATACTGAATATAGAATTTAGAATATACAATGTAGAACACAGAATATAGAATATAGAATACAGAAAACTGAATACAGGATTTAGAATATGGAATGCAGAACACCGAATTTAGAATATAAATACAGAAAACTGAATATAGAATTTAGAATATAGAATGTACAACACACAATATAGAATATACAATAGAGAATATAGAACACAGAATTTACAACATGGATTGCAGAACACAGAATTTAAAATATAGAATACCGAATACTGAATATAGAATATGAAAATACAATATAGAACACAGAATTTTGAATATAGAATACATAATACTGAATATAGAATTTAGAATATAGAATGTAGAACACAGAATATAGAATACGACATGCAGAATATTGAATACAGAATAAAGAATATAGAACACAGAATATAGAATATGGAAACAGAATATATAACACAGAATTTAGAACATGGGATGCAGTACACAAAATTTAGAATATAGAATAGAGATTAATGGATATAGAATACAGAATATAGAATGTAGAACACAGTGTAAAGAATATAGAAGACCGAATACTGAATATACAATTTAGAATATAGAATGTAGAAGACAGAATATGGAATATGGATTACGGAATGCAGAATATACAATTCTGAACATAGAATGTAGAACACAGTATATAGAATATGGAAAACAGGATACAAATCCCAAAATTGAAAACATGGAATGCAGAACACAGAATTAAGAATATAGAATACAGAATACTGAATATAGAATTAGACTATAGAATGTAGAACACAGAATTTAGAATAGAGAATAAAGAATACTGAATATAGGATTTAGAATATAGAATGTAGAACACAGAATGTAGAATATAGAATACGGAATGCGGAATATAGAATATAGAATATAGAATGATGAACACAAAATATAAAAAATAGAATAGAGAATTTAGAACCCAAAATTTAGAACATGGAATGTAGAACAAAGAATTTAGAATATAGAATATAGAATACTGAATATCGAATTTAGAATATAGAATGTAGAACACAGAACATGGTATGTAGAATACTTAATGCAGAATATTGAATACAGAATATAGAATTTAGAACACAAAATGTAGAATATGGGAAAGAGTATACAAAACCCAGTGTTTAGAACATGGAATGCAGGGCACAGAATTTAGAATATAGAATGCAGAATACTGTATATAGAATTTATAAACAGCAATGCAGAACACAGAATTTAGAAAATAGAATAAAGGATACTGAATATAGAATTTAGAATATATATTGAATAACACAGAATATAGAATATAGATTACAGAATGGAGAATATAGAAGGTAGAATAAAGAATGAAGAACACAAAAAAACAAAATATAGAATACAGAATATAGAACACAGAATTGAGAAATGGAATGCAGTACATAGAATTTAGAATATAGAATACAGAAAACTGAATATATATTTTAGTATATAGAATGTAGAACACGGAATATAGAATATAGAACAGGGAATGCAGAATATAGTATGTAGAATATAGAATGAAGAAAACAAATATAGAACACAGAATAGTGAATATAGAACCCAGAAATTAGAACACGGAATGCAGAACTCAGAATTTAGAATATAGAATACAGAACACTTAATATAAAACTTACAATATAGAATGTAGAACACAGAATATAGAATATGGAATACAGAATATAGAACCCAAAATTTAGAACATGGAATGCAGAACACAGAATTTAGAATATACAATACCGAATACTGATAATAGAATATGAATATGCAATGTAGAACACAGAATTTAGAATATAGAATACAGAATACTGAATATAGAATTTTGAATATACAATGTAGAACACAGAATATAGAATATAGAATACGGAATGCAGAATATAGAATACAGAAAATCGAATTTAGAACACAGAATAGAGAATATGGGAAACAGAATACAAAACCGAGAATTGAGAACATGGAATGCAGAACACATAATTTAGAATATAAAATACAGAATACAGAATATAGAATTTAGAATATAGTATGTAGAACACAGAATTTAGATATATAATAAATAATACTGAATATAGAATTTAGAATATAGAATGTAGAACACAGAATATAGAATATAGAAAAGAGAATAAAGAACCCAGAATTTAGAACATGGAATGCAGAACACAGAATTTAGAATATAGAATACAGAGTACTGAATATAGAATTTAGAACATAGAATGTTGAACACAGATTATAGAATATGGCATGCAGAATATATAATACAGAAGAGTGAATGCAGAACACAGAATATAGAATATGGAAAACAGAATACAGAACTAAGAATTAAGAACATGGAATGCAGAACACAGAATTTAAAATATAGAATAAGAATACTGAATATAGAAATTAGAACTTAGAATGCAGAACAAAGAATTAAGATTATATAATGCAGAATTCTGTATATAGAATTTATAAACATAAATGCAGAACACAGAATTAAGAAAATAGAATAAAAAATACTGAATATAGAATTTAGAATATATAATAAATAACACAGAATATAGAATATAGACTACGGATTTGAGAATATAAAAGGTAGAATAAGGAATGAAGATCACAAAATATAGAATATAAAATAGAGAGTTTAGAACCGATTATTTAGAAATGGAATGCAGAACATTGAATTTAGAATACAGATTACAGAATACTGAATAAAGATTTTAGAATATAGAATGTAGAACACAGAATATAGAATATAGAATAGGGAATGGAGAATATAGTATGCAGAATATAGAATGAAGAATACAAATATAGAATACAGAATAGTGAATATAGAACCCAGAAATTAGAACACGGAATGCAGAACTCAGAATTTAGAATATAGAATACAGAACACTTAATATAAAACTTACAATATAGAATGTAGAACACAGAATATAGAATATAGAATACAGAATGCAGAATATAGAATACAGAAAATAGAATGAAGAACACAGAATATAAAATATTGAATAGAGTATATGGAACCCAAAATTTAGAACATGGAATGCAGAACACAGAATTTAGAATATAGAATACAGAATACTGAATATAGAATTTAGAATATAGAATGCAGAACACAGAATATGGAATACGGCATGCAGAATATACATACAGAATATAGAATGTTGAACACAGAATATAGAGTATGGAAAACAGAATACATAACCCAGAATTTAGAACATGGAATGTATAAAACAGAATTTAGAATATAGAATTCAGATCACTGAATATAGAATTTAGAATATAGAATGTAGAACACAGAATATAGAATATAGAATAAAGAATAGAGAACCCAGAATTTAGAATATGGAATGCAGAACACAGAATTTAGAATATAGGATACAGAATACTGAATAAAGAATTAGAATATAGAATGTAGTACACAGAGAATATAATATAGAATACGGAATACTGAATATACAATTTAGAATATAGAATGCAGAACACACAATATAGAATATAGTATACGGAATGCAGAATATAGAATACAGTACATAGAATGTAGAACACAGAATATAGAATATGGAAAACAGAATACAAAACCCAGAATTGAAAACATGGAATGCAGAACACAGAATACAGAATACTGAATATAGAAATTAGAATAAAGATTGTAGAACACAGAATTTAGAATATAGAATAAAGAATACTGAATATAGGATTTAGAATATTGAATGTAGAACACAGAATACAGAATATAGAATACGGAATGCAGAATATAGAATACAGAACATAGAATGTAGAACTCAGAATATAGAATATGGAAAACAGAATACAAAACCCAGAATTGAAAACATGGAATGCAGAACACAGAATAAAGAATATAGAATACAGAAAAATGAATATAGAGTTTAGAATAAAGAATGTAGTACCCAGAATTTAGAATATAGACTACAGAATACTGAACATAGAATATGAATATACAATGTAGAACCCAGAATTTAGAATATAGAATACAGAATACTGAATATAGTATTTAGAATATGGAATGCAGGACACAGAATTTTGAATATAGAATACAAAAAACTGAATATAGAATTTAGAATATAGAATGTAGAAAACAGATTATAGAATATAGGATAGGGAATGCAGAATATATTACGTAGAATATAGAATGAAGAACACAAATATAGAATACAGAATAGTGAATATAGAACCCAGAACTTAGAACACGGAATGCAGAACACAGAATTTAGAAAATACAATACAGAACACTTAATATAAAATTAAGAATATAGAATGTACAACACAGAATACAGAATACGGCATGCAGAATATACAATACAGAATATAGAATGTAGAACACAGAATATAGAATATGGAAAACAGAATACATAAATCAGAATTTAGAACATGGAATGCAGAACACAGAATTTAGAATATAGAATACAGAATACTGAATATAGAATTAGAATATAGAATGTAGAACACAGAGAATATAATATAGAATACGGAATACTGAATATACAATTTAGAATATAGAATGCAGAACACAAAATATAGAATACGGCATGCAGAATATACAATACAGAATATAGAATGTAGAACACAGAATATAGAATATGGAAAACAGAATACAAAACCCAGAATTGAAAACATGGAATGCAGAACAAGGAATAAAGAATATAGAATATAGAATACTGAATATAGAATATAGAATAAAGATTGTAGAACACAGAATTTAGAATATAGAATAAAGAACACTGAATATAGGATTTAAAATATAGAATGTAGAACACAGGATACAGAATATAGAATACGGAATGCAGAATATAGAATACAGAACATAGAATTTAGAATATGGAAAAGAGAATACAAAACCTAGAATTGAAAACATGGAATGCAGAACACAGAATTAAGAATATAGAATACAGAATACTGAATATAGAATATAGAATATACAATGTAGAACACAGGATTTAGATTATAGAATAAAATATACTGAATATAGAATTTAGATTATACAATATAGAACACAGAATACAGAAAATAGTATAGAGAATATAGAACCCAGAATTTAGAACATGGAATGCAGAACACAGAATTTAAATATAGAATACAGAATACTGAATATTGAATTTGAATATAGAATGTAGAACACAGAATATAGAATATGGCATGCAGAATATACAATACAGAATATACAATGTAGAACACAGAATATAGAATATGGAAAACAGAATACAAAACCTAGAATTGAGAACATGGAATGCAGAACACAGAATTGAGAATATAGAATACAGAATACTGAATATCGAATTTAGAATATAGAATGTAGAACACAGAATTTGGTATGTAGAATACGGAATGCAAATATTGTATTCAGAATATAGAATATAGAACACAAAATATAGAATATGGAAACCAGAATAAAGAACGCAGAGTGTAGATCATGGAATGCAGAACACAGAATTTAGAGTATATAATACCGAATACTTAATATAAAATTTAGAATATAGAATGTAGAATACAGAATATGGAATTTAGAATACGGAATGCAGAAAATTGAATACAGATTATAGAATGTAGAACACAGAATTTAGTATATGGAAAGCAGAATATAGAACCCAGAATTTAGAACATGGAATGCAGAACACAAAATTAAGTATATAGAATACAGATTACTGAATATAGAATTTAGAATATAGAATGTAGAACACAGAATTTAGTATATAGAATACAGAATACTGAATATAAAATTTAGAATATAGAATGCAGAACACAGAATATACAATATAGAATACGGAATGCAGAATATAGAATATAGAATATAGAATGATGAACACAAAATTTAGAATATAGAATAGAGAATATAGAACCCAGAATTTAGATCATGGAATGCAGAACACAGTATTTAGAGTATATACTACCGAATGCTGAATATGAAATTAAGAATATAGAATGTAGAATACAGAATTTAGATTATAGAGTACAGAATACTGAATATAGTATTTAGAATATAGAATGTAGAACACAGAATATAGAATATAGAATACAGAATATAGAAATCAAAATTTAGAACATGGAATGCAGAACACAGAATTTAGAAAATAGAATACGGAATACTGAATATTGAATATGAATAAACAATGTAGAACCCAGAATTTAGAATATAGAATACATAATATTGAATATAAGATTTAGAATATACAATGTAGAACCGAGAATATAGAATATAGAATACGGAATGCAGAATACAGTATACAGAATATAGAATGTAGAACACAGAATTTAGAATATGGAAAACAGGATATAGAACCCAAAATTTACAACATTTAATGCAGAACACAGAATTTAAAGTATAGAATAACGAATAATGAATATAGAATATGAATATCCAATATAGAACCCAGAATTTAGAATATAGAATACATAATAAAGAATATAGGATTTAGAATATACAATGTAGAACCGAGAATATAGAATATAGAATACAGAATGCAGACTATAGAACAGAATATAGAAAGTAGAACACAGAATATAGAATATTGAATAGAGTATATGGAACACAAAATTTAGAACATGGAATGCAGAACACAGAATTTAGAATATAGAATACAGAATACTGAATATAGAATTTAGAATATAGAATGTTGAACACAGAATATAGAATATAAAAAAAGTAATGCAGAATATAGAATACAGAATATGGAATGTAGAACAGAGAATATAAAATATGGGAAACAAAATGCAAAAGTCAGAATTGAGATCATGGAATGCAGAACACAGCATTTAGAATATAGTATACAGAATACTGAATATAGAATTTACAATAGACAATGTAGAACACAGAGTATGGAATTTAGAATACCGAATGCAGAATATTGAATAAAGAATATACAATATAGAACACAGAATTTAGAATATGGAAAACAGAATATAGAACCCAGAATAAAGAACATGGAATGCAGAACACAGAATTTAAAATATAGAATACAGAATACTGAATATAGAATTTAGAATATAGAATGTAGAACACAGAATATAGAATATAGAATACAGAAAACTGAATACAGAATTTATAATATGGAATGCAGAACACAGAATTTAGAATATAAATACAGAAAACTGAATATAGAATTTAGAATATAGAATGTACAACACACAATATAGAATATACAATAGAGAATATAGAACCCAGAATTTAGAACTTGGAAATCAGAACACAGAATTTATAATATAGAATAGAGAATACTGTACATAGAATTTAAAACATTGAATGCAGAACACAGAATTTAGAATATATAATGCAGAATAATGTATATAGAATATAGAATATAGAATGAATAACACAGAATATAGAATATAGACTACGGATGGAGAAAATAGAAGGTACTATATAGACTGAATAACACAAAATATAGAATATAGAATAGAGAATATAGAACCCAGAATATAGAAATGTATGCAGAACAGAGAACTTATAATATAGAATACAGAAAACTGAATAAAGATTTTAGAATATAGAATGTAGAACACAGAATATAGAATATAGAATAGGGAATGCAGAATATAGTATGTAGAATATAGAATGAAGAACACAAGTATAGAATATAGAATAGTGAATATAGAACCCAGAACTTAAACACGGAATGCAGAACACAGAATTTAGAATATAGAATACATAATACTGAATATAGAATTTAGAACATAGAATGCAGAACACAGAATTTAGAATATAGAATGTAGAAAACTGAATAGAGTATTTAAAATATAGAATGAAGAACAAAGAATATAGAATAAAGAATAGATAATAGAGAACCCAGGATATAGAACATGGAATGCAGAGCACAGAATTTAGAATATACAACACAGAATACTGAATATAAATCTAGAATATTGAATATAGAACACAGAGTATAGAATATAGAATACGGAATACTGAATATACAATTTCGAATATAGAATGTAGAACACAGAATATAGAATATAGAATACGGAATGCAGAATTTAGAATACAAAACAAAGAATGTAGAACACAAAATATAGAATAGAGAATAGAGAATATAGAACCCAGAATTTAGAACATGGAAAGTAAAACACAGAATTTAGAATATAGAATACATAATACTGAATATCGAATTTAGAATATAGAATGAAGAACACAGAATTTGGTATGTAGAATACGGAATGCAGAATATTGAATACAGAATATAGAATATAGAACACAATATATAGAATATGGAAAACAGAATACAGAACCCAGAATTTAGATCATGGAATGCAGAACACAGAATTTAGAGTATATAGTACCGAATACTGAATATGAAATTTAGAATATACAATGTACAATACAGAATATGGAATATAGAATACGGAATGCAGAATATTGTATATCAGAATATAGAATATAGAACACAGAATTTAGAATATGGAAAACAGAATATAGAATCCAGAATATAGAACATGGAATGCAGAACAGGAAATTTAGAATATAGAATACAGAATACTGAATATAGAATTTAGAATATATAATGTAGAACACAGAATTTAGAATATAGAATACAGAATACTGAATATAGAATTTAAATTTTACAGTGTAGAACACAGAATAAAGAATATAGAATACAGAATATAGAAACCAAAATTTAGAACATGGAATGCAGAACACAGAATATAAAATATAGAATACCGAATACTGATTATAGAATATGAATATACAATGTAGAACACAGAATTTAGAATATAGAATACATAATAATGAATGTAGGATTTAGAATATACAATGTAGAACCGAGAATATAGAATATAGAATACGGAATGCAGAATACAGTATACAGAATATAGAATGAAGAAAACAGAATATAGTATAGAGAATAGAGTATATAGAACCCAAAATTTAGAACATGGATTGCAGAACACAGAATTTAGAATATAGAATACAGAATAATGAATATAGAATTTACAATATAGAATGTAGAACAAAAATACAGATTACGGCATGCAGAATATACAATACAGAATTGAGAATGCAGAACACAGAATATAGAATATGGAAAACAGAATACAAAACTCAGAATTTAGAACATGGAATGCAGAAAACAGAATTTAAAATATAGTATACCGAATACTGAATATAGAATTTAGAACATAGAATGCAGAACACAGAATTAAGATTATTGAATGCAGAATACTGTATACAGAATTTAGAAACAGGAATGCAGAACACAGAATTTAGAAAAGAGAATAAAGAATACTGAATATAGAATTTAGAATATATAATATATAACACAGAATATAGAATATAGACAACGGAAAGGAGAATATAGGAGGTAGAATGATGAATGAAGAACACAACATATAGAATATAGAATAGAGAATATAGAACCCAGAATTTAAAAATGGAATGCAGAACATAGAATTTAGAATATAGAATACAGAATACTGAATAAAGGTTTTAGAATATAGAATATAGAACACAGAATATAGAATATAAATAGGGAATGCTGAAAATAGTATGCAGAATATAGAATGAAGAACACAAATATTGAATATAGAATAGTGAATATAATACCCAGAACTAAGAACACGGAATGCAGAACACAGAATTTAGAATATAGAATACAGAATACTTAATATAAAATTTAGAATATAGAATGTAGAAAACAGAATATAGAATATAGAATACGGAATGCCGAATATAGAATACAGAATATAAAATGTAGAACACAGAATATAGAATAGAGAATACGGAATGCCGAATATAGAATACAGAATATAGAATGTAGAACACAGAATATAGAATATTGAATACAGTATATGGAACACAAAATTTAGAACATGGAGTGCAGAACACATTATTTAGAATATAGAATACTGAATACTGAATATAGAATATGAATATACAATGTAGAACACAGAATTTAGAAAATAGAATACAGAATACTGAATATAGAATTTTGAATATGCAATGTAGAACACAGAATATAGAATATAGAATACGGAATGCATAACATAGGATACAGAAAATAGAATGCAGAACACAGAATAGAGAATACGGAAAACAGAATACAAAGCCGAGAATTGAGAACATGGACTTCAGAACAAATAATTAACAATATACAATACAGAATACTGAATATAGAATTTTGAATATACAATGTAGAACACAGAATTTAGATATATAATTAAGAATACTGAATATAGAATTTAGAATATAGAATGTAGAACACAGAATATAGAAAATAGAATAGAGAATATAGAACCCACAATTTAGAATATGGAATGCAGAACACAGAATTTAGAATGTAGAATACAGAATAGTACATATAGAATTTAGAATATAGAATGTAGAACACAGAATATGGTATGTAGAATACGGAAAGCAGAATATAGAATACATAATATAGATATTAGAATACAGAATATAGACTAGGGAAAACAGAATACATAACCCAGAATTTAGAACATGGAATTCAAAACACAGAATTTAGAATATAGTATACAGAATACTGAATATAGAATTTAGAACATAGAATGCAGTACACAGAATTAAGAATATAGAATGCAGAATACTGTATATAGAATTTATAAACAGGAATGCAGAACACAGAATATAGAAAATAGAATAAAGAATACTGAATATAGATTTGAGAATATATATTGAATAACACAGAATATAGATTATAGACTACTGAATGGAGAATATAGAAGGTAGAATAAAGAATGAAGAACACAAAATATAGAATATAAAATAAGAATATAGAACCCAGAATTTAGAATTGGAATGCAGAACATAAAATATAGAATACAGAATACAGAATACAGAATAAATATTTTAGAATATAGAATGTAGAACACAGAATATAGAATATAGAATAGGAAATGCAGAATACAGTATGTAGAGTACAGAATGAAAAACAAAAATATAGAATATAGAATAGTGAATATAGAACCCAGAACATAGAACACGGAATGCAGAACACAGAATTTAGAATATAGAATACAGAATACTTAATACAAAATTAAGAATGTAGAATGTAGAACACAGAATATAGAATATAGAATACGGAATACAGAATATAGTATACAGAATATAGAATGTAGAACACAGAATATAGAATATTGAATAGAGTATATGGAAACCAAAATTTAGAACATGGAATGCAGAACACAGTATTTAGAATATAGAATACAGAATACTGAATATAGAATTTAGAATATAGAATGTAGAACACAGAATATAGAATACGACATGCAGAATATTGAATAAAGAATAAAGAATATAGAACACAGAATATAGAATATGGAAACAGAATTTTGAACCCAGAATATAGAACATGGAATGCAGAAGACAGAATGTAAAATATAGAATGCAGAATACTGAATATAGAATTTAGAATATATAACGCAGAACACAGAATATAGAATATAGAATACGGAATGCAGAATATAGAATACAGGATATAGAATGTAGAATACAGAATATAGAATTTGGAAAACAGAATACAGAACCCAGAATTTAGAGCATGGAATGCAACACAGAATTTACAATAAAGAATACAGATTACTGAATATAGAATTTAGAACATAGAAAGCAGAACCCAGAATTTAGAATATAGAATACAGAATACTGAATATATAATTTAGAATACAGAAAGTAGAACACAGAATATAGAATATAGAATACAGATTATAGAATACAAAGTTTAGAACATGGAATACAGTACACAGACTTTTAAATATAGAATACCTAATACTGAACATAGAATATGAATACACAATATAGAACACAGAATTTAGAATATAGGATACCGAATACTGAATATAGAATATAAATATACAATTTAGAACACAGAATATAGAATATAGAATAGAGAATATAGAACACAAAATTTAGAACATGGAATGCAGAACACAGAATTAAGAATATGGAATGCACAATACTTTATATAGAATTTAGAATATAGAATAAATAACGCAGAATATAGAATATAGAATACGGAGTGGAGAATATAGAAGGTAGAATATAGAATTAAGAACATCACACATAGAATATAGTATAGAGAATATAGAACCCAGAAATTAGGAATGGAATGCAGAACAGAGAATTTATAATATAGAATACAGAATACTGAATAAAGATTTTAGAATATAGAATGTAGAACACAGAATATAGAATATAGAATAGGGAATGAAGAACATACTACGTAGAATACAGAATGAAGAACACAAATATAGAATATAGAATAGTGAATATAGGACCCAAAACTAAGAACACGGAATGCAGAACACAGAATTTAGAATATAGAATACAGAATACTTAATATAAAATTTAGAATATAGAATGTACAAAACAGAAAATAGAATATACAATACGGAATGCAGAATATAAAATACAGAATATAGAATGTAGAACACAGAATATAGAATATTGAATACAGTATATGGAACACAAAATTTAGAACATGTAATGCAGAACACAGTACTTAGGATATAGAATACCGAATACTGAATATAGAATATGAATATACAAGGTAGAACACAGAATTTAGAATATAGAATACAGAATACTGAATATAGAATTTTGAATATACAATGTAGAACACAGAATATAGAATATAGAATATGCAATGCAGAATATAGGATACAGAAAATAGAATATAGAACACAGAATATAGAATATGGAAAACAGAATACAAAACAGAGAATTTAGAATATGGACTGCAGAACACATAATTAAGAATATACAATACAGAATACTGAATATAGAATTTTGAATATACAATGTAGAACACAGAATTTAGATATATAATAAAGAATACTGAATATAGAATTTAGAATATAGAATGTAGAACACAGAATATAGAATAGAGAATAGAGAACCCAGAATTTAGAACATGGAATGCAGAACACAGATTTTTGAATATAGAATACAGAATACTGAATATAAAATTTAGAACATAGAATGGTGAACACAGAATATAGAATACGGCATGCAGAATATACAATACAGAATAGTGAATGCAGAACACAGAATATAGAATATGGAAAACAGAATACAGAACTCAGAATTTAGAACATGGAATGCAGAACACAGAATTTAAAATATAGTATACAGAATACTGAATAAAGAATTAGATCTTACAATGCAGAACACAGAATTAAGATTATATAATGCAGAATTCTGTATATAGAATTTATAAACAGGAATGAAGAACAAAGAATTTAGAAAATAAAATACACAGTAATGAATATAGAATTTAGAATATATAATAAATAACACAGAATATAGAATATAGACTACGGAATGGAGAATATAGGAGGTAGAATAAGGAATGAAGAACACAAAATATAGAATATAGAATAGAGAATATAGAACCCAGAATTTAGAACATGGAACGCCAAACACAGAATTAAAATATTGAAGACATATTACTGAATATAGAAATTAGAAAATAGAATGAAGAACACAAAATATAGAAAATAGAATAGAGAATATAGAAACCGGAATTTAGAACATGGAACCCAGAACACAGAATTCAGAATATAGCATAAAGATTACTGAATATAGAATTTAGAATATAGAAATTAGAACATAGAATATAGAATATAGAATAAGGAATGCAGAATATAGAATATAGAATACAGAATATAGAATGATGAACCCAAAAAATAGAATAGAGAATAGAGAATATAGAACCCAGAATTTATAACATGGAATGTAGAACACAGAATTTAGAATATAGAATACAGAATACTGAATATCGAATTTAAAATATAGAATGTAGTACACAGAATATACAATATGGCATGCAGAATATACAATACAGAATATAGAATGTAGAACACAGAATATAGAATTTGGAAAACAGAAGGCAGAACACAGAATTTAGGACATGGAATTCAGAACACAGGATTTAGAAAATAGAATGCAGAATACTGAATATAGAATTTAGAATAAAGAATGTATAACACAGAATATAGAATATAGACTAAGGAATGGAGAATATAGAGGGTAGAATATAGAATGAGGAACACAAAATATAGTATATAGTATAGAGAATATATAACCCAGAATTTAGAAATGGAATGCAGAACACAGAATATAAAATATGGAAAACAGAATACAGAACTCAGAATTTAGAACATGAGATGCAGAACACAGAATTTAGAGTATAGAATAAAGAATACTAAATATAGAATTAAGAGTATAGAATGTATAACACAGAATATACAATATAGAATACGGAATGCAGAATATAGAATACACAATATAGAATATAGAACACACAATATAGAATATGGAAAACATAATACAAATCCCAGAATTGAGGACATGGAATGCAGAACACAGAATTAAGAATATAGAATTCAGAATACTGAATATAGAATTTAGAACAAAGAATGCATAACACAGAATTTATTATATAGAATACAGAATACTGAATATAGAATTTAGAACATGGAATGCAGAACACAGAATTTAGAATATAGAATATAGAATACTTAATATAGAATTTAGAATATAGAATGTACAACACATAATATAGAATATAAAATACAGAATATAGAACCCAGTATTTACAAAATAGAATGCAGAACACAGAATTTAGAGTATAGTATACAGAATACTGAATATACAATTTAGAATATAGAAGGAAAGACACAGAGTGTAGTATATAGAAAACGGAATACTGAACATACAATTTAGAATATAGAATGTAGAACACACAATATAGAATATAGAATACGGAATGCAGAATATAGAATACAGAATATAGAATGTTAAACACTGAATATAGAAATAGGAATACAGAATACAGAACCCAGAATTTAGAAACTGGAATGCAGAACACAGAATTTAGAATATAAAATACAGAATACTGAATATCGAATTTAGAATATACAAAGTAGAAAACAGAATACACAAAATAGAATACAGAATATAGAACCCAAAATTTAGAACATGGAATGCAGAACACAGAATTTAGAATGTAGAATACAGATTACTGAATATAGAATTTAGAATATAGAATGTAGAACACAGAATATAGAATATAGAATACAGAATGCAGAATAGAGAATATAAAATATAGAATATAGAATGATGAACAGAAAATATAGAATATAAAATAGAAACTATAGAACCCAGAATTTAGAACATGCAATTTAGAACACAGAATTTAGAATAAAAAATACAGAATACTGAATATCGAATTTAGAATATAGAATGTAGAACACAGAATATGGAATGTAGAATACGGAAAGCAGAATATAGAATACAGAATATAGAATGTAGAATACAGAATATAGAATATGGAAAACAGAATACATAACCCAGAATTTAGAACATGGAATTCAGAACACAGAATTTAGAATATAGTATACAGAATACTGAATATAGAATTTAGAACATAGAATGAGGTACGCAGAATTAAGAATATAGAATGCAGAATACTGTATATAGAATTTATAAACAGGAATGCAGAACGCAGAATATAGAAAATAGAATAAAGAATACTGAATATAGGATTGAGAATATATATTGAATAACACAGAATATAGATTATAGACTACTGAATGGAGAATATAGAAGGTAGAATAATGAATGAAGAACACAAAATATAGAATATAAAATAGAGAATATAGAACCCAGATTTAGAAATGGAATGCAGAACATAAAATATAGAATATAGAATACAGAATAGAGAATAAATATTTTAGAATATAGAATGTAGAACACAGAATATAAAATATAGAAAAGGATATGCAGAATACAGTATGTAGAATACAGAATAAAAAACAAAAATATAGAATATAGAATAGTGAATATAGAACACAGAACATAGAACACGGAAGGCAGAACACAGAATTTAGGATATAGAATACAGAATACATAATATAAAATTTAGAATGTAGAATGTAGAACACAGAATATAGAATATAGAATACGGAATACAGAATAAAGAATGTAGAACACAGAATATAGAATATTGAATAGATTATATGGAAACCAAAATTTAGAACATGGAATTCAGAACACAGTATTTAGAATATAGAATACAGAATACTGAATATAGAATTTAGAATATAGAATGTAGAACACAGAATACAGAATACGAAATGCAGAACATTGAATACAGAATAAAGAATATAGAACACAGAATATAGAATATGGAAAACTGAATATTGAACCCAGAATATAGAACATGGAATGCAGAACACAGAATTTAAAATATAGAATGCAGAATACAGAATATAGAATTTAGAATATAGAACGCAGAACACAGAATATAGAATATAGAATACGGAAGGCAGAATATAGAATACAGGATATAGAATGTAGAATACAGAATATAGAATATGGAAAACAGAATACAGAACCCAGAATTTAGAGCATGGAATGCAACACAGAATTTACAATATAGAATACAGATTACTGAATATAGAATTTACAACATAGAATGCAGAACACAGAATTTAGAATATAGAACACAGAATACTGAATATATAATTTAGAATACAGAAAGTAGAACACAGAATATAGAATATAGAATATAGAATACAGATTATAGAACACAAACTTTAGAAAATGGAATGCAGTACACAGACTTTAAAATATAGAATACCGAATACTGAACATAGAATATGAATATACAATATAGAACACAGAATTTAGAATATAGGATACCGAATACAGAATATAGAACATAAATATACAATTTAGAACACAGAATATAGAATATAGAATAGAGAATATAGAACACAAAATATAGAACATGGAATGCAGAACACAGAATTAAGAATATGGAATGCACAATACTGTATATAGAATTTAGAATATAGAATGAATAACACAGAATATAGAATATAGAATACGGAATGGAGAATATAGAAGGTAGAATATAGAATGAAGAAAGCAATATATAGAATATAGTATAGAGAATATAGAAACCAGAATTTAGAAATGGAATGCAGAACAGAGAAATTAGAATATAGAATACAGAATACTGAATAAAGATTTTAGAATATAGAATGTAGAACACAGAATATAGAATATAGAATAGGGAATGCAGAACATAGTACGTAGAATACAGAATGAAGAACACAAATATAGAATATAGAATAGTTAATATAGAATCCAGAAATTAGAACACGGAATTCAGAACCCAGAATTTAGAATATAGAACCCAGAATACTTAATATAAAATTTAGAATACACAATGAAGAACACGGAATATAGAATATAGAAGAGAGAATATAGAATCCAGAATTTAGAACATGGAAAGCCAAACACAGAATTTAGAATATTGAATACAGATTACTGAATATAGGATTTAGAATATAGAATGTAGAACACAGAATTTAGAATATAGAATAGAGAATACTGCAAATATAATTTAGAATATAGAATTTTGAGCTCAGAATACAGAATATAGAATAGAGTTTATAGAACCCAGAATTTAGAACATGGAATGCAGAACACAGAATTTAGAGTATATAATACAGAATACTGAATATAGAATTTAGAACATGGAATGCCGAACACAGAATTCAGAATATAGAATACAGAATACTGAATATAGGATTTAGAACATTGAATGCGGAACACAGAATTTCGAATACAGAATACAGAATACTGAATATAGAATTTAGAACATAGAATGCGAAAAACAGAATTTAGAATATAGAATACAGAATACTGAATATAGAATTTAGAACATGGAATCCAGAACCCAGAATTTAGAATATAAAATACAGAATACTGAATATAGATTTTAGAACATGGAATGAAGAACCCAGAGTATAGAATTTACATTACGGAATACTGAATATACAATTCAGAATATAGAATGTAGAACACAGAATATACAATATAGATTACGTAATGCAGAATATAGACTACAGAACATAGAATGTAGAACACAGAATATAGAATATGGAAAAAAGAATACAAAACCCAGAATTGAAAACATGGAATGCAGAACACAGAATTAAGAATATAGACTACAGAATACTAAATATAAAATTTAGAATATAGAATGTACAAAACAGAATATTGAATATACAATACGGGATGCAGAATAAAAAATACAGAATATAGAATGTAGAACACAGAATATAGAATATTGAATACAGTATATGGAACACAAAATTTAGAACATGGAATGCAGAACACAGTACTTAGAATATAGAATACCGAATACTGAATACAGAATATGAATATACAATGTAGAACACAGAATTTAGAATATAGAATACAGAATACGGAATATAGAATTTTGAATATACAATGTAGAACACAGAATATAGAATATAGAATACGGAATGCAGAATATAGGATACAGAAAATAGAATATAGAACACAGAATATAGAATATGGAAAACAGAATACAAAACAGAGAATTGAGAATATGGACTGCAGAACACATAATTAAGAATATACAATACAGAATACTGAATATAGAATTTTGAATATACATTGTAGAACACAGAATTTAGATATATAATAAAGAATACTGAATATAGAATTTAGAATATAGAATGTAGAACACAGAATATAGAATAGAGAATAGAGAACCCAGAATTTAGAACATGGAATGCAGAACACAGAATTTAGAATATAGAATACAGAATACTGAATATAAAATTTAGAACATAGAATGTTGAACACAGAATATAGAATACGGCATGCAGAATATACAATACACAATAGTGAATGCAGAACACAGAATATAGAATATGGAAAACAGAATACAGAACTCAGAATTTAGAACATGGAATGCAGAACACAGAATTTAAAATATAGTATACAGAATACTGAATATAGAATTCGATCTTACAATGCAGAACACAGAATTATGATTATATAATGCAGAATTCTGTATATAGAATTTATAAACAGGAATGCAGAACAAAGAATTTAGAAAATAGAATACACAGTAATGAATATAGAATTTAGAATATATAATAAATAACACAGAATATAGAATATAGACTACGGAATGGAGAATATAGGAGGTAGAACAAGGAATTACGAACACAAAACATAGAAAATAGAATAGATAATATAGAACCCAGAATTTAGAAATGGAATGCAGAACATAGAATTTAGAATACAGAATACAGAATACTGAATAAAGATTTTAGAATATAGAATTTAGAACATATAATATAGAATATAGAATAATAAATGCAGAATATAATATGTAGAATACAGAATGAAGAACACAAATATAGAATAGAGAATAGTGAATATAGAACCCAGAACTTAGAACACGGAATGCAGAACAAAGAATTTAAAATATAGAATACAGAATACTTAAAATAAAATTTAGAATATAGAGTGTAGAACACAGAATATAGAATATAGAATACGGAATCCAGAATATAGAATGTAAAATATAGAATATAGAATGATGAACACAAAATATAGAATATAGAATAGAGAATATAGAACCCAGAATTTAGAACATGCAATTTAGAACACAGAATTTAGAATATAAAAACAGAATACTGAATATCGAATTTAGAATATAGAATGTAGAACACAGAATATGGTATGTAGAATACGGAAAGCAGAATATAGAATACAGAATATAGAAAGTAGAATACAGAATTTAGAATATGGAAAACAGAATACATAACCCAGAATTTAGAACATGGAATTCAGAACACAGAATTTAGAATATAGTATACAGAATACTGAATATAGAATTTAGAACATAGAATGCAGTACACAGAATTAAGAATATAGAATGCAGAATACTGTATATAGAATTTATAAACAGGAATGCAGAACACAGAATATAGAAAATAGAATAAAGAATACTGAATATAGAATTGAGAATGTATATTGAATAACACAGAATATAGATAATAGACTACTGAATGGAGAATATAGAAGGTTGAATAAAGAATGAAGAACACAAAATATAGAATATAAAATGGAGAATATAGAACCCAGAATTTAGAAATGGAATGCAGAACATAAAACATACAATATAGAATACAGAATACTGAATAAATATTTTAGATTATAGAATGTAGAACACAGAATATAGAATATAGAATAGGAAACGCAGAATAGAGTATGTAGAATACAGAATGAAAAACAAAAATATAGAATATAGAATAGTGAATATAAACCCAGAACAGAGAACACGGAATGCAGAACACAGAATTTAGAATACAGAATACAGAATACTTAATATAAAATTTAGAATGTAGAATGTAGAACACAGAATATAGAATATAGAATACTTAATACAGAATATAGTATACAGAATATAGAATGTAGAACACAGAATATAGAATATTGAATATAGAATATAGAATACAGATTATAGAACCCAAAGTTTAGAACATGGAATGCAGTACACAGACTTTAAAATATAGAATACCGAATACTGGACATAGAATATGAATATACAATATAGAACACAGAATTTAGAATATAGGATACCGAATACTGAATATAGAATAAAAATATACAATTAAGAAGACTGAATATAGAATAGAGAATAGAGAATATAGAACACAAAATTTAGAACATGGAATGCAGAACACAGAATTAAGAATATGGAATGCACAAAACTGTATATAGAATTTAGAATATTGAATGATTAAAACAGAATATAGAATATAGAATACGGAATGGAGAATATAGAAGGTAAAATATAGAATGAAGAACACAATATATAGAATATAGTATAGAGAATATAGAACCCAGAATTTAGAAATGGAATGCAGAACAGAGAATATAGAATATAGAATAGGGAATGCAGAACATAGTACGTAGAATACAGAATGAAGAACACAAATATAGAATATAGAAGAGTGAATATAGAAACCAGAAATTAGAACACGGAATTCAGAACACAGAACTTAGAATATAGAACACAGAATACTTAATATAAAATTTAGAATACACAATGTAGAACACAGAATATAGAATATAGAATAGAGAATATAGAATCCAGAATTTAGAACATGGAACGCCAAACACAGAATTTAGAATATTGAATACATATTACTGAATATAGAATTTAGAATATAGAATGTAGAACACAGAATTTAGAATATAGAATAGAGAATACTGAAAATAGAATTTAGAATATAGAGTTTTGAGCTCAGAATATAGAATACAGAATAGAGATTATAGAACCCAGAATTTAGGACAAGGAATGCAGAACACAGAATTTAGAGTATATAATACAGAATACTGAATATAGAATTTAGAACATGGAAATCCGAACACAGAATTCAGAATATAGAATACAGAATACTGAATATAGAATTTAGAACATAGAATGCGGAACACAGAATTTCGAATACAGAATACAGAATACTGAATATAGAATTTAGAACATAGAATGCGAAACACAGTATTTAGAACATAGAATACAGAATACTGAATATAGAATTTAGAACATGGAATGCAGAACACAGAATTTAGAATATAAAATACAGAATACTGAATATAGATTTTAGAACATGGAATGCATAACCCAGAGTATAGAAATTACATTACGGAATACTGAATATACAATATAGAATATAGAATGTAGAACACATAATATAGAATATAGATTACGTAATGCAGAATATAGACTACAGAATATAGAATATAGAACACAGAATATAGAATATGGAAAAAAGAATACAAAACACAGAATTTAAAAAATGGAATGCAGAACACAGAATTAAGAATATAGAGTACTGAACACTGAATAAAGAATTTAGAATATAGAATGTAGAACACAGAATTTAGAATACAGAATAAAGAATACTGAATATAGAATTTCGAATATAGAATGTAGAACACAGAATATAGAAAATAGAATAGAGAATATAGAACCCAGTATTTTGAACATGGAATGCAGAACACAGAATATAGAATATAGAATACAGAATACTGAATATAGAATTTAGAATATAGAATGTATAACACAGAATATAGGATATATAATACGGAATGCAGAATATAGAATACAGAATATAGAATATAGAACACACTATATAGAATATGGAAAACATAATACAAAATCCATAATTGAGAACATGGAACAGAACACAGACTTTAGAATATAAAATACAGAATACTGAATATAGTATTTAGAACATAGAATGCAGAACCCAGAATTTAGAATAAAGAATACAGAATACTGAATGTAGGATTTAGAATATACAATGTAGAACCGAGAATATAGAATATAGAATACGGAATGCAGAATATAGAATACAGAATATAAAATGTAGAACACAGAATATAGAATAGATAATAGAGTATATAGAACCCACAATATAGAACATGGAATGGAGAACACAGAATTTAGAATATAGAATACAGAATACTGAATATAGAATTTACAATATAGAATGTAGAACAAAAATACAGAATACGGCATGCAGAGTACACAATACAGAATAGAGAATGCAGAACAAAGAATATAGAATATGGAAAACAGAATACAAAACTTAGAATTTAGAACATGGAATGCAGAAAACAGAATTTAAAATATAGTATACCGAATACTGAATATAGAATTTAGAACATAGAATGCAGAACACAGAATTAAGATTATAGAATGCAGAATAATGTATATAGAATTTATAAACAGGAATGTAGAACACAGAATTTAGAAAAGAGAATAAAGAATACTGAATATAGAATTTAGAATATATAATATATAACACAGAATATAGAATATAAACTACGGAATGGAGAATATAGGAGGTAGAAGTAGGAATGAAGAACACAAAATATAGAATATAGAATAGAGAATATAGAATACAGAATTTAGAAATGGAATGCAGAACATAGAATTAAGAATACAGAATACAGAATACTGAATAAAGATTTTAGAATATAGAATGTAAAACATATAATATAGAATATAGAATACGGAATGCAGAATATAGTATGTAGAATATAGAATGAAGAACACAAATATAGAATAGAGAATAGTGAATATAGAACCCAGAACTTAGAACACGGAATGCAGAACACGGAATTTAAAATATAGAATACAGAATACTTAATATAAAATTTAGAATATAGAATGTAGAACACAGAATATAGAATATAGAATACGGAATGCAGAATATAGAATACAGAATATAGAATGTAGAACACAGAATATAGAATATTGAATAGAGTATATGGAACAAAAAATTTAGAACATGGAATGTAGAACACAAAATTTAGTATATAGAATACAGAATACTGAATATAGAATTTAGAATATAGAATGCAGAACACAGAATATAAATACGGCATGCAGAAAACACAATACAGAATATAGAATGTAGAAAACAGAATATAGAATATAGAAAACAGAATACATAAACCAGAATTTAGATCATGGAATGCAGAACACAGAATTTAGAATATAGTATACAGAATACTGAAAATAGAATTTAGAATATAGAATGCAGGACACAGAATTTAGAATATAGAATACAGAATACTGAATATAGAATTAAGAATATAGAATGTACAAGTCAGAATATAGAATATAGACTACGGAATGGAGAATATAGAAGGTAAAATTTAGAATGAAGAACACAAAATATAGAATAGAGAATAGAGAATTAAGGACACAGAACTTAGAACACGGAATGCAGAACACAGAATATAGAATATAGAATAGAGAATATTGAAAATAGAATATGAATAAAGAATGTAGAACACAAAATTTAGAATATAGAATAAAGAATACTGAATATATAATTTAGAATATTGAATGTAAAACATATAATATAGAATATAGATTACGGAATGCAGAATATAGTATGTAGAATATAGAATGAAGAACACAAATATAGAATAGAGAATAGTGAATATAGAACCCAGAACTTAGAACACGGAATGCAGAACACGGAATTTAAAATACAGAATACAGAATACTTAATATAAAATTTAGAATATAGAATGTAGAACACAGAATATAGAATATAGAATACGGAATGCAGAATATAGAATACAGAATATAGAATGTAGAACACATAATATAGAATATTGAATAGTGTATATGGAACAAAAAATTTAGAACATGGAATGCAGAACACAAAATTTAGTATATAGAATACAGAATACTGAATATAGAATTTAGAATATAGAATGCAGAACACAGAATATAAATACGGCATGCAGAAAACACAATACAGAATATAGAATGTAGAAAACAGAATATAGAATATAGAAAACAGAATACATAAACCAGAATTTAGATCATGGAATGCAGAACACAGAATTTAGAATATAGTATACAGAATACTGAAAATAGAATTTAGAATATAGAATGCAGGACACAGAATTTAGAATATAGAATACAGAATACTGAATATAGAATTAAGAATATAGAATGTACAAGTCAGAATATAGAATATAGACTACGGAATGGAGAATATAGAAGGTAAAATTTAGAATGAAGAACACAAAATATAGAATAGAGAATAGAGAATTTAGGACACAGAACTTAGAACACGGAATGCAGAACACAGAATATAGAATATAGAATAGAGAATATTGAAAATAGAATATGAATAAAGAATGTAGAACACAAAATTTAGAATATAGAATAAAGAATACTGAATATATAATTTAGAATATTGAATGTAGAACACATAATATAGAATATAGAATGTAGAATATACAACCAAGAATTTATAACATGGAATGCAGAACACAGTATTTAGAATAATGAATAAAGAATACTGAATATAGAATTTAGAATATAGAATGTAGAACACAGAATATAGAATATATACAACGGAATGCAGAATATAGAATAATGAGGACAAAATATAGAATACAGAATATAGAACCTACAATTTAGAACATGGAATGTAGAACACAGAATATAGAATACAAAATACTGAATATCGAATTTAGAAAATAGAATGTAGAGCACAGAATATGGAATGTAGAATACGGAAGGCAGAATATTGAATACAGAATATAGAATGTAGAAAGCAGAATTTAGAATACGGAAAACAGAATATAGAACCCAGAATTTAGAACATGGAATGCAGAACACGAAATTAAAATATAGAATACAGATTACTGAATATAGAAATAAGAATATAGAATGTACAACACAGAATTTAGAATATAGAATACAAGAATACTGAATATAGAATATAGAATATAGAATGTAGAACACAGAATAGAGAATATAGAATACAGAAGTTACAAACCAAAATTTAGAACACGGAATGCAGAACACAGAATTTAGTATATAGAATACAGAATACTGAACATAAAATATTGAATATAGAATATAGAAAACAGAGTATAGATTATAGAATACGGAATACTGAATATACAATTTAGGATATAGAATATATAACACAGAATATAGAATATAGAATACGGAATGCAGAATATAGAATGCAGAACATAGAAATTACAACACAGAATATAGAATATGGAAAACAGAATAAAAACCAATAATTGAAAACATGGAATGCACAACACAGAACTAAGAATATAGAATATAGAATACTGAATATAGAATTTAGAATATACAATGTAGAACAGAGAATTAAGAATATAGAATAAAGAATACTGAATATAGAATTTAGAAAATAGAATGAAGAACACAAAATATAGAAAATAGAATAGAGAATATAGAAACCGGAATTTAGAACATGGAACCCAGAACACAGAATTCAGAATATAGAATAAAGATTACTGAATATAGAATTTAGAATATAGAAAGTAGAACACAGAATATAGAATATAGAATAAGGAATGCAGAATATAGAATCTAGAATACAGAATATAAAATGATGAACACAAAATATAGAATAGAGAATAGAGAATATAGAACCCAGAATTTATAACATGGAATGTAGAACACAGAATTTAGAATATAGAATACAGAATACTGAATATCGAATTTAAAATATAGAATGTAGATCACAGAATATACAATATGGCATGCAGAATATACAATACAGAATATAGAATGTAGAACACAGAATATAGAATTTGGAAAACAGAATGCAGAACCCAGAATTTAGGACATGGAATGCAGAACACAGGATTTAGAAAATAGAATGCAGAATACTGAATATAGAATTTAAAATAAAGAATGTATTACACAGAATATAGAATATAGAATAAGGAATGGAGAATATAGAGGGTAGAATATAGAATGAAGAACACAAAATATAGTATATAGTATAGAGAATATAGAACCCAGAATTTAGAAATGGAATGCAGAACACAGAATATAAAATATGGAAAACAGAATACAGAACTCAGAATTTAGAACATGGGATGCAGAACACAGAATTTAGAGTATAGAATAAAGAATACTAAATATAGAATTTAGAGTATAGAATGTATAACACAGAATATAAAATATAGAATACGGAATGCAGAATATAGAATACACAATATAGAATGTAGAACACACAATATAGAATATGGAAAACATAATACAAAACCCAGAATTGAGGACATGGAATGCAGAACACAGAATTACGAATATAGAATCCAGAATACTGAATATAGAATTTAGAACATAGAATGCAGAACACAGAATTTAGAAAATAGAATACGGAATACTGAATATAGAATATGAATATACAATGTAGAACACAGACTTTAGAATATAGAATACAGAATACTGAATATAGAATTTAGAATATACAATGTAGAACACAAAATATAGAATATAGAATACAGAAAACTGAATACAGAATTTAGAATATGGAATGCAGAACACAGAATTTAGAATATAAATACAGAAAACTGAATAGAGAATTTAGAATATAGAATGTACAACACACAATATTAAATATACAATAGAGAATATAGAACACAGAATTTACAACATGGATTACACAACAACGAATTTAAAATATAGAATACCGAATACTGAATATAGAATATGAATATACAATATAGAACCCAGAATTTAGAATATAGAATACATAATACTGAATATAGGATTTAGAATATACAATGTAGAACCGAGAATATAGAATATAGAATACGGAATGCAGAATACAGTATACAGAATATAGAATGTAGAACACAGAATTTAGAATATGGAAAACAGGATATAGAACCCAGAATATAGATCATGGAATGCAGAACACAGAATTTAAAATGTACAATACAGAATACTGAATATCGAATTTAGAATATAGAACGCAGAACACAGAATATAGAATATAGAATACGGAATGTAAAATATAGAATACAGAATATAGAATGTAGAACACAGAATATAGAATATGGAAAACATAATACAAAACCCAGAATTGATGACATGTAATGCAGAACACAGAATTTAGAATATAGAATAGTGAATTCTGAATATAGAATTTAGAAAAATGAATGCAGAACACAGAATTTAGAATATAGAATGCAGAATACTGTATATAGGATTTAGAATATAGAAAGAAAAACACAGAATATAGAATATAGACTACGGAATGTAGAATATAGAAGGTACAATATAGACTGAAGAACACAAAATATAGAATATAGAATGGAGAATATAGAACCCAGAATATAGTAATGGAATGCAGAACAGAGAATATAGAATATAGAATACAGAAAACTAAATAAAGTTTTTAGAATATAGAATGTAGAAACAGAATATATAATATAGAATAGAGAATAGAGAACCCAGGATATAGAACATGGAATGCAGAACACAGAATTTAGAATATAAATACAGAAAACTGAATATAGAATTTACAATATGAATGTACAACACACAATATAGAATATACAATAGAGAATATAGAACCCAGAATTTAGAACTTGGAATGCAGAACACAGGATTTAAAATATAGAATACAGAATACTGTATATAGATTTTAGAACATTGAATGCAGAACACAGAATTTAGAATATAGATTGCAGAATACTGTATATAATTTAGAATATAGAATGAAAACACAGAATATAAAATATAGACTATGGAATGGAGAAAATAGGAGGTAGAATATAGACAGAATAACACAAAATATAGAATATAGAATAGATAATATAGAACCCAGAATATAGAAATGGAATGTAGAATAGAGATTTTAGAATATAGAATACAGAAAACTGAATAAAGATTTTAGGATATAGAATGTAGAACACAGAATATAGAATATAGAATAGGGAATGCAGAATACAGTATGTAGAATATAGAATGAAGAACACAAGTATAGAATATAGAATAGTGAATATAGAACCCAGAACTTAGAACACGGAATGCAGAACACAGAATTTAGAATATAGAATACATAACACTGAATAAAGAATTTAGAACATAGAATGCAGAACACAGAATTTAGAATATAGAATGCAGAATACTGAATATAGATTTTATAAACATTAATGCAGAACTCAGAATTTAGAATATAGAATGAAGAAAACTGAATAGAATATTTAGAATATAGAATGAAGAACACAGAATATAGAATATAGAATAGAGAATATAGAATCCTCAATATAGAATATGGAATGCAGAACACAGAATTTAGAATGTAGAATACAGAATACTGCATATAGAATTTAGAATATAGAAAGTAGAACACAGAATTTAGAATAAAGAGTACAGAATACTGAATATAGAATTTAGAATATGGAATGTAGTACACAGAATATAGAATATAGAATACGGAATGCAGAATATAGAATACAGAATATAGAATGTAGAACACAGAATATAGTATATGGAAAACAGAATACAAAACCCAGAATTTAGAAAATGGAATGCAGAACACAGAATTCAGAATATAGAATACAGAATCAGAATATAGAATTTAGAATATATAATGTAGAACACAGAGTATGGAACGTAGAATACGGAATGCAGAATATTGTACACAGAATATAGAATATAGAACACAGAATTTAGAATATGGAAAACAGAAAATATAACACAGAATTTAGAACATGAAATGCAGAACACAGAATTTGGAATATAAAATACAGAATACTTAAAATAGAATTTAGAATATTGAATGTAGAACACAGAATTTAGAATATACAGTAGAGAATATAGAACCTAGAATTTAGAACATGGAATGCAGAACACAGAATTTAGAATATAGAATACAGAATACTGAATATAGAATTTAGAATATAGAATGTAGAACACAGAATTTAGAATATAGAATACAGAATACTGAATATAGAATTTAGAATATAGATTGTATAACACAAAATATAGAATATAGAGTACAGAATATAGAACCCAAAATTTAGAACATGGAATGCAGTACACAGAATTTAGAATATTGAATACCGAATACTGAATATAGAATATGAATATCCAATTTAGAACACAGAATTTAGAGTATAGAATACAGAATACTGAATATAGAATTAAGACTATACAATGTTGAACACAAAATATAGAATATAGAATACGGAATTCAGAATATTGAATACAGAATGTGTAATGTAGAACACAGAATATAGAATACGGCATGCAGAATATACAATACAGATTATAGAATGCAGAACACAGAATATAGAATATGGAATACAATATACAGAAGACAGAATTAAGAACATGCAATGCAGAGCACAGAATTTAAAATATAGAATACCGAGTACTGAATATAGAATTTAGAATATAGAATGCAGAACCCAGAATATATTATATAGAATAAAGAATACTGAATATAGGATTTAGAACATGGAATGCAGAACACAGAATTTAGAATATATAATACAGAAAACTGAATATAGTATTTAGAATATAGAATGTACAACACACAATATAGAATATACAATAGAGAATATAGAACCCAGAATTTAGAAATTAGAATGCAGAACACAGAATTTAGAGTATAGTATACAGAATACTGAAAATACAATTTAGAATATAGAATGAAAGACACAGAGTATAGTATATAGAATACCGAATACTGAATATATAATTTAGAATATAGAATGTAGAACACACAATATAGAATATAGAATACGGAATGCAGAATTTAGAATACAGAATATAGAATGTTGAATACAGAATATAGAAATAGGAATACAGAATACATAACCCAGAATTTAGAACATGGAATGCAGAGCACAGAATTTAAAATATAGAATACCGAATACTGAATATCGAATTTAGAATATACAACGCAGAACAAAGAATATAGAATATAGAATACGGAATGCAGAATATAGGATACAGAATATTGAATGTAGATAACAGAATATAGAATATTGAATAGAGTATATGGAACACAAAATTTAGAACATGGAATTCAGAACTCAGAATTTAGAATATAGTATACAGAATACTGACTATAGAATTTAGAATATAGAATGTAGAACACAGAATTAAGAATATAGAATGCAGAATACTGAATAAAGAATTTATAAACAGGAATGCAAAACAGAATTTAGAATATAGAATACAGAATACAGAATATAGAATTTAGAATATAGAAAGTATAACACAGAATATAGAATATAGAAACAGAATGCAGAATAAAGAATACAGAATATAGAATGTAGAACTCAGAATATAGAATATGGAAAACATAATACAAAACCCAGAACTGAGTACATGGAATGCAGAACACAGAATTTAGAATATAGAATAGAGAGTACTGAATATAGAATTTCGAACATAGAATGCAGAACCCAGAATTTAGAATATAGAATACAGAATACTGAATATAGTATTTAGAACATGGAATGCAGAACACAAAATATGGAATGTAGAATACGAAATGCAGCATATAGAATACAGAATATAGAATGTAGAATACTGAATATAGATTATGGAAAACTGAATACATAACCCAGAATTTAGAACATGGAATTCGGAACACAGAATTTAGAAATAGAATACAGAATACTGAATATAGAATGTAGAACACAGAATTTAGAATAGAGAATAAAGAATATTGAATATAAAATTTATAATATACAATGTAGAACACAGAATATAGAAACTACAATATAGAATATAGAACCCACAGTTTAGAACATGGAATGCAGAACACAGAATTTAGAATGTAGAATACAGAATACTGAATATAGAATTTAGAATATAGAATGTAGAACACAGAATATAAAATATAGAATAAGGAATGCAGAATAGAGAATGTAAAATATAGAATATAGAAAGATGAACACAAAATATAGAATAGAGAATATAGAACCCAGAAAGTAGAACATGGAATGTAGAACACAGAATTTAGAATATAAAATACAGAATACTGAATATCGAATTTAGAATATAGAATGTAGAACACAGAATATAGAAAATAGAATAGAGAATACAGAACCCACAATTTAGAACATGGAATGCAGAACAGAGAATTTAGAATGTAGAATACAGAATACTGAATATAGAATTTAGAATATAGAATGTAGAAAACAGAATATAGAATATAGAATACGGAATGCAGAATAGAGAATATAAAATATAGAATATAGAATGATGAACACAAAATATAGAATATAGAATATATTATATAGAACCCAGAATTTAGAACATGGAATGTAGAACACAGAATTTAGAATATAAAATACAGAATACTGAATATCGAATTTAGAATATACAATGTAGAACACAGAATATGGTATGTAGAATATGGATTGCAGAATATAGAATACAGAATATAGAATGTAGAATACAGAATATAGAATATGGAAAACAGAATACATAACCCAGAATTTAGAACATGGAGTTCAGAACACAGAATTTAGAATATAGTATACAGAATACTGAATATAGAATTTAGAACATAGAATGCAGTATACAGAATTATGAATATAGAATGCAGAATACTGTATAAAGAATTTATAAACAGGAATGCAGAACACAGAATATAGAAAATAGAATAAAGAATAGTGAATATACAATTGAGAATATATATTGAATAACACAGAATATAGAATATAGACTAGTGAATGGAGAATATAGAAGGTAGAATAAAGAATTAAGAACACAAAATATAGAATATAAAATAGAGAATATAGAACACAGAATTTAGAAACGGAATGCAGAACACAGCATTTAGAATATAGTATACAGAATACTGAATATAGAATTTAGAATAGACAATGTAGAACACAGAGTATGGAATGTAGAATACGGAATGCAGAATATTGAATACAGAATATAGAATATAGAACACAGAATTTAGAATATGGAAAACAGAATATAGAACCCAGAATAAAGAACATGGAATGCAGAACACAGAATTTAAAATATAGAATACAGAATACTGAATATAGAATTTAGAATATAGAACGCAGAACACAGAATATAGAATAAAGAATACAGAATACTGAATATAGAATTAAGAATATAGAATATAGAACACAGAATATAGAATATAGAATACGGAATACTGAATATACAATTTAAAATATAGAATGTAGAACACAGAATATGAAGTGTATAATACGGAATGCAGAATATTGAATAGAGAATATTGAATATAGAACACAGAATTTAGAATATGGAAAAAAGAATATAGAACCCAGAAATTAGAACATGGAATGCAGAACACAGAATTTAGAATATAGAATACAGATTATTGAATATAGAAATTAGAATATAGATTGTGGAACACAGAATTTAGATTATAGATTACAGAATACTGAATATAGTATTTAGAATATAGAATGTAGAACACAGAATATAGAATAGAGAATACAGAATATAGAAATCAAAATTTAGAACATGGAAAACAGAACACAGAATTTAGAAAATAGAATACGAAATACGGAATATAGAATATGAATATACAATGTAGAACACAGAATTTAGAATATAGAATACAGAATACTGAATATAGAATTTAGAATATACAATGTAGAACACAGAATATAGAATATAGAATACAGAAAACTGAATACAGAATTTAGAATATGGAATGCAGAACACAGAATTTACAATATACATACAGAAAACTGAATATAGAATTAAAATATAGAATGTACAACACACAATATAGAATATACAATAGAGAATATAGAACACAGAATTTACAACATGGATTGCAGAACACAGAATTTAAAATATAGAATACCGAATACTGAATATAGAATATGAATATACAATGTAGAACACAGAATTTCGAATATAGAATACATAATATTGAATATAGGATTTAGAATATACAATGTAGAACCGAGAATATAGAATATAGAATACAGAATGCAGAATACAGTATACAGAATATAGAATGCAGAGCACAGAATTTAGAATATATAATGCAGAATACTGTATATAGAATTTAGAATATAGAATGAAAAACACAGAATATAGAATATAGAATACGGATGGAGAAAATAGAAGGTACTATATAGACTGAATAACACAAAATATAGAATATAGAATAGAGAATATAGAACCCAGAATACAGAAATGGATGCAGAACAGAGAATTTATAATATAGAATACAGAAAACTGAATAAAAATTTTAAATATAGAATGTAGAACACAGAATATAGAATATAGAATAGGGAATGCAGAATATAGTATGTAGAATATAGAATGAAGAACACAAGTATAGGATATAGAATAGTGAATATAGAACCCAGAACTTAAACACGGAATGCAGAACACAGAATATATAATATAGAATAAATAATACTGAATATAGAATTTAGAACATAGAATGCAGAACACAGAATTTAGAATATAGAATGTAGAAAACTGAATAGAGTATTTAGAATATAGAATGAAGAACACAGAATATAGAATAAAGAATAGATAATAGAGAACCCAGGATATAGAACATGGAATGCAGAGCACAGAATTTAGAATATAGAACACAGAATACTGAATATAAATCTAGAATATTGAATATAGAACACAGAGTATAGAATATAGAATACGGAATACTGAAAATACAATTTCGAATATAGAATGTAGAACACAGAATATAGAATATAGAATACGGAATGCAGAATATAGAATACAGAACATACAATGTAGAACACAGAATATAGAATATGGAAAAAAAATACAAAACCCAGAATTGAAAACATGGAATGCACAACACAGAATTAAGAATATAGAATACAGAATACTGAATATAGAATTTAGAATACAGAATGTAGAACAGAGAATTTAAGATATAGAATATTGTATGCTGAATATAGAATTTAGAATATAGAATGTAGAACACAGAATATAGAAAATAGAATAGAGAATATAGAACACAGAATTTATATCATGGAATGCAGAACACAGAATTTAGAATATAGAATACAGTATACTGAATATAGAACTTAGAACATAGAATGTAGAACACAGAATATAGAATATAGAATACGGAATGCAGAATATAGAATATAGAATATAGAATGATGAACACAAAATATAGAATATAGAATAGAGAATATAGAACCCTGAATTTAGAACATGGAATGTAAAACACAGAATTTAGAATATAGAATACAATATACTGAATATCGAATTTAGAATATAGAATGAAGAACACAGAATTTGGTATGTAGAGTACGGAATGCAGAATATTGAATACAGAAAAGAATATAGAACACAATGTATAGAATATGGAAAACAGAATACAGAACCCAGAATTTAGATCATGGAATGCAGAACACAGAATTTAGAGTATATAGTACCGAATACTGAATATGAAATTTAGAATATACAATGTAGAATACAGAATATGGAATGTAGAATACGGAATGCAGAATATTGAATATCAGAAAATAGAATGTAGAACACAGAATTTAGAATATGGAAAACAGAATATAGAACCCAGAATATAGAACATGGAATGCAGAACACGAAATGTAGAATATAGAATACAGAATACTGAATATAGAATTTAGAATATATAATGTAGAACACAGAATTTAGAATATAGAATACAGAATACTGAACATAGAATTTATATTATACAGTGTAGAACACAGAATAGAGAATATAGAATACAGAATATAGAAACCAAAATTTAGAACATGGAATGCAGAACACAGAATAAAAAATATAGAATACCGAATACTGATTATAGAATATGAATATACAATGTAGAACACAGAATTTAGAATATAGAATACAGAATACTGAATGTAGGATGTAGAATATACAATGTAGAACCGAGAATAAAGAATATAGAATACGGAATGCAGAATATAGTATACAGAATATAGAATGAAGAAAACAGAATATAGTATAGAGAATAGAGTATATAGAACCCAAAATTTAGAACATGGTTTGCAGAACACAGAATTTAGAATATAGAATACAGAATAATGAATATAGAATTTACAATATAGAATGTAGAACAAAAATACAGAATACGGCAAGCAGAATATACAATACAGAATTGAGAATGCAGAACACAGAATATAGCATATGGAAAACAGAATACAAAACTCAGAATTTAGAATATGGAATGCAGAAAACAGAATTTAAAATATAGTATACCGAATACTGAATATAGAATTTAGAACATATAATGCAGAACACAGAATTAAGATTATTGAATGCAGAACACTGTATACAGAATTTATAAACAGGAATGCAGAACACAGAATTTAGAAAAGAGAATAAAGAATACTGAATATAGAATTTAGAATATATAATATATAACACAGAATATAGAATATAGACTACGGAAAGGAGAATATAGGAGGTAGAATAATGAATGAAGAATGCAACATATAGAATATAGAATAGAGAATATAGAACCCAGAATTTAGAAATGGAATGCAGAACACAGAATTTAGAATATAGAATACAGAATACTGAATAAAGGTTTTAGAATATAGAATATAGAACACAGAATATAGAATATAAATAGGGAATGCTGAAAATAGTATGGAGAATATAGAATGAAGAACACAAATATAGAATATAGAATAGTGAATATAGAACCCAAAACTAAGAACACGGAATGAAGAACACAGAATTTAGAATATAGAATACAGAATACTTAATATAAAATTTAGAATATAGAATGTAGAAAACAGAATATAGAATATAGAATACGGAATGCCGAATATAGAATACAGAATATAGAATGTAGAACACAGAATATAGAATAGAGAATACGGAATGCAGAATATAGAATACAGAATATAGAATGTAGAACACAGAATATAGAATGTTGAATACAGTATATGGAACACAAAATTAAGAACATGGAGTGCAGAACACATTATTTAGAATATAGAATACTGAATACTGAATATAGAATATGAATATACAATGTTGAACACAGAATTTAGAAAATAGAATACAGAATACTGAATATAGAATTTTGAATATACAATGTAGAACACAGAATATAGAATATAAAATACGGAATGCATAATATAGGATACAGAAAATAGAATGTAGAACACAGAATAGAGAATATGGAAAAAAGAATACAAAACCGAGAATTGAGAACATGGACTTCAGAACAAATAATTAACAATATACAATACAGAATACTGAATATAGAATTTTGAATATACAATGTAGAACACAGAATTTAGATATATAATTAAGAATATTGAATATAGAATTTAGAATAAAGAATGTAGAACACAGAATAGAGAATAGAGAATAGAGAACACAGAATTTAGAACTTGGAATGCAGAACACAGAATTTTGAATATAGAATACAGAATACTGAATATAAAATTTAGAACATAGAATGTTGAACACAGAATATAGAATACGGTATGCAGAATATACAATACAGAATATTGAATGCAGAACACAGAATATAGAATATGGAAAAAGTTATACAGAACTCATAATTTAGAACATGGATGCAGAACACAGAATTTAAAATATAGTATACAGAATACTGAATATTGAATTAGAATTTAGAATGCAGAACACAGAATTAAGATTATATAATGCAGAATTCTGTATATAGAATTTATAAACAGGAATGCAGAACACAGAATTTAGAATAGAGAATGCAGAATACTGTATATAGAATTTAGAATATAGAATGAATAACACAGAATATAGAATATAGACTACGGAATGGAGAAAATAGAAGGGAGAATATAGACTGAATAACACAAAATATAGTATATAGAATAGAGAATATAGATCCCAGAATATAGAAATGGAATGCAGAACATAGAATTTTGAATACAGAATACAGAAAAATTGAATAAAGATTTTAGAATATAGAATAGGGAATGCAGAATATAGTATGTAGAATATAGAATGAAGAACACAAGTATAGAATATAGAATAGTGAATATAGAAACCAGAACTTAGAACACGGAATGCAGAACACAGAATTTGAATATAGAATACATAATACTGAATATATAATTTAGAACATAGAATGCAGAGCACAGAATTTATAATATAGAATGCAGAATACTGAATATTGATTTTATAAACATGAATGCAGAACACAGAATTTAGAATATAGAATGAAGAAAACTGAATAGAGTATTTAGAATATACAAAGAAGACCACAGAATATAGAATTTAGAATATAGAATAGAGAACCCAGGATATAGAACATGAAATGCAGAGCACAGAATTTAGAATATAGAACACAGAATACTGAATATAAGTTTAGGATATAGAATATAGAACACAGAGTATAGAATATAGAATACGGAATACTGAATATACAATTAAGAATATAGAATGTAGAACACAGAATATAGAATATAGAATACGGAATGCAGAATATAGAATACAGAACATAGAATTAAGAACACAGAATATAGAGTATGGAAAATCGAATACAAAACCCAGAATTGAAAACATGGAATGCACAACACAGAATTAAGAATATAGAACACAGAATACTGAATATAGAATTTAGAATACAGAATGTAGAACAGAGAATTTAAAATATAGAATATAGTATGCTGAATATGGAATTTAGAATATAGAATGTAGAACATAGAATATAGAAAATAGAATAGAGAATATAGAACCCAGAATTTAGAACATGGAATGCAGAACACAGAATTTAGAATATAGAATACATTATACTGAATATAGAATTTAGAATATACAATGTAGAATATAGAATATAGAATATAGAATACGGAATGCAGAATATAGAATATAGAATATAGAATGATGAACACAAAATTTACAATATAGAATAGAGAATATAGAACCCAGAATTTAGATCATGGAATGCAGAACACAGTATTTAGAGTATATACTACCAAATACTGAATATGAAATTTAGAATATAGAATGTAGAATACAGAATATGGAATATAGAATACGGAATGCAGAATATAGAATATAGAATATAGAATGATGAACACAAAATTTAGAATATAGTATAGAGAATATAGAACCCAGAATTTAGAACATGGAATGCAGAACACAGAATTTAAAATATAGAATACCGAATACTGAATATACAATTTAGAATATAGAATGAAAGACACAGAGTATAGTATATAGAAAACGGAATACTGAATATACAATTTAGAATAAAGAATGTAGAACTCACAATATAGAATATAGAATACGGAATGCAGAATATAGAATACAGAATATAGAATGTTGAACACTGAATATAGAAATAGGAATACAAAATACAGAACCCAGAATTTAGAACATGGAATGCAGAGCACAGAATTTAAAATATAGAATACCGAATACTGAATATAAAATTTAGAATATACAATATAGAACACAGAATATGGAATGTAGAATACGGAATGCAGAATATTGAACACAGAATATAGAATATAGAACACAGAATTTAAAATATGGAAAACAGGATATAGAACCCAGATTATAGAACATGGAATGCAGAACACAGAATTAAAAATCTAGAATACAGAATACTGAATATCGAATTTAGAATATAGAACACAGAACACAGAATATAGAATATAGACCACGGAATGCAGAATATAGGATACAGAATATAGAATGTAGAACACAGAATATAGAATATTGAATAGAGTATATGGAACACAAAATTTAGAACATAGATTTCAGAACACACAGTTTAGAATAGAGTATACAGAATACTGACAATAGACTTTAGAATATAGAATGCAGAACAGAGGATTTAGAATATAGAATGCAGAATACTGAATAAAGAATTTATAAACAGGAATGCAAAACAGAATTTAGAATATAGAATACAGAATACAGAATATAGAATTTATAATATAGAACGTATACCACAGAATATAGAGTATAGAATACAGATGGCAGAATATAGAATACAGAATATAGAATGTAGAACACACAAAATAGAATATGGAAATCATAATACAAAACCCAGAACTGAGGACATGGAATGCAGAACACAGAATATAGAATACAGAATAGAGAATACTGAATATAGAATTTAGAACATAGAATGCAGAACCCAGAATTTAGAATATAGAATACAGAATACTGAATATAGGATTTAGAACATGGAATGCAGAACACAGATTATGGATTTTAGAATACGGAATGCAGAATATAGAATACAGAATATAGAATGTAGAATACAGAATATAGAATATGGAAAACAGAATACATAACCCAGAATTTACAACATGGATTTCGGAACACAGAATTTAGAATATAGAATACAGAATACTGAATATAGAATTTAGAATATAGAATGTAGAACACAGAAATTAGAATAGAGAATAAAGAATACTGCATATAAAATTTAGAATATAGAATGTAGAACACAGAATATAGAAAATAGAATAGAGAATATAGAACACACAATTTAGAACATGGAATGCAGAACACAGAATTTAGAATGTAGAATACAGAATACTGAATATAGAATTTAGAATCTAGAACGTAGAACACAGAATATAGAATATAGAATACGGAATGCAGAATAGAGAATATAAAATATAGAATATAGAATGATGAACACAAAATATAGAATAGAGAATATAGAACCCAGAAATTAGAACATGGAATGTAAAACACAGAATTTAGAATATAAAATACAGAATACTGAATATCTAATTTAGAATATAGAATGTAGAACACAGAATATAGAAAATAGAATACAGAATTTAGAACTCACAATTTAGAAAATGAAATGCAGAACACAGAATTTAGAATGTAGAATACAGAATACTGAATATACAATTTGGAATATAGAATGTAGAACACAGAATATAGAATATAGAATACGGAATGCAGAATAGAGAATATAAAATATAGAATATAGAATGATGAACACAAAATTTAGAATATAGAATAGAAAATATAGAACCCAGAATTTAGAACATGGAATGTAAAACACAGAATAAAGAATATAAAATACAGAATACTGAATATCGAATTTAGAATATAGCATGTAGAACACAGAATATGGTATGTAGAATATGGAAAGCAGAATATAGAATACAGAATATACAATGTAGAATACAGAATATAGAATATGGAAAACAGAATACATAACCCAGAATTTAGAACATGGAATTCAGAACACAGAATTTAGAATATAGTATACAGAATACTGAATATAGAATTTAGAACATAGAATGAGGTGCACAGAATTAAGAATATAGAATGCAGAATACTGTATATAGAATTTATAAACAGGAATGCAGAACGCAGAATATAGAAAATAGAATAAAGAATACTGAATATAGAATTGAGAATATATATTGAATAACACAGAATATAGATTATAGACTACTGAATGGAGAATATAGAAGGTAGAATAAAGAATGAAGAACACAAAATATAGAATATAAAATAGAGAATATAGAACCCAGATTTAGAAATGGAATGCAGAATATAAAATATAGAATATAGAATACAGAATAGTGAGTAAATATTTTAGAATATAGAATGTAGAACACAGAATATAAAATATAGAAAAGGAAATGCAGAATACAGTATGTAGAATACAGAATAAAAAACAAAAATATAGAATATAGAATAGTGAATATAGAACCCAGAACATAGAACACGGAATGCAGAACACAGAATTTAGGATATAGAATACAGAATACATAATATAAAATTTAGAATGTAGAATGTAGAACACAGAATATAGAATATAGAATACGGAATACAGAATATAGAATGTAGAACACAGAATATAGAATATTGAATAGATTATATGGAAACCAAAATTTAGAACATGGAATGCAGAACACAATATTTAGAATATAGAATACAGAATACTGAATATAGAATTTAGAATATAGAATGTAGAACACAGAATATAGAATACGACATGCAGAATATTGAATACAGAATAAAGAATATAGAACACAGAATATAGAATATGGAAAACAGAATATTGAACCCAGAATATAGAACATGGAAAGCAGAACACAGAATTTAAAATATAGAATGCAGAATACAGAATATAGAATTTAGAATATAGAACGCAGAACACAGAATATAGAATATAGAATACGGAATGCAGAATATTGAATACAGGACATTGAATGTAGAATACAGAATATAGAATATGGAAAACAGAATACAGAACCCAGAATTTAGAGCATGGAATGCAACACAGAATTTACAATATAGAATTAAGATTACTGAATATAGAATTTAGAACATAGAATGCAGAACACAGAATTTAGAATATAGAACACAGAATACTGAATATAGAATTTAGAATACAGAAAGTAGAACACAGAATATAGAATATAAAATATAGAATACAGATTGTAGAACCCAAAGTTTAGAAAATGGAATGCAGTGCACAGACTTTAAAATATAGAATACCGAATACTGAACATAGAATATGAATATACAATATAGAACACAGAATTTAGAATATAGGATACCGAATACTGAATATAGAATATAAATATACAATTTAGAACAAAGTATATAGAAAGTAGAATATAGAATATAGAAACAAAATTTAGAATATGGAATGCAGAACACAGAATTAAGAATATGGAATGCACAATACTGTATATAGAATTTAGAATATAGAATGAATAACACAGAATATAGAATATAGAATACGGAATGGAGAATATAGAAGGTAGAATATAGAATGAAGAAAACAATATATAGAATATAGTATAGAGAATATAGAAACCAGAATTTAGAAATGGAATGCAGAACAGAGAAATTAGAATATAGAATACAGAATACTGAATAAAGATTTTAGAATATAGAATGTAGAACACAGAATATAGAATATAGAATAGGGAATGCAGAATATAGTACGTAGAATACAGAATGAAGAACACAAATATAGAATATAGAATAGTGAATATAGAACCCAGAATTTAGAACACGGAATTCAGAACACAGAATTTAGAATATAGAACCCAGAATACTTAATATAAAATTTAGAATACACAATGTAGAACACAGAATATAGAATTTAGAATAGAGAATATAGAATCCAGAATTTAGAACATGGAAATCCAAACACAGAATTTAGAATATTGAATACAGTTTACTGAATATAGGATTTAGAATATAGAATGTAGAACACAGAATTTAGAATATAGAATAGAGAATACTGAAAATAGAATTTAGAATATAGAATTTTGAGCTCGGAATATAGAATATAGAATAGAGTTTATAGAACACAAAATTTAGAACATGGAATGCAGAACACAGAATTCAGAGTATATAATACAGAATACTGAATATAGAATTTAGAACATGGAATGCCGAACACAGAATTTAGAATATAGAATACAGAATACTAAATATAGAATTTAGAACATAGAATACGGAACACAGAATTTCGAATACAGAATAAAGAATACTGAATATAGAATTTAGATCATAGAATGCGAAACACAGAATTTAGAATATAGAATACAGAATACTGAATATAGAATTTAGAATATGGAATCCAGAACCCAGAATTTAGAATATAAAATACAGAATACTGAATATAGATTTTAGAACATGGAATGAAGAACCCAGAGTATAGAATTTACATTACGGAATACTGAATATACAATTTAGAATATAGAATGTAGAACACAGAATATAGAAAATCGAATAGAGAATATAGAACCCAGAATTTAGAACATGGAATGCAGAACACAGAATATAGAATATAGAATACAGAATACTGAATACAGAATTTAGAATATAGAACGCAGAACACAGAATATAGAATATAGAATACGGAATGCAGAATATAGAATACAGAATAAAGAACGTAGAACACAGAATATAGAATATGGAAAACATAATACAAAACCCAGAATTGATGACATGTAATGCAGAACACAGAATTTAGAATATAGAATAGTGAATACTGAATATAGAATTAAGAAAATTGAATGCAGAACCCAGAATTTAGAATACAGAATGCAGAATACTGTATATAGGATTTAGAATATAGAAAGAAAAACACAGAATATAGAATATAGACTACGGAATGGAGAATATAGAAGGTAAAATATAGACTAAAGAACACAAAATATAGAATATAGAATGGAGAATATAGAACCCTGAATATAGTAATGGAATGCAGAACAGAGAATATAGAATATAGAATACAGAAAACTAAATAAAGTTTTTAGAATATAGAATGTAGAAACAGAATATAGAATATAGAATAGAGAATAGAGAACCCAGGATATAGAACATGGAATGCAGAACACAGAATTTAGAATATAAATACAGAAAACTGAATATAGAATTTACAATATGAATGTACAACACACAATATAGAATATAAAATACAGAATATAGAACCCAGAATTTAGAAGTTGGAATGCAGAACACAGGATTTAGAATATAGAATACAGAATACTGTATATAGAATTTAGAACATTGAATGCAGAACACAGAATTTAGAATATAGATTGCAGAATACTGTATATAATTTAGATTATAGAATGAAAACACAGAATATAAAATATAGACTATGGAATGGAGAAAATAGGAGGTAGAATATAGACAGAATAACACAAAATATAGAATATAGAATAGATAATATAGAACCCAGAATATAGAAATGGAATGTAGAACAGAGATTTTAGAATATAGAATACAGAAAACTGAATAAAGATTTTAGGATATAGAATGTAGAACACAGAATATAGAATATAGAATAGGGAATGCAGAATATAGTATGTAGAATATAGAATGAAGAACACAAGTATAGAATATAGAATAGTGAATATAGAACCCAGAACTTAGAATCCGGAATGCAGAACACAGAATTTAGAATATAGAATACATAACACTGAATATAGAATTTAGAACATAGAATGCAGAACACAGAATTTAGAATATAGAATACAGAATACTGAATATAGATTTTATAAACATTAATGCAGAACACAGAATTTAGAATATAGAATGAAGAAAACTGAATAGAGTATTTAGAATATAGAATGAAGAACAGAAAATATAGAATATAGAATAGAGAATATAGAACCCACAATTTAGAATATGGAATGCAGAACACAGAATTTAGAATGTAGAATACAGAATACTGCATATAGAATTTAGAATATAGATAGTAGAACACAGAATTTAGAATATAGAGTACAGAATACTGAATATAGAATTTAAAATATGGAATGTAGTACACAGAATATAGAATATGGAATACAGGATATAGAACACAAAATTTAGAACATGGAATGCAGAGCACAGAATTTAGAATGTAGAACACAGAATACTGAATTTAAGTTTAGAATATAGAGTATAGAACACAGAGTAAAGAATATAGAATACGGAATACTGAATACAGAATTTAGAATATAGAATGTAGAACACAGAATATAGAATATAGAATACGGAATGCAGAATATTGTACACAGAATATAGAATATAGAACACAGAATTTAGAATATGGAAAACAGAAAATATAACACAGAATTTAGAACATGGAATGCAGAACACAGAATTTGGAATATAAAATACAGAATACTTAAAATAGAATTTAGAATATTGAATGTAGAACACAGAATTTAGAATATACAGTAGAGAATATAGAACCTAGAATTTAGAACATGGAATGCAGAAGACAGAATTTAGAACATAGAATACAGATTACTGAATATAGAATTTAGAATATAGAATGTAGAACACAGAATTCAGAATATAGAATACAGAATACTGAAAATAGAATTTAGAATATAGATAGTATAACACAAAATATAGAATATAGAGTACAAAATATAGAACACAAAATTTAGAACATGGAATGCAGTACACAGAATTTAGAATATTGAATACCGAATACTGAATATAGAATATGAATATCCAATTTAGATCACAGAATTTAGAGTATAGAATACAGAATACTGAATATAGAATTAAGAATATACAATGCAGAACACAAAATATAGAATATAGAATACTGAATTCAGAATATTGAATACAGAATGTGGAATGTAGAACACAGAATATAGAATACGGCATGCAGAATATACAATACAGATTATAGAATGCAGAACACAGAATATAGACTATGGAATACAATATACAGAAGTCAGAATTAAGTACATGCAATGCAGAGCACAGAATTTAAAATATAGAATATCGAATACTGATTATAGAATTTAGAACATAGAATGCAGAACTCAGAATATATTATATAGAATAAAGAATACTGAATATAGAATTTAGAACATGGAATGCAGAACACAGAATTTAGAATATATAATACAGAAAACTGAATATAGTATTTAGAATATAGAATGTACAACACACAATATAGAATATAAAATAGAGAATATTGAACCCAGAATTTAGAAATTAGAATGCAGAACACAGAATTTAAAGTATAGTATACAGAATACTGAATATACAATTAAGAATATAGAATGAAAGACACAGAGTATAGTATATGGAATACGGAATACTGAATATATAATTTAGAATATAGAATGTAGAACACACAATATAGAATATAGAATACGGAATGCAGAATATAGAATACAGGATATAGAATGTTGAACACAGAATATAGAAATAGGAATACAGAATACATAACCAAGAATTTAGAACATGGAATGCAGAGCACAGAATTTAAAATATAGAATACCGAATACTGAATATCGAATTTAGAATATACAACGCAGAACAAAGAATATAGAATATAGAATACGGAATGCAGAATATAGGATACAGAATATACAATGTAGAAAACAGAATATAGAATATTGAATAGAGTATATGGAACACAAAATTTAGAACATGGAATACAGAACACAGAATTTAGAATATAGTATACAGAATACTGACTATAGAATTTAGAATATAGAATGTAGAACACAGAATTTAGAATATAGAATGCAGAATACTGAATGAAGAATTTATAAACAGGAATGCAAAACAGAATTTAGAATATAGAATACAGAATACAGAATATAGAATTTAGAATATAGAAAGTATAAAACAGAATATAGAATATAGAAATAGAATGCAGAATAAAGAATACAGAAAATAGAATGTAGAACTCAGAAAACAGAATATGGAAAACATAATACAAAACCCAGAACTGAGTACATGGAATGCAGAACACAGAATTTAAAATATAGAATAGAGAATACTGAATATAGAATTTCGAACAAAGAATGCAGAACCAAGAATTTAGAATATAGAATTCAGAATACTGAATATAGTATTTAGAACATGGAATGCAGAACACAAAATATGGAATGTAGAATACGTAATGCAGAATATAGAATACAGAATATAGAATGTAGAATACTGAATATAGAATATGGAAAACTGAATACATAACCCAGAATTTAGAACATGGAATTCGGAACACAGAATTTAGGATATAGAATACAGAATACTGAATATAGAATTTAGAACACAGAATTTAGAATAGAGAATAAAGAATACTGAATATAAAATTTATAATATACAATGTAGAACACAGAATATAGAAAATACAATAGAGAATATAGAAACCACAATTTAGAACATGGAATGCAGAACACAGAATTTAGAATATAGAATACAGAATACTGAATATAGAATTTAGAATATAGAATGTAGAACACAGAATATAGAATATATAATAAGGAATGCAGAATAGAGAATGTAAAATATAGAATATAGAAAGATGAACACAAAATATAGAATAGAGAATATAGAACCCAGAAATGAGAACATGGAATGTAGAACACAGAATTAAGAATATCAAATACAGAATACTGAATATCGAATTTAGAATATAGAATGTAGAACACAGAATATAGAAAAAAGAATAGAGAATATAGAACCCACAATTTAGAAAATGGAATGCAGAACACAGAATTTAGAATGTCAAATACATAATACTGAATATAGAATTTAGACTATTGAATGTAGAACACAGAATATAGAATATGAAATACGGAATGCAGAATAGAGAATATATAATATAGAATATAGAATGATGAACACAAAATATAGAATATAGAATAGAGAATATAGAACCAAGTATTTAGAACATCGAATGTAGAACACAGAAAATAGAATATAAAATACCGAATACTGAATATCGAATTTAGAATATAGAATGTAGAACACAGAATATAGAAAATAGAATAGAGAATACAGAACCCACAATTTAGAACATGGAATTCAGAACAGAGAATTTAGAATGTAGAATACAGAATACTGAATATAGAATTTAGAATATAGAATGTCGAACACAGAATATAGAATATAGATTATGGAATGCAGAATAGAGAATATTAAATATAGAATATAGAATGATGAACAGAAAATATAGAATATAGAATAGATTATATAGAACACAGAATTTAGAACATGGAATGTAGAACACAGAATTTAGTATATAAAATACAGAATACTGAATATCGAATTTAGAATATACAATGTAGAACTCAGAATATGGTATGTAGAATATGGATTGCAGAATATAGAATACAGAATATAGAAAGTAGAATACAGAATATAGAATATGGAAAACAGAATACATAACCCAGAATTTAGAACATGGAATTCAGAACACAGAATTTAGAATATAGTATACAGAATACTGAATATAGAATTTAGAACATAGAATGCAGTATACAGAATTATGAATATAGAATGCAGAATACTGTATAAAGAATTTATAAACAGGAATGCAGAACACAGAATATAGAAAATAGAATAAAGAATAGTGAATATACAATTGAGAATATATATTGAATAACACAGAATATAGAATATAGACTAGTGAATGGAGAATACAGAAGGTAGAATAAAGAATGAAGAATACAAAATATAGAATATAAAATAGAGAATATAGAACACAGAATTTAGAAACGGAATGCAGAACATAAAATATAGAATATAGAATACAGAATACTGAATAAATATGTTAGGATATAGAATGTAGAACACAGAATATAGAATATAGAATAGGAAATGCAGAATTAAGTATGTAGAATACAGAATGAAAAAAAAAATATAGAATATAGAATAGTGAATATAGAACCCAGAACATAGAACACGGAATGCAGAACACACAATTTAGAATATAGAATACAGAATACTTAATATAAAATTTAGAATGTAGAATGTAGAACACAGAATATAGAATATAGAATACGGAATACAGAATAGAGAATACAGAATATAGAATGTAGAACACAGAATATAGAATATTGCATAGAGTATATGGAACCCAAAATTTAGAACATGGAATGCAGAACTCAGAAATAAGAATATAGAATACAGAATACTGAATATGGAATTTAGAATATAGAATGTAGAACACAGAATAAACAATATGGAGAACAGAATATAGAACCCAGAATTACAGAACATGGAATGCAGAACACAGAATTTAAAATATAGAATGCAGAATACTGAATAAAGAATTTAGAATATAGAATGCAGAACCCAGAATTTAGAATATAGAATACAGAATACTGAACATAGAATTTAGAATACAGAATGTAGTACACAGAATATAGTATATAGAATATAGAATACAGATTATAGAACACAAAATTTAGAACATGGAATGCTGTACACAGAATTTAAAATATAGAATAAAGAATACTGAACATAGAATATGAATATACAATATAGAACACAGAATTTAGAATATAGGATACCGAATACAGAATATAGAATATAAATATACAATTTAGAACACAGAATATAGAATATGGAATAGAGAATATAGAACACAAAATTTAGAACATTGAATGCAGAACACAGAATTAAGAATATAGAGTACAAAATACTGAATATAGAATTTAGAATATAGAATGAAGAACATAGAATATACAATACCGAATAAAGAATGCTGAATATAGATTTTCGAATATAGAATGTAGAACACAGAATATAGAAAATAGAATAGAGAATATAGAATCCAGAATTTAGAACATGTAATGCAGAACACAGAATATAGAATATAGAATACAGAACACTGAATATAGAATTTAGAATATAGAATGTATAACACAGAATATAGAATATACAATATGGAATGCAGAATATAGAATACAGAATATAGAATTTAGAACACAGAATATAGAAAATGGAAAACATAATACAAAACCCAGAATTGAGAACATGGAACAGAACACAGAATGTAGAATATAGAATACAGAATACTGAATATAGAATTTAGAATATAGAATGCAAAACCCAGAAATTAGAATATAGAATACATAATACTGAATATAGGATTTAGAATATACAATGTAGAACCGAGAATATAGAATATAGAATACAGAATGCAGAAAACAGTATACAGAATATAGAATGTAGAACACAGAATGTAGAATATGGAAAACAGGATATAGAACCCAAAATTTACAATATGGAAAGCAGAACACAGAATTAAAGTATAGAATAACGAATACTGAATATAGAATATGAATATACAATATTGAACCCAGAATTTAGAATATAGAATACATAATAAAGAATATAGGATTTAGAATATACAATGTAGAACCGAGAATATACAATATAGAATACAGAATGCAGAATATAGAACAGAATATAGAAAGTAGAACACAGAATATACAATATTGAATAGAGTATATGGAACACAAAATTTAGAACATGGAATGCAGAACACAGAATTTAGAATATAGAATACAGAATACTGAATATAGAATTTAGAATATAGAATGTTGAACACAGAATATAGAATATAAAAACGTAATGCAGAATATAGAATACAGAATATGGAATGTAGAACAGAGAATATAAAATATGGGAAACAAAATACAAAAGTCAGAATTGAGAACATGGAATGCAGAACACAGCATTTAGAATATATTACACAGAATACTGAATATAGAATTTACAATAGACAATGTAGAACACAGAGTATGGAATTTAGAATAAGGAATGCAGAATATTGAATACAGAATATAGAATATAGAACACAGAATTTAGAATATGGAAAACAGAATATAGAACCCAGAATAAAGAACATGGAATGCAGAACACAGAATTTAAAATATAGAATACAGAATACTGAATATAGAATTTAGAATATAGAACGCAGAACACAGAATATAGAATATAGAATACAGAATACTGAATATAGAATTAAGAATATAGAATGTAGAACACAGAGTATAGAATATAGAATACGGAATACTGAATATACAATTTAAAATATAGAATGTAGAACACAGAATATGAAATGTATAATACGGAATGCAGAATATTGAATAGAGAATATAGAATATAGAACACAGAATTTAGAATATGGAAAACAGAATATAGAACCAAGAATTTAGAACATGGAATGCAGAACACAGAATTTAGAATATAGGATACAGATTATTGAATATAGAATTTAGAATATAGATTGTAGAACACAGAATTTAGATTATAGACTACAGAATACTGAATATAATATATAGAATATAGAATGTAGAACACAGAATATAGAATATAGAATACAGTATATAGAAATCAAAATTTAGAACATGGAATGCAGAACACAGAATTTAGAAAATAGAATACGGAATACTGAATATAGAATATGAATATACATTGTAGAACACAGAATTTAGAATATAAATACAGAATACTGAATATAGAATTTAGAATATACAATGTAGAACACAGAATATAGAATATAGAATACAGAAAACTGAATACAGGATTTAGAATATGGAATGCAGAACACAGAATTTAGAATATAAATACAGAAAACTGAATATAGAATTTAGAATATAGAATGTACAACACACAATATAGAATATACAATAGAGAATATAGAACACAGAATTTACAACATGGATTGCAGACCACAGAATTTAAAATATAGAATACCGAATACTGAATATAGAATATGAATATACAATATAGAACCCAGAATTTAGAATATAGAATACATAATACTGAATATAGGATTTAGAATATACAATGTAGAACCGAGGATATAGAATATAGAATACGGAATGCAGAATACAGTATACAGAATATAGAATGTAGAACACAGAATTTAGAATATGGAAAACAGGATATAGATCCCAGAATATAGAACATGGAATGCAGAACACAGAATTTAAAATGTACAATACAGAATACTGAATATCGAATTTAGAATATAGAACGCAGAACACAGAATATAGAATATAGAATACGGAATGCAGAATATAGAATACAGAATATAGAATATAGAACACAGAACATAGAATATGGAAAACATAATACAAAACCCAGAATTGAGGACATGTAATGCAGAACACAGAATTTAGAATATAGAATAGTGAATACTGAATATAGAATTTAGAACATTGAATGCAGAACACTGAATTTAGAAAATAGAATGCAGAATACTGTATATAGGAATTAGAATATAGAAAGAAAAACACAGAATATTGAATATAGACTACGGAATGTAGAATATAGAAGGTAGAATATAGAATGAAGAGCACAAAATATAGAATATAGAATGGAGAATATAGAACCCATAATATAGAAATGGAATTCAGAACAGAGAATTTAGAATATAGAATAGAGAAAACTAAATAAATTTTTAGAATATAGAATGTAGAACACAGAATATAGAATATATAATAGAGAATAGAGAACCCAGGATATAGAACATGGAATGCAGAACACAGAATTTAGAATATAGAACACAGAATACTGAATATAAATTTAGAATATAGAATATAGAACACAGAGTATAGAATACAGAATACGGAATAATGAATATACAAGTTAGAATATAGAATATAGAACACAGAATATAGAATATAGAATACGGAATGCAGGATATACAATACAGAACATAGAATGTAGAACACAGAATATAGAATATGGAAAACAGAATACAAAACCCAGAATTGAAAACATGAAATGCACAACAGAGAATTAAGAATAGAGAATACAGAATACTGAATATAGGATTTAGAATACAGAGTGTAGAACAGAGAATTAGAACATAGAATATATTATACTGAATATAGAATTTAGAATATAGAATATAGAACACAGAATATAGAAAATTGAATAGAGAATATAGAACCCAGAATATAGAACATGGAATGCAGAACACAGAATTTAGAATATAGAATACAGAATACTGAATATAGAATTTTGAATATACAATGCAGAACGCAGAATATAGAATATAGAATATGGAATGCAGAATATAGAATATAGAATATAGAATGATGAACACGAAATATAGAATATGGAATAGAGAATATAGAACCCAGAATTTAGAACATGGAATGCAGAACACAGAATTTAGAATATAGAATACAGAATACTGAATATAGAATTTAGAATATAGAATGTAGAACACAGAATTTGGTATGTAGAATACTGAATGCAAATATTGTATTCAGAATATAGAATTTAGAACACAAAACATAGAATATGGAAAACAGAATAAAGAACGCAGAGTGTAGATCATGGAATGCAGAACACAGAATTTAGAGTATATAATACCGAATACTTAATATAAAATTTAGAATATAGAATGTAGAATACAGAATATGGAATGTAGAATATGGAATGCAGAAAATTGAATACAGATTATAGAATGTAGAACACAGAATTTAGAATATGGGAAACAGAAAATAGAACCCAGAATTTAGAACATGGAATGCAGAACACAAAATTAAGAATATAGAATACAGATTACTGAATATAGAATTTAGAATCTAGAATGTAGAACACAGAATATAGAATATAGAATAGGGAATGCAAAATAGAGAATATAAAATATAGAATATATAATGATGAACACAAAATAAAGAATAGAGAATATAGAACCCAGAAATAAGAACATGGAATGTAAAACACAGAATTTAGAATATAAAATACAGAATACTGAATATCGAATTTAGAATATAGAATGTAGAACACAGAATATAGAAAATAAAATACAGAATATAGAACTCACAATTTAGAACATGAAATGCAGAACACAGAATTTAGAATGTAGAATACAGAATACTGAATATACAATTTGGAATATAGAATGTAGAACACAGAATATAGAATATAGAATACGAAATGCAGAATAGAGAATATAAAATATAAAATATAGAATGATGAACACAAAATATAGAATAGATAATATAGAACCCAGAATTTAGAACATGGAATGTAGAACACAGAATTTAGAATATAAAATACAGAATACTGAATATCGAATTTAGAATTTAGAATGTAGAACACAGAATATAGAAAATAGAATAGAGAATATAGAACCCACAATTTAGAATATGGAATGCAGAACACAGAATTTAGAATGTAGAATACAGAATAGTACATATAGAATTTAGAATATAGAATGTAGAACACAGAATATGGTATGTAGAATACGGAAAGCAGAATATAGAATACATAATATAGATAGTAGAATACAGAATATAGACTAGGGAAAACAGAATACATAACCCAGAATTTAGAACATGGAATTCAAAACACAGAATTTAGAATTTAGTATACAGAATACTGAATATAGAATTTAGAAATTAGAATGCAGTACACAGAATTAAGAATATAGAATGCAGAATACTGTATATAGAATTTATAAAAAGGAATGCAGAACACAGAATATAGAAAATAGAATAAAGGATAATGAATATAGATTTGAGAATATATATAGAATAACACAGAATATAGATTATAGACAACTGAATGGAGAATATAGAAGGTAGAATAAAGAATGAAGAACACAAAATATAGAATATAAAATAAGAATATAGAACCCAGAATTTAGAATTGGAATGCAGAACATTAAATATAGAATACAGAATACAGAATACAGAATAAATATTTTAGAATATAGAATGTAGAACACAGAATATAGAATATAGAATAGGAAATGCAGAATACAGTATGTTGAATACAGAATGAAAAACAAAAATATAGAATATAGAATAGTGAATATAGAACCCAGAACATAGAACACGGAATGCAGAACACAGAATTTAGAATATAGAATACAGAATACTTAATATAAAATTTAGAATGTAGAATGTAGAACACAGAATATAGAATATAGAATATGGAATACAGAATATAGTATACAGAATATAGAATGTAGAACACAGAATATAGAATATTGAATAGAGTATATGGAAAGAAAAATTTAGAACATGGAATGCAGAACACAGTATTTAGAATATAGAATACAGAATACTGAATATAGAATTTAGAATATAGAATGTAGAACACAGAATATAGAATACGACATGCAGAATATTGAATAAAGAATAAAGAATATAGAACACAGAATATAGAATATGGAAACAGAATTTTGAAACCAGAATATAGAACATGGAATGCAGAACACAGAATGAAAATATAGAATGCAGAATACTGAATATAGAATATAGAATATATAACGCAGAACACAGAATATAGAATATAGAATACGGAATGCAGAATATAGAATACAGGATATAGAATGTAGAATACAGAATATAGAATATGGAAAACAGAATACAGAAGCCAGAATTTAGAGCATGGAATGCAACACAGAATTTACAATATAGAATACAGATTACTGAATATAGAATTTAGAACATAGAAAGCAGAACCCAGAATTTAGAATATAGAATACAGAATACTGAATATAGAATTTAGAATACAGAAAGTAGAACACAGAATATAGAATATAGAATACAGATAATAGAACCCAAAGTTTAGAACTTGGAATACAGCACACAGACTTTAAAATATAGAATACCGAATACAGAACATAGAATATGAATACACAATATAGAACACAGAATTTAGAATATAGGATACCGAATACTGAATATAGAATATAAATATACAATTTAGAACACAGAATATAGAATATAGAATAGAGAATATAGAACAAAAAATTTAGAACATGGAATGCAGAACACAGAATTAAGAATATGGAATGCACAATACTGTATATAGAATTTAGAATATAGAATGAATAACACAGAATATAGAATATAGAATACGGAATGGAGAATATAGAAGGTAGAATATAGAATGAAGAACACAATATATAGAATATAATATAGAGAATATAGAACCCAGAAATTAGGAATGGAATGCAGAACAGAGAATTTATAATATAGAATACAGAATACTGAATAAAGATTTTAGAATATAGGATGTAGAACACAGAATATAGAATATAGAATAGGGAATGCAGAACATACTACGTAGAATACAGAATGAAGAACACAAATATAGAATATAGAATAGTGAATATAGGACCCAAAACTAAGAACACGGAATGCAGAACACAGAATTTAGAATATAGAATACAGAATACTTAATATAAAATTTAGAATATAGAATGTACAAAACAGAATATAGAATATACAATACGGAATGCAGAATATAAAATACAGAATATAGAATGCAGAACACAGAATATAGAATATTGAATACAGTATATGGAACTCAAAATTTAGAATATGGAATGCAAAACACAGTACTTAGAATATAGAATACCGAATACTGAATATAGAATATGAATATACAAGGTAGAACACAGAATTTAGAATATACAATACAGAATACTGAATATAGAATTTTGAATATACAATGTAGAACACAGAATATTGAATATAGAATACGGAATGCAGAATATAGGATACAGAAAATAGAATATAGAACACAGAATATAGAATATGGAAAACAGAATACAAAACACAGAATTGAGAATATGGACTGCAGAACACATAATTAACAATATACAATACAGAATACTGAATATAGAATTTTGAATACACAATGTAGAACACAGAATTTAGATATATAATAAAGAATACTGAGTATAGAGTTTAGAATATAGAATGTAGAACACAGAATATAGAATAGTGAATAGAGAACCCAGAATTTAGAACATGGAATGCAGAACACAGAATTTAGAATATAGAATACAGAATACTGAATATAAAATTTAGAACATAGAATGTAGAACACAGAATATAGAATACGGCATGCAGAATATACAATACAGTATAGTGAATGCACAAAATAGAATATAGAATATGGAACACAGAATACAGAACTCAGAATTTAGAACATGGAATGCAGAACACAGAATTTAAAATATAGTATACAGAATACTGAATAAAGAATTAGATTTTACAATGCAGAACACAGAATTAAGATTATATAATGCAGAATTCTGTATATAGAATTTATAAACAGGAATGCAGAACAAAGAATTTAGAAAATAAAATACACATTAATGAATATAGAATTTAGAATATATAATAAATAACACAGAATATAGAATATAGACTACGGAATGGAGAATATAGGAGGTAGAATAAGGAATGACGAACACAAAATATAGAATATAGAATAGAGAATATAGAACCCAGAATTTAGAAATGGGATGCAGAGCATAGAATTTAGAATACAGAATACAGAATACTGAATAAAGATTATAGAATATAGAATGTAGAACACAGAATATAGAATATAGAAAAGGAATTGCAGAATACAGTATGTAGAATACAGAATGAAGAACACAAATATAGAATAGAGAATAGTGAATATAGAACCCAGAACTTAGAACACGGAATGCAGAACAAAGAATTTAAAATATAGAATACAGAATACTTAAAATAAAATTTAGAATATAGAGTGTAGAACACAGAATATAGAATATAGAATACGGAATCCAGAATATAGAATGTAAAATATAGAATATAGAATGATGAACACAAAATATAGAATATAGAATAGAGAATATAGAACCCAGAATTTAGAACATGCAATTTAGAACACAGAATTTAGAATATAAAAACAGAATAATGAATATCGAATTTAGAATATAGAATGAAGAACACAGAATATGGTATGTAGAATACGGAAAGCAGAATATAGAATACAGAATATAGAAAGTAGAATACAGAATATAGAATATGGAAAACAGAATACATAATCCAGAATTTAGAACATGGAATTCAGAACACAGAATTTAGAATATAGTATACAGAATACTGAATATAGAATTTAGAACATTGAATGCAGTACACAGAATTAAGAATATAGAATGCAGAATACTGTATATAGAATTTATAAACAGGAATGCAGAACACAGAATATAGAAAATAGAATAAAGAATACTGAATATAGAATTGAGAATATATAGTGAATAACACAGAATATAGATAATAGAATACGGAATGGAGAATATAGAAGGCAGAATAAAGAATGAAGAACACAAAATATAGAATATAAAATGGAGAATATAGAACCCAGAATTTAGAAATGGAATGCAGAACATAAAATATACAATATACAATACAGAATACTGAATAAATATTTTAGATTATAGAATGTAGAACACAGAATATAGAATATAGAATAGGAAATGCAGAATAGAGTATGTAGAATACAGAATGAAAAACAAAAATATAGAATATAGAATAGTGAATATAAACCCAGAACATAGAACACGTAATGCAGAACACAGAATTTAGAATACAGAATACAGAATACTTAATATAAAATTTAGAATGTAGAATGTAGAACACAGAATATAGAATATAGAATACTTAATACAGAATATAGTATACAAAATATAGAATGTAGAACACAGAATATAGAATATAGAATATAGAATATAGAATACAGATTATAGAACCCAAAGTTTAGAACATGGAATGCAGTACACAGAATTTAAAATATAGAATACTGAATACTGGACATACAATATGAATATACACTATAGAACACAGAATTTAGAATATAGGATACCGAATACTGAATATAGAATATAAATATACAATTTAGAACACTGAATATAGAATAGAGAATAGAGAATATAGAACACAAAATTTAGAACATGGAATGCAGAACACAGAATTAAGAATATGGAATGCACAATACTGTATATAGAATTTAGAATATTGAATGATTAAAACAGAATATAGAATATAGAATACGGAATGGAGAATATAGAAGGTAGAATATAGAATGAAGAACACAATATATAGAATATAGTATAGAGAATATAGAACCCAGAATTTAGAAATGGAATGCAGAACAGAGAACATAGATAATAGAATAGGGAATGCAGAACATAGTACGTAGTATACAGAATGAATAACACAAATATAGAATATAGAATAGTGAATATAGAAAAAAGAAATTAGAACACGGAATTCAGAACACAGAATTTACAATATAGAACACAAAATAATTATTATAAAATTTAGAATACACAATGTAGAACACAGAATATAGAATATAGAATAGAGAATATAGAATCTAGAATTTAGAACATGGAATGCCAAACACAGAATTTAGAATATTGAATACATATTACTGAATATAGAATTTAGAATATAGAATGTAGAACACAGAATTTAGAATATAGAATAGAGAATACTGAAAATAGAATTTAGTATATAGAATTTTGAGCTCAGAATATAGAATACAGAATAGAGATTATAGAACCCAGAATTTAGGACAAGGAATGCAGAACACAGAATTTAGAGTATATAATACAGAATACTGAATATAGAATTCAGAACATGGAATGCCGAACACAGAATTCAGAATATAGAATACAGAATACTGAATATAGAATTTAGAAAATAGAATGCGGAACACAGAATTTCGAATACAGAATACAGAATACTGAATATAGAATTTAGAAGATAGAATGTGAAACACAGTATTTAGAATATAGAATACAGAATACTGAATATAGAATTTAGAACATGGAATGCAGAACCCAGAATTTAGAATATAAAATACAGAATACTGAATATAGATTTTAGAACATGGAATGCATAACCCAGAGTATAGAAATTACATTACGGAATACTGAATATACAATTTAGAATATAGAATGTAGAACACAGAATATAGAATATGGAAAAAAGAATACAAAACCCAGAATTGAAAAAATGGAATGCAGAACAGAGAATTAAGAATCTAGAGCACAGAACACTGAATAAAGAATTTACAATACAGAATGTAGAACACAGAATTTAGAATACAGAAAAAAGAATACTGAATATAGAATTTCGAATATAGAATGTAGAACACAGAATATAGAAAATAGAATAGAGAATATAGAACCCAGAATTTTGAACATGGAATGCAGAACACAGAATATAGAATATAGAATACAGAATACTGAATATAAAATTTAGAATATAGAATGTATAACACAGAATATAGAATAAATAATACGGAATGCAGAATATAGAATACAGAATATAGAATGTAGAACACACTATATAGAATATGGAAAACATAATACAAAACCCAGAATTGAGAACATGGAACAGAACACAGACTTTAGAATATAGAATACAGAATACTGAATATAGAATTTAGAACATAGAATGCAGAACCCAGAATTTAGAAAAAAGAATACATAATACTGAATGTAGGATTTAGAATATACAATGTAGAACCGAGAATATAGAATATAGAATACGGAATGCAGAATATAGAATACAGAATATAAAATGCAGAACACAGAATATAGAATAGATAATAGAGTATATAGAACCCAATATTTAGAACATGGAATGGAGAACACAGAATTTAGAATATAGAATACAGAATACTGAATATAGAATTTACAATATAGAATTTAGAACAAAAATACAGAATATGGCATGCAGAATATACAATACAGAATAGAGAATGCAGAACAAAGAATATAGAATATGGAAAACAGAATACAAAACTCAGAATTTAGAACATGGAATGCAGAAAACAGAATTTAAAATATAGTATACCGAATACTGAATATAGAATTTAGAACATAGAATGCAGAACACAGAATTAAGATTATAGAATGCAGAATACTTTATATAGAATTTATAAACAGGAATGCAGAACACAGAATTTAGAAAATAGAATAAAGTATACAGAATATAGAATTTAGAATATATAATATATAACACAGAATATAGAATATAGACTACGGAATGGAGAATATAGGAGGTAGAAAAAGGAATGAAGAACACAAAATATAGAATATAGAATAGGGAATATAGAATACAGAATTTAGAAATGGAATGCAGAACATAGAATTTAGAATACAGAATACAGAATACTGAATAAAAATTTTAGAATATAGAATGTAAAACATATAATATAGAATATAGAATTCGGAATGCACAATATAGTATGTAGAATATAGAAAGAAGAACACAAATATAGAATAGAGAATAGTGAATATAGAACACAGAACTTAGAACACGGAATGCAGAACCCAGAATTTAAAATATAGAATACAGAATACTTAATATAAAATTTAAAATATAGAATGTAGAACACAGAATATAGAATATAGAATAGGAATGCAGAATATAGAATTCAGAATATAGAATGAAGAACACAGAATATAGAATATTGAATAGAGTATATGAAACCCAAAATTTAGAACATGGAATGCAGAACACATAATTTAGTATATAGAATACAGAATACTGAATATAGAATTTAGAATATAGAATGCAGAACACAGAATATAAATACGGCATGCAGAATACACAATACAGAATATAGAATGTAGAAAACAGAATATAGAATATAGAAAACAGAATACATAAACCAGAATTTAGATCATGGAAAGCAGAACACAGAATTTAGAATATAGTATACAGAATACTGAAAATAGAATTTAGAATATAGAATGCAGGACACAGAATTTAGAATATAGAATACAGAATACTGAATATAGAATTAAGAATATAGAATGTACAAGTCAGAATATAGAATATAGACTACGGAATGGAGAATATAGAAGGTAAAATATAGAATGAAGAACACAAAATATAGAATAGAGAATAGAGAATTTAGGACACAGAACTTAGAACACGGAATGCAGAACACAGAATTTAGAATATAGAATACAGAATATTGAAAATAGAATTTGAATAAAGAATGTAGAACACAAAATTTAGAATATAGAATAAAGAATACTGAATATATAATTTAGAATATTGAATGTAGAACACAGAATATAGAATATAGAATGTAGAATATACAACCAAGAATTTATAACATGGAATGCAGAACACAGTATTTAGAATAATGAATAAAGAACACTGAAAATAGAATTTAGAATATAGAATGTAGAACACAGAATATAGAATATATACAACGGAATGCAGAATATAGAATAATGAGGACAAAATATAGAATACAGAATATAGAACCTACAATTTAGAACATGGATAGTAGAACACAGAATATAGAATACAACATACTGAATATCGAATTTAGAAAATAGAATGTAGAACACAGAATATGGAATGTAGAATACGGAAGGCAGAATATTGAATACAGAATATAGAATGTAGAACACAGAAATTAGAATATGGAAAACAGAATATAGAACCCAGAATTTAGAATATGGAATGCAGAACACGAAATTAAAATATAGAATACAGATTACTGTATATAGAATTTAGAATATAGAATGTACAACACAGAATTTAGAATATAGAATACAGAATAATGAATATAGAATATAGAATATAGAATGTAGAACACAGAATAGAGGATATAGAATACAAAATTTACAACCCAAAATTTAGAACACGGAATGCAGAACACAGAATTTAGTATATAGAATACAGAATACTGAACATAAAATATTGAATATAGAATATAGAAAACAGAGTATAGAATATAGAATACGGAATACTGAATATACAATTTATAATATAGAATATAGAACACAGAATATAGAATATAGAATACGGAATGCAGAATATAGAACGCAGACATAGAAAGTACAACACAGAATATAGAATATGGAAAACAGAATAAAAACCAATAAATGAAAACATGGAATGTACAACACAGAAATAAGTATATAGAATACAGAATACTGAATATAGAATTTAGAATATACAATGTAGAACAGAGAATTAAGAATATAGAATAAAGAATACTGAATATAGAATTTAGAAAATAGAATGAAGAACACAAAATATAGAAAATAGAATAGAGAATATAGAAACCGGAATTTAGAAAATGGAACCCAGAACACAGAATTCAGAATATAGAATAAAGATTACTGAATATAGAATTTAGAATATAGAAAGTAGAACACAGAATATAGAATATAGAATAAGGAATGCAGAATACAGAATATAGAATACAGAATATAGAATGATGAACACAAAATATAGAATAGGGAATACAGAATATAGAACCCAGAATTTATAACATGGAATGTAGAACACAGAATTTAGAATATAGAATACAGAATACTGAATATCGAATTTAAAATATAGAATGTAGAACAGAGAATATACAATATGGTATGCAGAATATACAGTAGAGAATATAGAATGTAGAACACAGAATATAGAACATGGAAAACAGAATGCAGAACCCAGAATTTAGGACATGGAATGCAGAACACAGGATTTAGAAAATAGAATGCAGAATACTGAATATAGAATTTAGAATAAAGAATGTATAACACATAATAAAGAATATAGAGTAAGGAATGGAGAATATAGAGGGTAGAATATAGAATGAAGAACACAAAATATAGTATATAGTATAGAGAATATAGAACCCAGAATTTAGAAATGGAATGCAGATCACAGAATATAGAATATGGAAAACAGAATACAGAACTCAGAATTTAGAACATGGGATGCAGAACACAGAATTTAGAGTATAGAATAAAGAATACTAAATATAGAATTTAGAGTATAGAATGTATAACACAGAATATACAATATAGATTACGGAATGCAGAATATAGAATACACAATATAGAATGTAGAACACACAATATAGAATATGGAAAACATAATACAAAACCCAGAATTGAGGACATGGAATGCAGAACACAGAATTAAGAATATAGAATCCAGAATACTGAATATAGAATTGAGAACATAGAATGCAGAACACAGAATTTATTATATAGAATACAGAATACTGAATATAGAATTTAGAACATGGAATGCAGAACACAGAATTTAGAATATATAATACAGTAAACTGAATATAGAATTTAGAATATAGAATGAACAACACATTATATAGAATATACAATAGAGAATATAGAACCCAGAATTTAGAAAATAGAATGCAGAACACAGAATTTAGAGTATAGTATACAGAATACTAAATATAAAATATAGAATATAGAATGAAAGACACAGAGTATAGTATATAGAAAACGGAATATTGAATATACAATTTAGAATATAGAATGTAGAACACACAATATAGAATATAGAATACGGAATGCAGAATATAGAATACAGAATATAGAATGTTAAACACTGAATATAGAAATAGGAATACAGAATACAGAACCCAGAATTTACAAACTGGAATGCAGAGCACAGAATTTAAAATATAGAATACCGAATACTGAATATAAAATTTAGAATATAGAATATAGAACACAGAATATGGAATGTAGAATACGGAATGCAGAATATTGAACACAGAATATAGAATATAGAACACACAATTTAGAATATTGAAAACAGGATATAGAACCCAGATTATAGAACCTGGAACGCAGAACACAGAATATAGAATAAAGTATACGGAATGCAGAATATAGGATTCAGAATATAGAATGTAGAACAAAGAATATAGAACATAGATTAGAGTATATGGAACACAAAATATAGAACATAGAATTCAGAACACAGGGTTTAGAATATAGTATACAGAATACTGACTATAGAATTTAGAATATAGAATGCAGAACACAGAATTAAGAATATAGAATACAGAATACTGAATAAAGAATTTATAAACAGGAATGCAAAACAGAATTTAGAATACAGAATACAGAATATAGAATTTAGTATATAGAACGTATAACACAGAATATAGAGTATAGAATACAGAATGCAGAATATAGAATACAGAATATAGAATGTAGAACACAGAAAATAGATTATGGAAAACATAATACAAAACGCAGAACTGAAGACATGGAATGAAGAACACAGAATATAGAATACAGAATAGAGAATACTGAGTATAGAATTTGGAACATAGAATGCAGAACCCAGAATTTAGAATATAGAATAAAGAATACCGAATATAGTATTTAGAACATGGAATGCAGAACACAGAATATGGAATGTAGGATACGGAATGCAGAATAGAGAATACAGAATATAGAATGTAGAATACAGAATATAGAATATGGAAAACAGAATACATATCCCAGAATTTACAACATGGAATTCGGACAACAGAATTTAGAATATAGAATTCAGAATGCTGAATATAGAATTTAGAATATAGAATGTAGAACACAGAACATAGAACAGAGAATAAAGAATACTGCATATAAAATTTAGAATATAGAATGTAGAACACAGAATATAGAAAACAGAATAGAGAATATAGAATCCACAATTTAGAACACGGAATGCAGAACACAGAATATAGAATGTAGAACACAGAATACTGAAAATAGAATTTAGAATCTAGAATGTAGAACACAGAATATAGAATATAGAATACGGAATGCAGAAGAGAGAATATAAAATATAGAATATAGAATGATGAACACAAAATATAGAATAGAGAATATAGAACCCAGAAATTAGAACATGGAATGTAAAACACAGAATTTAGAATATAAATTACAGAATACTGAATATCGAATTTAGAGTATAGAATGTAGAACACAGAATATAGAAAATAGAATAGAGAATATAGAACCCACAATTTAGAATATGGAATGCAGAACACAGAATTTAGAATGTAGAATACAGAATAGTACATATAGAATTTAGAATATAGAATGTAGAACACATAATATAGAATATAGAATACGGAATGCAGAATAGAGAATATAAAATATAGAATATAGAATGATGAACACAAAATATAGAATATAGAATAGAGAATATAGAACCCAGAATTTAGAACATGCAATTTAGAACACAGAATTTAGAATATAAAATACACAATACTGAATATCGAATTTAGAATATAGAATGTAGAACACAGAATATGGTATGTAGAATACGGAAAGCAGAATATAGAATACAGAATATAGACAGTAGAATACAGAATATAGAATACGGAAAACAGAATACATAACCCAGAATTTAGAACATGGAATTCAGAACACAGAATTTAGAATATAGTATACAGAATACTGAATATAGAATTTAGAAAATAGAATGCAGTACACAGAATTAAGAATATAGAATGCAGAATACTGTATATAGAATTTATAAACAGGAATGCAGAACACAGAATATAGAAAATAGAATAAAGAATACTGAATATAGATTTGAGAATATATATTGAATAATGCAGAATATAGATTATAGACTACGGAATGGAGAATATAGAAGGTAGAATAAAGAATGAAGAACACAAAATATAGAATATAAAATAAGAATATAGAACTCAGAATTTAGAATTGGAATGTTGAACATAAAATATAGAATACAGAATACAGAATACAGAATAAATATTTTAGAATATAGAATGTAGAACTCAGAATATAGAATATAGAATAGGAAATGCAGAATACAGTATGTAGAATACAGAATGAAAAACAAAAATATAGAATATAGAATAGTGAATATAGAACCCAGAACATAGAACACGGAATGCAGAACACAGAATTTAGAATATAGAATACAGAATACTTAATAAAAAATTTAGAATATAGAATGTAGAATACAGAATATAGAATATAGAATACGGAATACAGAATATAGTATACAGAATATAGAATGTAGAACACAGAATATAGAATATTGAATAGAGTATATGGAAAACAAAATATAGAACATGGAATGCAGAACACAGTATTTAGAATATAGAATACAGAATACTGAATATAGAATTTAGAGTATAGAATGTAGAACACAGAATTTATAATATAGAATACAGAATACTGAATATAGAATTTAGATTATAGAACGCAGAACACAGAATATAGAATATAGAATACAGAATACTGAATATAGAATTTAGAATATAGAATGTAGAACACAGAGTATAGAATATAGAATACGGAATACTGAATATACAATTTAATATATAGAATGTAGAACACAGAATATGAAATGTATAATACGGAATGCAGAATATTGAATAGAGAATATAGAATATAGAACACAGTATTTAGAATATGGAAAAAAGAATATAGAACCCAGAATTTACAACATGGAATGCAGAACACAGAATTTAGAATATAGAATACAGATTATTGAATATAGAAATTAGAATATAGATTGTAGAACACAGAATTTAGATTATAGAGTACAGAATACTGAATATAGTATTTAGAATATAGAAAGTAGAACACAGAATATAGAATATAGAATACAGAATATAGAAAACAAAATTTAGAACATGGAATGCAGAACACAGAATTTAGAAAATAGAATACGGAATACTGAATATAGAATATGTATATACAATGTAGAACACAGAATTTAGAATATAGAATACAGAATACTGAATATAGAATTTAGAATATACAATGTAGAACACAGAATATAGAATATAGAATACAGAAAACTGAATGCAGAATTTAGAATATGGAATGCAGGACACAGAATTTAGAATATAAATACAGAAAACTGAATAGAGAATTTAGAATATAGAATGTACAACACACAATATAAAATATACAATAGAGAATATAGAACACAGAATTTACATCATGGATTACACAACACCGAATTTAAAATATAGAATACCGAATACTGAACATAGAATATGAATATACAATATAGAACCCAGAATTTAGAATATAGAATACATAATACTGAATATAGGATTTAGAATATACAATGTAGAACCGAGAATATAGAATATAGAATACGGAATGTAGAATACAGTATACAGAATATAGAATGTAGAACACAGAATTTAGAATATGGAAAACAGGATATAGAACCCAGAATATAGAACATGGAATGCAGAACACAGAATTTAAAATGTACAATACAGAATACTGAATATCGAATTTAGAATATAGAACGCAGAACACAGAATATAGAATATAGAATACGGAACGCAGAATATAGAATACAGAATATAGAATGTAGAACACAGAATATAGAATATGGAAAACATAATACAAAACCCAGAATTGATGACATGTAATGCAGAACACAGAATTTAGAATATAGAATAGTGAATACTGAATATAGAATTTAGAAAATTGAATGCAGAACACAGAATTTAGAATATAGAATGCAGAATACTGTATATAGGATTTAGAATATAGAAAGAAAAACACAGAATATAGAATATAGACTACGGAATGGAGAATATAGAAGGTACAATATAGACTGAAGAACACAAAATATAGAATATAGAATGGAGAATATAGAACCCAGAATATAGTAATGGAATGCAGAACAGAGAATATAGAATATAGAATACAGAAAACTAAATAAAGTTTTTAGAATATAGAATGTAGAAACAGAATATAGAATATAGAATAGAGAATAGAGAACCCAGGATATAGAACATGGAATGCAGAACACAGAATTTAGAGTATAAATACAGAAAACTGAATATAGAATTTACAATATGAATGTACAACACACAATATAGAATATACAATAGAGAATATAGAACCCAGAATTTAGAACTTGGAATGCAGAGCACAGGATTTAGAATATAGAATACAGAATACTGTATATAGAATTTAGAACATTGAATGCAGAACACGGAATTTAGAATATAGATTGCAGATTACTGTATATAATTTAGAATATAGAATGAAAACACAGAATATAGAATATAGACTATGGAATGGAGAAAATAGGAGGTAGAATATAGACAGAATAACACAAAATATAGAATATAGTATAGATAATATAGAACCTAGAATATAGAAATGGAATGTAGAACAGAGATTTTAGAATATAGAATACAGAAAACTGAATAAAGATTTTAGGATATAGAATGTAGAACACAGAATATAGAATATAGAATAGGGAATGCAGAATATATTATGTAGAATATAGAATGAAGAACACAAGTATAGAATATAGAATAGTGAATATAGAACCCAGAACTTAGAACACGGAATACAGAACACAAAATTTAGAATATAGAATACATAACACTGAATATAGAATTTAGAACATAGAATGCAGAACACAGAATTTAGAATATAGAATGCAGAATACTGAATATAGATTTTATAAACATGAATGCAGAAAACAGAATTTAGAATATAGAATGAAGAAAACTGAATAGAATATTTAGAATATAGAATGAAGAACACAGAATATAGAATATAGAATAGAGAATATAGAACAAACAATTTAGAATATGGAATGCAGAACACAGAATTTAGAATGTAGAATACAGAATACTGCATATAGAATTTAGAATATAGAAAGTAGAACACAGAATTTAGAATATAGAGTACAGAATACTGAATATAGAATTTAGAATATGGAATGTAGTACACAGAATATAGAATATAGAAACGGAATGCAGAATATAAAATACAGAATATAGAATGTAGAACACAGAATATAGAATATGGAAAACAGAATACAAAACCCAGAAATTAGAACATGAAATGCAGAACACAGAATTCAGAATATAGAATACAGGATCAGAATATAGAATTTAGAATATATAATGTAGAACACAGAGTATGGAATGTAGAATACGGAATGCAGAATATTGTACACAGAATATAGAATATAGAACACAGAATTTAGAATATGGAAAAGAGAAAATATAACACAGAATTTAGAACATGGAATGCAGAACACAGAATTTGGAATATAAAATACAGAATACTTAAAATAGAATTTAGAATATTGAATGTAGAACACAGAATTTAGAATATACAGTAGAGAATATAGAACCTAGAATTTTGAACATGGAATGCAGAACACAGAATTTAGAATATACAATACAGATTACTGAATATAGAATTTAGAATATAGAATGTAGAACACAGAATTTGGAATATAGAATACAGAATACTGAATATAGAATTTAGAATATAGATTGTATAACACAAAATATAGAATATAGAGTACAGAATATAGAACACAAAATTTAGAACCTGGAATGCAGTACACAGAATTTAGAATATTGAATACCGAATACTGAATATAGAATATGAATATCCAATTTAGAACACAGAATTTAGAGGATAGAATACAGAATACTGAATATAGAATTAAGACTATACAATGTAGAACACAAAATATAGAATATAGAATACGGAATTCAGAATATTGAATACAGAATGTGGAATGTAGAACACAGAATATAGAATACGGCATGCAGAATATACAATACAGATTAAAGAATGCAGAACACAGAATATAGAATATAGAATACGGAATGCAGAATATAGGATACAGAAAATAGAATATAGAACACAGAATATTGAATATGGAAAACAGAATACAAAACAGAGAATTGAGAATATGGACAGCAGAACACATAATTAAGAATATTCAATACAGAATACTGAATATAGAATTTTGAATATACAATGTAGAACAGAGAATTTAGATATATAATAAAGAATACTGAATATAGAATTTAGAATATAGAATGTAGAACACAGAATATAGAATAGAGAATTGAGAACCCAGAATTTAGAACATGGAATGCAGAACACAGAATTTAGAATATAGAATACAGAATACTGAATATAAAATTTAGAACATAGAATGTAGAACACAGAATATAGAATACGGCATTCAGAATATACAATACAGAATAGTGAATGCACAAAATAGAATATAGAATATGGAACACAGAATACAGAACTCAGAATTTAGAACATGGAATGCAGAACACAGAAGTTAAAATATAGTATACAGAATACTGAATAAAGAATTAGATCTTACAATGCAGAACACAGAATTAAGATTATATAATGCAGAATTCTGTATATAGAATTTATAATCAGGAATGCAGAAAAAAGAATTTAGAAAATAGAATACAAAATAAAGAATATAGAATTTAGAATATATAATAAATAACACAGAATATAGAATATAGACTACGGAATGGAGAATATAGGAGGTAGAATAAGGAATGACGAACACAAAATATAGAATATAGAATAGAGAATAGAGAACCCAGAATTTAGAAATGGAATGCAGAACATAGAATTTAGAATACAGAATACTGAATACTGAATAAAGATTTTAGAATATAGAATGTAGAACATATAATATAGAATATAGAATAATAAATGCAGAATATAGTATGTAGAATACAGAATGAAGAACACAAATATAGAATAGAGAATGTTGAATATAGAACCCAGAACTTAGAACACGGAATGCAGAACAAAGAATTTAAAATATAGAATACAGAATACTTAAAATAAAATTTAGAATATAGAGTGTAGAACACAGAATATAGAATATAGAACACGGAATCCGGAATATAGAATGTAAAATATAGAATATAGAATGATGAACACAAAATATAGAATATAGAATAGAGAATATAGAACCCAGAATTTAGAACATGCAATTTAGAACACAGAATTTAGAATATAAAAACAGAATACTGAATATCGAATTTAGAATATAGAATGTAGAACACAGAATATGGTATGTAGAATACGGAAAGCAGAATATATAATACAGAATATAGAATGTAGAATAGAGAATATAGAATATGGAATACAGAATACATAACCCAGAATTTAGAACATGGAATTCAGAACACAGAATTTAGAATATAGTATAAAGAATACTGAATATAGAATTTAGAACATAGAATGCAGTACACAGAATTAAGAATATAGAATGCAGAATACTGTATATAGAATATATAAACAGGAATGCAGAACACAGAATATAGAAAATAGAATAAAGAATACTGAATATAGAATTGAGAATATATATTGAATAACACAGAATATAGATAATAGAATACTGAATGGAGAATATAGAAGGTAGAATAAAGAATGAAGAACACAAAATATAGATTATAAAATGGAGAATATAGAACCCAGAATTTAGAAATGGAATGCAGAACATAAAATATACAATATAGAATACAGTATACTGAATAAATATTTTAGATTATAGAATGTAGAACACAGAATATAGAATATAAAATAGGAAATGCAGAATAGAGTATGTAGAATACAGAATGAAAAACAAAAATATAGAATATAGAATAGTGAATATAAACCCAGAACACAGAACACGGAATGCAGAACACAGAATTTAGAATACAGAATACAGAATACTTAATATAAAATTTAGAATGTAGAATGTAGAACACAGAATATAGAATATAGAATACTTAATACAGAATATAGTATACAGAATATAGAATGTAGAACACAGAATATAGAATATTGAATATAGAATATAGAATACAGATTATAGAACCCAAAGTTTAGAACATGGAATGCAGTACACAGAATTTAAAATATAGAATACCGAATACTGGACATAGAATATGAATATACACTATAGAACACAGAATTTAGAATATAGGATACCGAATACTGAATATAGAATATAAATATACAATTAGGAACACTGAATAGAGAATAGAGAATAGAGAACACAAAATTTAGAACATGGAATGCAGAACACAGAATTAAGAATATGGAATGCACAATACTGTATATAGAATTTAGAATATTGAATGATTAAAACAAAATTTAAAGTATAGAATACGGAATGGAGAATATAGAAGGTAGAATATAGAATGAAGAACACAATATATAGAATATAGTATAGAGAATATAGAACCCAGAATTTAGAAATGGAATGCAGAACAGAGAATATAGAATATAGAAAAGGGAATGCAGAACATAGTACGTAGAATACAGAATGAAGAACACAAATATAGAATATAGAATAGTGAATATAGAAACCAGAAATTAGAACACGGAATTCAGAACACACAATTTACAATATAGAACACAGAATAATTAATATAAAATTTAGAATACACAATGTAGAACACAGAATATAGAATATAGAATAGAGAATATAGAATCCAGAATTTAGAACATGGAATGCCAAACACAGAATTTAGAATATTGAATACATATTACTGAATATAGAATTTAGAATATAGAATGTAGAACACAGAATTTAGAATATAGAATAGAGAATACTGAAAATAGAATTTAGAATATAGAATTTTGAGCTCAGAATATAGAATACAGAATAGAGTTTATAGAACCCAGAATTTAGGAGAAGGAATGCAGAACACAGAATTTAGAGTATATAATATAGAATACTGAATATAGAATATAGAACATGGAATGCCGAACACAGAATTCAGAATATAGAATACAGTATACTGAATATAGAATTTAGAACATAGAATGCGGAACACAGAATTTCGAATACAGAATACAGAATACTGAATATAGAATTTAGAACATAGAATGCGAAACACAGTATTTAGAATATAGAATACAGAATACTGAATACAGAATTTAGAACATGGAATGCAGAACCCAGAATATAGAATATAAAATACAGAATACTGAATATAGATTTTAGAACATGGAATGCATAACCCAGAGTAAAGAAATTACATTACGGAATACTGAATATACAATTTAGAATATAGAAAGTAGAACACAGAATATAGAATATAGAATAAGGAAAGCAGAATATAGAATATAGAATACAGAATATAGAATGATGAACAGAAAATATAGAATAGAGAATAGAGAATAGAGAACCCAGAATTTATAACATGGAATGTAGAACACAGAATTTAGAATATAGAATACAGAATACTGAATATCGAATTTAAAATATAGAATGTAGAACACAGAATATACAATATGGCATGCAGAATATACAATACAGTATATAGAATGTAGAACACAGAATATAGAATATGGGAAACAGAATGCAGAACCCAGAATTTAGGACATGGAATGCAGAACAAAGGATTTAGAAAATAGAATGCAGAATACTGAATATAGAATTTAGAATGAAGAATGTATAACACAGAATATAGAATATAGACTAATGAATGGAGAATATAGAGGGTAGAATATAGAATGAAGAACACAAAATATAGTATATAGTATAGAGAATATAGAACCCAGAATTTAGAAAAGGAATGCAGAACACAGAATATAGAATATGGAAAACAGAATACAGAACTCAGAATTTAGAACATGGGATGCAGAACACAGAATTTAGAGTATAGAATAAAGAATACAAAATATAGAATTTAGAGTATAGAATGTATAAAACAGAATATACAATATAGAATACGGAATGCAGAATATAGAATACACAATATAGAATGAAGAACACACAAAATAGAATATTGAAAATATAATACAAAACCCAGAATTCAGGACATGGAATGCAGAACACAGAATTAAGAATATAGAATCCAGAATACTGAATACAGAATTTAGAACATAGAATGCAGAACACAGAATTTATTATATAGAATACAGAATACTGAATATAGAATTTAGAACATGGAATGCAGAACACAGAATTTAGAATATATGATACAGTAAACTGAATATATAATTTAGAATATAGAATGTACAACACATAATATAGAATATACAATAGAGAATATAGAACCCAGAATATAGAAAATAGAATGCAGAACACAGAATTTAGAGTATAGTATACAGAATACTGAATATACAATTTAGAATATAGAATGAAAGACACAGAATATAGTATATAGAAAACGGAATACTGAATATACAATTTAGAATATAGAATGTAGAACACACAATATAGAGTATAGAATACGGAATGCAGAATATAGAATACAGAATATAGAATGTTAAACACTGAATATAGAAATAGAAATACAGAATACAAAACCCAGAATTTAGAACCTGGAATGCAGAGCATAGAATTTAAAATATAGAATACCGAATACTGAATATAAAATTTAGAATATAGAATATAGAACACAGAATATGGAATGTAGAATACGGAATGCAGAATATTGAACACAGAATATAGAATAAAGAACACAGAATTTAGAATATTGAAAACAGGATATAGAACCCAGATTATAAAACCTGGAATGCAGAACACAGAATTTAAAATATAGAATACAGAATAATGAATATCGAATTTAGAATATAGAACGCAGAACACAGAATATAGTATATAGTATACGGAATGTAGAATATAGGATACAGAAAATAGAATGTAGAACAAAGAATATAGAATATAGAATAGAGTATATGGAACACAAAATATAGAACATAGAATTCAGAACACAGAGTTTAGAATATAGTATACAGAATACTGACTATACAATTTAGAATATAGAATGCAGAACACAGAATTTAGAATATAGAATGCAGAATACTGAATAAAGAATTTATAAACAGAAATGCAAAACAGAATTTAGAATACAGAATACAGAATATAGAATTTAGAATATAGAACGTATAACACAGAATATAGAGTATAGAATACAGAATGCAGAATATAGAATACAGAATATAGAATTTAGAACACAAAAAATAGAATATGAAAAACATAATACAAAACCCAGAACTGAGGACATGGAATGAAGAACACAGAATTTAGAATACAGAATAGAGAATACTGAATATAGAATTTAGAACATAGAATGCAGAACCCAGAATTTAGAATATAGAATAAAGAATACCGAATATAGGATTTAGAACATGGAATGCAGAACACAGAATTTCGAATGTAGAATAAGGAATGCAGAATATAGAATACAGAATACAGAATATGGAAAACAGAATACATAACCCAGAATGTACAACATGGAATTCAGAACACAGAATTTAGAATATAGAATACAGAATGCTAAATGTAGAATTTAGAATATAGAATGTAGAACACAAAACTTAGAATAGAGAAAAAAGAATACTGCATATAAAATTTAGAATATAGAATGTAGAACACAGAATATAGAAAATAGAATAGAGAATATAGAACCCATAATTTAGAACATGGAATGCAGAACACAGAATTTAGAAAGTAGAATACAGAATACTGAATATAGAATTTAGAATATAGAATGTAGAACACAGAATATAGAATATAGAATACGGAATGCAGAATAGAGAATATAAAATATAGAATATAGAATGATGAACACAAAATATAGAATAGAGAATATAGAACCCAGAATTTAGAACATGGATTGCAGAACACAGAGTTTAGAATATAAAATACAGAATACTGAATATCGAATTTAGAATATAGAATGTAGAACACAGAATATAGAAAATAGAATAGAGAATATAGAACCCACAATTTAGAACATGGAATGCAGAACACAGAATTTAGAATGTAGAATACAGCTTACTGAATAGAGAATTTAGAATATAGAATGTAGAACACAGAATATAGAATGTAGAATACGGAATGCCGAATAGAGAATATAAAATATAGAATATAGAATGATGAACACAAAATATAGAATATAAAATAGAGACTATAGAACCCAGAATTTAGAACATGCAATTTAGAACACAGAAATTAGAATATAAAATACAGAATACTGAATATCGAATTTAGAATATAGAATGTAGAACACAGAATATGGTATGTAGAATACGGAAAGCAGAATATAGAATACAGAATATAGAATGTAGAATAGAAAATATAGAATATGGAATACAGAATACATAACCCAGAATTTAGAACATGGAATTCAGAACACAGAATTTAGAATATAGTATACAGAATACTGAATATCGAATTTAGAACATAGAATGAGGTACACAGAATTAAGAATATAGAATGAAGAATACTGTATATAGAATTTATAAACAGGAATGCAGAACGCAGAATATAGAAAATATAATAAAGAATACTGAATATAGAATTGAGAATATATATTGAATAACACAGAATATAGATTATAGACTACTGAATGGAGAATATAGAAGGTAGAATAAAGAATGAAGCACACAAAATATAGAATATAAAATAGAGAATATAGAACCCAGATTTAGAAATGGAATGCAGAACATAAAATATAGAATATAGAATACAGAATACTGAATAAATATTTTAGAATATAGAATGTAGAACACAGAATATAGAATATAGAAAAGGAAATGCAGAATACAGTATGTAGAATACAGAATAAAAAACAAAAATATAGAATATAGAATAGTGAATATAGAACCCAGAACATAGAACACGGAATGCAGAACACAGAATTTAGAATATAGAATACAGAATACTTAATATAAAATTTAGAATGTAGAATGTAGAACACAGAATATAGAATATAGAATACGGAATACAGAATATAGTATACAGAATATAGAATGTAGAACACAGAATATAGAATATTGAATAGAGTATATGGAAACCAAAATTTAGAACATGGAATGCAGAACACAATATTTAGAATATAGAATACAGAATACTGAATATAGAATTTAGAATTTAGAATGTAGAACACAGAATATAGAATACGACATGCAGAATATTGAATACAGAATAAAGAATATAGAACACAGAATATAGAATATGGAAAACAGAATATTGAACCCAGAATATAGAACATGGAATGCAGAACACAGAATTTAAAATATAGAATGCAGAATACAGAATATAGAATTTAGAATATAGAACGCAGAACACAGAATATAGAATATAGAATACTGAATGCAGAATATAGAATACAGGATATAGAATGTAGAATAAAGAATATAGAATATGGAAAAGAGAAGACAGAACCCAGAATTTAGAGCATGGAATGCAACACAGAATTTAGAATATAGAACACAGAATACTGAATATAGAATTTAGAATACAGAAAGTAGAACACAGTATATAGAATATAGAATATAGAATACAGATTATAGAACCCAAAGTTTAGAAAATGGAATGCAGTACACAGACTTTAAAATATAGAATACCGAATACTGAACATAGAATATGAATACACAAAATAGAACACAGAATTTAGAATATAGGATACCGAATACTGAATATAGAATATAAATATACAATTTAGAACACAGAATATAGAATATAGAATAGAGAATATAGAACACAAAATTTAGAACATGGAATGCAGAACACAGAATTAAGAATATGGAATGCACAATAATATATATAGAATTTAGAATATAGAATGAATAACACAGAATATAGAATATAGAATACGGAATGGAGAATATAGAAGGTAGAATATAGAATGAAGAAAACAATATATAGAATATAGAATAGAGAATATAGAAACCAGAATTTAGAAATGGAATGCAGAACAGAGAAATTAGAATATAGAATACAGAATACTGAATAAAGATTTTAGAATATAGAATGTAGAACACAGAATATAGAATATAGAGTAGGGAATGCAGAAAATAGTACGTAGCATACAGAATGAATAACACAAATATAGAATATAGAATAGTAAATATAGAACCCAGAAATTAGAACACGGAATTCAGAACACAGAATTTAGAATATAGAACCCAGAATACTTAATATAAAATTTAGAATACACAATGTAGAACACAGAATATAGAATATAGAATAGAGAATAATGAAAATAGAATTTAGAATATAGAATTTTGAGCTCAGAATATAGAATATAGAATAGAGTTTATAGAACCCAGAATTTAGAACATGGAATGCAGAACACAGAATATAGAGTATATAACACAGAATGCTGAATATAGAATTTAGAACATGGAATGCCGAACACAGAATTTAGAATATAGAATACAGAATACTGAATATAGAATTTAGAACATAGAATGCGGAACACAGAATTTCGAATACACAATACAGAATACTGAATATAGAATTTAGAACATAGAATGTGAAACACAGTATGTAGAATATAGAATATAGAATACTGAATATAGAATTTAGAACATGGAATCCAGAACCCAGAATTTAGAATATAAAATACAGAATACTGAATATAGATTTTAGAACATGGAATGAAAAACCAAGAGTATAGAATTTACATTACGGTATACTGAATATACAATTTAGAATATAGAATGTAGAACACAGAATATAGTATATAGATTACGTAATGCAGAATATAGACTACAGAACATAGAATGTAGAACACAGAATATAGAATATGGAAAAAAGAATACAAAACCCAGAATTGAAAACATGGAATGCAGAACACAGAATTAAGAATATAGACTACAGAATACTGAATATAGGATTTATAATATAGAATGCAGAACACAGAATTAAGAATATAGACTACAGAATACTGAATATAGGATTTATAATATAGAATGTAGAACACAGAATTTAGAATACAGAATAAAGAATACTGAATATAGAATTTCTAATATAGAATGAAGAACACAGAATATAGAAAATCGAATAGAGAATATAGAACCCAGAATTTAGAACATGCAATGCAGAACACAGAATATAGAATATAGAATACAGAATACTGAATATCGAATTTAGAATATACAATGTAGAACACAGAATATAGAATATAGAATACAGAAAACTGAATACAGAATTTAGAATATGGAATGCAGAACACAAAATTTAGAATATAAATACAGAAAACTGAATATAGAATTTAGAATATAGAATGTACAACACACAATATAGAATATACAATAGAGAATATAGAACCCAGAATTTAGAAAATGGAATGCAGAACCCATAATTTAGAATATAGAATAGAAAATACTGTATATAGAATTTAGAACATTGAATGCAGAACACAGAATTTAGAATATAGAATGCAGAATACTGTATATAGAATTTAGAATATAGAATGAATAACAAAGAATATAGAATATAGACTACGGAATGGAGAAAATAGAAGGAAGAATATAGACTGAATAACACAAAATATAGAATATAAAATAGAGAACATAGAACCCAGAATATAGAAATGGAATTTAGAACAGAGAATTTAGAATATAGAATACAGAAAACTGAATAAAGATTTTAGAATATAGAATGTAGAACACAGAATATAGAATATAAATAGGGAATGCAGAATATAGTATGTAGAATATAGAATGAAGAACACAAGTATAGAATATACAATAGTGAATATAGAACCCAGAAATTAGAACACGGAATTCAGAACACAGAATTTAGAATATAGAATACATAATATTGAATATAGAATTTAGAACATGGAATGCAGAACACAGAATTTAGAATATAGAATGCAGAATACTGAATATAGATTTTGTAAATATTAACGCACAACACAGAATTTAGAATATAGAATGAAGAAAACTGAATAGAGTATTTAGAATATAGAATGAAGAACACAGGATATAGAATACATAATATAGAATAGAGAACCCAGGATATAGAACATGGAATGCAGAGCACAGAATTTAGAATATAGAACACAGAATACTGAATATAACTTTAGAATATAGAATATAGAACACAGAGTATAGAATATAGAATACGGAATACTGAATATACAATTAAGAATATAGAATGTAGATCACAGAATATAGAATATAGAATACGGAATGCTGAGTATAGAATACAGAACATAGAATGTAGAACACAGAATATAGAATATGGAAAACAGAATACAAAATAAACAATTGAAAACATGGAATGCACAACACATAATTAAGAATATAGAATACAGAATACTGAATACAGAATTTAGAATACAGAATGTAGAACAGAGAATTTAAAATATAGCATATAGTAAGCTGAATATAGAATTTAGAATACAGAATATAGAACACAGAATATAGTATATAGAATATAGAATACAGATTATAGAACACAAAGTTTAGAACTTGGAATGCTGTAAACAGAATTTAAAATATAGAATACCGAATTCTGAACTTAGAATATGAATATACAATATAGAACACAGAATTTAGAATATAGGATACCGAATACAGAATATAGATTATAAATATACAATTTAGAACACAGAATATAGAATATGGAATACAGAATATAGAACACAAATTTAGAACATGGAATGCAGAACACAGAATTAAGAATATAGAGTACAGAATACTGAATATAGAATTTAGAATATAGATTGAAGAACATAGAATTTAGAATACAGAATAAAGAATGCTGAATATAGATTTTCGAATATAGAATGTAGAACACAGAATATAGAAAATAGAATAGAGAATATAGAATCCAGAATTTAGAACATGCAATGCAGAACACAGAATATAGAATATAGAATACAGAATACTGAATATAGAATTTAGAATATAGAATGTATAACACAGAATATAGAATATACAATACGGAATGCAGAATATAGAATACAGAATATACAATCAAGAACACAGAATATAGAATATGGAAAACATAATACAAAACCCAGAATTGAGAACATGGAACAGAACACAGAATTTAGAATATAGAATACAGAATACTGAATATAGAATATAGAACATAGAATGCAGAACCCAGAATTTAGAATATAGAATACATAATACTGAATATAGGATTTAGAATATACAATGTAGAACCGAGAATATAGAATATAGAATACAGAATGCAGAATATAGAACAGAATATAGAAAGTAGAAAACAGAATATAGAATATTGAATACAGTATATGGAACACCAAATTTAGAACATGGAATGCAAACACAGAATTTAGAATATAGAAGACAGAATACTGAATATAGAATTTAGAATATAGAATGTTGAACACAGAATATAGAATATAAAAACGTAATGCAGAATATAGAATACAGAATATGGAATGTAGAACACAGAATATAGTATAAGGGAAACAAAATACAAAAGTCAGAATTGACAGCATGGAATGCAGAACACAGCATTTAGAATAGAGTATACAGAATACTGAATATAGAATTTAGAATAGACAATGTAGAACACAGAATATGGAATGAAGAAGACGGAATGCAGAATATTGAATACAGAATATAGAATATAGAACACAGAATTTAGAATATGGAAAACAGAATATAGAACCCAGAAAAAAGAACATGGAATTCAGAACACAGAATTTAAAATATAGAGTACAGAATACTGAATATAGAATTTAGAATATAGAACGCAGAACACAGAATATAGAATATAGAATACAGAATACTGAATATAGAATTTAGAATATAGAATCTAGAACACAGAGTATAGAATATAGAATACGGAATACTGAATATACAATTTAAAATATAGAATGTAGAACAAAGAATATGAAATGTATAATACGGAATGCAGAATATTGAATAGAGAATATAGAATGTAGAACACAGAATTTAGAATATGGAAAACAGAATATAGAACCCAGAAATTAGAACATGGAATGCAGAACACAGAATTTAGAATATAGGATACAGATTATTGAATATAGAATTTAGAATATAGATTGTAGAACACAGAATTTAGATTATAGACTACAGAATACTGAATATAGTATTTAGAATATAGAATGTAGAACACAGAATATAGAATATAGAATACAGTATATAGAAATCAAAATTTAGAACATGGAATGCAGAACACAGAATTTAGAAAATAGAAAACGGAATACTGAATATAGAATAGGAATATACAATGTAGAACACAGAATTTAGAATATAGAATACAGAAAACTGAATACAGGATTTAGAATATGGAATGCAGAACACAGAATTTAGAATATAAATACAGAAAAGTTAATATAGAATTTAGAATATAGAATGTACAACACACAATATAGAATATACAAAAGAGAATATAGAACACAGAATTTACAACATGGATTGCATAACACAGAATTTAAAATATAGAATACAGAATACTGAATATAGAATATGAATATACAATATAAAACCCAGAATTTAGAATACAGAATACATAATACTGAATATAGGATTTAGAATATACAATGTAGAACCGAGAATATAGAATATAGAATACGGAATGCAGAATACAGTATACAGAATATAGAAAGTAGAAAACAGAATTTAGAATAAGGAAAACAGGATATAGAACTCAGAATATAGAACATGGAATGCAGAACAAAGAATTTAAAATGTACAATACAGAATACTGAATATCGAATTTAGAATATAGAACGCAGAACACAGAATATAGAATATAGAATACGGAATGCAGAATATAGAATACAGAATATAGAATGTAGAACACAGAACATACAATATGGAAAACATAATACAAAATCCAGAATTGAGGACATGTAATGCAGAACACAGAATTTAGAATATAGAATAGTGAATACTGAATATAGAATTTAGAACATTGAATGCAGAACACAGAATTTAGAATATAGAAAGCAGAATACTGTATATAGGATTTAGAATATAGAAAGAAAAACACAGAATATAGAATATAGACTACGGAATGGAGAATATAGAAGGTAGAATATAGACTGAAGAACACAAAATATAGAATATACAATTGAGAATATAGATCCCACAATATAGAAATGGAATGCAGAACAGAGAATTTAGAATATAGAATAGAGAAAACTAAATAAAGTTTTTACAATATAGAATGTAGAACACAGAATATAGAATATAGAATAGAGAATAGAGAACCCAGGATATAGAACATGGAAAGCAGAACACAGAATTTAGAATATAGAATACAGAATACTGAATATAAATTTAGAATATAGAATATAGAACACAGAGTATAGAATAAAGAATACGGAATAATGAATATACAATTTAGAATATAGAATGTAGAACACAGAATATAGAATATAGAATACGGAATGCAGGATATACAATACAGAACATAGAAAGTAGAACACAGAATATAGAATATGGAAAACAGAATACAAAACCCAGAATTGAAAACATGAAATGCACAACAGAGAATTAAGAATACAGAATACAGTATACTGAATATAGGATTTAGAATACAGAGTGTAGAACAGAGAATAAGAACATAGAATATATTATACTGAATATAGAATATAGAATATAGAATATAGAACACAGAATATAGAAAATTGAATAGAGAATATAGAACCCAGAATATAGAACATGGAATACAGAACACAGAATTTAGAATATAGAATACAGAATACTGAATACAGAATTTAGAATATACATTGCAGAACGCAGAATATAGAATATACAATACGGAATGCAGAATATAGAATATAGAATATAGAATGATGAACACGAAATATAGAATATGCAATAGAGAATATAGAACCCAGAATTTAGAACATGGAATGCAGAACACAGAATTTAGAATATAGAATACAGAATACTGAATATCGAATTTAGAATATAGAATGTAGAAAACAGAATTTGGTATGTAGAATACGGAATGCAGAATATTGTATTCAGAATATAGAATTTAGAACACAAAATATAGAATATGGAAAACAGAATAAAGAACGCAGAGTGTAGATCATGGAATGCAGAACACAGAATTTAGAGTATATAATACCGAATACTTAAAATAAAATTTAGAATATAGAATGTAGAATACAAAATATGGAATGTAGAATACGGAATGCAGAAAATTGAATACAGATTATAGAATGTAGAACACAGAATTTAGAATATGGATAAAAGAATATAGAACCCAGAATTTAGAATATGGAATGCAGAACACAAAATTAAGAATATAGAATACAGATTACTGAATATAGAATTTAGAATATTGAATGTAGAACACAGAATTTAGTATATAGAATACATAATACTGAATATAGGATTTAGAATATACAATGTAGAACCAAGAATATAGAATACAGAATACAGAATGCAGAATATAGAACAGAATATAGAAAGTAGAACACAGAACATAGAATATTGAATAGAGAATATAGAACCCAGAATTTAGAACATGGAATGTAAAACACAGAATTTAGAATATAGAATACAGAATATTGAATATCGAATATTGAATATAGAATGTAGAACACAGAATTTGGTATGTAGAATACGGAATGCAGAATATTGAATCCAGAATATAGAATGTAGAACACAAAATATAGATTATGGAAAACAGAATACAGAACCCAGAATTTAGATCATGGAATGCAGAACACAGAATTTAGAATACAGAATACAGTATAATGAAAATAGAATTTACTATATAGAATGTAGAACAAAAATACAGAATACGGCATGCAGAATATACAATACAGAATAGAGAATGCAGGACACAGAATATAGAATATGGAAAACAGAATAAAAAACTCAGAATTTAGAACATGGAATGCAGAAAACAGAATTTAAAATATAGTATACCGAATACTGAATATAGAATTTTGATCATAGACTGCAGAACACAGAATTAAGAATATTGAATGCAAACTACTGTATACAGAATTTATAAACATGAATGCAGGACGCAGAATTTAGAAACGAGAATAAAGAATACTGAATATAGAATTTAGAATATATAATATATAACACAGAATATAGAATATAGACAACGGAAAGGAGAATATAGGAGGTAGAATAAGGAATGAAGAACACAACATATAGAATAGAGAATAGAGAATATAGAACCCAGAATTTAGAAATGGAAAGCAGAACATAGAATTTAGAATATAGAATACAGAATACTGAATAAAGCTTTTAGAATATAGAATATAGAACACAGAATATAGAATATAGAATAGGGAATGCAGAAAAAATTATGCAGAATATAGAATGTAGAACACAAATATAGAATATAGAATAGTGAATATAGAACCCAGAACTAAGAACACGGAAGGCAGAATACAGAATTTAGAATATAGAATACAGAATACTTAATATAAAATTTAGAATATAGAATGTAGAAAACAGAATATAGAATATAGAATACGGAATGCAGAATATAGAATACAGAATATAGAATGTAGAACACAGAATATAGAATATTGAATACAGTATATGGAACACAAAATTTAGAACATGGAATGCAGAACACATTATTTAGAATATAGAATACTGCATACTGAATATAGAATATGAATATACAATGTAGAACACAGAATTTAGAATATAGAATACAGAATACTTAATATATAATTTAGAATATAGAAAGTAGAAAACAGAATATAGAATATAGAATACTGAATGCAGAATATAGAATACAGAATATAGAATGTAGAACACAGAATAAGGAATATTGAATACAGTATATGGAACAAAAAATTTAGAACATGGAATGCAGAACCCATTATTTAGAATATAGAATACTGAATACTGAATATAGAATTTTTTATATACAATGTAGAACACAGAATATAGAATATGGGAAACAAAATACAAAAGTCAGAATTGAGAGCATGGAATGCAAAACACAGCATTTAGAATATAGTATACAGAATACTGAATATAGAATTTAGAATATACAATGTAGAACACAGGGTATGGAATGTAGAATACGGAATGCAGAATATTGAATACAGAATATAGAATATAGAACACAGAATTTAGAATACGGAAAACAGAATATAGAACCCAGAATAAAGAACATGGAATGCAGAACACAGAATTTAAAATATAGAATACAGAATACTGAATATAGAATTTAGAATATAGAACGCAGAACACAGAATATAGAATATAGAATACAGAATACAGTATATAGAATTTAGAATATAGAATGTAGAACACAGAGAATAGAATAAAGAAAACGGAATAATGAATATACAATTTAGAACAAAGGATGTAGAACACACAATATGAAATGTATAATACGGAAATCAAAATATTGAATACAGAATATAGAATGTAGAACACAGAATTTAGAATAGGGAAAACAGAATATAGAACCCAGAATTTAGAACATGGAATGCAGAACACAGAATATAGAATATAGAATAAAGATTATTGAATATAGAATTATGATATAGATTGTAGAACACAGAATTTAGATTATAGAATACAGAATAATGAATATAGTATTTAGAATATAGAATGTAGAACACAGCATATAGAATATAGAATACAGAAAACTGAATACAGAATTTAGAATATGGAATGCAGAACACAGAATTTAGAATATAAATACAGAAAACTGAACATAGAATTTAGCATATAGAATGTACAACACACAATATAGAAAATACAATAGAGAATATAGAAACCAGAATTTAGAACTTGGAAAACAGAACAGAGAATTTAGAATATAGAATAGAGAATACTGTACATAGAATTTAGAACATTGAATGCAGAACACAGAATTTAGAATATAGAATGCAGAATACTGTATATAGAATTTAGAATATAGAATGAATAACACAGAATATAGAATATAGACTACGGATGGAGAAAATAGAAGGTACTATATAGACTGAATAACACAAAATATAGAATATAGAATAGACAATATAGAACACAGAATATAGAAATGGATGCAGAACAGAGAATTTATAATATAGAATACAGAAAACTGAATAAAGATTTTAGAATATAGAATGTAGAACACAGAATATAGAATATAGTATAGGGAATGCAGAATATAGTATGTAGAATATAGAATGAAGAACACAAGTATAGAATATAGAATAGTGAATATAGAACCCAGAATTTAAACACGGAATGCGGAACACAGAATTTAGAATATAGAATACATAATACTGAATATAGAATTTAGAACATTGAATGCAGAACACAGAATTTAGAATATACAATGTAGAAAACTGAATAGAGTGTTTAGAATATAGAATGAAGAACACAGAATATAGAATAAAAAATAGATAATAGAGAACCCAGGATATAGAACATGGAATGCAGAGCGCAGAATTTAGAATATAGAACACAGAATACTGAATATAAATTTAGAATATTGAATATAGAACACAGAGTATAGAATATAGTATACGGAATATTGAATATACAATTTCGAATATAGAATGTAGAACACAGAATATAGAATATAGACTACGGAATGCAGAATATAGAATACAGAATATAGAATGTAGAACACAGAATATAGAATATGGAAAACAAAATACAAAACACAGAATTGAAAACATGGAATGCACAACACAGAATTAAGATTATAAAATACAGAATACTGAATATAGAAATTAGAATACAGAATGTAGAACAGAGAATTTAAAATATAGAATATAGTGTGCTGAATATAGAATTTAGAATATAGAATGAAGAACACAGAATATAGAAAATAGAATAGAGAATATAGAACACAGAATTTATAACATGGAATGCAGAACACAGAAATTCGAATATAGAATACAGTATACTGAATATAGAATTTAGAATATAGAATGTAGAACACAGAATATAGAATATAGAATACGGAATGCAGAATATAAAATATAGAATATAGAATGATGGACACAAAATATAGAATATAGAATAGAGAATATAGAAATCAGAATTTAGAACATGGAATGTAAAACACAGAATTTAGTATATAGAATACATAATACTGAATATCGAATTTAGAATATAGAATGAAGAACACAGAATTTGGTATGAAGAATACGGAATGCAGAATATTGAATACAGAATATAGAATATAGAACACAATATATAGAATATGGAAAACAGGATACAGAACCAAGGATATAGATCATGGAATGCAGAACACAGAATTTAGAGTATATAGTACCGAATACTGAATATGAAATTTAGAATATACAATGTAGAATACAGAATATGGAATGTAGAATACGGAATGCAGAATATTGAATATCAGAATATAGAATGTAGAACACAGAATTTAGCATATGGAAAACAGAATATAGAACCCAGAATATAGAACATGGAATGCACAACACGAAATTTAGAATATAGAATACAGAATACTGAATATAGAATTTAGATTATATAATGTAGAACACAGAATTTAGAATATAGAATACAGAATAATGAATATAGAATTTAGATTATACAGTGTAGAACACAGAATAGAGAATATAGAATACAGAATACTGAATATAGAATTTAGAATACAGAATGTAGAACAGAGAATTTAAATATAGAATATAGTATGCTGAATATGGAATTTAGAGTATAGAATGTAGAACACAGAATATAGAAAATAGAATAGAGAATATAGAACACAGAATTTAGAACATGGATTGCAGAAAACAGAATTTAGAATATAGAATACAGTATACTGAATATAGAATTTAGAATATACAATGTAGAACTCAGAATATAGAATATAGAATACGGAATGCAGAATAAAGAATATAGAATATAGAATGACGAACACAAAATTTAGAATATAGAATAGAGAATATATAACCCAGAATTTAGAACATGGAATGCAGAACACAGAATTTAAAATATAGAATACCGAATACTGAATATTCAATTTAGAATATAGAATGAAAGACACAGAGTATAGTATATAGAAAACGGAATACTGAACATACAATTTACAATATAGAATGTAGAACACACAATATAGAATATAGAATACGGAATGCAGAATATAGAATATAGAATATGGAATGATGAACACAAAATTTAGAATATAGAATAGAGAATATAGAACCCAGAATTTAGAACATTGAATGCAGAACACAGAATTTAAAATATAGAATACCGAATACTGAATATTCAATTTAGAATATAGAATGAAAGACACAGAGTATAGTAAATAGAAAACGGAATACTGAATATACAATTTAGAATATAGAATGTAGAACAAACAATATAGAATATAGAATACGGAATGCAGAATATAGAATATAGAATATGGAATGATGAACACAAAATTTAGAATATAGAATAGAGAATATAGAACCCAGAATTTAGAACATTGAATGCAGAACACAGAATTTAAAATATAGAATACCGAATACTGAATATACAATTTAGAATATAGAATGAAAGACACAGAGTCTAGTATATAGAAAACGGAATACTGAATATACAATTTAGAATATAGAATGTAGAACACACAATATAGAATATAGAATACGGAATGCAGAATATAGGATACAGATTATAGAATGTAGAACACAGAATATAGAATATTGAATAGAGTATATGGAACACAAAATTAAGAACATAGAATTCAGAACACAGAGTTTAGAATAGGGTATACAGAATACTGACTATATAATTTAGAATATAGAATGCAGAACAGAGAATTTAGAATATAGAATGCAGAATACTGAATAAAGAATTTATACACAGGAATGCAAAACAGAATTTAGAATATAGAATACAGAATACAGAATATAGAATTTATAATAAAGAACGTATACCACAGAATATAGAGTATAGAATACAAATTGCAGAATATAGAATACAGAATATAGAATTTACAACACAGAAAATAGAATATGGAAATCATAATACAAAACCCAGAAATGAGGACATGGAATGCAGAAAACAGAATTTAGAATACAGAATAGAGAATACTGAATATAGAATTTAGAACATAGAATGCAGAACCCAGAATTTAGAATATAGAATACAGAATACTGAATATAGGATTTAGAACAAGGAATGCAGAACACAGATTATGGAATGTAGAATACGGAATGCAGAATATAGAATACAGAATATAGAATGTAGAATACAGAATATAGAATATGGAAAACAGAATACATAACCCAGAAATTGCAACATGGATATCGGAACACAGAATTTAGAATATAGAATACAGAATACTGAATATAGAATTTAGAATATAGAATGTAGAACACAGAACATAGAATAGAGAATAAAGAATACTGCATATAAAATTTAGAATATAGAATGTAGAACACAGAATATAGAAAATAGAATAGAGAATATAGAACACACAATTTAGAACATGGAATGCAGAACACAGAATTTAGAATGTAGAATACAGAATACTGAATATAGAATTTAGAATCTAGAATGTAGAACACAGAATATAGTATATAGAATACGGAATGCAGAATAGAGAATATAAAATATAGAATATAGAATGATGAAAACAAAATATAGAATAGAGAATATAGAACCCAGAAATTAGAACATGGAATGTAAAACACAGAATTTAGAATATAAAATACAGAATTCTGAATATCGAATTTAGAATATAGAATGTAGAACACAGAATATAGAAAATAGAATAGAGAATATAGAACTCACAATTTAGAACATGAAATGCAGAACACAGAATTTACAATGTAGAATACAGAATACTGAATATAGAATTTGGATTATAGAATGTAGAACACAGAATATAGAATATAGAATACGGAATGCAGAATAGAGAATATAAAATATAGAATATAGAATGATGAACACAAAATATAGAATAGAGAATAGAGAATATAGAACCCAGAATTTAGAACATGGAAAGTAGAACACAGAATTTAGAATATAAAATACAGAATACTGAATATCGAATTTAGAAAACAGAATGTAGAACAGAGAATTTAAAATATAGAATATAGTATGCTGAATATGGAATTTAGAATATAGAATGTAGAACACAGAATATAGAAAATAGAATAGAGACTATAGAACCCAGAATTTAGAACATGCAGTTTAGAACACAGAAATTAGAATATAAAATACAGAATACTGAATATCGAATTTAGAATATAGAATGTAGAACACAGAATATGGTATGTAGAATACGGAAAGCAGAATATAGAATACAGAATATAGAATGTAGAATACAGAATATAGAATATAGAAAACAGAATACATAACCCAGAATTTAGAACATGGACTTCAGAACACAGAATTTAGAATATAGTATACAGAATACTGAATATAGAATTTAGAACATAGAATGAGGTACACATGATTAAGAATATAGAATGCAGAATACTGTATATAGTATTTATAAACAGGAATGCAGAACGCAGAATATAGAAAATAGAATAAAGAATACTGAATATAGAATTGAGAATATATATTGAATAACACAGAATATAGATTATAGACTACTGAATGGAGAATATAGAAGGTAGAATAAAGAATGAAGAACACAAAATATAGTATATAAAATAGAAAATATAGAACCCAGATTTAGAAATGGAATGCAGAACATAAAATATAGAATATAGAATACAGAATACTGAATAAATATTTTAGAATATAGAATGTAGTACACAGAATATAGAATATAGAAAAAGAAATGCAGAATACAGTATGTAGAATACAGAATAAAAAACAAAAATATAGAATATAGAATAGTGAATATAGAACCCAGAACATAGAACACGGAATGCAGGACACAGAATTTAGAATATAGAATACAGAATACATAATATGAAATTTATAATGTAGAATGCAGAACACAGAATACAGAATATAGAATGTAGAACACAGAATATAGAATATTGAATAGATTACATGGAAACCAAAATTTAGAACATGGAATGCAGAACACAGTATTTAGAATATAGAATACAGAATACTGAATATAGAATTTAGAATATAGAATGTAGAAAACAGAATATTGAATACGACATGCAGAATATTGAATACAGAATAAAGAATATAGAACACAGAATATAGAATATGGAAAACAGAATATTGAACCCAGAATATAGAACATGGAATGAAGAACACAGAATTTAAAATATAGAATGCAGAATACAGAATATAGAATTTAGAATATAGAACGCAGAACACAGAATATAGAATATAGAATACGGAATGCAGAATATAGAATACAGGAGATAGAATATAGAATAAAGAATATAGAATATGGAAAACAGAATACAGAACCCAGAATTTAGAGCATGGAATGCAACACAGAATTTACAATATAGAATAAAGATTACTGAATATAGAATTTAGAACATAGAATGCAGAACCCAGAATTTAGAATATAGAACACAGAATACTGAATATAGAATTTAGAATACAGAAAGTAGAACACAGAATATAGAATATAGAATATAGAATACAGATTATAGAACCCAAAGTTTAGAAAATGGAATGCAGTACACAGACTTTAAAATATAGAATTACGAATACTGAACATAGAATATGAATACACAAAATAGAACACAGAATTTAGAATATAGGACACCGAATACTGAATATAGAATATATATATACAATTTAGAACACAGAATATAGAATATAGAATAGAGAATAGAGAACACAAAATTTAGAACATGGAATGCAGAACACAGAATTAAGAATATGGAATGCACAATATTGTATATAGAATTTAGAATATAGAATGAATAACACCGAATATAGAATATAGAATACGGAATGGAGAATATAGAAGGTAGAATATAGAATGAAGAAAACAATATATAGAATATAGTATAGAGAATATAGAAACCAGAATTTAGAAATGGAATGCAGAACAGAGAAATTAGAATATAGAATACAGAATACTGAATAAAGATTTTAGAATATAGAATGTAGAACACAGAATATTGAATATAGAATCGGGAATGCAGAACATAGTACGTAGAATACAGAATGAAGAACACAAGTATAGAATATAGAATAGTGAATATAGAACACAGAAATTAGAACACGAAATTCAGAACACAGAATTTAGAATATAGAACCCAGAATACTTAATATAAAATTTAGAATACACAATGTAGAACAAAGAATATAGAATATAGAATAGAGAATATAGAATCCAGAATTTAGAACATGGAAAGCCAAACACAGAATTTAGAATATTGAATACACATTACTGAATATAGGATTTAGAATATAGAATTTAGAACACAGAATTTAGAATATAGAATAGAGAATAATGAAAATAGAATGTAGAATATAGAATTTTGAGCTCAGAATATAGAATATAGAATAGAGTTTATAGAACCCAGAATTTAGAACATGGAATGCAGAACACAGAATATACAATATAGAATACAGAATACTGAATATCGAATTTAGAATATACAATGTAGAATATAGAATATAGAATACAGAAAACTGAATACAGAATTTAGAATATGGAATGCAGAACACAGAATTTAGAATATAAATACAGAAAACTGAATATAGAATTTAGAATATAGAATGTACAACACACAATATAGAATATACAATAGAGAATATAGAACCCCGAATTTAGAACTTGGAAAGCGGAACACAGAATTTAGAATATAGAATAGAGAATACAATATATATAGAATTTAGAAGATTGAATGCAGAACACAAAATTTAGAATATAGAATGCAGAATACTGTATATAGAGTTTAGAATATAGAATGAATAACACAGAATATAGAATATAGACTACGGAATGGAGAAAATAGAAGGTAGAATATAGACTGAATAACACAAAATATAGAATATAGAATAGAGAACATAGAACCCAGAATATAGAAATGGAATGTAGAACAGAGAATTTAGAATATAGAATACAGAAAACTGAATAAAGATTCTAGAATATAGAATGTAGAACACAGAATATAGAATATAAATAGGGAATGCAGAATATAGTATGTAGAATATAGAATGAAGAACACAAGTATAGAATATACAATAGTGTATATAGAAACCAGAACTTAGAACACGGAATTCAGAACACAGAATTTAGTATATAGAATACATAATAATGAATATAGAATTTAGAACATAGAATGCAGAACACAGAATTTAGAATATAGAATGCAGAATACTGAATATAGATTTTATAAACATTAATGCACAACACAGAATTTAGAATATAGAATGAAGAAAACTGAATAGAGTGTTTAGAATATAGAATGAAGAACACAGAATATAGAATATAGAATAGAGCATAGAGAACCCAGGATATAGAACATGGAATGCAGAGCACAGGATTTAGAATATAGAACACAGAATACAGAATATAAGTTTAGAATATAGAATATAGAACACAGAGTATAGAATATAGAATACGAAATACTGAATATACAATTTAGAATATAGAATGAAGATCACAGAATACAGAATATAGAATTCCTAAATGCAGAATATAGAATACAGAACATAGAATGTAGAACACAGAATATAGAATATGGAAAACAGAATACAAAACCCACAATTGCAAACATGGAATGCACAAAACAAATTAAGTATATAGAATAGAGAATACTGAATATAGAATTTAGAATACAGAATGTAGAACAGAGAATTTAAAATATAGCATATATTAAGCTGAATATAGAATTTAGAATATAGAATGTAGAACACAGAATATAGAAATTAGAATAGAGAATATAGAACCCAGAATTTAGAACATGGAATGCAGAACACAGAATTTAAAATATAGAATGCAGAATACTGAATATAGAATTTAGAATATAGAATGCAGAACCCAGAATTTAGAATATAGAATACAGAATACTGAATATAGTATTTAGAATACAGAATATAGAACACAGAATATAGTATATAGAATATAGAATACAGATTATAGAACACAAAGTTTACAACATGGAATGCTGTAAACAGAATTTAAAATATAGAATACCGAATACTGAACATAGAATATGAATATACAATATAGAACACAGAATATAGAATATAGGATACCGAATACAGAATATAGAATATAAATATACAATTTAGAACACAGAATATAGAATATGGAATACAGAATATAGAACACAAAATTTAGAACATGGAATGCAGAACACAGAATTAAGAATATAGAGTACAGAATACTGAATATAGAATTTAGAATATAGAATGAAGAACATAGAATTTAGAATACAGAATAAAGAATGCTGAATATAGATTTTCGAATATAGAATGTAGAACACAGAATATAGAAAATAGAATAGAGAATATAGAATCCAGAATTTAGAACATGCAATGCAGAACACAGAATATAGAATATAGAATACAGAATACTGAATATAGAATTTAGAATATAGAATGTATAACACAGAATATAGAATATACAATACGGAATGCAGAACATAGAATACAGAATATAGAATGTAGAACACAGAATATAGAATATGGAAAACATAATACAAAACCCAGAATTGAGAACATGGAACAGAACACAGAATTTAGAATATAGAATACAGAATACTGAATATAGGATTTAGAATATACAATGTAGAACCAAGAATATAGAATATAGAATACAGAATGCAGAATATAGAACGGAATATAGAAAGTAGAACACAGAATATAGAATATTGAATAGAGTTTATGGAACACAAAATTTAGGACATGGAATGCAGAACACAGAATTTAGAATATAGAATACAGAATCCTGAATATAGAATTTAGAATATAGAATGTTGAACACAGAATATAGAATATAAAAAACGTAAAGCAGAATATAGAATACAGAATATAGAATGTAGAACACAGCATATAGAATATGGGAAACAAAATACAAAAGTCAGAAGTGAGAACATGGAATGCAGAACACAGCATTTAGAATATACTATACAGAATACTGAATATAGAATTTAGAATAGACAATGTAGAACACAGAGTATGGAATGTAGAATACGGAATGCAGAATATTGAATATAGAATATAGAATATAGAACACAGAATTTAGAATATGGAAAACAGAATATAGAACCCAGAATAAAGAACATGGAATGCAGAACACAGAATTTAAAATATAGAATAAAGAATACTGAATATAGAATTAAGATTATAGAACGCAGAACACAGAATAAAGAATATAGAATACAGAATACTGAATATAGAATTTAGAATATAGAATGTAGAACACAGAGTATAGAATATAGAATACGGAATACTGAATATACAATTTAAAATATAGAATGTAGAACACAGAATATGAAATGTATAATACGGAATGCAGAATATTGAATAGAGAATATAGAATGTAGAACACAGAATTTAGAATATGGAAAAAAGTTTATAGAACCCAGAATTTAGAACATGGAATGCAGAACACAGAATTTAGAATATAGAACACAGATTATTGAATATATAAATTAGAATATAGATTGTAGAACACAGAATTTAGATTATAGAGTACAAAATACTGAATATAGTATTTAGAATATAGAATGTTAAACACAGAATATAGAATATAGAATACAGAATATAGAAAACAAAATTTAGAACATGGAATGCAGAACACAGAATTTAGAAAATAGAATACGGAATACTGAATATAGAATATGAATATACAATGTAGAACACAGAATTTAGAATATAGAATACAGAATACTGAATATAGAATTTAGAATATACAATGTAGAACACAGAATATAGAATAGAGAAGACAGAAAACTGAATACAGGATTTAGAATATGGAATGCAGAACACAGAATTTAGAATATAAATACAGAAAACTGAATAGAGAATTTAGAATATAGAATGTACAAAACACAATATAATATATACAATAGAGAATATAGAACACAGAATTTACAACATGGATTACAGAACACCGAATTTAAAATATAGAATACCGAATACTGAATATAGAATATTAATATAAAATATAGAACCCAGAATTTAGAATATAGAATACATAATACTGAATATAGGATTTAGAATATACAATGAAGAACCGAGAATATAGAATATAGAATACGGAATGCAGAATACAGTATACAGAATATAGAATTTAGAACACAGAATATAGAATATGGAAAACATAATACAAAACCCAGAATTGATGACATGTAATGCAGAACACACAATTTAGAATATAGAATAGTGAATACTGAATATAGAATTTAGAAAATTGAATGCAGAACACAGAATTTAGAATATAGAATGCAGAATACTGTATATAGGTTTTAGAATATAGAAAGAAAAACACAGAATATAGAATATAGACTACGGAACGGAGAATATAGAAGGTACAATATAGACTGAAGAACACAAAATATAGAATATAGAATGGAGAATATAGAACCCAGTATATATTAATGGAATGCAGAACAGAGAATATAGAATACAGAATACAGAAAACTAAATAAAGTTTTTAGAATATAGAATGTAGAACACAGAATAAAGAATATAGAATAGAGAATAGAGAACCCAGGATATAGAATATGGAATGCAGAACACAGAAATTAGAATATAAATACAGAAAACTGAATATAGAATTTACAATATGAATGTACAACACACAATATAGGATATAAAATAGAGAATATAGAACCCAGAATTTAGAAATTGGAATGCAGAACAAAGAATTTAGAATATAGAATACAGATTACTGTATATAGAATTTAGAACATTGAATGCAGAACACAGAAATTAGAATATAGAATGCAGAATACTGTATATAATTTAGAATATAGAATGAAAACACAGAATATAGAATATAGAGTATGGAATGGAGAAAATAGGAGTTAGAATATAGACAGAATAACAGAAAATATAGAATATAGAATAGAGAATATAGAACCCAGAATATAGAAATGGAATGTAGAACAGAGATTTTAGAATATAGAATACAGAAAACTTAATAAAGATTTTAGAATATAGAATGTAGAACACAGAATATAGAATAAAGAATAGGGAATGCAGAATATAGTATGTAGAATATAGAATGAAGAACACAAGTATAGAATATAGAATAGTGAATATAGAACCCAGAACTTAAAACACGGAATGAAGAACACAGAATTTAGAATATAGAATACATAATACTGAATATAGAATTTAGAACATAGAATGCAGAACACAGAATTTAGAATATAGAATGCACTATACTGAATATAGATTTTATAAACATTAATGCAGAACACAGAATTTAGAATATAGAATGAAGAAAACTGAAGAGAGTATTTAGAATATAGAATGAAGAACACAGAATATAAAATATAGAATAGAGAATATAGAAACCACAATTTAGAATATGGAATGCAGAACACAGAATTTAGAATGTAGAATACAGAATACTGCATATAGAATTTAGAATATAGAAAGTAGAACACAGAATTTAGAATATAGAGTACAGAATACTGAATATAGAATTTAGAATATGGACTGTAGTACACAGAATATACAATATGGAACACAGAATATAGAACACAAAATTTAGAACATGGAATGAAGAGCACAGAATTAAGAATGTAGAACACAGAATACTGAATATAAGTTTAGAATATAGAGTATAGAACACAGAGTATAGAATATAGAATACGGAATACTGAATACACAATTTAGAATATAGAATGTAGAACAAAGAATATAGAATATAGAATACGGAATGCAGAATATAGAATACAGAACATAGAATGTAGAACACAGAATATAGAATATGGAAAACAGAATACAAATCCCAAAATTGAAAACATGGAATGCACAACACACAATTAAGAATATAGAATACATTAAACTGAATATATAATTTAGAATATAGAATGTAGAACACAGAATATAGAATATAGAATACGGAATACAGAATATAGAATATAGAATATAGAATGATGAACACAAAATATAGTATAAAGAATAGAGAATATAGAACCCAGAATTTAGAACATGGAATGTAAAACACAGAATTTAGAATATAGAATACAGAATACTGAATATCGAATTTAGAATATAGAATGTAGAACACAGAATTTGGTATGTAGAATACGGAATGCTGAATATTGAATCCAGAATATAGAATGTAGAACACAAAATATAGAATATGGAAAACAGAATACAGAATCCAGAATTTAGATCATGGAATGCAGAACACAGAATTTAGAATACAGAATACAGTATAATGAATATAGAATTTACTATATACATTGTAGAACAAAAATACAGAATACGGCATGCAGAATATACAATACACAATAGAGAATGCAGAACACAGAATATAGAATATAGAAAACAGAATAAAAAACTCAGAATTTAGAACATTGAATGCAGAAAACAGAATTTAAAATATAGTATACCGAATACTGAATATAGAATTTAGATCATAGACTGCAGAACACAGAATTAAGAATATTGAATGCAAAATACTGTATACAGAATTTATAAACAGGAATGCAGGACGCAGAATTTAGAAACGAGAATAAAGAATACTGAATATAGAATTTAGAATATATAATATATAACACAGAATATAGAATATAGACTACGGAATAGAGAATATAGGAGGTAGAATAAGGAATGAAGAACACAACATATAGAATATAGAATAGAGAATATAGAACCCAGAATTTAGAATTTGAATGCAGAACATAGAATTTAGTATATAGAATACAGAATACTGAATAAAGTTTTTAGAATATAAAATATAGAACACAGAATATAGAATATAGAATAGGGAATGCTGAAAAAAGTATGCAGAATATAGAATGAAGAACACAAATATAGAATATAAAATAGCGAATATAGAACCCAGAACTAAGAACACGGAATGCAGAACACAGAATTTAGAATATAGAATACAGAATACTTAATATAAAATTTAGAATATAGAATGTAGAAAACAGAATATAGAATATAGAATACGGAATGCAGAATATAGAATACAGAATATAGAATGTAGAACACAGAATATAGAATATTGAATACAGTATATGGAACACAAAATTTAGAACATGGAATGCAGAACACATTATTTAGAATATAGAATACTGAATACTGAATATAGAATTTTTTATATACAATGTAGAACACAGAATATAGAATATGGGAAACAAAATACAAAAGTCAGAATTGAGAGCATGGTATGCAGAAAACAGCATTTAGAATATAGTATACAGAATACTGAATTTAGAATTTAGAATATACAATGTAGAACACAGGGTATGGAATGTAGAATACGGAATGCAGAATATTGAATACAGAATATAGAATATAGAACACAGAATTTAGAATATGGAAAACAGAATATAGAACCCAGAATAAAGAACATGGAATGCAGAACACAGAATTTAAAATATAGAATACAGAATACTGAATATAGAATTTAGAATATAGAACGCAGAACACAGAATATAGAATATAGAATACAGAATACAGAATATAGAATTTAGAATATAGAATGTAGAACACAGAGTATAGAATAAAGAAAACGGAATACTGAATATACAATTTAGAACATAGAATGTAGAACACAGAATATGAAATGTATAATACGGAAATCAAAATATTGAATACAGAATTTAGAATGTAGAACACAGAATTTAGAATAGGGAAAATAGAATATAGGACCCAGAATATAGAACATGGAATGCAGAACACAGAATTTAGAATATAGAATACAGATTATTGAATATAGAATTTAGAATATAGATTGTAGAACACAGAATTTAGATTATAGAATACAGAATACTGAATATAGTATTTAGAATATAGAATGTAGAACACAGAATATAGAATATAGAATACAGAAAACTGAATACAGAATTTAGAATACGGAATGCAGAACACAGAATTTAGAATATAAATACAGAAAACTGAATATAGAATTTAGAATATAGAATGTACAACACACAATATAGAATATACAATAGAGAATATAGAACCCAGAATTTAGAACTTGGAAAACAGAACACAGAATTTAGAATATAGAATAGAGAATACTGTACATAGAATTTAGAACATTGAATGCAGAACACAGAATTTAGAATATAGAATGCACAATACTGTATATAGAATTTAGAATATAGAATGAATAACACAGAATATAGAATACAGACAACGGATGGAGAAAATAGAAGGTACTATACAGACTGAATAACACAAAATATAGAATATAGAATAGAGAATATAGAACCCAGAATATCGAAATGGATGCAGAACTGAGAATTTATAATATAGAATACAGAAAACTGAATAAAGATTTTAGAATATAGAATGTAGAACACAGAATATAGAATATAGAATAGGGAATGCAGAATATAGTATGTAGAATATAGAATGAAGAACACAAGTATAGAATATAGAATAGTGAATATAGAACACAGAACTTAAACACGGAATGCGGAACACAGAATTTAGAATATAGAATACATAATACTGAATATAGAATTTAGAACATAGAATGCAGAACACAGAATTTAGAATATAGAATGTAGAAAACTGAATAGAGTATTTAGAATATAGAATGAAGAACACAGAATATAGAATAAAGAGTAGATAATAGAGAACCCAGGATATAGAACATGGAATGCAGAGCGCAGAATTTAGAATATAGAACACAGAATACTGAATATAAATTTAGAATATTGAATATAGGACACAGAATATAGAATATAGAATACGGAATACTGAATATACAATTTCGAATATAGAATGTAGAACACAGAATATAGAATATAGAATACGGAATGCAGAATATAAAATACAGAACATAGAATGTAGAACACGGAATATAGAATATGGAAAACAAAATACAAAACCCAGAATTGAAAACATGGAATGCACAACACAGAATTAAGATTATAAAGTACAAAATAATGAATATAGAAATTAGAATACAGAATGTAGAACAGAGAATTTAAAATATAGAATATAGTGTGCTGAATATAGAATTTAGAATATAGAATGTAGAACACAGAATATAGAAAATAGAATAGAGAATATAGAACACAGAATTTATAACATGGAATGCAGAACACAGAATTTAGAATATAGAATACAGTATACTGAATATAGAATTTAGAATATAGAATGTAGAACACAGAATATAGAATATTGAATACGGAATGCAGAATATAGAATATAGAATATAGAATGATGAACACAAAATATAGAATATAGAATAGAGAATATAGAACCCAGAATTTAGAACATGGAATGTAAAACACAGAATTTAGAATATAGAATACATAATACTGAATATCGAATTTAGAATATAGAATGAAGAACACAGAATTTGGTATGTAGAATACGGAATGCAGAATATTGAATACAGAATATAGAATATAGAACACAATATATAGAATATGGAAAACAGAATACAGAACCCAGGATATAGATCATGGAATGCAGAACACAGAATTTAGAGTATATAGTACCGAATACTGAATATGAAATTTAGAATATACAATGTAGAATACAGAATATGGAAAGTAGAATACGGAATGCAGAATATTGGATATCAGAAAATAGAATGTAGAACACAGAATTTAGAATATGGAAAACAGAATATAGAACCCAGAATATTAAACATGGAATGCAGAACACGAAATTTAGAATATAGAATACAGAATACTGAATATAGAATTAAGAATATATAATGTAGAACACAGAATTTAGAATATAGAATACAGAATACTGAATATAGAATTTAGATTATACAGTGTAGAACACAGAATAGAGAATATAGAATACAGAATATAGAACCCAAAATTTAGAACATGGAATGCAGAACACAGAATATAAAATAAAGAATACCGAATACTGATTACAGAATATGAATATGCAATGTAGAACCCAGAATTTAGAATATAGAATACAGAATACTGAATGTAGGATGTAGAATAAACAATGTAGAACCTAGAATATAGAATATAGAATACGGAATGCAGAATATAGTATACAGAATATAGAATGAAGAAAACAGAATATAGTATAGAGAATAGATTATATAGAACACAAAATTTAGAACATGGATTGCAGAACACAGAATTTAGAATATAGAATACAGAATACTGTATATAGAATTTACAATATAGAATGTAGAACAAAAATACAGAATACGGCATGCAGAATATACAATACAGAATTGAGAATGCAGAACACAGAATATAGAATATGGAAAACAGAATACAAAACTCAGAATTTAGAACATGGAATGCAGAAAACAGTATTTAAAATATAGTATACCGAATACTGAATATAGAATTTAGAACATAGAATGCAGAACACAGAATTAAGATTATTGAATGCAGAATACTGTATACAGAATTTATAAACAAGAATGCAGAACACAGAATTTAGAAAAGAGAATAAAGAATACTGAATATAGAATTTAGAATATATAATATATAACACAGAATATAGAATATAGACTACGGAAAGGAGAATATAGGAGGTAGAATGATGAATGAAGAACACAACATATAGAATATAGAATAGAGAATATAGAACCCAGAATTTAGAAATGGAATGCAGAACATAGAATTTAGAATATAGAATACAGAATACTGAATAAAGGTTTTAGAGAATAGAATATAGAACACAGAATTTAGAATATAGAATACAGAATACTTAATATAAAATTTAGATTATGGAATGTAGAAAACAGAATATAGAATATAGAATACGGAATGCCGAATATAGAATACAGAATATAGAATGTAGAACACAGAATATAGAAAATAGAATACGGAATGCCGAATATAGAATACAGAATATAGTAATTAGAACACAGAATATAGAATATTGAATACAGTATATGGAACAAAAAATTTAGAACATGGAATGCAGAACGCATTATTTAGAATATAGAATACTGAATACTTAATATAGAATATGAATATACAATGTAGAACACAGAATTTAGAAAATAGAATACAGAGTACTGATTATAGAATTTGGAATATACAATGTAGAACACAGAATATAGAATATAGTATACGGAATGCATAATATAGGATACAGAAAATAGAATGTAGAACACAGAATAGAGAATATGGAAAACAGAATACAAAACCGAGAATTGAGAACATGGACTTCAGAACAAATAATTAACAATATACAATACAGAATACTGAATATAGAATTTTGAATATACAATGTAGAACACAGAATTTAGATATATAATTAAGAATACTGAATATAGAATTTAGAATATAGAATGTAGAACACAGAATATAGAATAGAGAATAGAGAACCCAGAATTTAGTACTTGGAATGCAGAACACAGAATTTTGAATATAGAATACAGAATACTGAATATAAAATTTAGAACATAGAATGTTGAACACAGAATATAGAATATGGAAAACAGAATACAGAACTCAGACATTAGAACATGGAATGCAGAACACAGAATTTAAAATATAGTATACAGAATACTGAATATAGAATTAGAAATTAGAATGCAGAACACAGAATTAAGATTATATAATGCAGAATTCTGTATATAGAATTTATAAACAGGAATGCAGAACACAGAATTTAGAATAGAGAATGCAGAATACTGTATATAGTATTTAGAATATAGAATGAATAACACAGAATATAGAATATAGACTACGGAATGGAGAAAATAGAAGGTAGAATATAGACTGAATAACACAAAATATAGAATATAGAATAGAGAATATAGATCCGAGAATATAGAAATGGAATGCAGAATATAGAATTTTGAATACAGAATACAGAAAACTGAATAAAGATTTTAGAATATAGAATGTAGAACACAGAATATAGAATATAGAATAGGGAATGCAGAATATAGTATGTAGAATATAGAATGAAGAACACAAGTATAGAATATAGAATAGTGAATATAGAAACCAGAACTTAGAACACGGAATGCAGAACACAGAATTTGAATATAGAATACATAATACTGAATATAGAATTTAGAATATAGAAGGCAGAACACAGAATTTATAATATACAATGCAGAATACAGAATATTGATTTTATAAACATGAATGCAGAACACAGAATTTAGAATATAGAATGAAGAACACTGAATAGAGTATTTAGAATATACAATGAAGAACACAGAATATAGAATTTAGAATATAGAATAGAGAACCCAGGATATAGAACATGAAATGCAGAGCACAGAATTTAGAATATAGAACACAGAATACTGAATATAAGTTTAGGATATAGAATATAGAACACAGAGTATAGTATATAGAATACGGAATACTGAATTTACAATTTAGAATATAGAATGTAGAACACAGAATATAGAATATAGAATACGGAATGCAGAATATAGAATACAGAACATAGAATGAAGAACACAGAATATAGAATATGGAATACCAAATACAAAACCCAGAATTGAAAACATGGAATGCACAACAGAGAATTAAGAATATAGAACACAGAATACTGAATATAGAATTTAGAATAAAGAATGTAGAACAGAGAATTTAAAATATAGAATATAGTATGCTGAAAATGGAATTTAGAATATAGAATGTTGAACACAGAATATAGAAAATAGAATAGAGAATATAGAACCCAGAATTTAGAACATGGAATGCAGAACACAGAATTTAGAATATAGAATACAGTATACTGAATATAGAATTTAGAATATACAATGTAGAACTCAGAATATAGAATATAGAATACGGAATGCAGAATATAGAATATAGAATATAGAATATAGAATGATGAACACAAAATTTAGAATATAGAATAGAGAATATAGAACCCAGAATTTAGAACATGGAATGCAGAACACAGAATTTAAAATATAGAATACCGAATACTGAATATTCAATTTAGAATATAGAATGAAAGACACAGAGTATAGTATATAGAAAACGGAATACTGAATATACAATTTAGAATATAGAATGTAGAACACACAATATAGAATATAGAATACGGAATGCAGAATATAGAATATAGAATATAGAATGAAGAACACAAAATTTAGAATATAGAATAGAGAATATAGAACCCAGAATTTAGAACATGGAATGCAGAACACAGAATTTAAAATATAGAATACCGAATACTGAATATACAATTTAGAATATAGAATGAAAGACACAGAATATAGTATATAGAAAACGGAATACTGAATATACAATTTAGAACATAGAATGTAGAACACACAATATAGAATATAGAATACGGAATGCAGAATATAGAATACAGAATATAGAATGTTGAACACTGAATATAGAAATAGGAATACAGAATACAGAACCCAGAATTTAGAACATGGAATGCAGAGCACAGAAATTAAAATATAGAATACCGAATACAGAATATAAAATTTAGAATATACAATATAGAACACAGAATATGGAATGTAGAATTCGGAATGCAGAATATTGAACACAGAATATAGAATATAGAACACAGAATTTAGAATATGGAAAACAGAATATAGAACCCAGAATAAAGAACATGGAATGCAGAACACAGAATTTAATATACAGAATACAGAATACTGAATATAGAATTTAGATTATAGAACGCAGAACACAGAATATAGAATATAGAAAACGGAATGCAGAATATAGGATACAGAATTTAGAATGTAGAACACAGAATATAGAATATTGAATAGAGTATATGGATCACAAAATTTAGAAAATAGAATTCAGAACACAGAGTTTAGAATATAGTATACAGAATACTGACTATAGAATTTAGAATATAGAATGCAGAACAGAGAATTTAGAATATAGATTGCAGAATACTGAATAAAGAATTTATAAACAGGAATGCAAAACAGAATTTAGAATATAGAATACAGAATACAGAATATAGAATTTATAATATAGAACGTATACCACAGAATATAGAGTATAGAATACAGATTGCAGAATATAGAATTCAGAATATAGAATGTAGAACACAGAACATAGAATATGGAAATCATAATACAAAACCCAGAACTGAGGACATGGAATGAAGAACACAGAATTTAGAATACAGAATAGAGAATACTGAATATAGAATTTAGAATATAAAATGCAGAACCCAGAATTTAGAATATAGAATACAGAATACTGAATATAGGATTTAGAACATGGAATGCAGAACACAGATTATGGAATGTAGAATACGGAATGCAGAATATAGAATACAGAATATAGAATGTAGAATACAGAGTATAGAATATGGAAAACAGAATACATAACCCAGAATTTACAACATGGATTTCGGAACACAGAATTTAGAATATAGAATACAGAATACTGAATATAGAATTTAGAATATAGAATGTAGAACACAGAATAGAGAAAATACAATAGAGAATATAGAACACACAATTTAGAACATGGAATGCAGAACACAGAATTTAGAATGTAGAACACAGAATATAGAATATAGATTACGGAATGCAGAACAGAGAATATAAAATATAGAATATAGAATGATGAACACAAAATATAGAATAGAGAATATAGAACCCAGAAATTAGAACATGGAATTTAAAACACAGAATTTAGAATATAAAATACAGAATACTGAATATCGAATTTAGAATATAGAATGTAGAACACAGAATATAGAAAATAGAATAGAGAATATAGAACTCACAATTTAGAACATGAAATGCAGAACACAGAATTTAGAATGTAGAACACAGAATACTGAATATAGAATTTGGAATATAGAATGTAGAACACAGAATATAGAATATAGAATACGGAATGCAGAATAGAGAATATAAAATATAGAATATAGAATGATGAACACAAAATATAGATTAGAGAATAGAGAATATAGAACACAGAATTTTGAACATGGAATGTAGAACACAGAATTTAGAATATAAAATACAGAATACTGAATATCGAATTTAGAATATAGAATGTAGAACACAGAATATAGAAAATAGAATAGAGAATATAGAATCAACAATTTAGAATATGGAATGCAGAACACAGAATTTAGAATGTAGAATACAGAATACTGCATATAGAATTTAGAATATAGAATGTAGAACACATAATATAGAATATAGAATACGGAATGCAGAATAGAGAATATAAAATATAGAATATAGAATGATGAACACAAAATATAGAATATAGAATAGAGAATATAGAACCCAGGATTTAGAACATGCAATTTAGAACACAGAATTTAGAATATAAAATAAAGAATAATGAATATCGAATTTAGAATATAGAATGTAGAACACAGAATATGGTATGTAGAATACGGAAAGCAGAATATAGAATACATAATATAGAAAGTAGAATACAGAATATAGAATAGGGAAAACAGAATACATAACCCAGAATTTAGAACATGGAATTCAGAACACAGAATTTAGGATACAGTATACAGAATACTGAATATAGAATTTAGAAAATAGAATGCAGTACACAGAATTAAGAATATAGAATGCAGAATACTGTATATAGAATATATAAACAGGAATGCAGAACACAGTATATAGAAAATAGAATAAAGAATACTGAATATAGAATTGAGAATATATATTGAATAACGCAGAATATAGATTATAGACTACTGAATGGAGAATATAGAAGGTAGAATAAAGAATGAAGAACACAAAATATAGAAAATAAAGTAGAGAATATAGAACCCAGAATTTAGAATTGGAATGCAGAACATAAAATATAGAATACAGAATACAGAATACGGAATAAATATTTTAGAATATAGAATATAGAACGCAGAATATAGAATATAGAATAGGAAATGCAGAACACAGTATGTAGAATACAGAATGAAAAACAAAAATATAGAATATAGAAAAGTGAATATAGAACCCAGAACATAGAACACGGGAGGCAGAACACAGAATTTAGAATATAGAATACAGAATACTTAATATAAAATTTAGAATGTAGAATGTAGAACACAGAATATAGAATATAGAATACGGAATACAGAATATAGTATACAGAATGTTGAATGTAGAACACAGAATATAGAATATTGAATAGAGTATATGGAAACCAAAATTTAGAACATGGAATGCAGAACACAATATTTAGAATATAGAATACAGAATACTGAATATAGAATTTAGAATATAGAATGTAGAACACAGAATATAGAATACGACATGCAGAATATTGAATACAGAATAAAGAATATAGAACACAGAATATAGAAAATGGAAAAAGAATATTGAACCCAGAATATAGAACATGGAATGCAGAACACAGAATTTAAAATATAGAATGCAGAATACTGAATATAGAATTTAGAATATATAACGCAGAACACAGAATATAGAATATAGAATACGGAATGCAGAATATAGAATACAGGATATAGAATATAGAATACAGAATATAGAATATGGAAAACAGAATACAGAAGCCAGAATTTAGAGCATGGAATGCAACACAGAATTTACAATATAGAATACAGATTACTGAATATAGAATTTAGAACATAGAAAGCAGAACCCAGAATTTAGAATATAGAATACAGAATACTGAATATAGAATTTAGAATACAGAAAGTAGAACACAGAATATAGAATATAGAATATAGAATACAGATTATAGAAAGCAAAGTTTAGAACATGGAATGCAGTACACAGACTTTAAAATATAGAATACCGAATACTGAACATAGAATATGAATACACAATATAGAACACAGAATTTAGAATATAGAATACCGAATACTGAATATAGAATATAATTATACAATTTAGAGCACAGAATATAGAATATACAATAGAGAATATAGAACACAAAATTTAGAACATGGAACGCAGAACACAGAATTAAGTATATGGAATGCACAATACTGTATATAGAATTTAGACTATAGAATGAATAACAGAGAATATAGAATATAGAATACGGAATGGAGAATATAGAAGGTAGAATATAGAATGAAGAACACAATATATAGAATATAGTATAGAGAATATAGAACACAGAAATTAGGAATGTAATGCAGAACAGAGAATTTATAATATAGAATACAGAATACTGAATAAAGATTTTAGAATATAGAATGTAGAACACAGAATATAGAATATAGAATAGGGAATGCAGAACATACTACGTAGAATACAGAAGGAAGAACACAAATATAGAATATAGAATAGTGAATATAGAACCCAGAACTAAAAACACGGAATGTAGAACACAGAATTTAGAATATAGAATACAGAATACTTAATATAAAATTTAGAATATAGAATGTAGAAAACAGAATATAGAATGTACAATACGGAATGCAGAATATAGAATACAGAATATAGAAAGTAGAACACAGAATATAGAATATTGAATAGAGTATATGGAACACAAAATTTAGAACATGGAATGCAGAACACAGAATTTAGAATATAGAATACAGAATAATGAATATAGAATTTAGAATATAGAGTGTTGAACACAAAATATAGAATATAAAAAACGTAATGCAGAATATAGAATACAGAATATGGAACGTAGAACAGAGAATATTAAATATGAGAAACAAAATACAAAAGTCAGAATTGAGAACATGGTATGCAGAACACAGCATTTAGAATATAGTGTACAGAATACTGAATATAGAATTTAGAATAGACAATGTAGAACACAGAGTATGGAATGTAGAATACGGAATGCAGAATATTGAATACAGAATATAGAATATAGAACACAGAATTTAGAATATGGAAACAGAATATGGAACCCAGAATAAGAACATGGAATGCAGAACACAGAATTTAAAATATAGAATACAGAATACTGAATATAGAATTTAGAATATAGAACGAAGAACACAGAATATAGAATATAGAATACAGAATACAGAATATAGAGTTTAGAATGTAGAACACAGAGTATAGAATAAAGAAAACGGAATACTGAATATACAATTTAGAACATAGAATGTAGAACACACAATATAGAATATAGAATACGGAATGCAGAATATAGAATACAGAATATAGAATGTTGAACACTGAATATAGAAATAGGAATACAGAATACAGAACCCAGAATTTAGAACATGGAATGCAGAGCACAGAAATTAAAATATAGAATACCGAATACAGAATATAAAATTTAGAATATACAATATAGAACACAGAATATGGAATGTAGAATACGGAATGCAGAATATTGAACACAGAATATAGAATATAGAACACAGAATTTAGAATATGGAAAACAGAATATAGAACCCAGAATAAAGAACATGGAATGCAGAACACAGAATTTAATATACAGAATACAGAATACTGAATATAGAATTTAGATTATAGAACGCAGAACACAGAATATAGAATATAGAAAACGGAATGCAGAATATAGGATACAGAATTTAGAATGTAGAACACAGAATATAGAATATTGAATAGAGTATATGGATCACAAAATTTAGAACATAGAATTCAGAACACAGAGTTTAGAATATAGTATACAGAATACTGACTATAGAATTTAGAATATAGAATGCAGAACAGAGAATTTAGAATATAGATTGCAGAATACTGAATAAAGAATTTATAAACAGGAATGCAAAACAGAATTTAGAATATAGAATACAGAATACAGAATATAGAATTTATAATATAGAACGTATACCACAGAATATAGAGTATAGAATACAGATTGCAGAATATAGAATTCAGAATATAGAATGTAGAACACAGAACATAGAATATGGAAATCATAATACAAAACCCAGAACTGAGGACATGGAATGAAGAACACAGAATTTAGAATACAGAATAGAGAATACTGAATATAGAATTTAGAATATAAAATGCAGAACCCAGAATTTAGAATATAGAATACAGAATACTGAATATAGGATTTAGAACATGGAATGCAGAACACAGATTATGGAATGTAGAATACGGAATGCAGAATATAGAATACAGAATATAGAATGTAGAATACAGAGTATAGAATATGGAAAACAGAATACATAACCCAGAATTTACAACATGGATTTCGGAACACAGAATTTAGAATATAGAATACAGAATACTGAATATAGAATTTAGAATATAGAATGTAGAACACAGAATAGAGAAAATACAATAGAGAATATAGAACACACAATTTAGAACATGGAATGCAGAACACAGAATTTAGAATGTAGAACACAGAATATAGAATATAGAATACGGAATGCAGAACAGAGAATATAAAATATAGAATATAGAATGATGAACACAAAATATAGAATAGAGAATATAGAACCCAGAAATTAGAACATGGAATTTAAAACACAGAATTTAGAATATAAAATACAGAATACTGAATATCGAATTTAGAATATAGAATGTAGAACACAGAATATAGAAAATAGAATAGAGAATATAGAACTCACAATTTAGAACATGAAATGCAGAACACAGAATTTAGAATGTAGAACACAGAATACTGAATATAGAATTTGGAATATAGAATGTAGAACACAGAATATAGAATATAGAATACGGAATGCAGAATAGAGAATATAAAATATAGAATATAGAATGATGAACACAAAATATAGATTAGAGAATAGAGAATATAGAACACAGAATTTTGAACATGGAATGTAGAACACAGAATTTAGAATATAAAATACAGAATACTGAATATCGAATTTAGAATATAGAATGTAGAACACAGAATATAGAAAATAGAATAGAGAATATAGAATCAACAATTTAGAATATGGAATGCAGAACACAGAATTTAGAATGTAGAATACAGAATACTGCATATAGAATTTAGAATATAGAATGTAGAACACATAATATAGAATATAGAATACGGAATGCAGAATAGAGAATATAAAATATAGAATATAGAATGATGAACACAAAATATAGAATATAGAATAGAGAATATAGAACCCAGGATTTAGAACATGCAATTTAGAACACAGAATTTAGAATATAAAATAAAGAATAATGAATATCGAATTTAGAATATAGAATGTAGAACACAGAATATGGTATGTAGAATACGGAAAGCAGAATATAGAATACATAATATAGAAAGTAGAATACAGAATATAGAATAGGGAAAACAGAATACATAACCCAGAATTTAGAACATGGAATTCAGAACACAGAATTTAGGATATAGTATACAGAATACTGAATATAGAATTTAGAAAATAGAATGCAGTACACAGAATTAAGAATATAGAATGCAGAATACTGTATATAGAATATATAAACAGGAATGCAGAACACAGTATATAGAAAATAGAATAAAGAATACTGAATATAGAATTGAGAATATATATTGAATAACGCAGAATATAGATTATAGACTACTGAATGGAGAATATAGAAGGTAGAATAAAGAATGAAGAACACAAAATATAGAAAATAAAGTAGAGAATATAGAACCCAGAATTTAGAATTGGAATGCAGAACATAAAATATAGAATACAGAATACAGAATACGGAATAAATATTTTAGAATATAGAATATAGAACGCAGAATATAGAATATAGAATAGGAAATGCAGAACACAGTATGTAGAATACAGAATGAAAAACAAAAATATAGAATATAGAAAAGTGAATATAGAACCCAGAACATAGAACACGGGAGGCAGAACACAGAATTTAGAATATAGAATACAGAATACTTAATATAAAATTTAGAATGTAGAATGTAGAACACAGAATATAGAATATAGAATACGGAATACAGAATATAGTATACAGAATGTTGAATGTAGAACACAGAATATAGAATATTGAATAGAGTATATGGAAACCAAAATTTAGAACATGGAATGCAGAACACAATATTTAGAATATAGAATACAGAATACTGAATATAGAATTTAGAATATAGAATGTAGAACACAGAATATAGAATACGACATGCAGAATATTGAATACAGAATAAAGAATATAGAACACAGAATATAGAAAATGGAAAAAGAATATTGAACCCAGAATATAGAACATGGAATGCAGAACACAGAATTTAAAATATAGAATGCAGAATACTGAATATAGAATTTAGAATATATAACGCAGAACACAGAATATAGAATATAGAATACGGAATGCAGAATATAGAATACAGGATATAGAATATAGAATACAGAATATAGAATATGGAAAACAGAATACAGAAGCCAGAATTTAGAGCATGGAATGCAACACAGAATTTACAATATAGAATACAGATTACTGAATATAGAATTTAGAACATAGAAAGCAGAACCCAGAATTTAGAATATAGAATACAGAATACTGAATATAGAATTTAGAATACAGAAAGTAGAACACAGAATATAGAATATAGAATATAGAATACAGATTATAGAAAGCAAAGTTTAGAACATGGAATGCAGTACACAGACTTTAAAATATAGAATACCGAATACTGAACATAGAATATGAATACACAATATAGAACACAGAATTTAGAATATAGAATACCGAATACTGAATATAGAATATAATTATACAATTTAGAGCACAGAATATAGAATATACAATAGAGAATATAGAACACAAAATTTAGAACATGGAACGCAGAACACAGAATTAAGTATATGGAATGCACAATACTGTATATAGAATTTAGACTATAGAATGAATAACAGAGAATATAGAATATAGAATACGGAATGGAGAATATAGAAGGTAGAATATAGAATGAAGAACACAATATATAGAATATAGTATAGAGAATATAGAACACAGAAATTAGGAATGTAATGCAGAACAGAGAATTTATAATATAGAATACAGAATACTGAATAAAGATTTTAGAATATAGAATGTAGAACACAGAATATAGAATATAGAATAGGGAATGCAGAACATACTACGTAGAATACAGAAGGAAGAACACAAATATAGAATATAGAATAGTGAATATAGAACCCAGAACTAAAAACACGGAATGTAGAACACAGAATTTAGAATATAGAATACAGAATACTTAATATAAAATTTAGAATATAGAATGTAGAAAACAGAATATAGAATGTACAATACGGAATGCAGAATATAGAATACAGAATATAGAAAGTAGAACACAGAATATAGAATATTGAATAGAGTATATGGAACACAAAATTTAGAACATGGAATGCAGAACACAGAATTTAGAATATAGAATACAGAATAATGAATATAGAATTTAGAATATAGAGTGTTGAACACAAAATATAGAATATAAAAAACGTAATGCAGAATATAGAATACAGAATATGGAACGTAGAACAGAGAATATTAAATATGAGAAACAAAATACAAAAGTCAGAATTGAGAACATGGTATGCAGAACACAGCATTTAGAATATAGTGTACAGAATACTGAATATAGAATTTAGAATAGACAATGTAGAACACAGAGTATGGAATGTAGAATACGGAATGCAGAATATTGAATACAGAATATAGAATATAGAACACAGAATTTAGAATATGGAAACAGAATATGGAACCCAGAATAAGAACATGGAATGCAGAACACAGAATTTAAAATATAGAATACAGAATACTGAATATAGAATTTAGAATATAGAACGAAGAACACAGAATATAGAATATAGAATACAGAATACAGAATATAGAGTTTAGAATGTAGAACACAGAGTATAGAATAAAGAAAACGGAATACTGAATATACAATTTAGAACATAGAATGTAGAACACAGAATATGAAATATATAATACGGAATGCAGAATATTGAATAGAGAATATAGAATGTAGAACACAGAATTTAGAATATGGAAAACAGAATATAGAACCCAGAATTTAGAACATGGAATGCAGAACACAGAATTTAGAATATAGGATACAGATTATTGAATATAGAATTTAGAATATAGATTGTAGAACACAGAATTTAGATTATAGACTACAGAATACTGAATATAGTATTTATAATATAGAATGTAGAACACAGAATATAGAATATAGAATACAGTATATAGAAATCAAAATTTAGAACATGGAATGCAGAACACAGAATTTAGAAAATAGAATACGGAATACTGAATATAGAATATGAATATACAATGTAGAACACAGAATTTAGAATATAGAATACAGAATACTGAATATAGAATTTAGAATATACAATGTAGAACACAGAATATAGAATATAGAATACAGAAAACTGAATACAGGATTTAGAATATGGAATGCAGAACACCGAATTTAGAATATAAATACAGAAAACTGAATATAGAATTTAGAATATAGAATGTACAACACACAATATAGAATATACAATAGAGAATATAGAACACAGAATTTACAACATGGATTGCAGAACACAGAATTTAAAATATAGAATACCGAATACTGAATATAGAATATGAATATACAATATAGAACCCAGAATTTTGAATATAGAATACATAATACTGAATATAGGATTTAGAATATACAATGTAGAACCGAGAATATAGAATATAGAATACGGAATGCAGAATATAGTATACAGAATACAGAATGTAGAACACAGAATTTAGAATATGGAAAACAGGATATAGAACCCAGAATATAGAACATGGAATGCAGAAAACAGAATTTAAAATGTACAATAAAGAATACTGAATATCGAATTTAGAATATAGAACGCAGAACACAGAATATAGAATATAGAATACGGAATGCAGAATATAGAATACAGAATATAGAATGTAGAACACAGAACATAGAATATGGAAAACATAATACAAAACCCAGAATTGAGGACATGTAATGCAGAACACAGAATTTAGAATATAGAATAGTGAATACTGAATATAGAATTTAGAAAATTGAATGCAGAGCACAGAATTTAGAATATAGAATGCAGAATACTGTATATAGGATTTAGAATATAGAAAGAAAAACACAGAATATAGAATATAGACTACGGAATGGAGAATATAGAAGGTACAATATAGACTGCAGAACACAAAATATAGAATATAGAATGGAGAATATAGAACCCACAATATAGAAATGGAATGCAGAACAGAGAATTTAGAATATAGAATAGAGAAAACTAAATAAAGTTTTTAGAATAAAGAATGTAGAACACAGAATATAGAATATAGAATAGAGAATAGAGAACCCAGGAAATAGAACATGGAATGCAGAACACAGAATTTAGAATATAGAACACAGAATACTGAATATAAATTTAGAATATAGAATATAGAACACAGAGTATAGAATACAGAATACGGAATAATGAATATACAATTTAGAATATAGAATGTAGATCACAGAAAATAGAATATAGAATACGGAATGCAGGAAATACAATACAGAACATAGAATGTAGAACACAGAGTATAGAATATGGAAAACAGAATACAAAACCCAGAATTGAAAACATGAAATGCACAACAGAGAATTAAGAATAGAGAATACAGAATACTGAAAATAGGATTTAGAATACAGAGTGTAGAACAGAGAATTAGAACATAGAATATATTATACTGAATATAGAATTTAGAATATAGAATATAGAACACAGAATATAGAAAATAGAATAGAGAATATAGAACCCAGAATATAGAACATGGAATGCAGAACACAGAATTTAGAATATAGAATACAGAATACTGAATATAGAATTTAGAATATACAATGCAGAACGCAGAATATAGAATATAGAATATAGAATGTAGAACACAGAGTATAGAATATAGAATGATGAACACGAAATATAGAATATGGAATAGAGAATATAGAACCCAGAATTTAGAACATGGAATGCAGAACACAGAATTTAGAATATAGAATACAGAATACTGAATATCGAATTTAGAATATAGAATGTAGAACACAGAATTTGGTATGTAGAATACGGAATGCAGAATATTGTATTCAGAATATAGAATTTAGAACACAAAATATAGAAAATGGAAAACAGAATATAGAACGCAGAGTGTAGATCATGGAATGCAGAACACAGAATTTAGAGTATATAATACCGAATACTTAATATAAAATTTAGAATATAGAATGTAGAATACAGAATATGGAATGTAGAATACGAAATGCAGAAAATTGAATACAGATTATAGAATGAAGAACACAGAATTTAGAATATGGAAAACAGAATATAGAACCCAGAATTTAGAACATGGAATGCAGAACACAAAATTAAGAATATAGAATACAGATTACTGAATATAGAATTTAGAATATAGAATGTAGAACACAGAATTTAGTATATAGAATACAGAATACTGAAAATAAAATTTAGAATATAGAATGCAGAACACAGAATATAGAATATAGAATACAGAATATAGAACACAAAATTTAGAACATGGAATGCAGAACACAGAATTTAAAGTATAGAATAACGAATACTGAATATAGAATATGAATATACAATATAGAACCCAGAATTTAGAATATAGAATATATAATACTGAATATAGGATTCAGAATATACAATATAGAACCAAGAATATACAATATAGAATACAGAATGCAGAATATAGAACAGAATATAGAAAGTAGAACACAGAATATAGAATATTTAATAGAGTATATGGAACACAAAATTTAGAACATGGAATGCAGAACACAGAATTTAGAATATAGATTACAGAATACTGAATATAGAATTTAGAATATACAATGTAGAACACAGAATATAGAATATAGAATACAGAAAACTGAATACAGAATTTAGATTATGGAATGCAGAACACAGAATTTAGAATATAAATACAGAAAACTGAATATAGAATTTAGAATATAGAATGTACAAAACACAATATAAAATATACAATAGAGAATATAGAACTCAGAATTTACAACATGGATTACAGAACACCGAATTTAAAATATAGATTACAGAATACTGAATATAGAATATGAATATAAAATATAGAACCCAGAATTTAGAATATAGAATACATAATACTGAATATAGGATTTAGAATATACAACGTAGAACCGAGAATATAGAATATAGAGTACGGAATGCAGAATACAGTATACAGAATATAGAAATTAGAACACAGAATTTAGAATATGGAAAACAGGATATAGAACCCAGAATATAGAACATGGAATGCAGAAAACAGTATTTAAAATATAGTATACCGAATACTGAATATAGAATTTAGAACATAGAATGCAGAACACAGAATTAAGATTATTGAATGCAGAATACTGTATACAGAATTTATAAACAAGAATGCAGAACACAGAATTTAGAAAAGAGAATAAAGAATACTGAATATAGAATTTAGAATATATAATATATAACACAGAATATAGAATATAGACTACGGAAATGAGAATATAGGAGGTAGAATGATGAATGAAGAACACAACATATAGAATATAGAATAGAGAATATAGAACCCAGAATTTAGAAATGGAAGGCAGAACATAGAATTTAGAATATAGAATACAGAATACTGAATAAAGGTTTTAGAGAATAGAATATAGAACACAGAATTTAGAATATAAATAGGGAATGCTGAAAATAGTATGCAGAATATAGAATGAAGAACACAATTATAGAATATAGAATAGTGAATATAGAACCCAGAACTAAGAACACGGAATGCAGAACTCAGAATTTAGAATATAGAATACAGAATACTTAATATAAAATTTAGAATATGGAACGTAGAAAACAGAATATAAAATATAGAATACGGAATGCCGAATATAGAATACAGAATATAGAATGTAGAACACAGAATATAGAATATAGAATACGGAATGCCGAATATAGAATACAGAATATAGTATTTAGAACACAGAATATAGAATATTGAATACAGTATATGGAACACAAAATTTAGAACATGGAATGCAGAACACATTATTTAGAATATAGAATACTGAATACTGAATATAGAATATGAATATACAATGTAGAACACAGAATTTAGAAAATAGAATACAGAATACTGAATATAGAATTTGGAATATACAATGTAGAACACAGAATATAGAATATTGTATACGGAATGCATAATATAGGATACAGAAAATAAAATGTAGAACACAGAATAGAGAATATGGAAAACAGAATACAAAACCGAGAATTGAGAACATGGACTTCAGAACAAATAATTAACAATATACAATACAGAATACTGAATATAGAATTTTGAATATACAATGTAGAACACAGAATTTAGATATATAATTAAGAATACTGAATATAGAATTTAGAATATAGAATGTAGAACACAGAATATAGAATAGAGAATAGAGAACCCAGAATTTAGAACTTGGAATGCAGAACACAGAATTTTGAACATAGAATACAGAATACTGAATATAAAATTTAGAACATAGAATGTTGAACACAGAATATAGAATACGGTATGCAGAATATACAATACAGAATAGTGAATGCAGAACACAGTATATAGAATATGGAAAACAGAATACAGAACTCAGACTTTAGAACATGGAATGCAGAACACAGAATTTAAAATATAGTATACAGAATACTGAAAACAGAATTAGAACTTAGAATGCAGAACACAGAATTAAGATTATATAATGCAAAATTCTGTATATAGAATTTATAAACAGGAATGCAGAACACAGAATTTAGAATAGAGAATGCAGAATACTGTATATAGAATTTAGAATATAGAATGAATAACACAGAATATAGAATATAGACTACGGAATGGAGAAAATAGAAGGTAGAATATAGACTGAATAACACAAAATATAGAATATAGAATAGAGAATATAGATCCCAGAATATAGAAATGGAATGCAGAATATAGAATTTTGAATACAGAATACAGAAAACTGAATAAAGATTTTAGAATATAGAATGTAGAACACAGAATATAGAATATAGAATAGGGAATGCAGAATATAGTATGTAGAATATAGAATGAAGAACACAAGTATAGAATATAGAATAGGGAATATAGAAACCAGAACTTAGAACACGGAATGCAGAACACAGAATTTATAATATAGAATGCAGAATACTGAATATTGATTATATAAACATGAATGCAGAGCACAGAATTTAGAATATAGAATGAAGAACACTGAATAGAGTATTTAGAATATACAATGAAGAACACAGAATATAGAATTTAGAATATAGAATAGAGAACCCAGGATATAGAACATGAAATGCAGAGCACAGAATTTAGAATATAGAACACAGAATACTGAATATAACTTTAGGATATAGAATATAGAACACAGAGTATAGAATATAGAATACGGAATACTGAATATACAATTAAGAAAATAGAATGTAGAACACAGAATATAGAATATAGAATACGGAATGCAGAATATAGAATACAGAACATAGAATGAAGAACACAGAATATAGAATATGGAAAACCAAATACAAAACCCAGAATTGAAAACATGGAATGCACAACAGAGAATTAAGAATATAGAACACAGAATACTGAATATAGAATTTAGAATAAAGAATGTAGAACAGAGAATTTAAAATATAGAATATAGTATGCTGAATATGGAATTTAGAATATAGAATGTAGAACACAGAATATAGAAAATAGAATAGAGAATATAGAAACCAGAATTTAGAACATGGAATGCAGAACACAGAATTTAGAATATAGAATACAGTATACTGAATATAGAATTTAGAATACACAATGTAGAACTCAGAATATAGAATATAGAATACGGAAAGCAGAATATAGAATATAGAATATAGAATGATGAACACAAAATTTAGAATATAGAATAGAGAATATAGAACCCAGAATTTAGATCATGGAATGCAGAACACAGTATTTAGAGTATATACTACCGAATGCTGAATATGAAATTAAGAATATAGAATGTAGAATACAGAATATGGAATATAGAATAAGGAATGCAGAATATAGAATATAGAATATAGAATGATGAACACAAAATTTAGAATATAGAATAGAGAATATAGAACCCAGAATTTAGAATATGGAATGCAGAACACAGAATTTAAAATATAGAATACCGAATACTGAATATTCAATTTAGAATATAGAATGAAAGACACAGAGTATAGTATATAGAAAACGGAATACTAAATATACAATTTAGAATATAGAATGTAGAACACACAATATAGAATATAGAATACGGAATGCAGAATATAGAATATAGAATATAGAATCATGAACACAAAATTTAGAATATAGAATAGAGAATATAGAACCCAGAATTTAGAACATGGAATGCAGAACACAGAATTTAAAATATAGAATACCGAATACTGAATATACAATTTAGAACATAGAATGAAAGACACAGAGTATAGTATATAGAAAACGGAATACTGAATATACAATTTAGAACATAGAATGTAGAACACACAATATAGAATATAGAATACGGAATGCAGAACATAGAATACAGAATATAGAATGTAGAACACAGAATATAGAATATTGAATACAGTATATGGAACACAAAATTTAGAACATGGAATGCAGAACACATTATTTAGAATATAGAATACTGCATACTGAATATAGAATATGAATATACAATGTAGAACACAGAATTTAGAATATAGAATACAGAATAATTAATATATAATTTAGAATATAGAAAGTAGAAAACAGAATATAGAATATAGAATACGGAATGCAGAATATAGAATACAGAATATAGAATGTAGAACACAGAATATGGAATATTGAATACAGTATATAGAACAAAAAATTTAGAACATGGAATGCAGAACCCATTATTTAGAATATAGAATACTGAATACTGAATATAGAATTTTTTATATACAATGTAGAACACAGAATATAGAATATGGGAAACAAAATACAAAAGTCAGAATTGAGAGCATGGAATGCAGAAAACAGCATTTAGAATATAGTATACAGAATACTGAATATAGAATTTAGAATATACAATGTAGAACACAGGGTATGGAATGTAGAATACGGAATGCAGAATATTGAATACAGAATATAGAATATAGAACACAGAATTTAGAATATGGAAAACAGAATATAGAACCCAGAATAAAAACATGGAATGCAGAACACAGAATTTAAAATATAGAATACAGAATACTGAATATAGAATTTAGAATATAGAACGCAGAACACAGAATATAGAATATAGAATACAGAATACAGAATATAGAATTTAGAATATAGAATGTAGAAAACAGAGTATAGAATAAAGAAAACGGAATACTGAATATACAATTTAGAACATAGAATGTAGAACACAGAATATGAAATGTATAATACGGAAATCAAAATATTGAATACAGAATATAGAATGTAGAACACAGAATTTAGAATAGGGAAAACAGAATATAGGACCCAGAATATAGAACAAGGAATGCAGAACACAGAATTTAGAATATAGAATACAGATTATTGAATATAGAATTTAGAATATAGATTGTAGAACACAGAATTTAGATTATAGAATACAGAATACTGAATATAGTATTTAGAATATAGAATGTAGAACACAGAATATAGAATATAGAATACAGAAAACTGAATACAGAATTTAGAATATGGAATGCAGAACACAGAATTTAGAATATAAATACAGAAAACTGAATATAGAATTTAGAATATAGAATGTACAACACACAATATAGAATATACAATAGAGAATATAGAACCCAGAATTTAGAACTTGGAAAACAGAACACAGAATTTAGAATATAGAATAGAGAATACTGTACATAGAATTTAGAACATTGAATGCAGACCACAGAATTTAGAATATAGAATGCACAATACTGTATATAGAATTTAGAATATAGAATGAATAACACAGAATATAGAATACAGACAACGGATGGAGAAAATAGAAGGTACTATATAGACTGAATAACACAAAATATAGAATATAGAATAGAGGATATAGAACCCAGAATATAGAAATGGATGCAGAACTGAGAATTTATAATATAGAATACAGAAGACTGAATAAAGATTTTAGAATATAGAATGTAGAACACAGAATATAGAATATAGAATAGGGAATGCAGAATATAGTATGTAGAATATAGAATGAAGAACACAAGTATAGAATATAGAATAGTGAATATAGAACCCAGAATTTAGAAATGGAATGCAGAACATAGAATTTAGAATATAGAATACAGAATACTGAATAAAGGTTTTAGAGAATAGAATATAGAACACAGAATTTAGAATATAAATATGGAATGCTGAAAATAGTATGCAGAATATAGAATGAAGATCACAATTATAGAATATAGAATAGTGAATATAGAACCCAGAACTAAGAACACGGAATGCAGAACTCAGAATTTAGAATATAGAATACAGAATACTTAATATAAAATTTAGAATATGGAATGTAGAACACAGAATATAGAATATAGAATACGGAATGCCGAATATAGAATACAGAATATAGAATGTAGAACACAGAATATAGAATAGAGAATACGGAATGCCGAATATAGAATACAGAATATAGTATTTAGAACACAGAATATAGAATATTGAATTCAGTATATGGAACAAAAAATTTAGAACATGGAATGCAGAACGCATTATTTAGAATATAGAATACTGAATACTGAATATAGAATATGAATATACAATGTAGAACACAGAATTTAGAAAATAGAATACAGAGTACTGAATATAGAATTTGGAATATACAATGTAGAACACAGAATATAGAATATAGTATACGGAATGCATAATATAGGATACAGAAAATAGAATGTAGAACACAGAATAGAGAATATGGAAAACAGAATACAAAACCGAGAATTGAGAACATGGACTTCAGAACAAATAATTAACAATATACAATACAGAATACTGAATATAGAATTTTGAATATACAATGTAGAACACAGAATTTAGATATATAATTAAGAATACTGAATATAGAATTTAGAATATAGAATGTAGAACACAGAATATAGAATAGAGAATAGAGAACCCAGAATTTAGTACTTGGAATGCAGAACACAGAATTTTGAACATAGAATACAGAATACTGAATATAAAATTTAGAACATAGAATTTTGAACACAGAATATAGAATACGGTATGCAGAATATACAATAAAGAAGAGTGAATGCAGAACACAGAATATAGAATATGGAAAACAGAATACAGAACTCAGACATTAGAACATGGAATGCAGAACACAGAATTTAAAATATAGTATACAGAATACTGAATATAGAAATAGAAATTAGAATGCAGAACACAGAATTAAGATTATATAATGCAGAATTCTGTATATAGAATTTATAAACAGGAATGCAGAACACAGAATTTAGAATAGAGAATGCAGAATACTGTATATAGTATTTAGAATATAGAATGAATAACACAGAATATAGAATATAGACTACGGAATGGAGAAAATAGAAGGTAGAATATAGACTGAATAACACAAAATATAGAATATAGAATAGACAATATAGATCCCAGAATAAAGAAATGGAATGCAGAATATAGAATTTTGAATACAGAATACAGAAAACTGAATAAAGATTTTAGAATATAGAATGTAGAACACAGAATATAGAATATAGAATAGGAAATGCAGAATATAGAATGTAGAATATAGAATGAAGAACACAAGTATAGAATATAGAATAGTGAATATAGAAACCAGAACTTAGAACACGGAATGCAGAACACAGAATTTGAATATAGAATACATAATACTGAATATAGAATTTAGAATATAGAAGGCAGAACACAGAATTTATAATATAGAATGCAGAATACAGAATATTGATTTTATAAACATGAATGCAGAACACAGAATTTAGAATATAGAATGAAGAACACTGAATAGAGTATTTAGAATATACAATGAAGAACACAGAATATAGAATTTAGAATATAGAATAGAGAACCCAGGATATAGAACATGAAATGCAGAGCACAGAATTTAGAATATAGAACACAGAATACTGAATATAAGTTTAGGATATAGAATATAGAACACAGAGTATAGTATATAGAATACGGAATACTGAATATACAATTTAGAATATAGAATGTAGAACACAGAATATAGAATATAGAATACGGAATGCAGAATATAGAATACAGAACATAGAATGAAGAACACAGAATATAGAATATGGAAAACCAAATACAAAACCCAGAATTGAAAACATGGAATGCACAACAGAGTATTAAGAATATAGAACACAGAATACTGAATATAGAATTTAGAATAAAGAATGTAGAACAGAGAATTTAAAATATAGAATATAGTATGCTGAAAATGGAATTTAGAATATAGAATGTTGAACACAGAATATAGAAAATAGAATAGAGAATATAGAACCCAGAATTTAGAATATGGAATGCAGAACACAAAATTTAGAATATAGAATAGAGTATACTGAATATAGAATTTAGAATACACAATGTAGAACTCAGAATATACAATATAGAATACGGAATGCAGAATATAGAATATAGAATATAGAATGATGAACACAAAATTTAGAATATAGAATAGAGAATATAGAACCCAGAATTTAGATCATGGAATGCAGAACACAGTATTTAGAGTATATACTACCGAATGCTGAATATGAAATTAAGAATATAGAATGTAGAATACAGAATATGGAATATAGAATACGGAATGCAGAATATAGAATATAGAATATAGAATGATGAACACAAAATTTAGAATATAGAATAGAGAATATAGAACCCAGAATTTAGAACATGGAATGCAGAACACAGAATTTAAAATATAGAATACCGAATACTGAATATTCAATTTAGAATATAGAATGAAAGACACAGAGTATAGTATATAGACAACGGAATACTGAATATACAATTTAGAATATAGAATGTAGAACACACAATATAGAATATAGAATACGGAATGCAGAATATAGAATACAGAATATAGAATGTTGAACACTGAATATAGAAATAGGAATACAGAATACAGAACCCAGAATTTAGAACATGGAATGCAGAGCACAGAAATTAAAATATAGAATACCGAATACAGAATATAAAATTTAGAATATACAATATAGAACACAGAATATGGAATGTAGAATACGGAATGCAGAATATTGAACACAGAATATAGAATATAGAACACAGAATTAAGAATATGGAAAACAGGATATAGAACACAGATTATAGATCATGGAATGCAGAACACAGAATTAAAAATATAGAATACAGAAAACTGAATATCGAATTTAGAATATAGAACGCAGAACACAGAAAATAGAATATAGAATACGGAATGCAGAATATAGGATACAGAATATAGAATGTAGAACACAGAATATAGAATATTGAATAGAGTATATGGAACACAAAATTTAGAACATAGAATTCAGAACACAGAGTTTAGAATATAGTATACAGAATACTGACTATAGAATTTAGAATATAGAATGCAGAACAGAGAATTTAGAATATAGAATGCAGAATACTGAATAAAGAATTTATAAACAGGAATGCAAAACAGAATTTAGAATATAGAATACAGAATACAGAATATATAATTTATAATATAGAACGTATACAACAGAATATAGAGTATAGAATAAAGATTGCAGAATATAGAATTCAGAATTTAGAATGTAGAACACAGAAAATAGAATATGGAAATCATAATACAAAACCCAGAACTGAGGACATGGAATGAAGAACACAGAATTTAGAATACAGAATAGAGAATACTGAATATAGAATTTAGAATATAAAATGCAGAACCCAGAATTTAGAATATAGAATACAGAATACTGAATATAGGATTTAGAACATGGAATGCAGAACACAGATTATGGAATGTAGAATACGGAATGCAGAATATAGAATACAGAATATAGAATGTAGAATACAGAGTATAGAATATGGAAAACAGAATACATAACCCAGAATTTACAACATGGATTTCGGAACACAGAATTTAGAATATAGAATACAGAATACTGAATATAGAATTTAGAATATAGAATGTAGAACACAGAACATAGAATAGAGAATAATGAATACTGCATATAAAATTTAGAATATAGAATGTAGAACACAGAATAGAGAAAATAGAATAGAGAATATAGAACACACAATTTAGAACATGGAATGCAGAACACAGAATTTAGAATGTAGAACACAGAATATAGAATATAGAATACGGAATGCAGAACAGAGAATATAAAATATACAATATAGAATGATGAACACAAAATATAGAATAGAGAATATAGAACCCAGAAATTAGAACATGGAATTTAAAACACAGAATTTAGAATATAAAATACAGAATACTGAATATCGAATTTAGAATATAGAATGTAGAACACAGAATATAGAAAATAGAATAGAGAATATAGAACTCACAATTTAGAACATGAAATGCAGAACACAGAATTTAGAATGTAGAACACAGAATACTGAATATAGAATTTGGAATATAGAATGTAGAACACAGAATATAGAATATAGAATACGGAATGCAGAATAGAGAATATAAAATATATAATATAGAATGATGAACACAAAATATAGATTAGAGAATAGAGAATATATAACACAGGATTTAGAACATGGAATGTAGAACACAGAATTTAGAATATAAAATACAGAATACTGAATATCGAATTTAGAATATAGAATGTAGAACACAGAATATAGAAAATAGAATAGAGAATATAGAATCAACAATTTAGAATATGGAATGCAGAACACAGAATTTAGAATGTAGAATACAGAATACTGCATATAGAATTTAGAATATAGAATGTAGAACACATAATATAGAATATAGAATTCGGAATGCAGAATAGAGAATATAAAATATAGAATATAGAATGATGAACACAAAATATAGAATAGAGAATAGAGAATATAGAACCCAGGATTTAGAACATGCAATTTAGAACACAGAATTTAGAATATAAAATAAAGAATAATGAATATCGAATTTAGAATATAGAATGTAGAACACAGTATATGGTATGTAGAATACGGAAAGCAGAATATAGAATAAATAATATAGAAAGTAGAATACAGAATATAGAATAGGGAAAACAGAATACATAACCCAGAATTTAGAACATGGAATTCAGAACACAGAATTTAGGATATAGTATACAGAATACTGAATATAGAATTTAGAACATAGAATGAGGTACACATGATTAAGAATATAGAATGCAGAATACTGTATATAGTATTTATAAACAGGAATGCAGAACGCAGAATATAGAAAATAGAATAAAGAATACTGAATATAGAATTGAGAATATATATTGAATAACACAGAATATAGATTATAGACTACTGAATGGAGAATATAGAAGGTAGAATAAAGAATGAAGAACACAAAATATAGTATATAAAATAGAAAATATAGAACCCAGATTTAGAAATGGAATGCAGAACATAAAATATAGAATATAGAATACAGAATACTGAATAAATATTTTAGAATATAGAATGTAGAACACAGAATATAGAATATAGAAAAAGAAATGCAGAATACAGTATGTAGAATACAGAATAAAAAACAAAAATATAGAATATAGAATAGTGAATATAGAACCCAGAACATAGAACACGGAATGCAGGACACAGAATTTAGAATATAGAATACAGAATACATAATATGAAATTTAGAATGTAGAATGCAGAACACAGAATATAGAATATAGAATACGGAATACAGAATATAGAATGTAGAACACAGAATATAGAATATTGAATAGATTACATGGAAACCAAAATTTAGAACATGGAATGCAGAACACAGTATTTAGAATATAGAATACAGAATACTGAATATAGAATTTAGAATATAGAATGTAGAAAACAGAATATTGACTACGACATGCAGAATATTGAATACAGAATAAAGAATATAGAACACAGAATATAGAATATGGAAAACAGAATATTGAACCCAGAATATAGAACATGGAATGAAGAACACAGAATTTAAAATATAGAATGCAGAATACAGAATATAGAATTTAGAATATAGAACGCAGAACACAGAATATAGAATATAGAATACGGAATGCAGAATATAGAATACAGGAGATAGAATATAGAATAAAGAATATAGAATATGGAAAACAGAATACAGAACCCAGAATTTAGAGCATGGAATGCAACACAGAATTTACAATATAGAATAAAGATTACTGAATATAGAATTTAGAACATAGAATGCAGAACACAGAATTTAGAATATAGAACACAGAATACTGAATATAGAATTTAGAATACAGAAAGTAGAACACAGAATATAGAATATAGAATATAGAATACAGATTATAGAACCCAAAGTTTAGAAAATGGAATGCAGTACACAGACTTTAAAATATAGAATAATGAATACTGAACATAGAATATGAATACACAAAATAGAACACAGAATTTAGAATATAGGACACCGAATACTGAATATAGAATATGTATATACAATTTAGAACACAGAATATAGAATATAGAATAGAGAATAGAGAACACAAAATTTAGAACATGGAATGCAGAACACAGAATTAAGAATATGGAATGCACAATATTGTATATAGAATTTAGAATATAGAATGAATAACACCGAATATAGAATATAGAATACGGAATGGAGAATATAGAAGGTAGAATATAGAATGAAGAAAACAATATATAGAATATAGTATAGAGAATATAGAAACCAGAATTTAGAAATGGAATGCAGAACAGAGAAATTAGAATATAGAATACAGAATACTGAATAAAGATTTTAGAATATAGAATGTAGAACACAGAATATTGAATATAGAATAGGGAATGCAGAACATAGTACGTAGAATACAGAATGAAGAACACAAGTATAGAATATAGAATAGTGAATATAGAACACAGAAATTAGAACACGAAATTCAGAACACAGAATTTAGAATATAGAACCCAGAATACTTAATATAAAATTTAGAATACACAATGTAGAACAAAGAATATAGAATATAGAATAGAGAATATAGAATCCAGAATTTAGAACATGGAAAGCCAAACACAGAATTTAGAATATTGAATACACATTACTGAATATAGGATTTAGAATATAGAATGTAGAACACAGAATTTAGAATATAGAATAGAGAATAATGAAAATAGAATGTAGAATATAGAATTTTGAGCTCAGAATATAGAATATAGAATAGAGTTTATAGAACCCAGAATTTAGAACATGGAATGCAGAACACAGAATATACAATATAGAATACAGAATACTGAATATCGAATTTAGAATATACAATGTAGAATATAGAATATAGAATACAGAAAACTGAATACAGAATTTAGAATATGGAATGCAGAACACAGAATTTAGAATATAAATACAGAAAACTGAATATAGAATTTAGAATATAGAATGTACAACACACAATATAGAATATACAATAGAGAATATAGAACCCCGAATTTAGAACTTGGAAAGCGGAACACAGAATTTAGAATATAGAATAGAAAATACAATATATATAGAATTTAGAAGATTGAATGCAGAACACAAAATTTAGAATATAGAATGCAGAATACTGTATATAGAGTTTAGAATATAGAATGAATAACACAGAATATAGAATATAGACTACGGAATGGAGAAAATAGAAGGTAGAATATAGACTGAATAACACAAAATATAGAATATAGAATAGAGAACATAGAACCCAGAATATAGAAATGGAATGTAGAACAGAGAATTTAGAATATAGAATACAGAAAACTGAATAAAGATTCTAGAATATAGAATGTAGAACACAGAATATAGAATATAAATAGGGAATGCAGAATATAGTATGTAGAATATAGAATGAAGAACACAAGTATAGAATATACAATAGTGAATATAGAACCCAGAACTTAGAACACGGAATTCAGAACACAGAATTTAGTATATAGAATACATAATAATGAATATAGAATTTAGAACATAGAATGCAGAACACAGAATTTAGAATATAGAATGCAGATTACTGAATATAGATTTTATAAACATTAATCCACAACACAGAATTTAGAATATAGAATGAAGAAAACTGAATAGAGTGTTTGGAATATAGAATGAAGAACACAGAATATAGAATATAGAATAGAGCATAGAGAACCCAGGATATAGAACATGGAATGCAGAGCACAGGATTTAGAATATAGAACACAGAATACAGAATATAAGTTTAGAATATAGAATATAGAACACAGAGTATAGAATATAGAATACGAAATACTGAATATACAATTTAGAATATAGAATGAAGATCACAGAATACAGAATATAGAATTCCTAAATGCAGAATATAGAATACAGAACATAGAATGTAGAACACAGAATATAGAATATGGAAAACAGAATACAAAACCCACAATTGCAAACATGGAATACACAAAACAAATTAAGTATATAGAATAGAGAATACTGAATATAGAATTTAGAATACAGAATGTAGAACAGAGAATTTAAAATATAGCATATATTAAGCTGAATATAGAATTTAGAATATAGAATGTAGAACACAGAATATAGAAAATAGAATAGAGAATATAGAACCCAGAATTTAGAACATGGAATGCAGAACACAGAATTTAAAATATAGAATGCAGAATACTGAATATAGAATTTAGAATATAGAATGCAGAACCCAGAATTTAGAATATAGAATACAGAATACTGAATAGAGTATTTAGAATACAGAATATAGAACACAGAATATAGTATATAGAATATAGAATACAGATAATAGAACACAAAGTTTACAACATGGAATGCTGTAAACAGAATTTAAAATATAGAATACCGAATACTGAACATAGAATATGAATATACAATATAGAACACAGAATTTAGAATATAGGATACCGAATACAGAATATAGAATATAAATATACAATTTAGAACACAGAATATAGAATATGGAATACAGAATATAGAACACAAAATTTAGAACATGGAATGCAGAACACAGAATTAAGAATATAGAGTACAGAATACTGAATATAGAATTTAGAATATAGAATGAAGAACATAGAATTTAGAATACAGAATAAAGAATGCTGAATATAGATTTTCGAATATAGAATGTAGAACACAGAATATAGAAAATAGAATAGAGAATATAGAATCCAGAATTTAGAACATGCAATGCAGAACACAGAATATAGAATATAGAATACAGAATACTGAATATAGAATTTAGAATATAGAATGTATAACACAGAATATAGAATATACAATACGGAATGCAGAACATAGAATATAGAATATAGAATATAGAACACAGAATATAGAATATGGAAAACATAATACAAAACCCAGAATTGAGAACATGGAACAGAACACAGAATTTAGAATATAGAATACAGAATACTGAATATAGGATTTAGAATATACAATGTAGAACCAAGAATATAGAATATAGAATACAGAATGCAGAATATAGAACGGAATATAGAAAGTAGAACACAGAATATAGAATATTGAATAGAGTTTATGGAACACAAAATTTAGAACATGGAATGCAGAACACAGAATTTAGAATATAGAATACAGAATCCTGAATATAGAATTTAGAATATAGAATGTTGAACACAGAATATAGAATATAAAAAACGTAAAGCAGAATATAGAATACAGAATATAGAATGTAGAACACAGCATATAGAATATGGGAAACAAAATACAAAAGTCAGAAGTGAGAACATGGAATGCAGAACACAGCATTTAGAATATAGTATACAGAATACTGAATATAGAATTTAGAATAGACAATGTAGAACACAGAGTATGGAATGTAGAATACGGAATGCAGAATATTGAATATAGAATATAGAATATAGAACACAGAATTTAGAATATGGAAAACAGAATATAGAACCCAGAATAAAGAACATGGAATGCAGAACACAGAATTTAAAATATAGAATACAGAATACTGAATATAGAATTTAGATTATAGAACGCAGAACACAGAATAAAGAATATAGAATACAGAATACTGAATATAGAATTTAGAATATAGAATGTAGAACACAGAGTATAGAATATAGAATACGGAATACTGAATATACAATTTAAAATATAGAATGTAGAACACAGAATATGAAATGTATAATACGGAATGCAGAATATTGAATAGAGAATATAGAATGTAGAACACAGAATTTAGAATATGGAAAAAAGTTTATAGAACCCAGAATTTAGAACATGGAATGCAGAACACAGAATTTAAAATATAGAATACCGAATACTGAATATACAATTTAGAATATAGAATGAAAGACACAGAGTATAGTATATAGAAAACGGAATACTGAATATGCAATTTAGAACATAGAATGTAGAACACACAATATAGAATATAGAATACGGAATGCAGAATATAGAATACAGAATATAGAATGTTGAACACTGAATATAGAAATAGGAATACAGAATACAGAACCCAGAATTTAGAACATGGAATGCAGAGCACAGAATTTAAAATATAGAATACCGAATACAGAATATAAAATTTAGAATATACAATATAGAACACAGAATATGGAATGTAGAATACGGAATGCAGAATATTGAACACAGAATATAGAATATAGAACACAGAATTTAGAATATGGAAAACAGGATATAGAACACAGATTATAGAACATGGAATGCAGAACACAGAATGAAAAATATAGAATACAGAAAACTGAATATCGAATTTAGAATATAGAACGCAGAACACAGAAAATAGAATATAGAATACGAAATGCAGAATATAGGATACAGAATATAGAATGTAGAACACAGAATATAGAATATTGAATAGAGTATATGGAACAGAAAATTTAGAACATAGAATTCAGAACACAGAGTGTAGAATATAGTATACAGAATACTGACTATAGAATTTAGAATATAGAATGCAGAACAGAGAATTTAGAATATAGAATGCAGAATACTGAATAAAGAATTTATAAACAGGAATGCAAAACAGAATTTAGAATATAGAATACAGAATACAGAATATAGAATTTATAATATAGAACGCAGAACACAGAATATAGAATATAGAATACAGAATACAGAATATAGAATTTAGAATATAGAATGTAGAACACAGAGTATAGAATAAAGAAAACGGAATACTGAATATACAATTTAGAACATAGAATGAAGAACACAGAATATGAAATGTATAATACGGAATGCAGAATATTGAATAGAGAATATAGAATGTAGAACACAGAATTTAGAATATGGAAAACAGAATATAGAACCCAGAATTTAGAACATGGAATGCAGAACACAGAATTTAGAATATAGAATACAGATTACTGAATATAGAAATTAGAATATAGATTGTAGAACACAGGATTTAGATTATAGAGTACAGAATACTGAATGTAGTATTTAGAATATAGAATGTAGAACACAGAATATAGAATATAGAATACAGAATATAGAAATCAAAATTTAGAACATGGAATGCAGAACACAGAATTTAGAAAATAGAATACGGAATACTGAATATAGAATATGAAAATACAATGTAGAACAACAATTTAGAATATAGAATACAGAATACTGAATATAGAATTTAGAATATACAATGTAGAACACAGAATATAGAATATAGAATACAGAAAACTGAATACAGAATATAGATTATGGAATGCAGAACACAGAATTTAGAATATAAATACAGAAAACTGAATATAGAATTTAGAATATAGAATGTACAAAACACAATATAAAATATACAATAGAGAATATAGAACTCAGAATTTACAACATGGATTACAGAACACCGAATTTAAAATATAGATTACAGAATACTGAATATAGAATATGAATATAAAATATAGAACCCAGAATTTAGAATATAGAATACATAATACTGAATATAGGATTTAGAATATACAACGTAGAACTGAGAATATAGAATATAGAGTACGGAATGCAGAATACAGTATACAGAATATAGAAATTAGAACACAGAATTTAGAATATGGAAAACAGGATATAGAACCCAGAATATAGAACATGGAATGCAGAAAACAGTATTTAAAATATAGTATACCGAATACTGAATATAGAATTTAGAACATAGAATGCAGAACACAGAATTAAGATTATTGAATGCAGAATACTGTATACAGAATTTATAAACAAGAATGCAGAACACAGAATTTAGAAAAGAGAATAAAGAATACTGAATATAGAATTTAGAATATATAATATATAACACAGAATATAGAATATAGACTACGGAAAGGAGAATATAGGAGGTAGAATGATGAATGAAGAACACAACATATAGAATATAGAATAGAGAATATAGAACCCAGAAATTAGAAATGGAAGGCAGAACATACAATTTAGAATATAGAATACAGAATACTGAATAAAGGTTTTAGAGAATAGAATATAGAACACAGAATTTAGAATATAAATAGGGAATGCTGAAAATAGTATGCAGAATATAGAATGAAGAACACAATTATAGAATATAGAATAGTGAATATAGAACCCAGAACTAAGAACACGGAATGCAGAACTCAGAATTTAGAATATAGAATACAGAATACTTAATATAAAATTTAGAATATGGAACGTAGAAAACAGAATATAAAATATAGAATACGGAATGCCGAATATAGAATAAAGAATATAGAATGTAGAACACAGAATATAGAATATAGAATACGGAATGCCGAATATAGAATACAGAATATAGTATTTAGAACACAGAATATAGAATATTGAATACAGTATATGGAACACAAAATTTAGAACATGGAATGCAGAACACATTATTTAGAATATAGAATACTGAATACTGAATATAGAATATGAATATACAATGTAGAACACAGAATTTAGAAAATAGAATACAGAATACTGAATATAGAATTTGGAATATACAATGTAGAACACAGAATATAGAATATAGTATACGGAATGCATAATATAGGATACAGAAAATAAAATGTAGAACACAGAATAGAGAATATGGAAAACAGAATACAAAACCGAGAATTGAGAACATGGACTTCAGAACAAATAATTAACAATATACAATACAGAATACTGAATATAGAATTTTGAATATACAATGTAGAACACAGAATTTAGATATATAATTAAGAATACTGAATATAGAATTTAGAATATAGAATGTAGAACACAGAATATACAATAGAGAATAGAGAACCCAGAATTTAGAACATGGAATGCAGAACACAGAATTTTGAATATAGAATACAGAATACTGAATATAAAATTTAGAACATAGAATGTTGAACACAGAATATAGAATACGGTATGCAGAATATACAATACAGAATAGTGAATGCAGAACACAGTATATAGAATATGGAAAACAGAATACAGAACTCAGACTTTAGAACATGGAATGCAGAACACAGAATTTAAAATATAGTATACAGAATACTGAATATAGAATTAGAACTTAGAATGCAGAACACAGAATTAAGATAATATAATGCAAAATTCTGTATATAGAATTTATAAACAGGAATGCAGAACACAGAATTTAGAATAGAGAATGCAGAATACTCTATATAGAATTTAGAATATAGAATGAATAACACAGAATATAGAATATAGACTACGGAATGGAGAAAATAGAAGGTAGAATATAGACTGAATAACACAAAATATAGAATATAGAATAGAGAATATAGATCCCAGAATATAGAAATGGAATGCAGAATATAGAATTTTGAATACAGAATACAGAAAACTGAATAAAGATTTTAGAATATAGAATGTAGAACACAGAATATAGAATATAGAATAGGGAATGCAGAATATAGTATGTAGAATATAGAATGAAGAACACAAGTATAGAATATAGAATAGTGAATATAGAAACCAGAATTTAGAACACGGAATGCAGAACACAGAATTAATAATATAGAATGCAGAATACTGAATATTGATTATATAAACATGAATGCAGAGCACAGAATTTAGAATATAGAATGAAGAACACTGAATAGAGTATTTAGAATATACAATGAAGAACACAGAATATAGAATTTAGAATATAGTATAGAGAACCCAGGATATAGAACATGAAATGCAGAGCACAGAATTTAGAATATAGAACACAGAATACTGAATATAACTTTAGGATATAGAATATAGAACACAGAGTATAGAATATAGAATACGGAATACTGAATATACAATTAAGAATATAGAATGTAGAACACAGAAGATAGAATATAGAATACGGAATGCAGAATATAGAATACAGAACATAGAATGAAGAACACAGAATATAGAATATGGAAAACCAAATACAAAACCCAGAATTGAAAACATGGAATGCACAACAGAGAATTAAGAATATAGAACACAGAATACTGAATATAGAATTTAGAATAAAGAATGTAGAACAGAGAATTTAAAATATAGAATATAGTATGCTGAATATGGAATTTAGAATATAGAATGTAGAACACAGAATATAGAAAATAGAATAGAGAATATAGAAACCAGAATTTAGAACATGGAATGCAGAACACAGAATTTAGAATATAGAATACAGTATACTGAATATAGAATTTAGAATACACAATGTAGAACTCAGAATATAGAATATAGAATACGGAAAGCAGAATATAGAATATAGAATATAGAATGATGAACACAAAATTTAGAATATAGAATAGAGAATATAGAACCCAGAATTTAGATCATGGAATGCAGAACACAGTATTTAGAGTATATACTACCGAATGCTGAATATGAAATTAAGAATATAGAATGTAGAATATGGAATATAGAATACGGAAAGCAGAATATAGAATATAGAATATAGAATGATGAACACAAAATTTAGAATATAGAATAGAAAATATAGAACCCAGAATTTAGAACATGGAATGCAGAACACAGAATTTAAACTATAGAATACCGAATACTGAATATTCAATTTAGAATATAGAATGAAAGACACAGAGTATAGTATATAGAAAACGGAATACTAAATATACAATTTAGAATATAGAATGTAGAACACACAATATAGAATATAGAATACGGAATGCAGAATATAGAATATAGAATATAGAATCATGAACACAAAATTTAGAATATAGAATAGAGAATATAGAACCCAGAATTTAGAACATGGAATGCAGAACACAGAATTTAAAATATAGAATACCGAATACTGAATATACAATTTAGAATATAGAATGAAAGACACAGAGTATAGTATATAGAAAACGGAATACTGAATATACAATTAAGAACATAGAATGTAGAACACACAATATAGAATATAGAATACGGAATGCAGAACATAGAATACAGAATATAGAATGTAGAACACAGAATATAGAATATTGAATACAGTATATGGAACACAAAATTTAGAACATGGAATGCAGAACACATTATTTAGAATATAGAATACTGCATACTGAATATAGAATATGAATATACAATGTAGAACACAGAATTTAGAATATAGAATACAGAATAATTAATATATAATTTAGAATATTGAAAGTAGAAAACAGAATATAGAATATAGAATACGGAATGCAGAATATAGAATACAGAATATAGAATGTAGAACACAGAATATGGAATATTGAATACAGTATATAGAACAAAAAATTTAGAACATGGAATGCAGAACCCATTATTTAGAATATAGAATACTGAATACTGAATATAGAATTTTTTATATACAATGTAGAACACAGTATATAGAATATGGGAAACAAAATACAAAAGTCAGAATTGAGAGCATGGAATGCAGAAAACAGCATTTAGAATATAGTATACAGAATACTGAATATAGAATTTAGAATATACAGTGTAGAACACAGGGTATGGAATGTAGAATACGGAATGCAGAATATTGACTACAGAATATAGAATATAGAACACAGAATTTAGAATATGGAAAACAGAATATAGAACACAGAATAAAGAACATGGAATGCAGAACACAGAATTTAAAATATAGAATACAGAATACTGAATATAGAATTTAGAATATAGAACGCAGAACACAGAATATAGAATATAGAATACAGAATACAGAATATAGAATTTAGAATATAGAATGTAGAACACAGAGTATAGAATAAAGAAAACGGAATACTGAATATACAATTTAGAACATAGAATGTAGAACACAGAATATGAAATGTATAATACGGAAATCAAAATATTGAATACAGAATATAGAATGTAGAACACAGAATTTAGAATAGGGAAAACAGAATATAGGACCCAGAATATAGAACAAGGAATGCAGAACACAGAATTAAGATTATAGTATACAGATTATTGAATATAGAATTTAGAATATAGATTGTAGAACACAGAATTTAGATTATAGAATACAGAATACTGAATATAGTATTTAGAATATAGAATGTAGAACACAGAATATAGAATATAGAATACAGAAAACTGAATACAGAATTTAGAATATGGAATGCAGAACACAGAATTTAGAATATAAATACAGAAAACTGAATATACAATTTAGAATATAGAATGTACAACACACAATATAGAATATACAATAGAGAATATAGAATGCAGAATTTAGAACTTGGAAAACAGAACACAGAATTTAGAATATAGAATAGAGAATACTGTACATAGAATTTAGAACATTGAATGCAGAACACAGAATTTAGAATATAGAATGCACAATACTGTATATAGAATTTAGAATATAGAATGTATAACACAGAATATAGAATACAGACAACGGATGGAGAAAATAGAAGGTACTATATAGAGTGAATAACACAAAATATAGAATATAGAATAGAGGATATAGAACCCAGAATATAGAAATGGATGCAGAACTGAGAATTTATAATATAGAATACAGAAGACTGAATAAAGATTTTAGAATATTGAATGTAGAACACAGAATATAGAATATAGAATAGGGAATGCAGAATATAGTATGTAGAATATAGAATGAAGAACACAAGTATAGAATATAGAATAGTGAATATAGAACCCAGAATTTAGAAATGGAATGCAGAACATAGAATTTAGAATATAGAATACAGAATACTGAATAAAGGTTTTAGAGAATAGAATATAGAACACAGAATTTAGAATATAAATATGGAATGCTGAAAATAGTATGCAGAATATAGAATGAAGAACACAATTATAGAATATAGAATAGTGAATATAGAACCCAGAACTATGAACACGGAATGCAGTACTCAGAATTTAGAATATAGAATACAGAATACTTAATATAAAATTTAGAATATGGAATGTAGAAAACAGAATATAGAATATAGAATACGGAATGCCGAATATAGAATACAGAATATAGAATGTAGAACACAGAATATAGAATATAGAATACGGAATGCCGAATATAGAATACAGAATATAGTATTTAGAACACAGAATATAGAATATTGAATACAATATATGGAACAAAAAATTTAGAACATGGAATGCAGAACGCATTATTTAGAATATAGAATACTGAATACTGAATATAGAATATGAATATACAATGTAGAACACAGAATTTTGAAAATAGAATACAGAGTACTGAATATAGAATTTGGAATATACAATGTAGAACACAGAATATAGAATATAGTATACGGAATGCATAATATAGGATACAGAAAATAGAATGTAGAACACAGAATAGAGAATATGGAAAACAGAATACAAAACCGAGAATTGAGAACATGGACTTCAGAACAAATAATTAACAATATACAATACAGAATACTGAATATAGAATTTTGAATATACAATGTAGAACACAGAATTTAGATACATAATTAAGAATACTGAATATAGAATTTAGAATATAGAATGTAGAACACAGAATATAGAATAGAGAATAGAGAACCCAGAATTTAGTACTTGGAATGCAGAACACAGAATTTTGAACATAGAATACAGAATACTGAATATAAAATTTAGAACATAGAATGTTGAACACAGAATATAGAATACGGTATGCAGAATATACAATAAAGAAGAGTGAATGCAGAACACAGAATATAGAATATGGAAAACAGAATACAGAACTCAGACATTAGAACATGGAATGCAGAACACAGAATTTAAAATATAGTATACAGAATACTGAATATAGAATTAGAAATTAGAATGCAGAACACAGAATTAAGATTATATAATGCAGAATTCTGTATATAGAATTTATAAACAGGAATGCAGAACACAGAATTTAGAATAGAGAATGCAGAATACTGTATATAGTATTTAGAATATAGAATGAATAACACAGAATATAGATTATAGACTACGGAATGGAGAAAATAGAAGGTAGAATATAGACTGAATAACACAAAATATAGAATATAGAATAGACAATATAGATCCCAGAATATAGAAATGGAATGCAGAATATAGAATTTTGAATACAGAATACAGAAAACTGAATAAAGATTTTAGAATATAGAATGTAGAACACAGAATATAGAATATAGAATAGGGAATGCAGAATATAGTATGTAGAATATAGAATGAAGAACACAAGTATAGAATATAGAATAGTGAATATAGAAACCAGAACTTAGAACACGGAATGCAGAACACAGAATTTGAATATAGAATACATAATACTGAATATAGAATTTAGAATATAGAATGCAGAACACAGAATTTATAATATAGAATGCAGAATACAGAATATTGATTTTATAAACATGAATGCAGAACACAGAATTTAGAATATAGAATGAAGAACACTGAATAGAGTATTTAGAATATACAATGAAGAACACAGAATATAGAATTTAGAATATAGAATAGAGAACCCAGGATATAGAACATGAAATGCAGAGCACAGAATTTAGAATATAGAACACAGAATACTGAATATAAGTTTAGGATATAGAATATAGAACACAGAGTATAGTATATAGAATACGGAATACTGAATATACAATTTAGAATATAGAATGTAGAACACAGAATATAGAATATAGAATACGGAATGCAGAATATAGAATACAGAACATAGAATGAAGAACACAGAATATAGAATATGGAAAACCAAATACAAAACCCAGAATTGAAAACATGGAATGCACAACAGAGAATTAAGAATATAGAACACAGAATACTGAATATAGAATTTAGAATAAAGAATGTAGAACAGAGAATTTAAAATATAGAATATAGTATGCTGAAAATGGAATTTAGAATATAGAATGTTGAACACAGAATATAGAAAATAGAATAGAGAATATAGAACCCAGAATTTAGAACATGGAATGCAGAACACAGAATTTAGAATATAGAATACAGTATACTGAATATAGAATTTAGAATATACAATGTAGAACTCAGAATATAGAATATAGAATACGGAATGCAGAATATAGAATATAGAATATAGAATGATGAACACAAAATTTAGAATATAGAATAGAGAATATAGAACCCAGAATTTAGATCATGGAATGCAGAACACAGTATTTAGAGTATATACTACCGAATGCTGAATATGAAATTAAGAATATAGAATGTAGAATACAGAATATGGAATATAGAATACGGAATGCAGAATATAGAATATAGAATATAGAATGATGAACACAAAATTTAGAATATAGAATAGAGAATATAGAACCCAGAATTTAGAACATGGAATGCAGAACACAGAATTTAAAATATAGAATACCGAATACTGAATATTCAATTTAGAATATAGAATGAAAGACACAGAGTATAGTATATAGAAAACGGAATACTGAATATACAATTTAGAATATAGAATGTAGAACACACAATATAGAATATAGAATACGGAATGCAGAATATAGAATATAGAATATAGAATGAAGAACACAAAATTTAGAATATAGAATAGAGAATATAGAACCCAGAATTTAGAACATGGAATGCAGAACACAGAATTTAAAATATAGAATACCGAATACTGAATATACAATTTAGAATATAGAATGAAAGACACAGAATATAGTATATAGAAAACGGAATACTGAATATACAATTTAGAACATAGAATGTAGAACACACAATATAGAATATAGAATACGGAATGCAGAACATAGAATACAGAATATAGAATGTAGAACACAGAATATAGAATATTGAATACAGTATATGGAACACAAAATTTAGAACATGGAATGCAGAACACATTATTTAGAATATAGAATACTGCATACTGAATATAGAATATGAATATACAATGTAGAACACAGAATTTAGAATATAGAATACAGAATAATTAATATATAATTTAGAATATAGAAAGTAGAAAACAGAATATAGAATATAGAATACGGAATGCAGAATATAGAATACAGAATATAGAATGTAGAAAACAGAATATGGAATATTGAATACAGTATATAGAACAAAAAATTTAGAACATGGAATGCAGAACCCATTATTTAGAATATAGAATACTGAATACTGAATATAGAATTTTTTATATACAATGTAGAACACAGAATATAGAATATGGGAAACAAAATACAAAAGTCAGAATTGAGAGCATGGAATGCAGAAAACAGCATTTAGAATATAGTATACAGAATACTGAATATAGAATTTAGAATATACAATGTAGAACACAGGGTATGGAATGTAGAATACGGAATGCAGAATATTGAATACAGAATATAGAATATAGAACACAGAATTTAGAATATGGAAAACAGAATATAGAACCCAGAATAAAGAACATGGAATGCAGAACACAGAATTTAAAATATAGAATACAGAATACTGAATATAGAATTTAGAATATAGAACGCAGAACACAGAATATAGAATATAGAATACAGAATACAGAATATAGAATTTAGAATATAGAATGTAGAACACAGAGTATAGAATAAAGAAAACGGAATACTGAATATACAATTTAGAACATAGAATGTAGAACACAGAATATGAAATGTATAATACGGAAATCAAAATATTGAATACAGAATATAGAATGTAGAACACAGAATTTAGAATAGGGAAAACAGAATATAGGACCCAGAATATAGAACAAGGAATGCAGAACACAGAATTTAGAATATAGAATACAGATTATTGAATATAGAATTTAGAATATAGATTGTAGAACACAGAATTTAGATTATAGAATACAGAATACTGAATATAGTATTTAGAATATAGAATGTAGAACACAGAATATAGAATATAGAATACAGAAAACTGAATACAGAATTTAGAATATGGAATGCAGAACACAGAATTTAGAATATAAATACAGAAAACTGAATATAGAATTTAGAATATAGAATGTACAACACACAATATAGAATATACAATAGAGAATATAGAACCCAGAATTTAGAACTTGGAAAACAGAACACAGAATTTAGAATATAGAATAGAGAATACTGTACATAGAATTTAGAACATTGAATGCAGAACACAGAATTTAGAATATAGAATGCACAATACTGTATATAGAATTTAGAATATAGAATGAATAACACAGAATATAGAATACAGACAACGGATGGAGAAAATAGAAGGTACTATATAGACTGAATAACACAAAATATAGAAAATAGAATAGAGGATATAGAACCCAGAATATAGAAATGGATGCAGAAATGAGAATTTATAATATAGAATACAGAAGACTGAATAAAGATTTTAGAATATAGAATGTAGAACACAGAATATAGAATATAGAATAGGGAATGCAGAATATAGTATGTAGAATATAGAATGAAGAACACAAGTATAGAATATAGAATAGTGAATATAGAACCCAGAATTTAGAAATGGAATGCAGAACATAGAATTTAGAATATAAAATACAGAATACTGAATAAAGGTTTTAGAGAATAGAATATAGAACACAGAATTTAGAATATAATTATGGAATGCTGAAAATAGTATGCAGAATATAGAATGAAGATCACAATTATAGAATATAGAATAGTGAATATAGAACCCAGAACTAAGAACACGGAATGCAGAACTCAGAATTTAGAATATAGAATACAGAATACTTAATATAAAATTTAGAATATGGAATGTAGAACACAGAATATAGAATATAGAATACGGAATGCCGAATATAGAATACAGAATAAAGAATGTAGAACACAGAATATAGAATATAGAATACGGAATGCCGAATATAGAATACAGAATATAGTATATAGAACACAGAATATAGAATATTGAATACAGTATATGGAACAAAAAATTTAGAACATGGAATGCAGAACGCATTATTTAGAATATAGAATACTGAATACTGAATATAGAATATGAATATACTATGTAGAACACAGAATTTAGAAAATAGAATACAGAGTACTGAATATAGAATTTGGAATATACAATGTAGAACACAGAATATAGAATATAGTATATGGAATGCATAATATAGGATACAGAAAATAGAATGTAGAACACAGAATAGAGAATATGGAAAACAGAATACAAAACCGAGAATTGAGAACATGGACTTCAGAACAAATAATTAACAATATACAATACAGAATACTGAATATAGAATTTTGAATATACAATGTAGAACACAGAATTTAGATATATAATTAAGAATACTGAATATAGAATTTAGAATATAGAATGTAGAACACAGAATATAGAATAGAGAATAGAGAACCCAGAATTTAGTACTTGGAATGCAGAACACAGAATTTTGAACATAGAATACAGAATACTGAATATAAAATTTAGAACATAGAATGTTGAACACAGAATATAGAATACGGTATGCAGAATATACAATAAAGAAGAGTGAATGCAGAACACAGAATATAGAATATGGAAAACAGAATACAGAACTCAGACATTAGAACATGGAATGCAGAACACAGAATTTAAAATATAGTATACAGAATACTGAATATAGAATTAGAAATTAGAATGCAGAACACAGAATTAAGATTATATAATGCAGAATTCTGTATATAGAATTTATAAACAGGAATGCAGAACACAGAATTTAGAATAGAGAATGCAGAATACTGTATATAGTATTTAGAATATAGAATGAATAACACAGAATATAGAATATAGACTACGGAATGGAGAAAATAGAAGGTAGAATATAGACTGAATAACACAAAATATAGAATATAGAATAGACAATATAGATCCCAGAATATAGAAATGGAATGCAGAATATAGAATTTTGAATACAGAATACAGAAAACTGAATAAAGATTTTAGAATATAGAATGTAGAACACAGAATATAGAATATAGAATAGGGAATGCAGAATATAGTATGTAGAATATAGAATGAAGAACACAAGTATAGAATATAGAATAGTGAATATAGAAACCAGAACTTAGAACACGGAATGCAGAACACAGAATTTGAATATAGAATACATAATACTGAATATAGAATTTAGAATATAGAATGCAGAACACAGAATTTATAATATAGAATGCAGAATACAGAATATTGATTTTATAAACATGAATGCAGAACACAGAATTTAGAATATAGAATGAAGAACACTGAATAGAGTATTTAGAATATACAATGAAGAACACAGAATATAGAATTTAGAATATAGAATAGAGAACCCAGGATATAGAACATGAAATGCAGAGCACAGAATTTAGAATATAGAACACAGAATACTGAATATAAGTTTAGGATATAGAATATAGAACACAGAGTATAGTATATAGAATACGGAATACTGAATATACAATTTAGAATATAGAATGTAGAACACAGAATATAGAATATAGAATACGGAATGCAGAATATAGAATACAGAACATAGAATGAAGAACACAGAATATAGAATATGGAAAACCAAATACAAAACCCAGAATTGAAAACATGGAATGCACAACAGAGAATTAAGAATATAGAACACAGAATACTGAATATAGAATTTAGAATAAAGAATGTAGAACAGAGAATTTAAAATATAGAATATAGTATGCTGAAAATGGAATTTAGAATATAGAATGTTGAACACAGAATATAGAAAATAGAATAGAGAATATAGAACCCAGAATTTAGAACATGGAATGCAGAACACAGAATTTAGAATATAGAATACTGTATACTGAATATAGAATTTAGAATATACAATGTAGAACTCAGAATATAGAATATAGAATACGGAATGCAGAATATAGAATATAGAATATAGAATGATGAACACAAAATTTAGAATATAGAATAGAGAATATAGAACCCAGAATTTAGATCATGGAATGCAGAACACAGTATTTAGAGTATATACTACCGAATGCTGAATATGAAATTAAGAATATAGAATGTAGAATACAGAATATGGAATATAGAATACGGAATGCAGAATATAGAATATAGAATATAGAATGATGAACACAAAATTTAGAATATAGAATAGAGAATATAGAACCCAGAATTTAGAACATGGAATGCAGAACACAGAATTTAAAATATAGAATACCGAATACTGAATATTCAATTTAGAATATAGAATGAAAGACACAGAGTATAGTATATAGAAAACGGAATACTGAATATACAATTTAGAATATAGAATGTAGAACACACAATATAGAATATAGAATACGGAATGCAGAATATAGAATATAGAATATAGAATGAAGAACACAAAATTTAGAATATAGAATAGAGAATATAGAACCCAGAATTTAGAACATGGAATGCAGAACACAGAATTTAAAATATAGAATACCGAATACTGAATATACAATTTAGAATATAGAATGAAAGACACAGAATATAGTATATAGAAAACGGAATACTGAATATACAATTTAGAACATAGAATGTAGAACACACAATATAGAATATAGAATACGGAATGCAGAACATAGAATACAGAATATAGAATGTAGAACACAGAATATAGAATATTGAATACAGTATATGGAACACAAAATTTAGAACATGGAATGCAGAACACATTATTTAGAATATAGAATACTGCATACTGAATATAGAATATGAATATACAATGTAGAACACAGAATTTTGAATATAGAATACAGAATAATTAATATATAATTTAGAATATAGAAAGTAGAAAACAGAATATAGAATATAGAATACGGAATGCAGAATATAGAATACAGAATATAGAATGTAGAAAACAGAATATGGAATATTGAATACAGTATATAGAACAAAAAATTTAGAACATGGAATGCAGAACCCATTATTTAGAATATAGAATACTGAATAATGAATATAGAATTTTTTATATACAATGTAGAACACAGAATATAGAATATGGGAAACAAAATACAAAAGTCAGAATTGAGAGCATGGAATGCAGAAAACAGCATTTAGAATATAGTATACAGAATACTGAATATAGAATTTAGAATATACAATGTAGAACACAGGGTATGGAATGTAGAATACGGAATGCAGAATATTGAATACAGAATATAGAATATAGAACACAGAATTTAGAATATGGAAAACAGAATATAGAACCCAGAATAAAGAACATGGAATGCAGAACACAGAATTTAAAATATAGAATACAGAATACTGAATATAGAATTTAGAATATAGAACGCAGAACACAGAATATAGAATATAGAATACAGAATACAGAATATAGAATTTAGAATATAGAATGTAGAACACAGAGTATAGAATAAAGAAAACGGAATACTGAATATACAATTTAGAACATAGAATGTAGAACACAGAATATGAAATGTATAATACGGAAATCAAAATATTGAATACAGAATATAGAATGTAGAACACAGAATTTAGAATAGGGAAAACAGAATATAGGACCCAGAATATAGAACAAGGAATGCAGAACACAGAATTTAGAATATAGAATACAGATTATTGAATATAGAATTTAGAATATAGATTGTAGAATACAGAATTTAGATTATAGAATACAGAATACTGAATATAGTATTTAGAATATAGAATGTAGAACACAGAATATAGAATATAGAATACAGAAAACTGAATACAGAATTTAGAATATGGAATGCAGAACACAGAATTTAGAATATAAATACAGAAAACTGAATATAGAATTTAGAATATAGAATGTACAACACACAATATAGAATATACAATAGAGAATATAGAACCCAGAATTTAGAACTTGGAAAACAGAACACAGAATTTAGAATATAGAATAGAGAATACTGTACATAGAATTTAGAACATTGAATGCAGAACACAGAATTTAGAATATATAATGCACAATACTGTATATAGAATTTAGAATATAGAATGAATAACACAGAATATAGAATACAGACAACGGATGGAGAAAATAGAAGGTACTATATAGACTGAATAACACAAAATATAGAAAATAGAATAGAGGATATAGAACCCAGAATATAGAAATGGATGCAGAACTGAGAATTTATAATATAGAATACAGAAGACTGAATAAAGATTTTAGAATATTGAATGTAGAACACAGAATATAGAATATAGAATAGGGAATGCAGAATATAGTATGTAGAATATAGAATGAAGAACACAAGTATAGAATATAGAATAGTGAATAAAGAACCCAGAATTTAGAAATGGAATGCAGAACATAGAATTTAGAATATAGAATACAAAATACTGAATAAAGGTTTTAGAGAATAGAATATAGAACACAGAATTTAGAATATAAATATGGAATGCTGAAAATAGTATGCAGAATATAGAATGAAGATCACAATTATAGAATATAGAATAGTGAATATAGAACCCAGAACTAAGAACACGGAATGCAGAACTCAGAATTTAGAATATAGAATACAGAATACTTAATATAAAATTTAGAATATGGAAAGTAGAACACAGAATATAGAATATAGAATACGGAATGCCGAATATAGAATACAGAATATAGAATGTAGAACACAGAATATAGAATATAGAATACGGAATGCCGAATATAGAATACAGAATATAGTATATAGAACACAGAATATAGAATATTGAATACAGTATATGGAACAAAAAATTTAGAACATGGAATGCAGAACGCATTATTTAGAATATAGAATACTGAATACTGAATATAGAATATGAATATACAATGTAGAACACAGAATTTAGAAAATAGAATACAGAGTACTGAATATAGAATTTGGAATATACAATGTAGAACACAGAATATAGAATATAGTATACGGAATGCATAATATAGGATACAGAAAATAGAATGTAGAACACAGAATAGAGAATATGGAAAACAGAATACAAAACCGAGAATTGAGAACATGGACTTCAGAACAAATAATTAACAATATACAATACAGAATACTGAATATAGAATTTTGAATATACAATGTAGAACACAGAATTTAGATACATAATTAAGAATACTGAATATAGAATTTAGAATATAGAATGTAGAACACAGAATATAGAATAGAGAATAGAGAACCCAGAATTTAGTACTTGGAATGCAGAACACAGAATTTTGAACATAGAATACAGAATACTGAATATAAAATTTAGAACATAGAATGTTGAACACAGAATATAGAATACGGTATGCAGAATATACAATAAAGAAGAGTGAATGCAGAACACAGAATATAGAATATGGAAAACAGAATACAGAACTCAGACATTAGAACATGGAATGCAGAACACAGAATTTAAAATATAGTATACAGAATACTGAATATAGAATTAGAAATTAGAATGCAGAACACAGAATTAAGATTATATAATGCAGAATTCTGTATATAGAATTTATAAACAGGAATGCAGAACACAGAATTTAGAATAGAGAATGCAGAATACTGTATATAGTATTTAGAATATAGAATGAATAACACAGAATAAAGATTATAGACTACGGAATGGAGAAAATAGAAGGTAGAATATAGACTGAATAACACAAAATATAGAATATAGAATAGACAATATAGATCCCAGAATATAGAAATGGAATGCAGAATATAGAATTTTGAATACAGAATACAGAAAACTGAATAAAGATTTTAGAATATAGAATGTAGAACACAGAATATAGAATATAGAATAGGGAATGCAGAATATAGTATGTAGAATATAGAATGAAGAACACAAGTATAGAATATAGAATAGTGAATATAGAAACCAGAACTTAGAACACGGAATGCAGAACACAGAATTTGAATATAGAATACATAATACTGAATATAGAATTTAGAATATAGAATGCAGAACACAGAATTTATAATATAGAATGCAGAATACAGAATATTGATTTTATAAACATGAATGCAGAACACAGAATTTAGAATATAGAATGAAGAACACTGAATAGAGTATTTAGAATATACAATGAAGAACACAGAATATAGAATTTAGAATATAGAATAGAGAACCCAGGATATAGAACATGAAATGCAGAGCACAGAATTTAGAATATAGAACACAGAATACTGAATATAAGTTTAGGATATAGAATATAGAACACAGAGTATAGTATATAGAATACGGAATACTGAATATACAATTTAGAATATAGAATGTAGAACACAGAATATAGAATATAGAATACGGAATGCAGAATATAGAATACAGAACATAGAATGAAGAACACAGAATATAGAATATGGAAAACCAAATACAAAACCCAGAATTGAAAACATGGAATGCACAACAGAGAATTAAGAATATAGAACACAGAATACTGAATATAGAATTTAGAATAAAGAATGTAGAACAGAGAATTTAAAATATAGAATATAGTATGCTGAAAATGGAATTTAGAATATAGAATGTTGAACACAGAATATAGAAAATAGAATAGAGAATATAGAACCCAGAATTTAGAACATGGAATGCAGAACACAGAATTTAGAATATAGAATACAGTATACTGAATATAGAATTTAGAATATACAATGTAGAACTCAGAATATAGAATATAGAATACGGAATGCAGAATATAGAATATAGAATATAGAATGATGAACACAAAATTTAGAATATAGAATAGAGAATATAGAACCCAGAATTTAGATCATGGAATGCAGAACACAGTATTTAGAGTATATACTACCGAATGCTGAATATGAAATTAAGAATATAGAATGTAGAATACAGAATATGGAATATAGAATACGGAATGCAGAATATAGAATATAGAATATAGAATGATGAACACAAAATTTAGAATATAGAATAGAGAATATAGAACCCAGAATTTAGAACATGGAATGCAGAACACAGAATTTAAAATATAGAATACCGAATACTGAATATTCAATTTAGAATATAGAATGAAAGACACAGAGTATAGTATATAGAAAACGGAATACTGAATATACAATTTAGAATATAGAATGTAGAACACACAATATAGAATATAGAATACGGAATGCAGAATATAGAATATAGAATATAGAATGAAGAACACAAAATTTACAATATAGAATAGAGAATATAGAACCCAGAATTTAGAACATGGAATGCAGAACACAGAATTTAAAATATAGAATACCGAATACTGAATATACAATTTAGAATATAGAATGAAAGACACAGAATATAGTATATAGAAAACGGAATACTGAATATACAATTTAGAACATATAATGTAGAACACACAATATAGAATATAGAATACGGAATGCAGAACATAGAATACAGAATATAGAATGTAGAACACAGAATATAGAATATTGAATACAGTATATGGAACACAAAATTTAGAACATGGAATGCAGAACACATTATTTAGAATATAGAATACTGCATACTGAATATAGAATATGAATATACAATGTAGAACACAGAATTTAGAATATAGAATACAGAATAATTAATATATAATTTAGAATATAGAAAGTAGAAAACAGAATATAGAATATAGAATACGGAATGCAGAATATAGAATACAGAATATAGAATGTAGAAAACAGAATATGGAATATTGAATACAGTATATAGAACAAAAAATTTAGAACATGGAATGCAGAACCCATTATTTAGAATATAGAATACTGAATACTGAATATAGAATTTTTTATATACAATGTAGAACACAGAATATAGAATATGGGAAACAAAATACAAAAGTCAGAATTGAGAGCATGGAATGCA